>NC_138786.1:36825472-37501136 GCF_965178545.1 Coloeus monedula | reverse complement strand
ACTCACCAAATACTGTCATAGGCAAACCAGAGTTGAATTGGGGATATTAACTGAATTTATTACTAACAAAATCAAAGCAAAATAATGCAAAGTAAAATAAATCTTAAAAACACCTTCTCCCCTACCCTTTCTTCCTTCCCAGTCTCTACGTTCTCCCCCACCAGCAGTGCAGGGAGATGGGGTCAGTTCATCACTCATTGGTCCTGCTTCTGCTCAGGAAGAGGAGTCCTTCCCCTGCTCCAGTGTGGGGTTCCTCTCACAGGTGACAGTCCTCCGGGAACTTCTTCAACATGAGTCCATCCCATGGGCAACAGTTCTCCACAAACTGCTGCAGTGTGGGTCACTCTTCCATGGGGTGCAGTCCTTCAGGCACACCCTGCTCCAGCATGGGTTTTCCCTTGGTTTGCAACCTTCTCTTGGGCATCCATGTGCTCCAGTGTGGGTCTCTTCCATGGGCTGCAGGTGGATCTCTGCATTCCCATGGACCTCCATGGGCTGTGGGGGAATCTCAGCTCCAGCCCCTCCTCCACTGACCTTGGTGTCTCCAGAGCTGTTCTTCCCACATATTCTCACTCTGCTCTTCTCTGGCCACAATTACATCTGCACAATAACTTTTCTTTTTCTTAAATGTTTTATCACAGAGGTGTTACCACCATTCCTGATTGACTCAGCCTTGGTGAGCATCAGGTCCATCCTGGAGCCACCTGGCATTGGCTCTGCAGGACACGAGGGAAGCTTCTGGCTGCTTCTTACAGAAGCCGCCCTTGTAGCTCCCTCTGCTACCAAAGCCTGGCCACACAAACCCAATATAGTTGCCCAGAGAAGGTGGGGATGTCCCGTCCTTGGAAGTGTTCAATGCAAGGCTGGGTGGGGCTCTGAGCAGCGTGGTCTAGTGGAAGGTGTCCCGCCCATGGCAGGAAGCTTGGAACTGGATGATCTTTAAGGACCCTTTCAACCCAGGCCATTCTGTGATTTTGTATGCATCTCCGAAGAGTTCCTGTGTAGTTTTTGCCTGAAGCCCTGTGATGAAGCCTGGTTTTCTTATGGGAAGACTGGAAATCATTCCTCTAAGTCAGAAAACAAATGTACTGACAACAAGTGGAGATTGTTCTCTACCTGCTGATTGAAAAAGTGTGGTCTCTGATTAATGTAGGTAAAGGTTCTGGCAGAAAAGTAATTTTAAAAAACCCTCAACCCTTAAGTTTGTGCTAGAGAGCTGGTTTTTTATAAGGGCAGCATTGTTGATACAGTGCACTGGCATTTGTGTGCTGACAAAGAAGTCAACACAAATTATATGCTCTTAGTAACTTAGTATTTTTACTGTGTCTGTTGGGTAATTGGCTCTGGTGGATAGGTGTTTTAAGGACAGGAATTCTATTTTTTTTTTGTGTCCTTTTTTAATCTCCTTTTTTAAAAAAATACAGCCAAGTTCCTTTTGTGTTGTCTCTGTATAAGCTGTTAAATGATAGAAAAAAATGTAAGTTTAAGATTTGCTAAGTATGGCTTTCAGCTTTCTGTGTCTGTGTGGCCATCTAAGAAAAATGGTTTACTACTCTTGCTGATACTAAAATAGACAGTGGAACTCCACTTGGTAATACACGTGTGGGATTGGTTTGTTTGGGACTTTTAAGATTTGTGTTTATTGGATTTTTTTTCGCTCAATATAGTTTGAAGAACATTGTTCATAGCAGTGTTTTAGTGATCTGCCTGGTGTTGCATAAAATTCAGTATAAAAGATCCTACACCAAAACCATTGAATACATTGTCCACTTTAAATTTCATGTACTGAAATACTTCTTGTGTTAGCATATGGTAGTCATCTAATAATGAGTACAAATTTCAGACTTTTTTTCCCACCAGTGGATGTCTAAAATGCAAAGTTACTGTAGAAACTCTTCTTAAAAGCAACAGACAGTAATAGGCTGGATAAGCCAGTAAAAGTTTTACATATATGATTGGGGTTTATTGAAGCTTCACTTACTAATTTGTCATTAAGCATGGTTGGGCAATGTGTTTATTTGTCAGGCAGCATTTTTAATTTCTTCATAAGGCATGGTAAGATCTTGAAGGAAACTATTTGCATTTTGCTGTCCCAGGATTTGGTGCCTTTGTATGAGCCATTGCATACTAGATGGCATACTGAATGACCTCTGAGTCTTCAGAATGATTCATTAACAAGTACTTCACCTGTCTTCCAGACTAAAAAACATGTTGTTATTCTTTCTTTTTTGGGTTTAGAAAAGTTTTAGGCCATCTTTTGAAAACCAAAACCATCATTGAAGGAAAAGTTGCAATATTTGCTTCCTGTAGATTTAGTCTGGTCTCCTACATCTAGGGTTGAGGTGTCCAGCTATTTTGACTACTGTCACAGCATATATCCCCTTCACTTAATACCCCACCATCACCTTGGTAGTCTTTTACCACTGTGGTGACCCATCGTAATGCTAAGTTATTTATAGCTAAGTAAATATGCTACTGGAAGATAAATTGACTTAAGATATAGCTCTATGTGTTAGAACTTTTGATCCAAATCAGTCTTATTCACAGCTGTCCTAATAACGAAAAGTATTATTTCAGTTTATATTCTGTAATGTCAGAGGAATAGAAGGAGGACCATTGCAGCTTGCTTTTTTTGTTTTGGAGTTTTGAGGATGTTCTTCACCATCCTTGCATATGGAAATGAGACTAACAATAAAGAGGAGAGCCAAAGGCTAACGAGACATGGGTATGGAGAGAGAATGCAATGAACACAAGCTATGTTAATTAAATATGTTCTCAGTGTGATAAAGGGAAAAAAAATGAGGCAGGGGGTAGGAGAGGAGACTGAAATAGGATAAAAAGACAAGGGAAATAATGTAGGGAAGAAGGACCACTCAAAATCAAATTGTATTAAACCCAAAATCTTCAGTCTTTGTATATAAAATTTCATGATTAAGTAGCTATTAATCATCATGAACCTTGAAGCACTGTTAAGAAAACATGCATTCTGTTTGGTGATATGAGGTTAATTCCTAGAAAAAAATCCCAACAAGATAAATTTTTCCCCTGTATGACTGTAAAATTTCAAGAGTATCTTTTTCTGCTGGCTTCTTAATGCAGCATCTTTGCAGATTACCTATTTGAATTTTCATGTGTGTATGAGATGAAGGGTTCTAAATGAATGTTCTGAACCAACTGTAAATTAGTTGAGCAAATGATGTGTGCATGGAAAGCATTAATGTGTAAATGTGGAAGTGTATGAAATTGCTCCATGTAGAGAAGTTTGCACAACATAGTAATGTGTTGTGTTTTTCCTGCAGATGTCCTCCTCGAACCTTTTTGCCAGCACTGTGCAAAATTTTTCTTGATGAAAGTGCTCCAGACAATGTACTGGAAGTAACAGCTCGTGCCATAACGTATTACCTGGATGTATCAGCTGAATGCACCCGTAGGATTGTGGGAGTGGATGGAGCTATCAAGGCACTTTGTAATCGTTTAGTAGTTGTTGAACTTAACAACAGAACGAGCAGAGATTTGGCTGAGCAATGTGTGAAGGTAAGTATACTTAAGAACCTCTTGTTTTTAAGAAGGAATTGGATAATTTGCTGTTTCCAAAGAGCTTGCTCATGTTCCAATCCTATTAATTTTATTAAAATGTGATGCAGAAACATGGACTGTGACAGAAGTGTACATGCTGACAGTGCTGCTTTATCCTTACTCTCAGTCTGGTGCTCTTCACAGCTTAACTTTCTTTAAAAAAAATATATAGAAAAGGAAACAAAAAAAAATTAGAATAAATTTCTTGTTTATCTTGTATGACTAGAATGCTAATAGAATGCCAAAGACTATTTTTATGCTACAAAAGAAATGAAGAATTGCTCCAGATACAGATAAATTACCTGGTATAAAAAAATTGTCTGCTGTCTCTTCAGTAGCATAGATACAGCTCCCCTGCACCCTTGTGAAGTTTTTAGAGAAACTTAGAAGACCCTTACAATCTCTTATTTAAAGCATAACTCATGGCCATGTGGTAACATACAGCTGGAGTTCTTGCTTACCGTGACATCAGAATTTATGTATTTCCTATTTACTAGTTCCAGTCTACTCAGAAGTGCATCACTAGGGTAATGGTGCTCTTACAAGTTTCAAAACTCTTGGTTGTGTGTTTCTCCCAGGATGAGAGATTATTACCCGTCTTATGAACACCTGTTACGACCATCCCTTTGGGAGATGTTCTTGTATTGGCTCCCATATTTTTGAAGAAAGCTGTAACTACTAACTACCAGAGTACTGGAGGCTTTGGCCTCTTCTGGGTGTTGAGGAAGAGAGAGATTTTTCTTTTTTCCTGTTGTTTCATTTCTTAACCAGTTCTGTAGATGGATATAAATATTTGACTGTGGATATAAATAACTGATTTTTGTGTGTTCATTCAAGTTAAATTTTGTTTTGTTACAGGTGTTAGAATTAATCTGTACCCGTGAGTCAGGAGCTGTGTTTGAAGCTGGAGGGTTGAATTGTGTTCTGACATTCATTCGTGACAGTGGACACCTTGTTCATAAAGATACTTTGCATTCAGCTATGGCTGTAGTATCCAGACTCTGTGGCAAAATGGAGCCTCAGGATTCTTCATTAGAGATCTGTGTGGAATCACTGTCTAGTTTATTAAAACATGAAGACCATCAGGTAATGTAATAGTTGGCTCAATGTGCTGTGAATTTAACTTTTGTTAAGTTTAATAAAGAAATGACTAGGTAACTTTATATAACCTCCTTGACTGTGTGTTTACATAGAAGGTGTTATGTTTGGGTATTAATATAGTTTCCTTTATAGTTGTAATGATAAGAGAATAAAAACACTGCTTAGTGTTTGAGTGCTGGTGTTTGAATATAGTCTTATTTAACCTCTGAAAACTGTACTGAAAAATATCCTGTAACTTTTTCCGGTGCATTTTGAGACACTTTCTGAAGTAGTTATTGTTCTATGACTGTACCTCAATCACTATAAAATTGAGCATAGGTAAGAGACAAAAATGAATGTGGTTTGTATTTCTTTTGCCAAACTAAGAGAAGCAATAAAAACATCCGTAGTCAATGCTGAAGTATTACACTGAAAGCCAGCTTAAATGGTACTAGTAGAGATGCTGCTCCATTTCTTTATTGAAGTTTTAGTAACTTGAGTAGTCCTTGTAAAATCTAGAAAATTAATCCCAGAGGAATTATCTTTCTACTATTAGAATACTTTTGTGTATGTCATACAAATGTTTTGGAATAGCCATTTAGCCAGATTCTTACTGTAGCCTGGCCAAGCTTCTTGTCCATACCCAGAACTGAGTCTCCATTTCACTCCCACCTCTGTCCTCATTCCTTTCTCTACATGCACGCATCCAGCCTCCAGTCTGGTTTACTAAGTACATCATATTTGGGAAACTAAATTTCTTGCCTGTGAGATAATTTTGTAAAAATATATTTTTAGATCTGAAAAGTTGGCAGGGGGCTGTCATACACTAACCATTTCAGAACATGCTAACATTTTTTTTTAGCTATTAAATAATTTTATTAGTACACTAATCATCTGAGGCAAGCTAATATTGAAATTCAGACCATGAAGTCGGTAGTATTTTAGCTGTTGCCCAATTTATAAATTGTTAGAGAAAAGCAGTTGCTGGGGCTGTTGGAGATGTGAATGAGAGTTCAAATTAACCTAATTGTTCAGCAGTTAAGCTTAAAGATAAGTGTGTTTAAGATTGGACCCAGATGATAGGAAGTAAATCTGTACTGGTATCCTTGAGAACTATGTTATGCATGAAACAAGCCTCAGGATTACAGTGCATGTTGGATGTGTATATGGATTTGTCCAGTAATGTCCCTTTCCAAATTTGGTGGCTCCCCACCTTGTCCTTTTGCACTCTTGGGTTTGGTTGCTTTTTGTGTGGGCTGCCAGTTACTAACACCACTTGAGGGATGAGTTCAGACCAGATGAATGTGGCCCCAAGAACAGCTTATCTGTAACTTTGGTTTTTTTAACCTTTGTGTTACTCTTGCAATTTGGGAGAAGAAATGTAAATACTTTCCAAATACTCTTTCACTTTGTAAACTGATGCCACTAATGCAGTGTGTTAAACAAGTGAACTTTCTTGTGTATTTTTGACAGCTGTTATGGTAAATATCTATAAAACATAGGCAGATAACATAAAGTTTGGCAGAATTGTTTATCTGTATTGTCAAAGAACTGGAGCAAAATGCCAGAGGACATGGACAGTGACCATTACACATTAAAGAAAAAAATCCATTGCAAAAGAGTACTGATAATTCAGAATGTTTGGCATGTACAGACCATACCAGAAGTCTGCAAACCTAATGGAGATTTAAGATTTTTGTCTTCATGAAATCTGGCTAATACTCTAATCTTGTTCTGTGTGTTAATGAATAATTGTCTTGGAGTACTTGTTCTGTAGTCAGAGTTTGGTTAGAGAATAGGTATCATGGGGTGGTTTTTCTACTATTTCTTGACATCAGTCTTGTTTGCTACTGTACATCTTTAAAGGCAAATGTGCCTGAAGCAAGTTATCTCGGTAGGCCTGTGCAAACCTCCTGATGGGAAAGACCGAAACTTTTAGTATGTAGATAGAGAGATGTTAAAGGCAAAACCTTCCTTTATTTTGACACGGACATGAAAAGATGTTGGATCCTTTCCTGGGCAGTTGGCCAGGAGTATTTTTTGCTGGATTGTTAAGAGGATCGTCAGTAAGCCTTGTTTACACAGTGTCACTGGGGTTTTATGTGTGTGGTTGGTTGGTTGGATTTTTTCCTCCCTTTTGTGACAAACCTTAATTTGGGAATTTGTATTTTGTTGTCACAAAAATTCTTGTGTGTCCCTGTGTCAGGTGCCCAGTGTATAATCTGAGTTATCTAAGAGTAAAATTTGCTTTTCCCAGTTTGTCCGATTTTTAGGCGTGGTCCAATTGAAAACTTTCTTGTGCTTGAGAGAAATATGTAGACCTTTAAATGTAACTTGAATGATCACGCTTCACTGTCAGTGTAATTCTTTGTGAGTTTTCAGTTGGTGCATCATTTAATGGCTCATTTGATAGCATTTATTTTAATAGAAAGCACCAAATTAATACAACATTTTAATATTAGTAGAATATTAACTATATATGTAAAAATGCAACATATTAGGATATTTGGTATTCTATAAATATAGAAGATAAAGCTGCAAAGAAATTTTTGTTTTCATTGTTCCTTGAGCCACAAGTTAGAAATTCAGTAAATGTGTGAAAGCTAGGAAGCAAATCTTCATAATGCAATTTCTTGCTGTTTCGGGGGGTTTTCTGGTGTGTGTTTGTTTTATTAGTAGAAGGCTACTTTAATAGTTTCTAACATTGGAACTACCAGAAGGTTAAGTACTCTCTATTTCAATACCAAGCTGTGGGTTGGTTTTGATTCTTTTTCAAACTATTGTGAGAATGGACAATTGCTAGTGGGAATTATAAATCCTGCATCTGTATTTCCTGTAACAAGAAGGTCTATAATTAAAAATTCCTTAAAAAGGGCTTCCAACATGTATTAATTTAACAATATTGTCATAAAGTGTGTTTTTCTAGGTTGATTTGGGTTTTTGCTCATATAGGTAAGGACATGTTCATAAAGCTGATCCTCAGAAAGGTTCCTTTATTTTTATATATGATCAACAGAGAGAAAGAGGGGAAAAAACACAGCAACAGTACAGTCCTTTAGTGAGCAGTTCAGAGCACTTGTTGGGTTCCAACTCTGAGTTTCTGGCCGGACTCCTCCTTTCATTGACTTCTAAGGGAACATGGGAAAATCAAGTTCTTGTATGTGTCCTGCATTCTTGTGGATATCCTCTTAGCATCTTCTTATTTAAGTAAAAGATATTTCATCAGTTTTTCTTGCACATCTTTCTTAGGTTTCAGATGGAGCTTTGAGATGCTTTGCTTCATTAGCTGATAGATTCACACGGCGTGGAGTTGACCCAGCTCCATTAGCTAAACATGGATTAACTGAGGAGTTGTTATCTCGCATGGCAGCTGCTGGTGGGACAGCATCAGGACCATCCTCAGCTTGCAAACCTGGACGGAGTAGCACTGGAGCACCATCTACCGCTGCAGACTCTAAATTAAGTAATCAGGTGTCAACTATTGTAAGCCTGTTGTCAACCCTGTGTAGAGGCTCTCCAGTAGTAACACATGTAAGAAATTATTTTATGCTACAACTTTTGTTTTCATGGGGCTTTTCCCTTTGTGTACTTCAATATATGCAAGATTTATGTTGCTATTTTATATGTAGATATTCGTATTTGTAGATTTTATATATATATATATATATATTTACACGTGTGCACACACACGTACACCTAAGTTATTTTTAAAGAGGGGAAAAAAGGAAGCATTTCATTTGGAAATTAAACCCAATTCTGATAGTATTTTCTAAAGCCCTGTATATTTTTTATTGTTCAGACTTTTAATTATTTCCAGGATCTTCTAAGATCTGAACTTCCAGATTCTATAGAAAGTGCGTTGCAGGGTGACGAGAGATGTGTACTGGATACCATGCGGTTAGTAGATCTGCTTTTGGTGCTACTGTTCGAAGGGAGAAAAGCCCTGCCAAAATCTAGTGCTGGATCTACAGGCAGAATCCCAGGATTGCGAAGACTGGATAGTTCTGGGGAACGTTCTCATCGGCAACTGATAGATTGTATCCGCAGTAAGGATACTGATGCACTAATAGATGCTATTGACACAGGAGGTAAGCAAAAATACTCTGAAAAAGAAAATGAGATGCTTGCTTTATCTTTGATTTTTATAATCTGTGGTGTCATAACAAATGCTGAGGTAATTCCTTGAAAATATTTATATACAAGTTCACTTTGTTAAATACTCAACAGCTCTTGTTGGTAATCATACCTATGCCACGTTTTTTTTATTGCAGTTAAGAGCATAGATGCTTCTCCAGAATTATTGAGAATGCTTAATTTTTGTAGGACCTGCTTTTTATTTAAAGAATACTGTTGAACTTTAGTTAGTTTATAGTTGTGGGAACTTCAACTATTTAATTTAATTTTATCTTTCAGCTTTTGAAGTAAATTTTATGGATGATGTAGGACAAACTCTTTTAAACTGGGCCTCAGCTTTCGGAACTCAGGAAATGGTAAACTAGATTTATAGACCCTTAAGAAGTTACATTATTTATGTAAATAAAGATTAAAAAACCTAATTTCCTTTTTCTGGTGTAACAGGTAGAATTCCTCTGTGAAAGGGGTGCTGATGTTAACAGAGGTCAGAGGTCATCCTCATTACATTATGCAGCATGTTTTGGAAGACCCCAGGTAGCAAAGGTATGATTTAAACTGACCCTTAGGATGCCTTACTGACTTTTCATCTTATTCTGTTCCAGATGTCTTCAATGCAATATGTTGGACACATGCGCTGTCAAATATTTACATATTCTTTGCAGTGTTTATCATAACACAGATTTTTCATTACAATAGAGCAGTAGTGAATAAAAGTAGTTTTATATTAGCTCTACAGATATAAAAAGCACAGAATACTTACAAGCATGAGAAGACTGTAGGAATCATATATGAAAAACACATTTGCTAGTTTAGAAGAAGAAATCATAATTTTTTTTCATACATAAAAATATTTGTTTTCAGACTCTCTTAAGACATGGTGCAAATCCTGATTTGAGAGATGAAGATGGGAAAACTCCTTTGGACAAAGCTCGGGAAAGGGGGCACAGTGAAGTAGTAGCTATTCTCCAGTCTCCAGGTGAGTGCAATTTTTAATTCCATAACACCTGCTATAGTAGAAATGCTGATATATGTTCAGTCATGCAGTTATTGGAATTTTACTATATTAAGGTTATTAAAAAAAAAAAAAATTGTGACCAGCCTTCCTTAATCCATAACATATGCATAAAAACCTTAGTATTTTAAAATGTTGTAAAGTGAAGGGAATTACCAAAGAAATGATTAAGTGGGCATGAACAGTGCCAGTTGTCCTGCTCTTCAGCTGTGGAATCGGGCTAGAGTAGGATTTTGTTGTGGATTCAGAGCGTGTCAGCCTTGGTAGCTTCTCTGGTATCCTTTCTTTCTACATGGGAACTGCACTTTCACTGTTCTTGAGAATTCTAGTGCCACAGGTGATACTTGCTATTAAATACTTTATTCAGGAAGTCATGCATGTGTAAATTTTACATTTTTAGGAATGTATGTTCATGTTCAGGTGCTTGGATGTTAGTAAAGAAAACTTCAATGTCTTGAAAGGTTTTTTTGTTTGGTTTGTTGATTTTTGCAATTGAATGTATTTGGGAAAAAAAATTTTCCAGGGGATTGGATGTGTCCTGTCAACAAAGGGGATGAGAAGAAAAAGAAAGATGCAAACAAGGATGAGGAAGAATGTAATGAACCCAAAGGAGATCCGGAAATGGCACCCATATACTTGAAAAGACTATTGCCTGTGTTTGCACAAACATTTCAACAAACTATGTTGCCTTCAATAAGGTAATTATCATGATAGACAATTTATTAATACACACTTAAAAAAGCCAAAGTAAATCTAAAAGTTTAAATAATGCTAGTGACAACCATATTTCTGTTTGAATAGAAGTGGTTGTTTGGAAAGTGTTGCAAGAGTGATTTTTACTTATCATTTTAAGCAGCATTTTTTTCCTTTCGGGGGGAGCGGTGTGTTGGAAAAAACATGGTTAGTCATGGGAGACCAGAGCGTACCTCTTGAATGTAGCAGCATGATGAAAGAATGCTATGTTCATATAGTGTATTGTATACACTGTGCATACAGGATTTGGTTACAGCTGTTTGTAGCCACTGTAATGAAAGTTGTAATTTAGTAGAGGAAAACAAAAAAAATGATATCAAGATACATTCATTGGAAAATCATCAAGACTAGAAAAAGCTATTTTTGAAGGTTTTAGAAGACTTACTAACAGGTTATCAACCAGAGAAGATGCTCTTTGTAATTCTGTTGAATTGCAAAAATGTAGCCTTGATTTGTTACTTATAGAGGAATACCGTGCCTGGCATAATGGTTGTGATAAATTGCATCTGATCATAACCTCTTAGCCTTTTATACTGCAAATATGACATTTATTCCAATCTCTTATTTATGTTCCCAGTGTTTACAGGTACTTTGGGTGAAAATGCAAGATAAGAAAGGCCTGTAGTGGAGAGAGACTCCACATTAGCTGATGATAGAAAGCTTAAATTAGGTCATTTTACTTGAAGGAAATAAGAAACTATGTTAACAGTCTAATAACGATTAATTGTTGTTGCAGATTGTGCAAAGAAGTAGTTGGCTCTCTCCTTGAAAGTTATCTTTATGAATCAGAAAAATTATGTTTTTAGAAGTCAGTCAAAAAAATTCGTCTTTAACCCTACAGGAGTTTCCTCTCAAATTAATTATGGTTCTTAGTGTGGGAAGCTGCATGATCTCATAGTACTTTCAGGGTTAAAAATTATAGGGATCTCAAAACATGGGAAATACATGACTAAAATGAAAGGCTGGATACCTCTGAGGGTGACAAAGTGTGCAGAAGTGAATTGCCAGCACTAAAAGTGGGTATAGACAGGACATAGAATAGGTTTACCTGGGAAAGGGTTGAGGAGAGAAGTATATATTAGATGGACAGCGCCATCGAATCAAAAAATAACCAGAGGTGCTTTATTCTTAGAGATAATCCAGGGCTTACTAAAAATAACTAATTTTGGTACCAATAACAAGAACAGAAACAGATTAAATTTCTTGTGTTTTGAAAATATTCATAAATAGAGTACAAAAGGAGTTTTTTCTTGAACCTTTTTGTTGCTTTAATTATTGCTTGCTTTATCATTGTAAGAACCTTTTTTTTTTCTACAATCTTTTAAAGGAAAGCAAGTCTTGCGCTCATTAGAAAAATGATACATTTTTGTTCTGAGGCGCTGCTGAAAGAGGTTTGTGACTCTGATGCTGGCCACAACCTGCCCACAATACTGGTTGAGATAACAGCTACAGTGCTTGATCAAGAGGTAGGAAGAAAGAAAATGTTATCCTTTATGAAACCAGTACAAAAAAGGGAGTTATACTCAGTGATTCCATGTACTTTGTTAATAAGTAACCCTAAAACTTTTATAGTGTCCCTCTGTGACCACATGTGAAGTTCAGCATGTAAAGATATATTTAATATATATATTTAATTAACATATATATTTATTTAATTTATAATTGTAAATATAATTAATTAATTATATTTAATTAATATATATATTTAATTAACAAGATCTCCTTTGTTATTTTCTTTTCATCCCAATGTATTACAGGATGATGATGATGGCCATTTGTTAGCCTTGCAAATCATAAGGGATTTAGTGGATAAAGGTGGTGATCTTTTTCTAGACCAACTGGCTAGACTTGGTGTAATTAGTAAAGTGTCAACTTTGGCAGGACCATCGTCTGATGATGAAAATGAAGAGGAGTCTAAACCTGAGAAGGTAAGTGTATGGAATTTATTTATTTGCTTTATTTGTTACTGTAAAACCGACACTTCTAGTAAAATGTTCATTGTTACAAAAATGGACAGGGCAAGGTAGGATATTAAATTAATGCTTATTGTATGCCACGTGTTTCAATTGTTTTCTTCTCTACCTTCATTTTCTGTTAGCATATTATCTGCTGAGTTTTCCAATTCATACTTCTTGTGGTCAAGTTGTTTGGCACTTGATTTTGTTTAGTGTTTGGAAAGTGACTAGTAACAAAGTGAATCCTTCCTGAAGTATTCATGTCAGAAGTCTATCTTTTTTGATGTTCATGCATCAAATAATTCCAGATGTTTTAAATGTTGTTATGAAATATATTAAATATATAAAAAAGAAAATAATTTTCTGCTTAATGAAAGCCGTAAGTACATATTGAAGTTATTTATCAGTTTCCAAGTCTTACTGCCAGTCAGATGAACTGAATGGATAACAGACTTCTTCTGTTACCAATTCAATTAAATTTATAGTTAAATCTTAAGTGTATAGTTAAACTTAATTACTGTGGGGTTTGGGTTGTCTGGGTCTTTTTTGGGAGGGGCGCTGGTTTTGTTTTTTGGTGGCTAGATACTAAACATCGTCTGGACATGGTCCTAGATAACCAGTCAGATAACTGAGCAGGGTTTGGACTAGATGGCCTCCGGAGGTTTCTTCCAACCTCAGTCATTTTGTGATTCTTTTCTCACAATTCAAGTTTTGGACAGAGGTGAATGTTGCAGGCAGTAAGCTGTTGTTATTGTTGAGTAGATAAAGCTATATGTGAAAGGAAACTTCTAAGAAGTATATTATTCTATTAAAGAATACTTTCAGGATATGTCTTGCAGGAGTAGTATAGTTCCTACACTTTTGGTTTGAATAATTCTTCTCTCCTAAAGAGAGAGAAATCTCCTCCTTTTAAAAATGTCTGTGGTTTTTATGTGTTGGGGTTTTTTTGGTTGTCTGAGGATTTTTTCCTTTTTTTTTTCAATGGATTGGAGATTTTTGTGGTTCATGTTGTTGCTTAATACAATGTTATTGCAGGAGGATGAACCACAGGAGGATGCTAAAGAACTGCAGCAGGGTAAACCATACCACTGGAGAGACTGGTCAATCATTAGGGGAAGGGACTGCCTGTATATCTGGAGTGATGCTGCAGCCCTGGAGCTATCTAATGGCAGTAATGGATGGTTCAGATTTATCTTGGATGGAAAGCTGGCCACAATGTATTCCAGTGGAAGCCCTGAAGGAGGATCCGATAGTTCAGGTAGATTTTTTACAATTCAAGTCCAGGTTAAGTTTTGAGACTGTTACATTTGTTTATATAATTTGATTTGAGCTATTTTGTTTTGCAGGAATTGGCTTACTAAATAGTAAAGGATGTAAACAGGTGGAAGGTGGTCAGTTAATTGTGATGCATTTTATCAGATAGCATGTGGCCATAACTTGACTTTCTTGGTGAATTGTGTTAAGTAAACATCTTGCCAGTAAAAGTATATTAACTTTTTGTTTTGATTCTTCTCCATGCGTACTTAATTTTTTCACCCCAGTCATTAAAAGCACTTTGTAGTGGCCATCCCAGGAAAAGCAGGTTGAAATGGTGATTTATTGTTTGCTTCTAGCTAGCAGAATGAATTTGCATGTGTTTGAAGACAAAGTAATGGAAAGTTTCTCATCGAGATTGGGAAACAAATTACAGTGTCTTAATTGTTTGTTGGAGAGAGGATAAGGGAACAGACCTTATGCACTGGCAATGCACAGCCGGTTCTGATTTTCTGTACAGAATACACAACTGGTTCTGGATGCAGAAACGACCCTCCTTTTATTGTTCCATCTTTTTTTGCAGCAGTTCATGCATTTATGAACCTGCAGACATAAAGTGCTTTGCAATATTATTATGTTTTCAATTATATTTTCAATATTGGGTGAAATAACAGAACATATTATGATTCAGGATGGAAATGAAGTATTAATGACTTCATGCATCAAGTTTGGGGCAAGAAGACAAAATGCAATATAGTGTTTCTGATTATAATGCAGCTGGAAACCACTTAGAGATTTATTGATTTTTTGGTCAGAAAATGTATCTTTGCATTCTTTTTAATCAGGTTAATACCTTAAAAGGTAAACAAGTCCTATGTTAAGATACTTGTTTATCATATAATACAATTTTGAGAAGATCCATGAAGATAATTTTTTTAATTCTCATAGCCCCTGGATGCCAATTTTTTTTTTTTTTTTTAATTCCCAATGGTCTGGGCAAGGGGATGAGACTATTTCTGCACAAGATGAGTTGAATGGGGATAGCTCAGATGAATTTGGAGTGAAGGGAACTTAAAAGAGAAGTCAGATTGAGCATTTAGGATGTTATTTCAAATCAATCTTTTGAAAAAGATTGAACAAATTCCAAGTTTTTTAACAAGATGCCTAGTCTGGATATCATGGAGGGACAGGAGCTAAATGTAGGATTAAATGAGGCTTTTTGCAATATGTAGTCAAATAGACATTTACTAAGATTGCTGATGTTGCAGTGCCATTTGCCTGAACTTTAACCATGAGCTCTAAGCATGTGCTGCAGCCTTTTTTACTTAAGAAATTAATATTTGTTAACTAAAATACTACAGTACAGTATAGACTCAGAATAGTATCTTTAAGTCCTGAACTGTACTATATGTTCTGCTGTCCTAAATCATTACTGATTAATCTCATGGTAAACTTTTTAGTAACTTCACAACTGGCAAGAATATGAGGGTTGAGTAGTGAAATCTGTTAGTGTGTATTGCATGATGAAAGTTGGGGGGGGTGGGCAAGTATATATACTGTGAACAGTTTGGAAGGTCTGTACTCACCCCTCTCCATATTAACTCTATACTTGTTTTGTTTGAATTTTTAGAAAAAAAAATTCAATGCAAAAATTGAAATTTAATGGTAATTCTGAAGC
This sequence comes from Coloeus monedula, assembly GCF_965178545.1. NCBI lineage: Eukaryota > Metazoa > Chordata > Aves > Passeriformes > Corvidae > Coloeus > Coloeus monedula. Next base: position 37,485,694 of record NC_138786.1, on the reverse strand, counting down.
TTTAATAAAGTCTCAAAATTCTGTCCAAGGGAACCTGAAATTATTTCCAACCGTGTATAAATAGAATACTTTCAGTGGAACATGCTATATAATAAATATATTAAAATGTAATTATGGAAATTTGAAATTAATGAACAGAATTTTCATTTGCATATCAAATCTCAAAATTATTTTTATAAGCCTTCTCGGTGTATGCTATGAAATTTAAGCAATAAAAAACATTGTGCCTCAAGTGCATATTTATTTTTGCATTAATTTGCAATTTTGTTTTGTAAAAAATAGGCAGATTTAAAAAGTCTAGAGCTTGTCATTGCAGCAGAAGGAAAACAGCAATTTTACAAATGTATAGACTACAAAAGTTGTATTTATCAAATCGGTATGCTGAAAGATGCTTCTTAACTTTGAAGCTGAGATATAATCTTTAATGAGGTGTTTCCATTTTTACGTTAAATGGAATTTTCAAAAAAATTATGTACTCAGCCTTTTAATGATTAAAATATAAATATATAATTTAATAAAAACTGTGGGGTTTTTTAAATAATTTTTTTAGTTTCCTGTTTCTGAAAACTCCCTTTTGAGAATAGTTCGTGGTGGGCATACTGAGATTTTTTTTTTTTTCCATTTTTTGAAGACTAAAAATTTATAATGCATTTCTTTGATCTTCCTATTATAATTGTAATGATGAATTAATACATCTGAATTTCGTCTTTCAGAAAGAGTTGCATTGTTGCATTGCAGCTTTGATGCGATTGTGGAATAGATCACTGTTGAAATACAGAAATACACTACACCAAAATTTAGGACACTTTAAATTTAATTTTGCATTGAATGTACTGAGTTGTTTTGCTCTTGAAAAAACTAAGATACATAATGATGAAAGCAGTTGTTGGAAAAAACCAAATGTGTTTCTTTTTAAATAGAAAGTAGGAGTGAGTTCCTTGAGAAGTTGCAGAGAGCTCGAAGCCAAGTAAAACCATCTACCACAAGCCAGCCAATTTTATCAACACCAGGGCCAACTAAACTTACTGTAGGAAACTGGTCACTGACCTGTTTAAAAGAAGGAGAAATTGCTATTCACAATTCTGATGGTCAGCAAGCTACAATACTGAAAGAAGATTTGCCAGGCTTTGTGTTTGAATCCAACAGAGGAACAAAACATTCGTTTACAGCTGAAACTTCCTTGGGTAAGTATGTAGGTATGTGTTAGATGCAGGTAGGAACAAGTGTATATGAGAGAATTTTATTTGTTGCTTTTCATACCTATGAAAAAATGTGACTTTTCTGAAATATATGCTGCAGGGTCAGAATTTGTGACTGGCTGGACAGGCAAAAGAGGAAGAAAACTGAAATCTAAACTGGAGAAGACAAAGCAAAAGGTTGGTGAGCATCTGTAAATTTTATATTTAGAATTTAATTGAGTTTGTCTTATTATTATGGAGGTATAGTTTCTTCTTAGAGGATTAAAATCTCTGATTTCAACTAGACACAATTTTATGTGAGGCTTGAAGGGGAAAACATCAATCAGAACGAAGTACTTCTTCAGGTGCTTTTATCCAACAGTCCTAGTAAACTCTGTGCTCCTTTAGAGGAAAACTTTTTTTTTAAAACATAGGAAAATCCAATCTTCCTGACTTGTATTTGTATGATTCTGGAGGTTTTGTGGCTTGGTTTTTTGTCTTTATGGTACAAGAAAAGAAGTTACAGTCGATACTACAGTTGTGTCAGAGGCATATAATACTTCTGTTCATCTAGGTACCAATTTCAGACTGGGTATCGTGACAGGGCGCTGGAAGTGAACAGTCTGCATTGTAAAGAGTTGTGGTAGTGAAGCAAAATGAGTAAACACCCTCATTTTAGATATCTTTAAAATTCTCCTTTCTCCTCAAAATGAGGGGGGAAAAGGAGGAACTAAGAAATCAAATATTAAGTTCTTTACAAAAAAACCCCACAAAATAACTACGTTCTGTGATCCACTTATACCAAGGACTCGGGCTAATCTTTAGTCTTGAACTGTCTTGCAGTTTCTAACAGTGCAGCCAATATATTCTGTACCTTATATCTGAAGCATTTAAGGACATATATCTTAGGAAATGTGACACTAAATTGAAAATTGAAATACCGTGTGTAAATGATAATAGGTGGGGTGATAAAAGAAAGGCAGTGCTCTCTTATACCTAAGATTGCACTGTGTAGTTCTGAAGCTTGTGTAATGTATTATTGTAGCACATATAATGATAGTGAAAAGGAAAGATTTTTGGGGAAATTTCTTACAAAAGAAAAATGTTGTTTAATAAGAGCTTATTTAATCTGTATCTTGTGTGAACCATACTCTGTAGAAAAAGTAATTCCTACTATAAGAGGTCATATAGGGACTTTGTGTGAATTGGTTTAAGGAATGTTGATAGGGCATCCAGAAACCATATTAAACCTGCTTAATTTTACATTTAAAAAGATTACCTGATCCATGATACAGTTCTAAAAGAAAGATTGACAGATTGAGAATCATACCTTTCCTCCTACCTTTTCTGCTGTAACTTTAATACTTGATGGTAAATTTCATTTCTGTCAGTAAGATTCTGTATATTTCCGTTTATTTCTCCTGTACCTTTTTGCTTTCACAGCCTTTGCTATTTCATTATGCACATGGGTTTTTATTCTTCCCTATTTGTCTGCCTGTCGTGGACTTACTTTAAAAAACTATGACCAAGGTTCCAGTATCTAGGAGTAAAATAACAGTCTCATTACAGTAAGGTCTGACTTCCGATTATCAAAATCCATTTGTAGGTACGCACTATGGCAAGAGATTTATATGATGATCATTTTAAAGCAGTTGAAAGTATGCCTCGAGGAGTAGTTGTAACACTGAGGAACATAGCAACACAGTTAGAGTCTGCATGGGAACTTCATGCAAACAGGCAGGTAAGTGTATCTCCTTTATTTTTAATGTGTGACATCAGTGGAAATCACATGATGTTCTGACTAGTCTGTCAAGATGTAAAGGAGAGTCGTAGTATGTCTGTCTGCAATGTGGGGAGTTCTAATGCATGTATTACCTAGTTAGGTACTTTCCTAGGACATTATTTTTCAACTGAAGCAAGTGGACAGACATACCTTGTTTCATGATAATGATCTTTTTGTCTTTCAGTGCATTGAGGGAGAAAATACTTGGAGAGATTTAATGAAGACTGCTCTGGAAAACTTAATTGTGCTGTTGAAGGATGAGAATACTATTTCTCCGTATGAAATGTGCAGTAGTGGCTTAGTTCAATCGCTGCTGACAGTTTTAAACAATGTGAGTTCATAGACATAAGTGTTTAGAGAAAAACTTTTTTAAAAAAGATGAAATGAAGGCATGTGCTGTAATTTGAAAGATCCGTTATAAATGTGTCTTTTTCCTGTCTTGGTGAAAATTGGGCAGACTTGCTCCAGTTACTGGTCTACATATTGAAGAAGATAAGCTGTCACAATAGATGACTTTAGTTTGAATGAGCCTTGAAAAATCTTTAAGTCAACTCTGGTCAGGTCTAATGGCTGATGATCAGCTTTTCACATACAGACTTTAAATAGGGAATTCAGTGAGACTACATATATGTTTTTGCCTGTATAAAAATGAAATTAATTACTTTGTATTAAATGTAGCTTTTTTTTTTCCTCTTAGAATGTTGATTTAGATGTGAAACAAGACTGTAGTCAACTGGTAGAGAGGATAAACGTTTTCAAAACAGCATTCAGTGAAAATGAGGATGATGAAAGGTAAAAATAATACCAAACCAAGAAAATCCCCTTTGAAATTGTGAAGAAGTATGGTATGTTTAAAATAATTAAAGACGAAGTACCTGTTCTTTCTATTTCAATGGAATAAAAAATTGATCTTACAAGACAGCATCCAATATCAAAGTAGCAGTTGAAAATTTTTATCTCTAAGAGTCAATCTATAGAACATCTATTGACAATATAAAGATGACTTGTTCATCCCTGTGAAGATTGGTATCTTTCTTACTGTGCTGTAACCATGTGATTTGAAGAGATACCGTTGGTAGAAATAGCATGCTGAGATAGTTGTCTCAGCTGGATCCTGTTTTCTGAGATACTGTAGAATTTTTTCTTTGTTTTGTTTTGTGGTAACATAGTAACTGTTCTCTTTCACAGTCGTCCAGCAGTTGCATTAATTCGGAAATTGATAGCAGTATTAGAATCTATTGAACGTCTACCTCTCCACTTGTATGATACACCAGGATCTACGTATAATCTTCAGGTAAATGCACAGTGATAACAACATATCACACTGAGTGGTGCACAACTGAAGGTTATATGTTACACACCTTGTCTGTGAGAATCATATTCTTGTAGAAGTGGATAGAATTAGGTAAAGAACAACCAAATTTTTGCATCTATTTCTTCTAACACGTAAATGCATGGGTGTTCCTCTACTGTCACTTTACACTGTGAGGTAAAAGTAAATTTTGATTGAAGCGATAGTGTGTTTGTTCTTTCGTCTTCAGGTATTGTTGCCTTTATATAGGAACATGCCCTCTACAATTACAAGACAGTTATTAGTAAGAACAGGGGAATGGGCTTTAAATATTTTAAGTGTCCCATCTAGGGCTCTATGTTCATTTGGTAATACAAGATTCCTCCAGGGTCAGCAGCTTCTTAGGCAGGAATCTTGGCAGTTTGGCTAAGAATATTAATTGTTTTTTCCCAGTTTGTGTGGAGTCTTAATTTTTTTCTATTTGAAAGCACACTTCAGGATTTTGCAACATGGTAGAAAAGTATAAATATTTATGTTTTCATGTAAAATGTCTAGGAAATAGTTGCAAAAAGTTGCAAAACCACTGTTGCTGTTCAGTATTTTTGAAAATAATTTTCAGTTTCAATATTATTGTATTTGCTAGTCAACAAATAAAAGCTATGAAGACATAGGAAAAGTGAGAAGCTGTTAGCTGAATGTGTAATTGACTCACACATTGGCTGTCGTAGTAAGGGATTGTTTGATTAATTGAAAAAAAGGTAGTACTAGGAAATTACTTTTTAAAGCATTTCATTAGAATATAGTGCTTAAGTTGTGCAACAAAGATACTTGATAGGCCACTGAAACCTTTGTAGTGATATACACTGTTTTCTTAAAATTCCAAAACCTAAACAGGAGAGCCCATATTAATGTTTAGCTGTTCTTTCAGATATTGACAAGGCGCTTGAGGTTTCGTTTGGAACGTGCCTCAGGGGAAACATCTTTAATAGATCGAACTGGTAGAATGCTAAAGATGGAGCCATTGGCAACTGTTGAATCTCTAGAACAGTACCTCCTGAAAATGGTGAGCTACATACCACACACAGAGTTCACAAGGAATGGTTATATTCTGCTTCTTTAATATTTGATTTCTTTTCTTTCATATGTAGGTAGCAAAGCAATGGTACGACTTTGACAGGGCTTCATTTGTTTTTGTACGTAAACTACGAGAAGGCCAAACATTTGTGTTCAGGCATCAACATGATTTTGATGAAAATGGAATTATTTACTGGATTGGAACAAATGCAAAGTGAGTTTTCCAAAGCTAGATAATTTAAAGTCAGACACAATAAACCATAATCCATGAGGCAGGATGGGGACAAAGAATTCATAATGAAATGAAATCTGTTTTTTTCTTGGAAGTGGGAGGTATCTTTTAATCACAGAATTACATTTCTTCTGGATCTGCTTAAATAACAGAAAAATATTAGTCACTTGTGTTGAGAATTTGTTTGTATGCTTCCCTAAGAAGGTGAAGTAGTGGGTAAATTTGGGTCTTTGTTTTTGCTTGCCATGGTTCTGTGTGATTTTGTTGGTTTGGGTTTGTTTTTTTTCCCTTTGCTACAGTGTTTTAAAAAACCCAAACAAACAAAGTGATGTTTGGAACATATCTAAAGTTATCTAATTACTTAAAATTATATTGATGATTTTGGTTTGTGATAAACTTTATACACAATTTACAGTAAATGTCAAATGTTGCTGAAACCAGTTTTTTTAAGTAATAATTGAACAGTACATTTCTCTTTTTTGATACAGAACTGCATATGAGTGGGTAAATCCAGCAGCCTATGGATTAGTAGTGGTTACATCCTCAGAAGGAAGAAATCTGCCTTACGGTCGTTTGGAAGACATCCTGAGCCGTGACAGTTCAGCTCTCAATTGTCACACTAATGATGATAAGAATGCTTGGTTTGCCATAGATCTTGGCCTTTGGGTTATACCATCAGCATACACATTACGTCATGCTCGAGGTTATGGACGATCTGCTCTCAGAAATTGGGTTTTCCAGGTATCTAAGGATGGACAGAACTGGACTACTTTGTATACTCATGTTGATGACTGTAGTCTCAATGAACCAGGGTATGTCAGTGTATTTTATCACTTTTCATAAAACTGAGCGCAGTTAAAAACATACTTGACTGTGGGCTGATTTAATTTGTACTGTGGTTGTAATAATGTATCTATCTAAAGAAGGGGTAGGTGACAAATTATCAAGGATGGGCTGGAGAACAAGTGATTCATAGGTTCTCAGTGTGTTTCACATAATGGCATTTATGCTTTTCTATCACTATGAATTTTGCATTTTATTTTTTGACAAAATTGTAACACCAACACTCATCCAAAGTTTGACCCTGGTGTTATTAGGTTTATGTATCTTGTAATATGCATACATGATCAGCACTGTGGGTTTTTTTGCTTTGGTACTAAGGTTTTTTGGTTTTGCCTTTTCTTTTTTCCCTGCTACCTGCCAACACCCCTTTCTAATAAACTTAAAGGTCTACAGCAACATGGCCTTTAGATCCTCCAAAAGATGAGAAACAAGGTTGGAGACATGTTAGAATAAAACAGATGGGAAAGAATGCCAGTGGGCAAACACACTACCTCTCCCTGTCTGGATTTGAACTTTATGGCACTGTGAATGGAGTATGTGAAGATCAGCTGGGTAAGAAAAATAATGTGTATATCCTATTTGCTCCTTTAAAATGCTAATGAGCATACAACATAAAAATCAGTGTAAAAAAGGAGGTTAACTTGTGCAGTTGAACTTGCTTAGAAATAAGCTCAAAATTATTGCCCATTCAATACTTTCAAGTCTTTTCAACTTACATTTCTTGTAGGAAAAGCTGCTAAAGAAGCTGAAGCAAATCTGAGAAGGCAGCGACGTCTAGTCCGTTCTCAGGTGTTAAAATACATGGTTCCAGGAGCTCGTGTAATCAGAGGAATTGATTGGAAATGGAGAGATCAGGATGGAAGCCCGCAGGGTGAAGGCACTGTTACAGGAGAACTGCATAATGGTGAGCATGAGTTGCCTGAATTTATAAATGTCTGTTGCATTAGATCATGCAGAATGAGTAGTGTTAAAGTATTTCTTTTGTAATGTCTTGATAAAGTTGATAAAAGTTTTAAATACTTTGGAGGGAAGAAGCTTAAAATACTACAGTTGTTGGGGTCCATCTGTGAAATTCCATTTGAACGCATGAAAAAAATGCTTGCTGTAAATGAAACTTTTATACAGCTTTGGTTAATTAAAACACTAAACTGTTATTAAAATACAAAATTTATTTAGACATCTGTTACAAAGTATATGAAGGTGAGTGATGCAAGCTGATAAATTAAGCTTTGGGCCTGCAAAATCTATGATTAACTTCTTCATTTCTTCTAGCTGAGCATTTGCAATATTTTTCTTGACTTTTGTTATATCCTATACCTTTCCTACCTTGCAAGCTTCTTTGGGATCAAGTTTTTTTTTTTTTTAGTTAAAGCATGAAAATTTATTAACTTAAGGAGCAAAATAAACCCTGCAACACCCACGGAAGTCAGTGCTCAGTAAAAGTTAGGTTATTGAAGAGGCTCCAGGGGAGGTGATGATCTTGTCAGCTGAACATGCTTTCTACCTTTTCCCTTCTCTTCCCCCTATTTTGAGGTGTATAAGACTTGCCTTGTTTCTGAAGCACCTTCAGCCACTCTTAGGTTCATTCTTTGTCAGACTTGAAAGTTTCTTGTAGTTTATTGAGGTGTCAGCTTTCAAACATGGAGAAGTCCAAAACATAGTCTCTTAAAATGATTCGAAACTGAACTTTATTTAAGCTGTTCAGTATAGCTTGTAGGGAAGTCTTCAATCATCCATGTATTTTTATCAAATGCAACAATATCCATAGCTACATTATAATTGTGAAGATCTGAGGTGTTATTGGTGAGTAGTATTCTACCAAATCAGTGGTTTTGTTCCTATGTTCCAGTAAAACTTTCCCACTTAAACATAGGTGAAATTGAGGTTCATTTATCAAATGGTGATGCAAACCATTTCATTCGTGTCCCAGCTTTCTTTCATATAGAATCTTGAAAATAGTATCTCATTTACTTTTTTGGTTTTTGTTCACAATTTTAGACAAATTTTATGTTGTTTTAGGTCTGTAATGATGGAGCAGTACAACTCTGAGTACATAATACGTACTTAAAATTTGTTCAGATTTAAAACTGCTTGTAATTAATACTTTAGGGAAAGGAACTATACAAAACAAAAGCAGTTGTTTAGTTATGCTTTGAAAAAAAATACCAGGTTCAGATATTCATAAAGGGGAAAAAATATACTGTCGAACTACAGTATGGAGCAGTTTTTTGTATTTGATAAAAAAGGCAAATAAATTGTAGAAGAAAAAAATTCAGATTTGCTTCACAATTTTATCCTTCAAAGGTTTAGTGACATGAAGCTACTCAGCTATAGCTCATGATGAAGGAACTAAATCATACAAGAATAACATGATCTAAACCTGCTCATTTGGGGATGAGATGTCTGCTTATCATATCTTAAAACTTTATCCATTTTTAACTACTTTTTCTCCAGAGTGTTATTTCTAAATAGCAAATTGCCTGTGATCATCTGTTTCAGTCTAGGAGTATTGACTTTTGGATATTTGAAAGCTGAAGGTGCACCTGACAGTAATAAACGATTATTTTACTTGATGTTAGCTCTCTTCTGTTTTAATAAAGAGAAGTATGTGTGTATCTGGACCTGATACTTGTTTTGACTTTGTCTGAGATTGCAGAAGTAGACTAAACTTTAGGGATTTCATTCTTGAAGGAAATGTGTATCAATTAAAATAGTTACATCAACATTTGTTGCAGTTAAGTGAGAAATATTAGAAGGGATTTTTTAGGTGACTCTTAGATCATGGTACATATTTAGACGAGTAAAAATAAATTTTGCCCCCATTTCTGCCCTAGTTAGCTAAATTTTGCATGTTACCCTCATTATTGCAGATTTATTATATTTAACTATTTAGAAATTCTGCTACTCAAAATAATAATTTAATAAAGGAACTGAAGAGTAGCATTGCTTTGGAGTTTTGTTCTGGTCCCAGGCTAGTTTTTTTTCTATGAAACACATTCTCTTTGCAACCCTGAAATTTTACTTGAAGTAGCCCTTACCTGACTGCCATAAGACTTTTTTTATGAATAAGGAATGTTTGAGTCAGGATAACTTGCTGAACTAAAAATCTGTGTATCAATAAATTAATTCTTTCACTTTAAGAATAAGAAATCTCAAACTCAGTAGTTTCTTAACATGTCTTCTGTTGGGTAAATATGCTTATCCACAAGCATCCAACAAAGAAAAATGTTACTGAATGTCCTTGTAATAATTACAGCTTCTTGGTAGATACTAACAAAGTTACAATACATTTTAATATACATTTCTGTTATTAGAGAATCCAATTTTGATAAATGCTAATAAAATTTGGAGAGATCCTAGTAGGTCAGGTTCCTTCCTGAAGAAAACTTTATTTTCAGCTGGATTCTGTGACCCTGCAGATTAAGGTGGCAAGAATGAGCAGCCTCTAAATTGACAACATTGCAAAATACTAAATTGTTTATATTTAAATACTTACTTTTTAATTGGCAGTAAGGGTCACTTAGTGATTTCATTGATTCAGACATAGAGCCCTAATGAGAAGCTGATCCCACATTGTGGAGCTACTGTCTGACACGCCTCCTGTCTGCTTTCTGCTGGATCTCACAAACTCCTGTCCCTTTCCAGGCTGGATTGATGTCACCTGGGATGCTGGTGGCTCTAACTCTTACCGTATGGGCGCAGAAGGAAAGTTTGACCTCAAGCTTGCGCCAGGGTACGACCCTGACTCAGCGGCATCACCCAAACCTGTTTCATCCACTGTTTCAGGCACAACGCAGTCATGGAGCAGCTTGGTGAAAAACAACTGTCCAGACAAGACGACTGCTGCTGCAGGCTCCTCAAGTAGAAAAGGAAGCAGCAGTTCTGTGTGTAGCGTGGCAAGTAGCAGCGACATCAGCTTGGGCTCGACCAAAATGGAGCGGAGATCAGAAAGCGTATTGGAGCAAAATATAGTTTCAGGCACTGACGTCCATGAACCAATTGTTGTTCTGTCTTCCGCTGATAGTGTGCCTCAGGCTGATATAGGGTCATCTTCCAGCGCGAGCACCAGCACCTTAACAGCGGACATGGGAAACGAAAATGCGGAGAGGAAGTTAGGTCCTGATAACTCAATACGTACTCCTGGGGAGTCCAGTGCTATATCCATGGGAATTGTTAGCGTAAGCTCTCCTGACGTGAGTTCAGTCTCTGAACTGACTAATAAAGAAGCAGCTTCCCAACGACCTCTAAGCTCTTCGGCAAGTAACAGACTCTCAGTCAGTTCTTTGTTGGCTGCTGGGGCACCCATGAGCTCCAGTGCAAGTGTTCCGAACTTATCATCTCGAGAAACTTCTAGCCTGGAGTCCTTTGTACGAAGAGTGGCAAACATAGCACGTACCAATGCCACAAACAACATGAATTTAAGCCGGAGTAGCAGTGATAACAATACTAATACTTTGGGAAGAAATGTTGTGAGTACTGCAAGTAAGTAAGCAATTTTTATTTTTAGTTGAAGATTTTGTTTCTTTGGCTTTTGTTACACTTAAGTTTGGATTGTGTTGGCCTAACAGAGAAATGTACTTAGAGCAGCCTTGACCTTTTGTATACCTGTAGAACTCTTGAAGGACTCAGAGTTCCTGTCAGCTGAAAAGTGTTACATTGCCCTGTGATGTCAGATTACACTGTGGTACCCATCAAATAGAAAGAAATTTGAAATTGATGTCCATTACAGGTTTAAGGAGAGGGTATGGTTTAGACCAAGAAGTTGGAAGTCTAGCAACAGTAGCTAATGTCAGGTACTTAGGCTTTCTGCTCTGTGTAAATTTTGCATATTCACATTATACATGCCAATTTCTGTTATATTTCCATTTTCCTCAGGAAGGGCAGTTTATGCAAATTGTGAAGTGTCTGAGTATAGGAGCTAAGAACACAGTACAAAGGAAAAAGAACTACAGTATAATGAAATGTTAACAGATTCCTGATTCTGTCAAGCTACATAATATAATGTACTCTAATACTGTGTGTTTTCTAGAGATAGTATGGTCATTAAGACTTAGATTCAGTGAACTGTTCAGGCACATTAAATGTAAGGAAGTTTGTAGTTAACAGTGTTTTAAACGACATTTACGTGCTTAAACATTTGCATGTTCTCAGATTTTATGTAGGATCAAGGTATTAGCAAGGTAAGTTGCAAACCTGCTTGTTGCGAGTTCACTCTTTTTTGAGCGTGCTCCCATCAAAGTTGTTACTTGTCAGGTATTTTGTTCTCTGATGGTGATAGTGTTTTAACCAGAGAACTGCATTTCATGAGGTAGGCAAGTTAGAAAAAGTGAAATTACCCAAGCTAGAAAAAACATAAATTTCTTGTTAAGCTTTCATGCTTGTCGTGGTTGTTAGTGAAGCTGGTGAAGGGTTGGAGTGGCTGAGGGTTTTTTAGCCTGGAGAAAAGGAGGTTCAGGCATTATTGCTCTCTACAACTGCCTGAAAGAAAGTTGTAATGAGGTGGGGGGCAGCCTCTCTTCTCAGGTAAGAAGTGACAGGGGAGGTTTAGATTAGATACTAGGAAAAATTTCTTCACTGAAATCATGGTCAGGTGCTGGAATGGGTGGCCCAAAGCAGTGATGGAATCACCGTCCCTAAAAGTGATCAGAAGTTGTCTAGATGTGGCACCTGGGAATATGGTTTAGCAGTGAACATGGCAGTGCTGGGCTAAGAGTTGGATTTAGTCTTAGAGGTCTCTTCCAACCTTAACAATTCTATGATTCTATGCTTCCTTATTTAGAAATGTGGTGTTTGCTTTTAGCATTTTTAAATGTTTTTAAATACTGAATGTTCTCTTTTTTTGTTGGGGGGATTTTTTTTTTTTAATGTTGTAGATTTTTTTTTTTTTTTTTTACATTCATGTTGTGATACTAGGGGTGGGGCAGAAAGTCTTTCACAACCTGCAATAAAAATGTAAATAAGATACTCAAAGAAAGCTTGCCAGTAAATGATCCCCTTTTAGACAGATAGTGGCTCTGCTTCTGAAGTACTTTTGTATTGAGGGGAGAGAAAAGAGACCACCTTTGAAAAACATGGTAAAATATTTCAACAGCATATATAAGATATCATGGATGTTTGATACCATACAGTGCAAAAGTTAGAAATAAGAACGGGGCAACTTAAAAATTTAATTCTGTGATAAAAATAGCCATACATTCTATTATCTTTCATGTAGGAATTATTTTGGTTTATACTTTTTATACGAATAGAAACTGTAAATGTTAACTCATGTTGCTAAAAGAGATAAGAGACTAAATTTGAGCAATCTCACCAGAGTTCAATTAGAGCATTGTAAAAAGCTTGGTTTTTTTTTTTTTTTAATTTATTTATTTTTTGGGGTTTTTAGCCTGTTCAGGTTAAAAAACCCCAACCAACTAAACTAAATACCAACCAAACCAAACAAAAAACCCCCACAATCAAACAAACCATGCACAACAACCCAACACCCCAAAAGTCAAGACTGAAATCATTGTTAGTGATACAAGTCTTTTTGGACTTGCTGTACTGGTTGCATTGAAAACATCAGTATTTGCCAGAAGCTAAGTGGTGTCTAGGGTAGCCGGTTTCAATTTGCTCTTGAATTCAGAGCAAACGGAATGCTGATGCTTAATGTCTTTTTCTGTTTATTGTAACAGCAGAGAGTTTGCTTTTATTAATTAGCAGAGGGTAAAAGATGTGAATACTGAACAATGTATTTTCAAGCTCTTGAACAACAAAAGAGAAACTGGTTTTCATTTTGTGCTTTCATAGAGAAGAACATAAGCTTATTAACAACTCTAAGTTTAAAATTTGCACTTTCCCTCATTATTACACTAGTATTTCATACCCTCCCTGCATTGTTACATTTTTATTTGCAGAATGTTAGGTATGTTCTTAAGGGGCTGGGATGTGTGTAGTAGCTGTATGTAACAGAGAAGGAAAGCAGAAACAGTAACATTTATTTTTCACAAAAAGTTGCCAAATGCAGTTGGGGAAGAAGCTTTGTTGTATCCTTCTTCAAGAGTAGTAACCTTTGCAAACTTTGGTGATAATAATATGAAATGCAGAGGTGTTTGGTTTTTTTTTAAGAAAGCAGTGTCTCAGTTTACATAAATGGCAATAATGAAAATGTTTCTTTTAAAACTGCAAAACTTACATTTGATAAAGTTTAGAAAAAGTAGATTGAAAAACCTAAGGCTTAAATTCTTAGTATAGATGACCTCTCAAATTTTTCTCTCCAAACTTGTGATTAATCTCCTTGTTTAAAGATAAGCATGTGAGAACATGTTTTGCAGACTGGATTCTAAATGTGTAGTTGCACATAGGTATAACTTATACTCAGTTATGTACACTACTGAAGTTCTTTCTGTTGAGTCTACAGTGAATTCAGTCTTGTTTCAGTTGTTAACTAAAATGCATTTACTGTTTTATTTGAATGTACAGTAAGGTAACTTTTTAGTTGTTGCTTGCTTATTCTGAAAACTATTTCTATAAATCATCCAACTTAAGTCATACGTTTCACAGTGCTGTCAGTTCAGGCTTGTTGACTGTGATGAACATATATTTTAGTAGTTGTATGAAAAATAACAAGTCAGAGCTGATTTAAGAACCTTGAAAAAGTGCACATTCATCACAAGTTTCACATTTGTTTTAATATGTTCTCTTCCCAATTCACTTATATATGTAGTTAACTTGTTTGCACTATATAATACTATAATTTAGATGTTAAATTTCATTTTAGATTTAAAGACAGATCACAATGTTGGAGTAACAGATTTCAGAAATTCTTTACATATGTTGAAAATGAAATTAAGTAATTTCAGATTTGTAGTGGGATTTTGGGGCTTTATTTGATAAAATTATTTATCTTAAATGTTTGCAAGGGAATAAGCTCAGAAGTGGGCATCTATGTTGTAAGATGCACTTTTGCATTGGGAAACCCTTCCCCTTTATAGTCTGTTGCTCTTTATTATAAAATAACACACTGATAATTTTTCAACCCCAAATATATTTTTCAACACAGGAGTCATGCATGTAAGTTGTACTCTTCAAGTCATCAAATCATTTATTTTATCTTACCATATCTTTATCTATAGCTTCTCCTCTTATGGGTGCCCAAAGTTTTCCTAATCTGACTACAACTGGTACCACATCAACAGTGACCATGTCTACATCCAGTGTTACTAGCAGCAGCAATGTAGCTACAGCAACTACAGTTTTATCTGTTGGTCAGTCGCTTAGTAATACTCTAACTACTAGCCTAACATCAACATCTAGTGAGAGCGATACAGGGCAGGAGGCAGAATATTCTTTATATGGTAAGTTTCATTTTTAAATGAACATAAGCATTAGACTTCCCATTAATGACTTTTCCTTTTATCCCATTGTTATGATTTTCTCATATAGTAGTTTACTTACTGAAAAGTATTTGAAAGTTGAGCTGTTCATGTGTTACTAGTTCTGTAAGGCAGTAAGTAAAATAATGTTAACGTAGTATTTCCTTCTGTTCTCGAATCTTTATTTTCAACAATTTCTATCCTATATTACTATTATTTATGGTATAATTTATCTAGGCACTTGAATATTTTCCCTCATCAAGTTTAGTTCCTAATGTAGTTTGCGTATGTACTTCTAGTTACAATCAAAATGTTATTTTTTGTTGCGTTGTATAGGCATGCTACATGAACAGTCTGATGTACCTTGTGTTAGGCACATTTTACCCTTAAAATAGCTTCCAGGTATCTCAATACCATCATAGTAATTGCAAAAAAATTGAAAAAAATACAAAAATTGACAGGAAGAATGAAATTACATGATTTACAAACAGATCCAGAGTTCTGTGAATGCTATACCCTAGAAACAGACTTTAGGACAGAAGTTACTTGAGGCATATGAATACAGTGAAAGAAGATTTAGATAACTCGGTCGGTAATACACAGGAATCGAGCTGATAAAATGAAGTCAAGAAAAACTTGGGATGGATATGGGAAAATACTTCCTAATGTAAAGTTTATTGAATTGTGAGATATTCTTGAAAGAAAAGATACTTGATTTATTTAAAATATTGTTCAATTAAGATTGTGTTCTATTTTGTTGCCTATTGAAATTGCTTGAAAAATTTCTGGTCGTTTCAATGGGTATTGGAATTGAGCTGCTTGGAGGCAGTTGATTAATATATCTGCGTATACTGTTTCCCTTTGCTCTTTTAATTAAGTCTAATTTGATGTTTTGATTGTGTGACAAGTCTTAAATTATATCACCAACAACTGAGCAAATAGAGTGCATTCAAGTATCAATAGGGGTGTTAACAATACAAAGGGTGTTTGGGTGGTATAGATAGTTTCTATGTGCATAGAAAAGTGTAGAAGTTCAGAGCTTCATCCCAGTCCACTTGGATTGCTGTGAACTTCCTTTCTGGTTTTGGGAGGTTGTTTTTTAAGTCTTAGTGCTAAGTGAGTAAAATGGAACTTGGCCTTCAACTTCTTGTTACAGTAATTAATTAGCAATTGAATCTTTAAAATACCACTCTTAAATGTTTATCTTACATGTCCTTTATATTGTAAATTAAGGTCTAAACCACACATTTTTTGTGGAAATTACATCACCTGTTTTGAAATTATTGAGACATAGAAACAGATAATATGCATTTGTACACCATTTTTTTGTGATCTTTTGTAATCTAAAATAAGTGTAATTATAAAATACTATAAGCAAATGAGAAACTGATCACTCTTGCTGATCACTTTTACCAATAGTAAGTGCTTTTATAGTTATGCTGTTGACTAGATCCCTGGACTTTTTAACAGGTATATGCTTTTATCACAGCTTTTATTCCTGTTATGCAATAGGCAATGTTTTAGTTTTCTCTTTCTGGTTTAAGTAAGATTTGCTTTTTCACTCTTTCCAATGCTTTGGTTCTTTAATTTTAAAAATTCTGCTTTAAAAGTTATACTTGGCTTTTGCTCTGTATGTAAATATATATATGTGTGTGTGTTATAGATTTTCTTGATAGCTGCCGAGCTAGTACTCTGTTGGCAGAGTTAGATGATGATGAGGATCTACCTGAACCAGATGAAGAAGATGATGAAAATGAAGATGATAACCAAGAAGATCAAGAATATGAAGAAGTTATGGTATGGTATAGTTAGCATAGATGGTGTCTTAATTGATTAACAGCTGCATTAAAAATCCACAGATTTTTTTTTTTTTTGCGCAATAGGAAGTCCTAGCTATAATATCTCCATTAATTAAAACACATTTATTTAGATTTACTTCATTTCTTGCATGTAGTCAAAAACACAAGAAAAGTGTTTTTAAACACCAGGATACCCGAGACCTTATGGGTCAGAATTAATGTTTTAAAACCAGGCTGGGAACAAGTTGACAAAACAGTAGAAATGATGGATCAGTAGAACTGATAGTTCACAGGCTGATGAAATGATATAACTTTGTGGATACGCTGCTGTGTTTTGTAGTGATTCAGTTCTGGCATGTGTTTAACTATAGGCCTGTATGAAGCAAAAGTTTGCCAGGGGAAATCTCTCGCTTCTCAAAAAAATCCCCAAAACCCCAACAAAAAAAACAATGGGGTGGGGGCAAAACAAAACCCAGCGTGGTAGTTCACATGGTTCTTGCTTACACTGTCAAGAGTTCTGGCTTTTCATTTGGTTGTTCTTTATTGGTATGAATAATGCTTGGCCTTCATGAATATTGCAAGATCTAAGAGGAAAAATATAAGGCTTCACTAATGCTAATTTTATGTTTTACAGAATAAATATAAATACTGTTTTATGGAATTACAGAAACTTCATCTTGTAATTAATATGTAAATATTTATTTCATTTGAACCAAAATATTTAGCATTTTAACTTACTGTAATTATGCTTTTAAGAGAAACTCAAGTACATTACTAAACATCTTTTTTCACCTTCTCCACAAAGATACAAAGTAAGGAAAAAAACCAAGCCAGTACTACTTAAGTGGATCTACAATACAAGCAGTAACTTTAGTTTGTACAATGTTGAATAATTAAAAAAATTATTAAATGGAGTTACTATTGTTCATGGGAAGCAGCAGAAGTAGCTAAAGTAGACTTTGCTTGAGATTATACAGCAAGAAGCAGGTCTGGAAAAGAAAATTTTTCTTTCTTGGGTTCCAGTACTATTCCCTTTGATATACCATGTAATTCTCCTCAATGAGGAGTTGAACAGATTAAAAGCTTGTTGTAGAAAATTCATAAGCAATTAATACTTGTTAAAGCTTATTGAAAATTAGGTACTTTTCCCCACCAAAATAGTTCCAGTATTTTGATATTTGATTTAATCTCTGGATGTGTATACGTTATGTATCAATATATGTATACACTTTGGAAAAAAGTGCTTCTTGTTTTCAAAAAAATTAATTTGTTTGTTTTGACATCACTGGGTATATTTGAACCTCTGGTATTACAAAGTTTGTGGAATACATAAAATACCTACACCAACTTTGCTGGTCTTCAGTACTCAGGAAACTGTGTTCTGGTGCTTCATGGAAACTTTAATTCTTTCCAGAAACTATAAATACACCTGTTTTAGGGTTAGTCCATTTATGTTAATTTCTGTGGGTTTGATAATTTTGATTCCTGCTTGACCAGTTAAGTGGAACTATATGTGCCAGCTTTGATTTATTTTATGTTGATTTTATAGAGAAAATTAACATAATGAAGACATAATGAAATGATGGAATGGGTAAGGTTGATAAGAGCTGCAGTGGGTCATCTGCTCCAACCTCCCTGCTCAAACAGGGTCGTCCTAGAGCACATGGCACAGGATTGTGTCCAGATGGTTCTTGAGTATCTCCAGTGAGGGAGACTCCACAACTTCTCTGGGCAACCTGTCTCAGTGTGTGATCACTCACACAGTAAAATTCTTACTCGTGTTCAGGTGGAACTTCCTGTGCATCAGTTTCTGCCTCTTGTCCTATTGCTTGGCACCACCGGGAAGAGCCTGGATCCATCTTCTTGACACCCTGTCTTCAGACAGTGATGAGGTCCCCTCCCAGATGCCTCTTCTTGAGGCTGAACAGGCCCATCTCCCCCAGGCTTTCCTAATAAGAGAGATGCTCCAGTCCCTATGTCATATCTGTAGCTTTGTCTAGGCCCTCTCCAGGAGCTCCCTGTCTCTCCTGACTGAGGAGCCCAGAACTGGAAACTGCACTCCAGATGCAGCCTTACCAGAGCTGAGTAGAGTTGCAGTTTAGTTTGTGACTGTTTGTATTCATAAACTTACAATTTTTAAATAAAATTATTCTCTTTAGAAGAATCGAAAAAACAACTAGGGTTTTTGGGTTTTTTGTTTTGTTTGGGTTTTTTTGTTTTTTTTTAGGAAGAAGAGGAGTATGAAACCAAAGGAGGCCGTAGAAGAACATGGGATGATGATTATGTATTGAAACGGCAGTTTTCTGCTTTGGTTCCTGCTTTTGACCCAAGGCCTGGTCGTACTAATGTGCAACAGACAACTGACCTAGAAATCCCTCCACCAGGTATGCTGGCAAGATACGTGATGCTTAATCTGACTTTAGGGTGGAGATTCACTGTTAAGGGCCCACTGCATCTGGGGATCCTGTCACTACTAACCAGTACAACGTGCTCTTGCGGCTGTGTGGCTTTTCTTTGCTTAAATGAGAGTTTCATCTACCTCTGCAGGTCTAAGCATTATTGAGGGAAAAGTAAATTAAATGCTGTGTAAAATAAGCGTGATAAATGATAAAATCTCTTGATATGATAAGGATGTGATAAATATCTTGATATGTCTGGTTCCACTACAGGGACTTAACTGTGTTAAAGCTACACAGAATAGCTTTGATTGGAGAGGGCGTGCTGAAACAGTGCAAAGCCAAGGCAGGGGAAAGGTAATGCAGTGATGAAGCAGTGTGAACGATCAGCAGCACAGCACCTGATCTTGCTCCTTGGCTCCTTAGATCATTCTTGTTCAGCACTGTGGATATACTCAGTGTTCGTTACAGAGAGGAATAAGTAGGTTTTAGCATATGTGCAAATAAGCCACTGCTTATTTTGAAGAACTGAAAGGAAGATACTGTGTATGAAAAGAAGAATGCATGTGCTGTGATAATATCTAAGGAGATGTTACCAAGATGTAGGGATCAGTAGGCATTTCAGAAATTCCTGTTAATTTTACTCCCATAAAGAAATTCTTCAATCGTAATTTAGTTCATAGTTAGAACTCAGTCTCATCTCTTTGGCATGTGTGCAGTAAGTCATTGCACTTCCTTAATAAACCATGTTATTGGTGTTTAAGCCACCTTGTCATGCATTATATATTTTGTATTAAGGGTTCTCAAATAATTTTTGCAGGTACACCTCATTCAGAACTGCTGGAAGAGGTTGAGTGCATGCCTTCGCCACGTTTAGCACTTACCTTGAAAGTTTCAGGTCTTGGAACAACTCGAGAAGTAGAACTGCCCCTAACGAACTTTCGATCTACCATCTTTTACTATGTACAGAAATTGTTACAGCTTTCCTGTAATGGCAGTGTGAAATCTGACAAACTTAGACGTATTTGGGAGCCAACATACACGTAAGCTTACCAGTTCATTATTCTGTGTAGAGAACACTGACTGATTAGGAAATGGATGGGAAACAATGTTAATTTTTTAACTCCTCTGTAATAAGCAATGCTAGAATTAATTTTCTTTTTGTGTTTGTCAGGATGTTATTACTGGTTTTAAAACTATTGCTGTGCCTGAAAAACCAAAGAAAAAAATCATAATCTTTAGGGATCTGCTTGGAAAAATCCCATGGGGTTATAGTCCTAGCGAAAAGAGAAGTCCAGGAGAGTTGATTTTTTTTTTCAAGGATCATGTTCTCCAGACTCAAGGACCGTCCATCCCAATATGCAGGAAGTCAGGCAGAGTCAGTAGGAGACCTGCGTGGGTGAACAAAAATGCGTGAAAGGGAAGCATGCAAGGAGTGGAAGATGGGTCAAGTTATCTAGGAGGAATCTTAGTTGTCCCAGCTTGAAGGTAGAGCATTAGGAAAGCCAGAGCACATCTGGAGTTGAATCTGATGAGATGTGAATGGCAAAACACTCACTCGACATATAAGTCCATGGGACCCCATGGAATGTACCCAGAGGAGCTGGCCACTCTTTATTATCTTTGGAAGGTCATGAGGACTGGGAGATACTTCTGAGGACTGGAGAAAAGGAAGTCTCATTCCTGCCTCCCACAAAAGCAGGAAGCATCTAGGAAACTACAAACTGGTCACTCTTTAATCCCTGCAAAGGTGATGGAGATAGTCCTGGAAACCATTTTCAAACAATGAAGGATAAGGCGGTGATGGGAAGTATGTGGCATGGATTTATGAAGAGAACATCATGCTTAACCAGCATTATAGCCTTCTACTATATGCCTGGCTCAGTGGATGAGAAGAAAGCAGCAGATGTTATTTTCCTCGACTTTAGGAAGGCTTTCAACGCTTTCTCTCTCACTGACAAACTTACAAAGCATGGACTAGATAGTGTCTGAAAAACCCCTGAACTGCCAGGCTCAGATGGTTGTGGTCCTTGGTGTAAAGGTCCTTGTTGTACCCCAAGGGTTGATACTGGGTCCAGGATAGTTTAAACATCCACATTAGTGGACTGTATGATGGGACAGAGCAGACCATCAGCTTGCAGGCAAAACAAAACTGGGGAGGAGTCCCTGTTGGAGCAGATGGTTGTGCTGCCGTTCCAAGAGACGTCATCATGCTGGAGAAATGGGGAGACAGAAGCTTTGTGACATTTCACAAAGGGAGATGTAAAGTCTGTCAGCTGGGGAAAAATCTGCTTGTGCTGGTTCAGGCTGGGGGTCAGCTGGCTGGAAAGGAGGTTGTTGAAAAAGGCCCTGAGGGTCCAGGTGGACATAAAGTTGGGTGGCATGAGCCAGCTATGGACCCCAAGAGCAAAGACGATCAGCAGCACCCTGGGCTGCATTAGGAAGGTTGAGTGAGGTGATCTTCCCCATCTGCTCAGCACTGGTGAGACACACCTGCAGTGCTATATCCCAGTTATATATATCCCAGCTATGGCTCCTCAGTACCAGAGAGACATGGACATGACTGAGTCTAGTAAGGGGCTGCTAGGACGATTAAAAGGCTTATTGCTTCTGTCGTACAAAAAAGATTCTGAGAGATCTGGATTTGTCTAGCCTGGAGGAAAAAAGACTTGTGGGCTCTTACCAATGTGTATGAATACCTGATGGGAGGATATAGGGAAGGCAGAGTATGGACTTTTCTTTGTTGTGACATGTGAAAGGAGAAGAAGAAAAAAGGCTCAAATTGAAATACAGGAAATTCTATTTAAGTGTGATGTTTGAGGGCCTTCCAACCTTAACTATTCTCTCGATGTTAATTTGACCTTACTAGCTTTACAGCAATAGACAGAAATTGTGAGACAATATGATGGTGTTTTTCATTTACTACCCCTTCTGTCATACTAGAAGAATAATGCCTATGAAAGTGACAACTGCAATAAGGAGGGGTGCAGTATTTTTAACTGTATTTCAGATTTCATCAGTGCTTATATGTTGCACCTATTGTCTGAGTTGCCTTCTGTCAAAAATTGCATGCTGTAACAAACTATTTTCTAGTTAGAAAACATGAGAAATAGTTGTAATCTTCTAAGTTAATGCACAGTAAGCTTCCCTAGGACTTAAAAATTTTAAAGAGCTGGTGCATGTGTAGTGAAGAATCTAAAGATGGCTTGGGAAATTGGCACGATGAAGGTTGTTTGATTACTCAAGTCTCACTTAAGGAAACATAAATTAAATACTTTGCAAGATAAATACCAACATCATGAAAATAGAGCTTAAGAACTTTGCTGCCACTGGGTGTCCCAGATGTTTTGTGAAGCAAAGAGCAGCTGCTGTTGCTGTTTTACATCATATTATCTAACAAGTCGATGTATAACCTCAGAATTTAGAGGATGTGCTATGAGTATGAAATATTAACTCGTTGTTTTGATGTCTAGAATCATGTACAGAGAAATGAAGGATTCTGATAAAGAGAAAGAAAGTGGAAAAATGGTAAGGTCTGCTTCTGTGCCTTTGTGTTTTATGGCTGTTTTAATAAAAGCAAAAGAAATCTTATTGCAGTTTTTGAAATGCTACATTAAAAAAAACTAACAGTTTTCAATTACTTAAAGAATATTAGTGAGTATATTTGTAAATGCATGCTCCTTTAAGAAAGACATTATATATTGCATGTGAAATCTTAAAGACTTTACAATCAGGAAAAACCAACATTTGGTGGTTCCTGTTGTAGGGTTGCTGGTCAGTAGAGCATGTGGAGCAGTACCTTGGCACTGATGAATTACCAAAGAATGACTTGATAACCTACCTGCAGAAGAATGCAGACTCAGCTTTCCTGCGCCACTGGAAATTAACCGGCACTAATAAAAGTATTAGGAAAAACAGAAATTGTTCCCAGCTCATAGCTGCATACAAGGTATATGTCTGCATCCAAACTTTTTTATTATGAATGGCTGTGTGCTTTGTTTTGCAGCTTTAAAGATTCTTGTGGAGGGAGAGCCATCATATTTATAGGGAAGTTGAATATTCAAAAGCCAATATCAAGTTTAGGTTTTGCTGCTCTTGCCTTTTTATTTTAACGTCTTCTGTTAAGTGTAGTTGTGTTAAAATGCATTTGAATAATGATTTGCACCATGCGCAGTTTGATTAATTGTTACATTTGAGCACAGTAACCATTTTGATTTTTTCAAATCATCAACTTGGAATGCAGTCCTAAAGACACCAACATGCAGTTTTCATTCTTAACCATTTTTTTTTACAGGATTTTTGTGAACATGGATCAAAATCTGGATTGAGTCAAGGGGCCATTTCTACTCTTCAAAATTCTGATATCCTTAGTTTGGCCAAGGAACAACCTCAGGCCAAAGCTGGCAGCGGACAGAACTCCTGTGGAGTAGAAGATGTTCTGCAGTTGCTTCGAATTTTGTATATAGTTGCCAGTGACCCTTACACAGCACGGACTTCTCAAGAAGGTAACTTAGTTATTTTGCAGAGCTTCTGAAATATTTTAATGAAAACAAAATAAAGGAAAACTTTTCTCTTGATTATTTTCAGAAGGAGATGATCATCCTCAGTTTAACTTTCCACCAGATGAATTCACAAGTAAAAAAATTACTACAAAGATTCTGCAACAGATTGAGGTATTACACTAATACATTATACATAGTGTATATATGTAATATTGTTTTAGGACTCTATTATTCCCTTCCTTACCTTGGCTGTTTGAAATTATTAGTTTTTTGCCATTTTTGAATTGATTAATACATATTTTCTTTCTTACATTTTGAATGAGTAAATTCTCTAAAAACAGGCTAGTCTGAATAAAAACATGCAGTTTGTTTTTCTACAAAGCACACAAAACTTTTTTACTTGATATATTTTGGTTATGAATAATAATAATTTTTTTCTGTACCAGACATCCATGTTACAATGTAGTGTGTCTGTCTGCCTGATGATTATGGAAAAAAGGCAGTTTATTGTGTTAGGGTTCACAGACATTTTATTACTCATACATTCTACATAAAGCTTTCAAAAATAGCATTTAGAAAGCATCTTATTGGTGCCAGGTTAGTTAGATACATTAAAAAGAAAACTTTAAGATGTAGTTCTTCAGTAGAACTACATTTTCTTCAACAAAGATTAAAGAAGATTCTCAACTTAATTAGCCCTTGTGTGCTTTTTGAGGTTCAGGGTTTTTTTTTTACAGTCACGTTGTCCTAATTATTTGTTTAAAAAACGTTTCAATTTCTCGTGTTCTTTCGAAAACTGTTCCGGCACCGTGAACATCGTTGTAGTTAAAATTTCTGTAGTATAGTTTATTTTAATTGTATTTCAGAAGGGACTATAGTAATATTTCAAGGGGATAACTTTTCTACCGCCAAGTTTCTTTCATGTCTTCTGATATTGTAAAGGTAATATCTAATCTCTTTTGGGCAAAACTCAGGAGTAATTCTCTCCAGGTAATTGGGTACTTTGATCTCCCCAGAGTACTTTTGAGTAGTGTATATCCCAGCAATTTACTACAGCTTTTATCGTCTGTGTCAAAACACTCCGTGTCCACTCTGAAGTCCTAGAAAGTTTATGAACTTAGAATCACAGAATATGCTGAGTTGGAAGGGATCCATCGGGATCATCGAATCCAACTCCTGGATCTGTGCAGAACATCCCAAGAGTCACACCCTGTGCCTGAGAGCATTGTCCAAATGCTTCTTGAACCCTATCAGGCTTGGTGACCTGTTTACCCGCCCTCTGGGTAAACAGTCTTTTCCCGATACCTGCCCTAAACCTCCCCTGACACAACTTCAGGCCATTTCCTTGAGTCCTGTCACCCCAGAGAAGAGATTGGTGCCTTCTGCCTTCTCTAAGAGGATGTATTTCCAAATTTACCCAAACTGGTGCACTGTTCCTCCTCTTCCCCTCACAAGGAAATAGTATGCAGCAATAAGGTCTCTCCTCGGTCTCGTCTTCTCCAGGCTGAACAGACCAGCTGAGCTCAGCTGCTCCTCATACAGCTTCCATATTGATAGCATTTAAAAGAGGAAAAAAATCTCAGTTGCTGAGAAGAAGGAAACTTACTCAAGCACGGATAAAAGCTCTGTACTTGGGTGTATTTGCTGTGTATGTACTTAGTTACAAACTTGTTGGAACCAAATTTGACCAAAGTCAAATTAACACTTTTTTCCCCCCCTTGCATTAAACTACAGGAACCCTTGGCACTAGCAAGTGGAGCTTTGCCAGACTGGTGTGAGCAACTGACAAGCAAGTGTCCTTTCTTAATTCCATTTGAAACAAGACAGTTGTACTTCACATGTACAGCATTTGGCGCATCAAGGTAAAAAAAAAATATTAAAAGAAATATGACTGCTTCCTTTTCTTTTTTTACATATAACAGTTTCTAAATTGCTGATTTCCAGAAGGAGGACCTTAATCCTAATGAGACAAATTTTGCTTGCCAAATCTGAATAATTTTGGCTAATGGAAGGAAGAAGATGGAAAAGCTCAGAATGACAAGAAATTTCATTTTTTAACTTTAGCTGAAGATTTACTTGTGTAATTATAGCTAGGTTATCCCATTGGCCAATTTGTCTGGGTTACAGTTCATTGCATAAAGGATCCAAAATCCAAAACCACTTGGAGAATCATATGAATTTAATGTTTTTTGAAAACATACACCTAATCACATACATTTTTATGGTCCAGCAATTGTTTTGGGATTGTTTTGGTTTGTTTATTTTTAATTCACTAATATTTTAACAAAACAGAAAAAAATCTACAAATAGTATACTATTTTGAAAGTTACTATTAGCTGCATAATGAAACTGTAACAGAACCAGACTTTAAAACATCTAAGGGTACCCTCTAGAGTGCTTTTTACCTAGGTATCGTTAATATTTTGATTGCAGCAGTCATTACCTTGAGAATATGTAGGCAGTGTAAACCTTTTTGTTGGTATACTTTTTGTAATGAGAAAGAAGAATTTGTTTTTGAGGGTTTTCTTGCCTGTTGCTACACTTTGTTTTCCAACCCAAAGGGTAGAGAGAGTGTTGCTGAAATTACTGTTCTGTCTTATATGCAGTAGAAATGCCTCATGAAGAGTATAAAATGAGGCATTTAAAAAGAAAGAGAAAGGAAGAGAGGGTATTATCTTGAAAGACATCAATTTAAATCTTTTTATTGTGTAAAAGTTATAACTTTTACAGAAAAATGGCCCACATGTTGGGGTCTTTTTTGTTTTGTTTTGGAAAAATGTACTTTTTAGAAAAGCTGCATTTTAAAGAGATCCCTCAGGAAACATTTCATGTTACTTACTTTGTAAGTAAAGAGCTTTCTTAAGCTCTTCAAATACTGGTAGTAGTTCTTAAAATTCATCTATTCTGTATGAACTGTAGGTGTGTACACTCACTCTTTCTGTCTGTCATGACACTGGGCTGTATTTGCAGAACAGCAGACGGTAGCTTTGTAGATAGTTTAGTGCTGCATAGATAATACGTACAAAAATTTGGAAATCTGACTTTGTATAAGTACTGCTATTAAAGGCAGCTGTTCTTCCCTCACTGATATGGGTCTATTTGTCTATGATTGCCCTTGAACTTTGGTTCTGTGTTGCTCTAAGGAATGTGTAAGTAGATAAATCTGCAAAACTTGGTCAGTATCAATGGAGTGATGTGCAACTGCCTTACAGTATATAATGAAAGGTGTAATATGTGTCTGTTTTATAAACAGTTTTGAGCATCTCTGATTAAAAATTCTACAGTAAATGCTACCTTTTGCTCTTTCCACTGTAATGAGAAAAGTATAGGAATTCAGATCAAGAATTGTATATTTTCATTGGTGCTATCATTAGAAGCTGGCACTTACATTAGAAATTATTTAGTTTTCTGACTTCATAAAATATGAAGCAGCCCATATTTTGGGGCATTTCAGGCTGATAAATAGTTTGGTTTATACCTAAAAAAAAAAAAAATTAGGAGGCAATTAGTACTCAACAAGTTACTTTTTGTTGGTGACTACTTCCAAGTTTTTGTGCTGGTAGACATGGAGGTTTTAAATAACTGGTGTTTGGTTTTTCCCCAGAGCAATTGTATGGCTGCAGAACAGACGTGAAGCCACTGTTGAACGGACAAGGACCACGAGCACAGTGCGACGTGACGATCCAGGAGAATTCAGAGTTGGACGCCTCAAGCATGAAAGAGTAAAAGTTCCGCGAGGTGAATCCTTGATGGAATGGGCAGAAAATGTCATGCAGATTCATGCAGACAGAAAATCTGTTCTAGAGGTAAAGCATATCTGCCTAGCAGAGCGAGGTTAGATAGCTATTTCTAACGTACTGGACAGGATATTGAATATCCTGTTCCATAACCAATGCTGAACATTTCACTAGGATTTTCTTTTACTATTAACTTCCCTTGTGTTTTTCTAGGTTGAGTTTTTAGGGGAGGAAGGAACAGGCCTGGGTCCTACCTTGGAATTTTATGCATTGGTGGCAGCAGAATTTCAGAGGACAGATTTGGGAGCTTGGCTTTGTGATGATGATTTTCCAGATGATGAGTCTCGTCAGGTACATTTTAATTTGCATTTTAAACTGAGTACTTGTGTAAAAAAAAAAAAGAAAAACGAGCTAGACATCCATGTTCATGGAGCATCTAGTCATCATGTTCAAGAATGACCACTCTGGTTCACAGCTTGTTTTTTTAATTGTTCTCTTCTTAACAGAGCAGTAGAGTATAATAAGTTAGACGGTGCCAATATATACTTAAATCCACCTTTAACCATGTCTGCTTTTTTTGTCTGTCTCTTAACTCAGGTTGATATTGGTGGTGGGTTGAAACCGCCTGGCTACTATGTACAGAGATCATGTGGACTGTTCACAGCACCATTCCCACAAGATAGTGATGAACTTGAAAGAATAACCAAACTCTTTCATTTCCTTGGAATTTTCTTGGCTAAATGCATTCAGGACAATAGACTTGTGGATTTACCCATTTCTAAGCCTTTTTTTAAACTCATGTGTATGGGGGACATTAAAAGTAACATGAGTAAGTTGATATATGAATCACGGGGTGACAGAGACTTGCACTGTACTGAAAGTCAGTCAGAGGCTTCTACAGAAGAAGGGCATGATTCCTTGTCAGTAGGAAGTCTGGAAGAAGACTCCAAATCAGAATTTATTCTTGATCCACCAAAACCTAAGCCTCCTGCCTGGTTTAATGGAATTTTGACATGGGAAGACTTTGAATTAGTAAACCCACATAGAGCTAGGTTTCTAAAAGAAATTAAGGACCTTGCAATTAAAAGACGTCAAATTTTAAGCAACAAAAATCTATCAGAAGATGAAAAGAACACAAAACTGCAGGAATTAATGCTGAAGAATCCATCAGGTTCGGGGCCTCCTCTTAGCATAGAGGATTTGGGGTAAGAGTTTTCATATTTATTTATAGATGTGCAAACAGTGTTTGAGATAGAAGATATAGAGACAGAAGTCAACACATAATTAAAAATGAAGATATTTTATTTTTAAATAGCATCATTGCAAGGGGGAATCCATAGAGATGCAGCCATATTCTTTTTCCTTGGTTTGAGGATTTTCTCTTCCAACTTGCTCAGTTTCCTAATCTTAAATGTGGCTACGCTGCAGTGCTGTATGACTCTGGAAACATAAATACTTGTAAACACAAATACTTGTAAAATCACACCTTTAAAAAAAGGGTGATTCAGCAATTTCTGTGCTATGATAACTTGAAATTTATCAAGATTTTTGGAGAGCTTTTAAAGAGGACAGATTGAAATTTCAGATTGTGTTCCTAGTGCAGTGTTGAATCCATGTTAAACAGAGCGTATGTTGACTTTTAGCAAATGTAAAAGACAAAGTACCCATACCTGTGTAAACCCATGTCAGGATGTCATCCTCCCTAGTTTTAAATATTTCCTTTGAAACAACAGTTTTTCTGCCATTAATATTATGGGTTATTTATTATAATCATATTGTGCCACAAAAGTTGCATAGTGTCAAAGTTCAGTAATTTCTTATGGCCTTGGAATCATAGACTGTCCTGAGCTGGAAGGAACCCCCAAGGATCAACCTGCACAGCACCATCCCCAAGAGTCGCACCATGTGCTGGAGAGCTTTGTCCAAACACTTCTTGAACTTTGTCAGGCTGGTGCTGTGACCACTTCCCTGGGGAGCCTCTTCCAGTGCCCAACCACCCTCTGGGGGAACAGCCTTTTTTTAATATTCAGTTTAGACCTTCCCTGACAGGAAGTTGATGTTGCAGCAGGGATTACTGCAACAAGTTTATTTCAAATCAGGAGTCCCGTGGAAACGAAGTATATATGGACAGATTCGTGGTAGATGTTTCAGAGATGTTTATTTCTCCAGCCGCATGGCCGGGGCTCAGCTCAGGAACTCCCCGGTCACGGGACCCCAGGGTCCTTGGCCACACCAGGGAACACAAACCAACCAATGGGGAATGAGGCTGACCAGGGGCAGGGAAACCCCGTGTCTCCCCCCCAGGGCCCCTCTCCCAGGGCTGCATGGCAGGGGAGGAGACCCCAACAAGTTGAGGCCATTGCCTCAGAGCCTGTCACTGGCCACCACAGAGAAGAGATCAGTGCCTGCCCCTCTTCTTCCCCTCACGAGGAACTTGTAACTGCAGTGAGGTCTCCCCTCAGTCTCCTCCACACTGAACAGACCAAGGGACCTCAACCACTTGTATGGCTTCCTCTCTAGACCCTCCCCCATCTTTGGAGCCCTCCTATCTATGATCTGTAATAGATTAAAGGGCTTGTGGACTTTAGCCTGGCTTGTTATGGAGAGAAAGCAAGTAACACTGTTGAAGGGTCTAAATGCCTAATAGGTTAAGTGGCTCTGTAATTGTTATTGCTGGAAATTAATGGAAATTATTTTTCTGAATTTGTGAGCTAAATTAAATGGTTTGAGTAGTTTTGAAGCTGATAGCTTAAAGATATCCAAAAACTATGAAATTGTCAATGTTTATCAAATCCACATAAATAGAGGGTGACTATATGCATTTGCATGCCATGTGTTTGAAACACATATTATCTGTGTAGTCCATTACTGTTTGTAGTTCTGTACTTTTGTATATACATGAACAGTGGTACAAAGTGATCCACAATGGTTTGAAATCCAGTGAGGTGCTTTTGGGTGTGACAGGTTGTAAATCTGGTGTATTTACAAAAGCAGTAGCAGACTTTGCAATTATTAACTACCTTTGTATTTTGAAGTTTAAATTTTCAGTTTTGCCCTTCATCGAAAGTATATGGGTTTACAGCTGTGGATCTCAAACCAGGTGGTGAAGATGAGGTAAGGAGACAACCTACCTTTACAATTTAACCAGCAGTTAAATTTTTATTGTCTCAACAATAACTTTTATGAACAGTGAATTCTTATGGTATTTATCTACTGTCTTTGCAGACTGTAACAATGGATAATGCAGAGGAGTATGTAGATCTCATGTTTGACTTCTGCATGCATACTGGTATACAGAAACAAATGGAGGCCTTCAGAGGTAATTCTAAATATAACAACATATATGAACTTAGATGGAATAATCGATGTTTAGGGTGTGCTGGTTTAAAGTGGTGGCATAGAATGGCTTTCAAAAATAAACCTTTTAATTGAGAATGCAATAGGTAAGGTACTCATTTCAGAATACCTTTGCATTAGTTATGCTGGTTTTAATCATGAAGAGGTTCCATTTACCTTAATTAAGAAACTATTGATTGATTCTCGTTTTACTAAAATACAACTTAAATGCTGACATTACTTTATAAACATTATTTGGACTCATGTTTATAACTGTATCTTTTGTAAATTAAAGATGGCTTCAACAGAGTCTTTCCAATGGAGAAGCTGAGTTCCTTCAGCCATGAAGAGGTTCAGATGATTCTTTGTGGAAATCAGTCACCTTCTTGGGCAGCTGAGGATATCATCAATTACACCGAACCCAAACTGGGATATACAAGAGATAGGTACTTTTATTCTGAGTGATTTTAAACTAATAGCTAAAAGATAATGTAAAGTGACAGAATGTCCAGAATGTTCATTAGATGAAGATGCCAAATTCGATGAAACTGGTAGTTTCTGAAGAGCAGGTGATTGTCTAAAACTGCATGAAATAACCATGTGTTAAAACAGATAGATTAGAAGGTAATTGGTAGCTTTGTGATCAGAGAAGATAAAAAAATTACTCAAATACAAGTAACTAGTGAAAACATAATGGCAGCTAATACAGATGACTAAAAATAGATTTTAGGGTTTTTATTCTCATGTTTGATAGTAGTTACAATTTTTTTCTGGCTGTGTACAGTTCTTACTTTGCCTGTATTTCTTATTTCTTTCTCTTGAAGTGTAGTTAAAAAAGAAAGTGTACTATGCAGGGGACAAATATATTTACTGGCGGTGGCTATCAGGAGGCGGTCTTGATGTTTTCGGGTTTGTTGGGTTTGGGATTTGTTTTTGCTGCTTGTCATGCTTGGTAGCAGTAACATACAAATGACTTCTGGAACTGTGTTAGAATAAGCCTGCTGGAATGTTTGAGCTCACTTCTCTACCCAGTCATATGCATTCAAATGCAAGGTACCCAAATAACACCCCAAGATATGTATGTACCTACATTTTTTTGTGTGATACTTTGCAAAGAGATTAAACACTATTTTTCTGAATTTTAAGATGTTTTATTGTGAATACTCAACAGGCCCTAGAATCTTACAATGTTCACATAAACGTGACTAGAGATTGTAATTCTGCTGTGCCAAGTTAAGAGAAATTAAAAAAAGCTCCACACTCTCATGTAGTGTTATCAGAACTAATTATTTTCCTTTATTTTAAGCCCTGGATTCCTTCGATTTGTGAGAGTCTTGTGTGGTATGTCTTCAGATGAGAGGAAGGCTTTTCTCCAGTTCACCACTGGTTGTTCGACACTCCCACCAGGAGGGCTGGCAAACCTCCATCCCCGGCTCACTGTTGTGCGCAAGGTACCGCCTCTCCCGGTCACTCTTTAAGCCAGCTGCTTTGGCTTTGCAATGCGAGACTTTCTACGATAACAACGATGATTTTTATTTTAGTTATTTCATTTATGACACTATGCTGAGTTTCGGTACTAACCTCTTGTTTCAGGTCTGTTCTCTGACATCATACATATGTATCTCATATTTTCATATACAATTCATATATTTAAATATCAAAGTATTAATGTACATATAAAGCAAGTATATTTATAAATTTGCCTGTAGCTTTGCTGATGTTACTGTTTCTGACAACTGGTGTTATGTATGCAGCAAGTGCCATGAATTACAGGACTTTACAACTTTTAACTTCCATACTGAATGCTGTGAACAACTGCAGTAAACATTTTTTTT
This sequence comes from Coloeus monedula, assembly GCF_965178545.1. Taxonomy (NCBI): domain Eukaryota; kingdom Metazoa; phylum Chordata; class Aves; order Passeriformes; family Corvidae; genus Coloeus; species Coloeus monedula. Next base: position 37,453,334 of record NC_138786.1, on the reverse strand, counting down.
CCTCAGGTTGATGCTACAGATGCAAGTTATCCATCTGTGAATACATGTGTGCATTACCTAAAGTTGCCTGAGTATTCTTCTGAGGAGATTATGAGGGAGCGTCTGCTAGCTGCTACCATGGAGAAAGGCTTCCATCTCAACTGAGCCACTGACCACAGCCTGGGACATGGAAGTGTTTTTTGATACTAGCGAAGCCTCTTGTGTTTGTGTGCAAAAATACGATCTCCACGCTGTGCTCTGACGAGACTTGCCTTTTTTTCACCTGTGAGGCTTTAGGAAAATGTGGAATGTTTGTTAGCTGCTAATGACAAAATAAATCCTTGTAACTACACAGCCAGCAAGAAATTGGCACAGAACACTGTGTGATGCTTCAAGGGCTTGCACAACTGGAAATTAAGGTGTTTCTGTTTGACTGTTCCAAAGAACAGATCATCAGATTTTCAGTGTTCACTGATACAAATTTCTAACAGTGTATTGTGTAAAGTTTGTCTTTTAATACCCTGTACACTACAGTTGCCATCACTGATCCCTGTTTTGCTGGCTTTAAGCTAAATGGTCAGAAACTTGCTTCCTTTAAAATTTAGACTTAATGGGCATCTCCAGCCTTTTCTTTTTTAATGGTGCCTGCACTATTGGAGTATTTTAGTGGGTTTTTGCGTATAATCATGCACAACCATTTTTTTTTTCTTCTTTTTCTTTCAAGTGGGAATATATTTTGATTTCTCAAATGCCCTGCTATGAAGATCAAATCCTTAAGTGTGTTTGTGCAGCTCAACAATAAAGCTATTAAAAAACACTGGTTCCTAGTGCAAGGCACACTTAAAGCAAGTTTTACTTTTGGTTGTATTTTCTTTGTATATTATAAACATTTATTTAACTTGTTGCAGTTTGAAGTTTAAAAAAAAAAGCACCCAATGTGTAAGCTCAAAAAGTAATCATTAAAATGTTTGCAACATATAAAAATGTCTCTTCTGAATACTTCATTAGTACTTATTAAATCTCTGTACATGTTCTGAACAATGTGCCATGCTTTTTTAAAGGTTTAAAAGAACTACATAAAAGAACTACTGATCTCACAAATTCATCTCTGTGTTCAAGTCTTTTCAGAATAAGTGCAACTTCTTAAGAACAAGTCTGGCAGTAATAACCTGCATGTGGCAGGTTTTGGTGCTCTTCAGTGAGCCCATGTATCCTGAGACCATAGTTCTTCATTACACTGGAATAAAATCTGGGTCAGATGCTACAGCTGATTCAGCTTTACTTGAGATGGAGTGGATATCTTGGTTTTACATGTGGTATTTATTGGAAAAAAGTGGATTACAGTAAGATAAAGCAAGATGACACTATGGTTTTAAGCATATTTAAGTAGTTGATACCAGAAAAAAAAAGGCTATTGTAGTTGAATCTATGTACTAAGTTTTGCTTCATGCCAATTCTCTTTGTTAACAACCTTTTCTCAGGCCACTGCTTAGAGGGGCTTGCCAAAAGACTCTGCCTTGCACATACAGATCAGGTTGATGCCAGATTTCTTTTCATGGCATTATTTGTAGGACTTTACAGCACTGTTTTTTAGATTTCCCCCTGTGCAAAATTGGAGGGGAACATCCACCATCCTGCCCAGTCCTGTGCCTATTGTGCTTCAGACAAACACCTGTGTCCAGGTTTGTGGAACTCTGCTCCAGACCCAACGTCATCTTGTTTCGATAAACGTGTTACTGTGTGAAAGCCCCATGGATTACTGTCACACACAACACTCTTTGCTCCTTAGACCCTGCTTTCTGGGTGGTATTTATGTGACCAGTACGTGCTTTGATGCAGAATATGCTTGTTCAGTACCAGGTTATATCTAGGGCTGGGCTGGAGGTTAAGAAGGAGCCAGATAAGAGTTCTAGAAAGGTAAGTTGGAAGTAAGCTGAGATTGCTAACTGTCCCCTGGCTTAGAGAGCAGTGTGCAGGTGTGAGTCAGCATGCTGGATGCCTGGGAATGCAACGTAGGGTAGCTATGGCTTCCTGCTCAAGAAGGGAGACTTCATTTGGTACCTACCTGGTACTGAGAACTTGGGTACCTTTTATTCCTCATCTTCTGCAACAGTTTTAATCTTGGTGCATGGATAGCCATATGTGCCAAAACGGAAAAGGTTTTGTGTAATTTATGAAGCCAACATGACAAAAGAGTATTAAACTTCTGATTTTAATTATCTTTTATTAATATTATAATATTTAAGAGCTAAATAATTCCAGTTACAACTTGAAAAATATGCAGAAATACTTAATACATACGTACTTTTCTTTTTGTGTCCGTGACTTGCATGGCAAAGGGAGGGGAAAACAGCTTTTTGATGAAGGATGAATATAGTTTAAAAGTGGCCATAAAAGCCACAGAACTATTATTAACAGTAAATTTGTATGAAAATAAATCAAGTTGGTGCTTAAGGGAAGGACTGAAACTCAGTTTGAATTTATATTTCCATGGTTTTTGTCTTCTAGGTCTGGCATGATACTACATAATTCAAAGTGATATCTAGTCAGTCATGGTAAGTTTCCATTTCTTCATCCTCTAAATGTTTTAAAATTATTGGCCATTCTAGGAAGATTTCTGCTGGGTCAGTAAAGCTGCATCTGAATGCATCCACATGTTTAGCTGTATCTTTCCCATTGGGTACAGAGAGTATAAGAGAAATGAAAAGTATTTTCTAACTAATTTGAATGTTGCGTGAGTCAGTCTTGCAACATCAGAAAACTGCTATGGGCACATTCTTGATGCTTTTGCCATCTTTTGTAAAATGCCTTAGTCACTCTTCCATCTTCCTAGCCTTCTGCCATTTTGTCCAGCACAAACAGAGGGGCAAGAATTCTGTTCCGGTTCGTTTCCACGATGCAACCATTTAGCACCATTTCATCCAAAATGATGTGCACTCTGTCCAAATTGAACATGATCTAGAAACGTTTCAAGTTAAGTGTATTTTGAACAATGTGAGGATAATTCAGAAAAAATCTTGGGCACCTAAGTCTTTAATAAAAAGTTACAGAAATAGGTATTTCTTAATTTATTCTAGTTTATTTGCCATTATTTTAATAAAGCTAGGGAAGTGGTTTGACTGACACTTTTTTTCTGATCAGAGTGGTCAAAAGTAGAGATGTTGAAGCCCCAACAGTATCCTGTCCTGGAATATAGTTGTAGGACACAGTGGCAAAAGCCAGGTAAACTAGAGGTAGGTGGTTAATTTTACTCTGCATGAGTACCACGTATTGTTTGTATATAAAATGTTATCAAGGGCTAACAACCTTGAATGTGAAGATATAAAAATTCTGCATTCTTCCAAGAAAAGTAATTACCAAGTTCTTAAACACTAGATTCTCAAAATTTCCTTGCTGTAAATTACTAACTGTATTTGATCTGCTTGGAAATAGCTTAAGAGGAGTGTGCTGATACATAGAGTTGAGTCATTGATCTAGCAGTAAATCTCACAAAGGAGCAGAAGTAAATAAATGGTCATATTTTAAATATTTTCTAAAATGTATTTATAATCTCTAATATTCACCCATAGGAAGATAATCTGGAGCAATACAAATTCGTAGTTGTGATATATAAAATTTGTCTATAACCGATCTTTCTTTAACGTTATCTAACAGCATCTGTCTCAAAAAAACCCGATGACAGGCCTTACTGGGGTATGATGTGGCTGGCATTCATTACACAAGTGCATACATGCAGACATGAGTGTCCAGTGCATCCACTGAACAACTGCCAAGGGTTGTGCCTGTGAAAAGAGTCGGATGTTGCCATTTATCACCAGAACCTGAAATGGAAATGGGCACAGCAAAGCAGCCTGCTGGACGCATCTGTTATGCCTCAGTGACGTACATGTACCGAGCATGAATAACCCTTTATCTGCCCTACTCTCCACCTGTTGCTGCTCTTTACATGTTCTATACTGAGCACAACAGATCTGCATTGCCTGCATTTTGTACCTTCTAAATCTTGCCCATGTTTTGAGGAGTACTACAGTGGAGCTAGCAAGACTTTGTACAGTAACTTCTAAATACATCTCTCGATACATTTCCCCCAGTTTGATATGAGTCTCTTGAGTGCCTTCTCTGCCCATTATGCTATTTACTGACACTATGGATTGAACTCAGGAAGGCAGCCTGGTTTTGCTCTAGTCCTTGTATTTATGTTAGTGGAGTTCCCTGCTAATCAGTGGAGTCGCAAGAATCAGGTTTTTGAACATTTTCCTCTGCTCAGTGTGATAATTCAGTCTTATTTTTTGCACATGACTCAGGCATTGAAGAAGACTGCTCTGACTCCTGAGTGCTAGTGAATCTGACTTAGGCAGTCAGCTGTACTGCTCTGCCAAAGAGCAGGAGCAGTGGTGAGTACTGAAGTGCAAATGACAACAGCTCAGGAGCCACATATCTGTGTATATTTGTTTCTCCTTGCTCTGAATGCTCTGGGCTGAACTCAGTGCTACTGTGTATTTGTGCAGAACGGGAAGCAATTGTATCACTGCTCCAGCAGAAGTGTTCTGCTTGACCAAGAGCACGGCATGTCTCGGGATGTGTAGTAGCACAATTCAGGTACCCAGATAACTTTTCTACATGTTACTGCTGGGTGAGAAACTATACCTGTCAACAGGGTCTCGGGGATGCCCATGGTTCATCAGATGGCTTCTAATTTGGTGACCTAAACTTAACCACCTAATTTAATTCTAAATTATATTTCAAATACTGGACTTCTTCCTGGATCTGACCATAGGCCTGCATTGTTTCTAAAAATGAGACTCATGCCTTTTAATACTGAAGAGCAGTGCTGTCCTTAAAACTGCAAAGTCACCATTTCTGTGGTGCCAGAGACAAAGGCGGTAGCTTTACTTGGCTTGGCAGTTGAAAGATTGAAGACAAATTTCTTGCTGTGATAAATTTACTGAGTAAAGCAGCCTTTACAGAAATATTTTAATCTGAGAAGTTAGGATTTCTTTATTCCAGTAATGTGAGAATTTTTAGAAAGACAGCGGTTTTGCTGCTTAGTTATCTCTGGCACTGCTCTGCACTGGGCTACAGGATCTACTAAGGAAATTAGATAACATTCCATTCAGGTTTCAACAAGTGGGAAAGCCAGCTCCTACCTGGCTTTTAGTTTTTACATTCTACCACTGATTCACATTGCTCCAGTTCCCATGGCAGAGTCCAGACCTTCCTCTTCCTTTAAGAGTTCCTAGAATCTGAAACTCAGACGACTTATTCAGCTAGGATCAGTGACGATGCAGCGACCTGACACTCCCATCTTATTTTTCTGCATCATCCTGTTTAAGAAGACATTTAAATCACATCTAGTACTGTTTTTCCCCTGATGTATTTCCAGAAGAGCCAATACTATGTCAAGGGAAAACTGCACCCACACCAGTAAGAATCTTGGAGCTGTTCCACTCAGACCCAGTGTGGTTCAATGAGATGTAAATTCCCCTGCAGGCCATTCCAGGTTATTTCCAAACAGGCCTACTCCATTGCAGAGAAGTGGTATGATTTCTGTCCATCTCTAATGTGGTAATCTCACAGTCATCATTCCAGAAACAGTAATTTCATCTGCAGTTTGAGTGGGGATACTAATACCATTCTGGAAAGATCTATCAACTTGATTTGGAAGGTCCCAAAGCATTCTTTAATCTCTACCCTCAACCTACCATCCTACTTCCCTTTACCACACTGTTCTTGGCAAACAATTGGGTTGTACAGGGAGCAACCCTGGCTCTTTTCCCCTTCCTATAAGTTTTCACCTATGCTCTATTGCATCCTGCCAACACAGCTCAGCCATTATGTCTGAATGCCCTGCCCAGGGAAGGATATGTATTTGATCCTTAGCAATGCTCATCCTCCCCACCTGTTACTACTTGTTTGGCAAGTAACCCCAAATTTCAGGGTTTAAAGCCCTGAAGTCATAGATCCACACCCAACTGAAAGCAGCAAAGCAAACCAGTTTGAGCAGCTGGCAACAGGAAAAAGCTGTATTCGGTGTTTGCACTGCCATGTGCTCCACCCAGAGCTGTCATTTAAGGTCTTGCTTCCAGTAAGAATCCTGGCTGCCCACAAAGAAGATCAAGGAACTTTCAGTAGATCCATGCAGAGGCTAACAGGACTTTTTAAACAAGTGTGCAGAAGCAGACGTGTTAATCTCTGCATGCCAGCCTGGGCAGGTGAGCCCCCCCAGCTTTGGCTTCCCAATTTCTGGCAATCCTGCAGCAGCTGCATACCAAGCAGCAGAAGTAAATGGTACCTACACGATTGGCATTTTAAATGTTTTGCTGGCTTTTGGTAACTTTAAGAGCTCCTGTTCTTAAAGACATCAATGGTACTTTCTACTTTTCCAGTGTTAGTATGCATGTGGCATAAAAAGACGAGGTAAATGTAACACAAGTATTGTGTCTCCTTTCCCAAAATATTATATAGACAGTTGAGCAGGGGAGAGGGGAAGAAAAGAAAGAGGAAAAGGCACAGTTAGGATTTGTATGTAATAAATAACTTCTTCATATGGAGGCATTTTAAGGCATCTCAGGGTTTTCCAGGCAAGTAATTCAAGGATGTATCCAGGCTTAAGAGATGATGAAGTGCACCCTATGATCACAGAACACACCCAGGAGCACAAACAAAGGCTTTGTAGATTACAGTGCAGGTACATAGGGGGCAGATGGTTTGCTACTGAATATACAGCACTACAAACCCTTAATTTCTATCCTGTACATTCATCTTCAACTAGAGATGAGTTGGAGTTGCTTCTTTATGTAGTCTAGACTCACACATTCTGCCTCATCTTTGATAACATTCACTTCCCATAACTTTTAGCCTATCTAATGGCAGGCACGTTTAAGGCACTGAAACCCATGAAATGCTTTCTGACCCTTTCTTCCTCAAATGACTATGCTGACATTAAATTGGAGACAAAGGTGCCTTCAAGTTCTGTGAAACTCTAGAACAACTAAGCTACTTTTAAGCTAGTCCTTTTAAGTTTCCATTTTTTCCACTTATGTTACAGTGCAAACTGAAGTGTATCCTTATGGATTCTCAGACTAAATTCATCATTCAATTTTCTCACTCCTTAAATGCACTGTATTCTCAGTGTTATCCCACTGGGGACTGAAGAATACAGTTGATTCGCATGAAGTATTCCCTGTATCAAAGCTTCTTATCTATCCTAGGAGGAGCAGCAGCAGCTAGTTGCAATGGAATGTAGTGGCTTTTTTGGATCAAGACAACATTCTTCAGATGCTTAGTCCTAGAGCACTCTGTCACCCCCTCCCTTCCCACAAGGGGAGCATAAGTATCTGTTTCTTCTGGAAGTTAATAATGTATCTTCAAGTAAGCTTTGCTTCACCAGTTCAAGCAATAGAAAAGTTACCTTTAGTAATTTTAGAAACTGTCACACTCACCAGCATTTTGTTCCCTATAAACCTGCTGTCCTAACACTTGTGTTTTCATAGTCTCTTTTGTCTTCATCATAGCAAGAAAGTAGTTCCTACACCACCCAAGCTGGAGTTTTAGTTCTACAGAAAACCCTGCCCACTTATTTTATAGGCAAAGTGAGGCTTATTCAGTGTTATGAACACATTAGGGCACAACACCCCGAGGACAATTTCAGTCCTTGTTCGTTCAGCTGGCCCAACAACACTACTTACTGATATTTTAAAAACAATCCAAACAACTTCAGGAATGTGATGTCATTCCAGCATAGGTATTCTTAAGTGTGCAACTGACTTTCAAAATGAAAGTGGACATCGTATCATGGCTAAGTGGTTCACAATTCACACATGAAAGCTTCTATAAAAAGCTGGCTATTCTCAAGTACTTAGCCAATAGCTAATCCATGTTCATTTTTGCAGTATACATGAGAAAACTGCAATTGTTCATGCATTGTTTAGTGTCATACATGCCTGTGTCACACACCAACATGATGTATAAATCCTCCTGGGAAGGATTCAGATTGGACACAGTCCCTGCCTTGTGCCCAAGGCACCCTTCTCGATATCTGACTCCAGACAGACCATGACATGAGCTACAGTGTGGATGCCCTGGATGGATTCGGGTGTGGAGCTAAGTGAAAGCTGGAGTTCTGTCTCAGCTGGAGCGGCATTGCCGGGAATACTGGGGTAATGCACTATGTTTGGGAGCTGCAAGAACCAGTGCATGTGCTGCAGGCTTGGTGTGGGCTCCAGGGACATCCCCATTGTGTGATGGTCTCAGCCTTTGGATTTAACTGGATTTGCACTGTGCATAGCTGAATAGCCTTAGTAATTATGGTCTATTTTAAATCAGTTTTGATTTCATGTAATTTCCTGCTATTTTTTTCATGTTAGTAAACACTACTGGCTATATAGAATAGTCACTATCACATTTAAAATAAACTTCCTATGGATTTGTACACAAAAATAATAGCAGAGAGTCAGGAAATTATGAGAGTCTCCTGCAAGATACTCTGTAAACAAAGATTATGTAAATACTACTTGGTGTTTGCTGTTGCAGACCCTCAGACAATACCTTCTCCAGCAGATACTTTGCATCCAAGCTAACTGTACTGAGCACAAGAGTTAGCATGAGACCCTTTGACAAAGGCAGTGGTTTAATGTCAGGGGATGATATTTTCTTACACATCATGAAAGGCAGATTGATGGTTTATTTCTTGCCCTGCAATAATAGCTAAGGCACTTGTCCAGATTGTTCTTCTGGGTCAGCTATTCAAGCTGTTGTCAAAAATAAATACAGTCCTGAACAACCCACATCCTCATAGTTACACCTCTGCTTTACATTTAATAGGGAGGGTATCTCACTTCATTTTGACTATTTTAGGTAGTCTTTCAAACTTAAGAATTAAGGTCTTCTTCCTAAATGGGAGAATTATTTTGTACATATATAGAAGTAAAATGTTTTATTGTAAAATTGTTCCTGAACCAAACCATTCTATGATATGCAGCAGCCTTTCTCAGCTATTAAATGGGCTATTGGAAGTAGCTCAAGGTGTAGAGCTCTTGGTAGGAAATTGCTGAGCAGAGGCAGCAGAATTTAGAATCATCAGTGTACCAAATGACTCAGATAATCAGGCAACTGCTCAAAGTACACTATATGGAAACACAGGCAATTCTTTTCATGTGTAATTACTGAATAGGTCAGGTTAGTCTCTAATTCAGCAAAGCTCATATAAATGAACACATAGTTAAGGATTAGAACTAACTGAATACAAAAAAAGTATTACTATAATCGCTCACACACCTTAAGAGTCCCTGCACACTGGAATGTCATTATTGCTCTTTCATAGTATCAGTGAATTTAAAAGTGTTTTACTAACACCACAGCATTTTCTAAATTTCAGGAAGAAAACACAGACTCTGTGTGTGTGTGTAGTCAGCAAATAAGACAGAATATCAGCATGTAACAAGTTGTAAAATATTTTCAAAAGTGAAATTAATTCTTTCCTGTTGATTTGTTTTTTCCTTTTTCAGTAAAGAGGTAAGAACAAGAAAAATTACAGACTTTTCCTATGTTCTTCATAAGTGGTAATTCTTAAAGTAAATAAATTACTTGACAGGACTTAATTGCAAGATGGCAACTGTATTTCAGGTGTATAACTGAAACTCTTTGTACCAGCAGATCTGCATTTAACCAACAACAAATATAAGCATAAGAATTGCTGGAGTAGAGTGAACATGCAGTGGAATTGGGAGAACTGAGAAGGAAGACTGTGCTACATTCTCCTGGTTTAATTTTTCCAGTATTGTGTTCTATTTATTTGCTATTTGTGTGTAATTGTTCAGGACTGTATTTTAGTATTTGTATTTGGGTGAAGTTTTAAATCATATATTAATTAATATCCTGCAAAACATACACATGAAAATACAGCAGTGTAAGGGGAGGAATGGGAAAAAAAGTTAACACCTGGTTTCCTAAATATTCTCCTCTCAGGTTCTTCCCTCTTTCCAAGGATACAGAAAGTAAAACTCACTTCTTGCTTTCACGAAAGAAGATCAAACTGCAAATAATCTTAAAAATAGTGCTGCTATTTGGCTCAAGACACAGCTGTAACATTCAGTTGTTATTACAGTAATTTCAATATCTATTTCATTGTAAACTCAAAGCGAAACTTAAAGTAGTAATTAGTTAAGCCTGAAAGTTCCCCCATGAATTTAACTTTCAATGTACTTAGTTCTCTCAAAGCAAGTTCTCTGTATTACTTCAAATGGAACCAGGCTTATCTTAATGATGGGGGATTTAAATAGGTGACCCATGTGAACATCAGCTATGCTTTCAGAAAGGTGCCAAAAGGGTGCTACTTACTCTAAGTGCAAAACTGGTGAACCTCTGCATTGACTTGACTGACAGTCAGTGCTATGAAGACAGTATGAACTGGAACATACACCAAAAAGTGATAACAAATGGATTTCTGATACTGAAAAGGATACATCTAATTCACTCTGCAAGGAAAAGAGATAGGCAGCAATTAGTTACAGTTTGATCTCTTATCTCAGATGATCTCATCTCATTATCATTAAACATTACACATTCCTTCAAACGATAAAGAAAGTCTTCAAAATAACAAGAGAAAATTTTAGAGTGATTCAGATTTCTGTTCTGGACTGGACAATTACATGCTCTTTTCTGCAACACTGCTTTGTTTTACATGTGTTACCTGTCTCTGTAATCAAAGCTATTGCTTTACTTAGAAAAAACCAGTGAAGTCACCCACAAGTAACAATCTGAATATAGGGCAGTGCCATCTGAGTGAGTGGGTGGAAAACCAGCAGCTCTAATCACAGCAGTTCCAGCCCTATATTCTCTCTTCCTCCTTCTGCAAAACCAGGATCTTAATGCCAAGTTTACACAGTTAAAGTTGTTGCTGCATATCATTCAACAGCAAAATCTAGACACTGTATATACCCATGGCTGTGGTAGTGGCTGCATATATTAGGAAAGGCAAGGCAATTCCAAGCCTTGGACCCTTAGCATTTCTAAGTATTCTCCAGCCCCAGCAACACAATTCTTCATATAGTCATCATTTCACTTCTATTTTTGTATTTACCCCAAGCAGTATATTACTCATTTAACCAAAATGTCTGAGTTAGAAGCCCTTGTGGTCTCTCTGCAGTCAGCAGAAGAGATGGGAATCTTCACCAGTTGACTCGGCACACCTGAGGCATGACTCACTTTCTCGAGATACTCATTGGTCTCCACTGCCAGTAATGGGAGCTTAGGATGACCAAATTTCTAACTTAGGTGCCTCAGTTAAATATCTAAACTTAGAAACAATTAATAACAGCCTTAGCACTTAAGATCTTGCACAGTTGGGTAGAGATTCCCCAGTCTCTACTAAACAGAGGGAATCTTTATCTGCTACCTGAAAATGTAGCTTGATAATGTGGTGTTCATTCATGATCTAAACCTGGTTTTAAGACAGAGTAAAGCTGGTAAGGTTTTACTGGTAAAATTGCTACTACTTCTGTGGTCTAAAGATGATCTAAACTGGACTAGTTTTAGTCTACAGGCCTCTGCTGAGTGACTCTGCCATTCTTCAATTAGAAGTTTTTAATGCATCACAAAAATTGCATTTTAAGGGCCTGATCAGTTTAAGTTTTCTCAGCATTAAAAAGTAGTTGGAGTTCTGAATTGGAATTCTGAACAGTATGCAGAATTTTCTCCGGGTAGCTGTATAAAAATGAAGGGGACTCAGGATTACATCTCACAAGCAACTTTGAAAGCTTTCCCCCTAATTCCATTAATGTTTGTTCTCATATCTGAATTCAAGCTCTGCAAACTCCATTAGATAAAAATAGAGTACATGAGAATGTTTAAAGCTCTCAAGTCTAAAAATAATAGATGACAAAAAGTCCTTCTAGAGTGGGGCGGATGTTCTCTCCTTTCCCAGTGTTCTGTCTCCATTGCCATCATCATAATTTGGGATTCTTCTAAAATTCTACAAATCCTAAACACTAATCTGTAAAAGTAGAGATTTATACTTTCTTGCTCTGTGGTTACTGTCAGAAACCTCAGCTAGAATTACAGCCCTTGTCTTAGTGCTCTGCCATTTATCGTGTTATATGATATTAAAACCAGAACCACTGAATGGCACGAGATTTCCTTTACCACCCACCCCCCTTTTAGGTTCCTCTAGTCTCAAACCTTAAATGCTATGGAAAAGAAAAAAAAAAACCCTCTGGTATGATGAACTCAGCAAATTTCTAACAGCTATCAGTGGTTGGTTTATATGTGTGGTCAAAGAATAATATATACACTACATTTATAAGAACTACATCTATTTTTGCTCTGCTTTAATTGAATAAAACTTGAGACATGGTTGGCAACTATTAGCTCAATAAGACAAATAAGATGTGACTAAATTTTATTGTGCATTCCTGTGCTGCCGAGATCTAATTCCATTCCTGGTTATCACTGCTTAGGTTGGGGCTACAATCGGCAATTTTAAGAGACAAATTCTGAACTCAGTACAGTCAGAAAGTGATATACTTAGTACCAGCAGTTTCAATGGGCTGGGGCAATGTCACTTGAGATAACAGCCTAAAAGATTTGCCAGGCATCTAAACAGTGAAGGGTGCAGATGACTTTTTCAAGCATGAATTCTCTGCCACGCCTGCTATGGTACTAGAACTGGGAAAGCAGTTACAGACCCTGCATACTGATACCTTGTATGTACAGTTACCAATGTAATACCCTCAAGTACATGGACTACAGAGGAAACTACCTAGTCCTCTTTTCTGAGAGGGATCCAACACGTTTCAGCAAAGGTTAACTAAAACTGCACACATCAAAGTATGATTTCAGTCAATTTTTTTTTGTAACAAGATTATTACAAACCCTATATTAAATGGCAAATGTTCTAACCAGAATTACAATGCTGCATTTTCAAACTTTGTAAAGACAAGCAAGCAAAAAAATCGCCCACCAAAAGGAACAGTGTCATTTTAAGTGGAGCCATGTCTGATGTTGAATCCTTAACAAAATTACTATCTCTATAATAGCTATTTTATCAGATATCCACTGTTGCCTGACAACAATATGGGGAGTACAAGTACAGACTGGTTTTTGAGGTTTCTTTTGCTCCATCCCTCTGATCTTGTTCAGTGAGAGTGATGTCAGTTCCCTGCTTCATGCTTACACCATCTTAATAATGAATGAAGTTCATTTGGGGAATGTAATGCTAAAAACTTCATAAGAACTGCAAAGTAAAACCTCTTTATTTCTTTAAAACATATAAAATTCCCATGACTAATTTAAGAGTACATGACCCAAAGAAATCCTATAGCATATAAAACCATGCCTTTCTAACAGAAATATTTCTGGTATTCCTTGTCTGATGATTTACAACCCATGTATACTTTTACTTCTTTGAAAAATCAACTCATACTGCTTTTCCCCACAGTGATAATATTTATCAAAATTCTAAAATATTAAATATTTTTCTTTTTTGACTTATTCTCTGAAGTGACACTTTCATCAAAATTTTGAAAGAAAAAATGTTTCATAACAGATTCAATGTCTCACTCACCACTCTGCTGAAGTATTTGTCCAAAACTTCCACAAAATTATGAATTAATTCATACACTGCCATCTCATTCTGAAATTAAAACCAAGTGAATATTAAATCAATAGCTAAAAAATGTAATAGTATTCTTTGTGTTAATTCAGTTTGTGGTGAGTGGAAAGCCACTAGACAATGGAGTAAGCACTCTGCTCAGGTGTGTGGTTACCCAGCAGAGGTGCTGAGAGCTGGGCAGTGCTCAGGGCAGCAGGTCCAGGCTGGCCACACAGAGCAGCTCTGCAACAGCCAATGGATTTCTCTCACCCGGGCTGCTGCCATCCCACTGCATCCTTTGTTCCAGCCCCCCAGCTCAGCTCAGTGGACAGACACAGCTAACTAGGTTAAGCTTACCCATGCTGCAGTCACACCAGCCAGCTGTAACACAGAGCCAGCATCTGCTGGGTGATTTCTGTAGCAAAGCTAAAATAATTTGTCCCAAATTGCCTGCCACGATAACCCTGACTTGAAGACACTGTGGTAGGCAGCAACTACCTTCCACACCACCCTGTTAAGGTCTCCAGTAGTAAGTGCTGAATTAATTTCTGAGAATCAGGAACCAATGCAAACACTAAGGCCTCCCAGGTGCAACCTGAACAAATGAAATAACAGTACTTGTTACCTTTCAGATACCTTTTTCTTTTTCTCCTTTTTGAAAAGCAAAATAAAATGGCATCTTTGTAGCTGACAGTATAGGAATTTTTTCTTTGGCCAAGGACATTAAAAACAGCGAGAAGTCACCACAGATGAGACAGCTGATCTGGCTGTAATGCTAACATTTGTTGAGAAACCCCACCCCACTTAAATTTGTGCAGAATCAGTACAAGGCTCAGGAAGACTACCTCATGGTAACAGTTCATTCTGCCGCTAAAGACCGAAGTCAAACATAGCACACTTGTTTTTATACCTCTCTTACTTCACAGAAATAAAAATAGGGGGAGGTGTGGGGTATGTTGGGCTTGGGGGTTTTTAAAATTTTTTTACAATGACTCCTTGAAATTCTCTAATTGCTATTGAAAAATTCCATACTGGATGAAAACTTGAGCTCTAGCCTGTGATAATCACTATAAACATTCATTGCAAGAGGGTATATAATTTCTCACCTCTGTCTGGTCGATGCCAACAACGATGAAAAGGGCTGCATACTGTCGGTACACCAGCTTGAAATCCTTATACTCAATGAAAGAGCACTAGGCAGAAGAAAAATGAGCCAAATATAGCAGCTGCCATTTAAGCATACAACAGTATAAAGCACATTGCTCAAAGAGCCTGAGCTTTCAGGTTCATAAGACGCACAGAGAACAATGGATTTCCCGATTCATAAATTTTGACTTGAAAGAAATTTAGTACGGTAACTGTTACACCACGCTTTTCATCTGCTGGCAGAAAACATGCCACCACTTTTTAAATGGAAAAACTGAAACATGCAGAACTGAAGTGACTTGTTTGGTATTATAAAGGCACCCAATACTTCCCCATAATTTTCACTTGCAAGCCCTTTCAAAAAGAGACCTAAAGGTAATTTCCCTATTTAAAAAATTATGACTATTTTAATGTAAAAATTAAGAATATTAGACTTCCAGACCCAGAGGGGAATGCACATCTTTCCCAACAGGAGGCAGCCAGGAGGTGGCGCCGTTACACGGCGCTAGAGGAGATGCCGCCGCCTTTTCTCTGTCATTTTGCTCGGTGCCCGAAATGGCAGCGGCAGCGCCTGCGCTGGAGCTTGTGCTCGGAAATGCCCTCGCAGAGCTGCACCAAGAGGTTCATTTGTCTAGCCACTGTCAAAGCTGCGAACGAAGGGACTTTATAAGAACTGCTATTTTTATTGAGGTTTCCTAGAATGAAGTATGTGAGGAGTGCTGTGCAAGAACACACATCATTAATGAAAATTAAAGAAGCTGACTTCAGAATACAAACCAAAACACTTCGTTCACTGTCCAAGTCACATCTTTCTCCTCCAATTCAAGTAAATGTGCAAAAGTTTGGTGCTTTTCTTGAAGAACCAATGGTTCAATTAAGTGAGTCCTGAAAATCTCGACCTTCATCCAAGAAATTTTCCAACTTCTGGGTTTTCTGACTTTCTTGTGGAACACATGAACACTTTTTTTCAATAAAAAATAATTTTAGGTCTCTAATACAGAGGCCTAAAAATTTGTGTTTCCAACTCCCCCTGTGCTTTAGATAATGTTTTCAAAATCTGGAATCCTCTATCCAGTTCTTTGTTTAAATTTGGAGCTGTCAGTACTCTGCTGTCTACCTTCTGGCAAAACAACAGTAAAATCTCTCCATCCGTCTCTACCAGACAAGACATACAAGGATAAAATTAGTTTTTCCTGGACTTCTGAGCTTCTTCAAACAAACCAGAGGAATCTTCATGACAGTGATACACAATGCTCCAAAATCTCTGTAAGCCTGAGAAAAACATATTTATTCAATACAGAATAACAGATTAACCACCTGAACCCATAATCTAGAAACTCAGTCTTTTTTATCATGGGTACAAATGAAATAATGACCTGCAATGGACACTGATAGACTTCAGAATTATCAATAGGAAAGGTGTGAGATATGCACAAAACAAAAACTACAAAACTTACCTCATCCTTTGAACGGGAGAGACAGTTTTTGATTACTTCAGCTTCCAGCATTGTCCGTTTATTAATTTCTACATGCTCATAATACCTGGACAATCTTGTTTGACCTTGTTTGTTAACCATAAGAAAAAATTTTATCATTTCTTTTTTGTTGATTTCAGTGGTAGATTTCAATTTTGGGTGCAGGAATGAAGAAGAGTATTTCTGGGACAGGGGGAAAAAAAAAAGAGTGGTAATGCATAGGAGTAAACACTTCCTAAAAGCTAGCCAGCCCAGGTATGCATATATTTATAACTAAGTTTATTGCCAAAACATAGAACATTGAAAAAAAACTTGAATCTTTTGTATGCATCCCATGGAAAAACTCCCTTTTCCCCCCCACACAACTAATCACAAACTATGTAATAACAGCTTTCACATTTGAAATTTTCACATTTCAATCACATTAATTTCCTTATAGGATTTGGGAAATTGGAGGACTCAACAATTACTTGTTCATAAATCTATTCATCATTTTCTTCCTGCATGCTAGCTGGTTTGAGAACATTATCGGAAATTTGCCTGATATCGAGCCATACTAATACAGCTCCTAAGAGTAAAATTTGCCTATAAGCACTTTTTTTCCCCGACTTGTATTTAACAATTACATTCATGCCATTGTCATATCAAATTGAATGGAGAGATGACAAAGGGAAATGCATGGGCCACAACACATGATCATTTCTTAATGCAGAATGAGAGATTCCTAAATATTTGGGTATTTGCAGTATCAACACACATCTTGAGCTGGACCAGGAGCTACTCAAATCCGTCTTCTGTCTGATTTCCCACACTTAAGCAAAAGGTAAATTCTGCACTCAATGAAAACTAAGTGTGGGTCTTCAACAAGTAAAGAGAAATCTGTTCACATTAATTACTCAAGAGAGCTTTACCTCAATCTAAATAAGCATCAATCCACCAACACCACTGAAACATACCTGTAGAATATAAATATACCGCATGCAAAATACAGTGAAAGAGGGCATTAAAAAGAGCACAGCACATACCAGAATCTGCTTGCTAAACAATTGACATCTCTGATGTTTTGAAAAGCATGAAAATAGGGTAAGAAGCAAATGTAATTTTTTGAAATAGAAGTTCTGGGTTATTTTCTTTAATGCCTGAGAACAATCACTGTAATGTTTTCCATCTGACTCTCTATTTGGATCCCAGACTTACTGGCCCAAATAGTCTTGAGGTTTGTGCACTGAAAATACAGCAACTACTGCAAAAGTTATTCCTTCTATTCCAGTTCTGAAGAGTTGGTCCTTACCTGGTGCACCTAAGATCTCACAGCTTCTGCGAGGAAGTCTAAATAGAAAAAATGTATCAGCAGTTCACAAAACAACACAGTGTAGCTCTTTGTGTAAAAACAGTGTATCTTAAAGCAGAAAAGCAAAAGGGGACAAAATAAAAGGCAAGCTGCATGGATGCTGCATCATATTATTAGCAACTTGAATAAGCTGGCTATATACCATCCATGGGTGATACCATACAAATCTTTCATGACAGTGATGCAAAAAGTCCCATATATTGTGCTGACACTAATTATTGCTTACTTCTGATTCACAGTGGTCACTTTTTTCTAAAAGAAGTCACCTCTTTTACCACCACTTGGACCTCAAGAAAGTGACCCTCTTTTTCTCAGCATACTGTGGTTTACTCCATCTACAAAGAAGTTTAGATTTCTGTATGTAATTTCAAATGTAGTTTTACTAATTTGACTTGATACTGAGAATTCATTCTTAGTTAAGTGACACACAGTTAGTTCAGGATCAATCCTCAGGACAACAGAATCTGTTTGGAATCATGACAGTCTCAGAGCTTTCTCACCTCCTCCAGGCATATGAAACCTCTTCAGGAACGCACTTCTGTTGTGTCACTCTGACAGAAGAGTTGTGGATCTGGTCAGTGCTGCTGCCGTGGTGTGCATGCAGCTTGTGAACTGCACCCACGGCTTCTGCATCAGCATAAGTTCGTCTCTGAGAAAGAATGAACCAGGTCATTAAGATAAAAAAGGGCCCAGATAGAAATGTATGATGGGATCTTCACTGTTGGATGGCAAGTAGGCTGACATTGATGACTAAATGAGATACTACCATCTATACAATCTTTGCTGTGTTTAGTATGTGACTTTTTTCCCCCCCACATTCTACTTTGAATTGCTGCTGGAAGTAAGAGTTGCAATAAGATGTCTTAATATTTTTAAGCATAAAGTTGAAACAGTGAGATGACATAGTCAGATTTTGATACAAACCTTCCAGGAAGGACAAGAATGAACGAATACTTCCAGCTCAGAATGAGGACCCCTAGCAAGGGCCAACCTCACAAAAGAAGGAACCTGAAGCTTTAAATCTACTTAAGAAGGAGCTGTGGCATGAAAGAGAAACAATCTAAGAAATGGTGCCCATTGTTTTAAGCAAGCTCAGACACAGGAGACCAATTGCCTAACAGATAACAGCAGCATAGACAGCTTTTCTTTTTTCATCTGAGTTTTACACTTCATCTTTGTATTTGGCACTGCTGAAACAACAATTAATGGTTCTCTGTTTTGATTCAAGATATTTTAATAATTTAGTCACAAATGGTACCAAGGGCTTGAGAACAGGAGGACAGGGAGGACAATAAAACTACCCCAGGAGCACTGACAGAACTGTTGTACTTTGAGTTACTGTTAAGCAATAGATAACAGCAAAACATACAACAAATTGATACATATGATCCTATTGCAGGATTGGCCCCTAATCCTAATTATTCCTTTATTAACCAAATCTTTGTACACGGTTAATCCCTTTATCCCTTTCTGATGTTATGACTATTTTAACTGCATTTATCCTTATGAATAGCCTGGATTGTTTTACAGATGAAAATATTTAGACCAGATTGTTTTGTTTTTTTAATCTGCACAAATGCTCTTATCCAGAATAGATAAAAAAAAATAAAAAATGTGGTAACAGAGGTAGAACCACAATAGCACTCAAAGATGTTATCTGTAATTTATGAGACAATTATTATTGATAGGAATGGAAAACATAATCAACAGGTAATCAGTCTGTAGGAAAGAAGTCCACTCTTTCTGTAGTCATTTCTGTATTTTCCCACCAGCCCCAAAGATAGCTTTCAGAATTTTAACCAGAAATTTTGTTCATATAAATGGCAGCACAAGCACACAGTTTTGTGCAGAAAAATTGGAATAAATTAACAAATTCAAATAATAATTTTGTAAAAATTTACAAAAAGCATGCAAGCATAGCTGACTTTGAGAATAATGCTAGTGTTAAAAATATCTTAAGGGGTTTCTTTATTTCCTTTAGAACTAATTCTGAAAAAAATCATTTGTAGTAGTAAAAGCATTTGCTTGCACAATTTAGGCAAAAAAGGGAAATGACTGAGTTTTGTTTCTAACAAACAAAATTTATTTATTCTCTTTTCATCTTGGCTTTCAGATATAGAAAACATGTTAAAATGAGTTTTGCCTATGTAGGATGTTAAGAAACCTGTGAAGTATAATAAACAAACAAAAAGCGTATCTTTGCATGTTGATGGGTAAAGAAACCCCATTCCTTCAAGTTCTTTGTATTTGAGAAGCTACCATTTTTGATCAATAATCAGTACTCTACTTACAAAGCCAGCTACACTTTTTCTGATACAACTCTTACATGCTTTTCTGAGCATTCTCATGCACATGCCTGCGTGTATCCATGCACATACACATGGATTATGATGCTTTTATGCATGCAGAATCAAATGGTTCAAGGGAATTGGTGACAAGATGCAAGCCTTTCATATCTCTGCCATTATTTTGCTCATTTTAGTAATGAAAAGACATTACTATCTGAAGGCTGTTTGTCAGAAATGAATGGGCTGTCTCATTCCAGGTCACTGGACAACTATCTGCATCACAAATATGCTTAGGAACCGAAGTCTGGAAGAGACCATTGAGATCCTCATGGACTATCAAGTCCTACTCTCTCCATCCCAGTCAACCATGCATTAGAAATTTTGTCCAGAGCAGCCTATGGTATATGCTTCCTGCATGTCCTGCATACCCAATCTACAAAACACCTATGAAACTCTATCACTGAATGAAGAACCCTTATAGACAAAAACCTCAGAAGGTATCACTTGGGGAAGATGCAAAAAGTCCGGAAATTGCAAACTTTCCTTCAAAAGAAATTACCCTCTGGAGTGACTAAGTAGCACTCTCCTTTACTTCCCTTACAAAATACTTCTTCTGTAAGGATAATTTGGCATGCATACAGATAACATACAGTTTATCTGCTGTGATTTAAATATGAGCTTTTCCAGTGTATTAGATCTCACCCTCATTAAAATATCTCTCACAGATAAATATCTATGAGAGAAAACTCATATCGTGATTGGCCTGTGTGACTCACACTGCCAGGCTGATGGTTCAGGAGCTGCTTCCAGGACATGTCAGCTCTGCAGGCTGCATAACCACATGAGACACCTCAAAGTAACTTGTCCCTGTTTGAGTGACACTCCTTTTCAGATAACAGCTGAGACCTCACAGAGAGGCAAAGCCTGCAGTACCTGTTCTGGAGATAAAAGGATCTTAAGTCTCCAGTGAGGCTAACCCAGCTGATTCTACACGCAGTAATATAAAGCATATTTTACGCCTAATTTTAATTACTTCTCTGGTATAGATACAAGCACTGAATTTAGTTTGTCACAGATTTCACTAGTATTTATAGATACTCTGGGACATAAATTATAAAAAAAGAAACCCAACCTAAGTTTGAATTGTACTTGCTGTGCAGCTGTAATTCAGACACGTGTCTCTCAAACTAAAACCACTCCAGTCAATGTCTACAGATTTAGAAGTATTTTAGTTATTGCACTTGAAGAAAGGTTTGCAACATTCTAGGGCTCTCAGCTAGAATGTAAGTAAGAGATAAAATCTTGCAAAGAAGAAATGGCATGACTGCATATTTACAGAACTGCTTCACCAAGAATTAAAAATAAATGTTAGATAGGACTATAGGTAAACAACGTACCACACTGTCCAACTCTAAACAAGTTGATTTTCTGGATGCAGAGTTCTAATGGCACTTTATGTGTGCATGAAATATAGAATCATAGAATATTCTGAGTTAGAAGGAACCCACAAAGAAGGGACCCACTGAGTCCAACTCCTGGCCTGCACAGAAAACCCCAAGAGTCACACCCTGTGCCCCAAAGTGTTGTCCAAACACTTCTTGAACTCTGTCACTCACTCAGCTTAGCGCTGTGACCGCTTCCCTGGGGAGCTGTTCCAGTGCCCAACAACCCTCTGGGTGAAAAGCCTTTTCCTGATATCCCACCTAAGCCTCCCCTGGCACAGCTTCAGGCCATTCCCTCGGGTCCTGTCACTGGTCCCCACAGAGAAGAGATCAGTGCCTGCCCCTCCTCTTCCCCTCAAGAGGAAACTGTTGACTGTGATGAGGTCTCTGCTCAGTCTCCTCCAGGCTGAACAGACCAAGTGACCTCAGCTCCTCCCCATATGGCTTCTCCTCTAGGCCCTTCACCAAATGTAGAACAAAATGGGTTAAACTGGAATTAAAACAGTAATGAAAATGTTTAAATGGCTAAATGATAAAGGCATGAAGCACAGGCAGGTGTAGCACAGGAACAAGTATTTTTAAATTGTTGTTTATTGAGCTTCCTATAGATTTATTGCCCAAAACCATGTAACAAATGAACACCACACACATAATCAGAACCCTTGGTCTTGCTACTTTTGTTCTGACTGTGAACAAGGCTTTAATAAAACCACATACAATTTTAAATTTATCAGTGAAAGTTATTTTTGCATTCTGGTTAAATTTGGTGCCCATAACAATTCATCAAAAAGATGAAACAAGTATGTCTGTGTGGCTTCAAAATAAAACACTGTGTTCAATTTCAGGACAGGGATTTTTTTAAAAAGCAGCCTTAATTATATAGGGAAGTCAAGGGAGGAAGGAAAGAATAAAAAAGTTTTCCTTTGCTGTTGACAAAATGCTGGCTGAATATAGTAATGGAATTAAACTGCAATAACTCCCATATACTCAGGAATGAGGAAAGTCCTGGACAATTGGAGCTAAACAAAAGATTAAACTGGTTATGAGCTAAGTCTCAGTTTTTAATAATGATTAAGTACTGTCAGTAGACAATGAAAACAAATCAGCTGAGGTGGAAAGGAGTTGGATTTAGATTGCCTAATGGGTATGGAATCAGGAAGAATGTACAATGACATTTTAGTAGGAAATGATTTAATGGAGAAGAAAGGAAGGACTGGATGAACTAACTGAAGCAACACACCTAAGGAAAGATTAGTAAAGAAAGGAAACACCAGTATTAAGACAAACAGTATTTTTTCCCAGTAATTAACAGAATTCTAGGTCTTTCAAGAATGGACCTTTTTTAGGAAACTATCCATGTAGTGAATTTTTACAGCGTGCAAAAACTTTGAAGAGAGGCAAAACCAAAGACCTACCTTACTTAAAATGGGTGACCTACAGATCATTTGAAAAAGGATGTGACGATAATTTTTAAGTATTACATTTTAAAGCAGTATTTTGCAACCGAGGTAATTGCAGCATATTCAAACTACAGCATCAAACGCTGTATTGCTATCACTGAGAAAACTGAGCCAGATAAAATCGACCAGTAATTTCTTGCAAAACCTCATCAAGCGGGGAATACATTACACACATCACAACCGAGATACCATGAAAATGACCAGAGATTAGCCAGCTTCCAGAAACATACCATAAATTTAATACATCTATTCTAAACCACCTCCTTGTAGGGCAAACTCAGCGCACCATTGAACTGCGCAGAGTCTCAAAAACTGAAGCGTTTGACGCGCGCTGCGCGCCGCTGTAGGTCACAGGCCCCGGCCTGGCCGCACTCCCGCCGACTCTTCCCAGGGCGTTCGGCACTCGCGAGGCGCGGGGCGAACCGAGCCTCGCCGCCACTTCCGACTGTCACCCGGAGCAGACGGGAGCCACCCGGCCAAGCCCCAGGCCGCCAGCCCCATCACCCACCCACCGACCGACCGACCCGGGGCCGGCCCAGGCGGGGGCGAGGCCGCCCCGCCGCGAGAACCGAGCGCCAGCCCCAGGGCCGTCCCGCTCCCCCCGCGCGCGGCGCTCACCTCCCTCCCGCGCAGGCGCGTCGGGCCGCAGGCGGCGGCGGAGGCCAGGCCGCGGTTTCCCGGCAGGCGCCGCTCGCTCCCCGCCCGGCCGGGTGGGAGGGTGGGAGGGCCGCGGGGCTGTAATGGCGGCTGGCGGCGGCTCCGCGCTGCGCTGACACCCGGACCCGCTCGGCGCAGCCCCCCCGCCCGGCCCGCCCCCTCCTCCCCGCCCCAGCCAGCGCCGCTCGCCCCCTCCCCGGCCCCTGCTCCCGGCCCCCGCCGCGGGACGAGGAGGAGGGCTCCCCGCAGACAATGGACGAGCACCCTGGAGCCGGAGGAGGCGGTGGGATGGCGGCCGCCCCAAGACCGCAGCAGCCACCGCCGCAGGCGGCTGGGAGCATGAACCTGCAGTCGGGTGGGGGCTGCGTGGGGACTGGAGCCGGCGGAGGAGGAGGGCAACAGCCGCAGCCCCAGGGCCCCACGGCCCCGGCCGGTCAGGAGGCGGCGGGCCCCGCCGAGCTGTCCCGGCCCCAGCACTACACCATCCCGGGGATCCTGCACTACATCCAGCACGAGTGGGCTCGCTTCGAGATGGAGAGGGCGCACTGGGAGGTGGAGCGGGCCGAGCTCCAGGTACCGGGGGCGAGGGCGATCTGGGACTGGCCCGGCTGGCTCCGGGGGCCGGGCTGCGCGCGGAGTGCGGGGGCAGCGCTGTCCGGGCGAGCGGGGTCCGCGGGGCCCCCGAGGTCGAGCCGGTCGCCGTGGCCCGGGGATGGTACCTGGGCGAGGTCCGGCGGGCGGAGCGGCGGTACCGGCGGAGGCCCGAGCCGGGCTCCCTCCCGGGGCAGCCATTTTGGTTTGTAGCATGGCGCCCGCCCGGCTCCGGAGCGGCCCCGGCCCCGCAGGCCGCTCGCCCGGAGCGCGGCCGGGGAAGGGCGGGCGGGTGCTGCCGCGGCGCGGGGCTGTGACCCTCCTCCCCTCCTCCCCGCCGGCGGGGCGAGCTGCGCTGCGCCTTGACAGCTGTGCTCGGCTCCCGCAGCACAATGACTCCGGGGCTCCTCGGCCCCGTGCGGGTTACCGACAGCAAGACCCTCCGGGCCTGGGAGGGAGGACTGGCGCCTCCCTGAAGCTCAGCGAGCTCTGGCTTTGGAGGGAAAAGAGGGAGTTAGGAGTAGGCAGGAGTGCCTGCCTCCCGAGCAAGGGCCGGACGAGGAAAAGGAATTCAGGTAAATCTTAAGTAAAGAACTTAGCCAGGCATGCAATTTGAGGGAGGTCGAATGTGTTCGCTCTTTCGGACTCGCTTCTTTGGAGATTTCACATCGGAGAAGAGCGAGGAATCGATTAGTGTGCAGCGTGGTCATTTCAACATACAAAAAAATACCAGCTTCGTTTCGGGAACGGAAATTGAATAACTTCTCAGGACAGAGAGCAAGTGTTGGAGTTGCAATTTCCTGCCACTAATGTTTGCTTTTAGTAATAGGATAATTTTACTAATTATTTTTGCAAGTAAAAATATAATCATGCATAGAGTATTACAAGTTTATGAACAGATCACAAAATCCACTGAACATGAGGTATCCACATAGGAGCCATTATCTTTTTATAGGACAGAAATGTATATAATAGCAATGTAAAAAAATGTTAGCCGACTTTATTGCTTCCAAAGAATTTTTTCTTGGTTTCTTGTACTGAGTGAATGCTTATGGTCTTGAGGTAGCATTCTATCAAATTGCACTGCAACAGCAGCCAATATTTGGAAGGCATTTACTTTCAGATTTCAGAACCAAGAAGTATACCTGAGCCTGGGCAATTCTTTAGCAACTTCTTGGCTCTATAATAAGCATGTAATTGGTACTATTTTGGTTACAACTATAATTAAGAAAGAATTTTAAAAAAAGGGAAACAAGTGAAGAGGTTTCACTGTTTCCTTCACTTATTGCTAGTCTTCCCATTTTAAACCTTGTGGAATGGCTGGATTTAAAATCTGTGGTGGACATGGATGGGTGTTTTTAGCGGAGAGCAATTGACTGTTTCTCCTCTTTTCTCTAGTGTCTTAGTGATCTGGCATTATGTTTATAAATATGTCGTTTAATGCTATTCATTACCAAACAAAACCATCTTGAAATAGTAGTTTTAGGTATGGGCTTGTTACTTTAAAACGAGGTACTGCTGTACCCTAACATGAAGAGCAGTTCAGAGACTTGGAAAGTTGTATCTGACTGATAAAGTGCTTCTCTGAACTCACATGGCCTCTAGACTCTCTGATGCACTCTAGCCAACTCTGCTGCTTTTTGTCTGTGGTTGCTGTTCGTTGTCCATGGCCATACCATTGCAGTTGCGTGTCTGTGGAGGTATGGTGGCAGCTCTGACCCTGATTATGTATGTGTTGATTCACATATGTCTGCATATGTCATGGGACTGAGATAGCAGACTTGCTGCACAGTGCCTGTGCACGAGGGTGTTTTGGTTTGGTTATTTTATAACTTTGGAAGCCCAGGATAGAAGGGGGGAGGACATTACCTTTGGATTTTAGGTCTTAGCCTATACAGTGGTGAAGAGTGATACAGGAATGTGTTGAGAATATTTTTGAAGATAGATGTTTACCAGGCCTGTGGGTTTTTTTTGTTGGTTCCACAACTTAAGTTGTGAAGTCACAGCGTATTTTGTGGTGAATAAAACTGTAATAGTTTGGACCCCAGACAACAATTTTGTCCACTGAAACTAGTGAGTGTGTTAATCATCTATGTGATGCTAGGTACAGGTGTGAGTATTCTGATGATTGAGGCCTCCTGGGCTGAAAGGAAAATTCCATAGCATGACAGGAGGTAATTTATATGGAAGGGGGTGTTAGATGATTTAGCTGCAACTCTCCTGGTGCAGGTAATGTCATTCTTCTTACGTCTTCATTCTTTCAAGATGACAGTAAACTCTGTAAATGTTGCTTCTCAGTCCTGGCAATTGCAAGTTCTTTATGACTTTGCTAACGATGCTTTATAAAAAGTATGTGGAAAACCAAATGACCTAGCAATATGTGTGATTTTATTTATGTGTTCTGAATCAAAGAATTTATTATTCCAAAGAAGATACTTATCCATGGTATGAATCAATGGGATTCCTGTGTGGTTTATCCACCCAACTCCTTTTTTTTAACTATGTAGTTCAAGAGACGGGAGAATTGGCACCCCTAGTAGGAATGCTCTTTGTGTAGAGGGTGATGGTGAAGGGGGAAAGGATCTGCAGTAACAGTTTATTCTTTCTGGGATCTTGTAATGACTGTTTTTTCCTGTCCTATAGGACAGACTTTTATAAATAAATTAAAGTACATATTATTTCACTGTGTAGAGGGTTTTGCATTGGCTGTAATGACTGACAGAGGGTCTCAAGCCTTTTGGATCTGAAGTCTTGTACTGGTAGATTTAAGTCTACATTTACATCAGACTTCAAATCTAAAATGTTAATAATTTTACGCTGTCTTTCTACCTCCTCAGGTGCATGCTGTTCTGCTTGTGTGGAGAAGGGAAGCAGCATAATCATTGGACAAATCTGTGTGTGCAAACCAGTATCAAGTACAGAAATGTCAAATATCAGGAGTGCAGTACTTGAAACATTGTACACTTCTTTCCTTTCACTTGTAACACTGGCTGCTGCAGTGACTTCTTAAGCGTTCACTGGTTGCTGTGTTGAAAATAAGCTGTCTGGCCTTGCATAGTGTCTTGTTCACTTCAAGTAATGGACATGATCTGTTCACTATTTAGTGAACTGAAAGATTTTCACTGTAGCAATGTAACTTTGATCTGCCAGTCTAATGGCCTTGATGTTGGTCAATAATGACCAGCTGTTATGCTGAGATAAATGGTCTTTTCTAAGACATTTATGCACTTTAGAGGACTTACAGCGAGTTCATATTGAATGTTATATATTTGTTAGAAATAACTGTTCAAGGTGGTAAGTGGCTCTGTGGTATCCTAAAAGAAAAAGAAACTTGGATGGGAAAACACTGTAGAGATGCGCTACAGAAACTTAAGGAAGATAAAGTTGTGTCAGAAAGGAGAATCATAGGAAAGCTTGCAACTTTGCAGGGAAAATCGAGAGATCCACTTTCTTACAGGGTTTGCAGGCTGATAATGCTTGTCTGGAATAAAATTCTAAATTGTGCAGTTTATTCAGGTTTTCTGAACGAGGTAAAAACCAGATTGAATATTCTCTGATATTTCAGAATCACACAAGGCTATATTGGGAGAAAATTACCAGTAGATGCTACTTTCAAATGCTTTAATGAATAGGAAGAATAATTAATAAACATAAACATTTGGAACAAAATATATGCAATTTTGGTTTAAACATTATACAGCCTCTCAAGTAACTTAAGTGTGCATAAAGATTACTATGATTGTTAATAATGTTTTCTGTCCTATAAAATGACATCTTTGGTGGCACACAGCTAAAGTTCCTAGTTTATCTTATTTTACAAATACTCTTTTTCCCAAATATTTGGAGACGTTATGGAAGCATGTTTTCTAACATTTTCTAATATTCTTTATTTAGGCATTTAAAAAGTCCAAACCACCAAAACTCATAGATTCCAGATTTTACTTGCACGCCTCCTCGCTTCTCTTTCCGCTGGGGATGGCGGAGCAGACTTATTGAAGGAATTTTATACAGGATATTCTTTAAAAAAGAAATGCATCTTTAGATAACATATGTGAAAGTGTTGATCTCGTGAACAAAATGAGATTATGTTCAGAGTGTATATACAGTCATGCTGTCTTTCAGCATTTCCAAAGTGTAGCAAGAATCAATTGCTGAGATACTTACCTGTATGTTTCTTGTTTTACTTTGTTGCAGGTTTGAAGGGGGGGTGAGGATAATGTTGGGAATGTTTCTCTCTTAAACTTGAAGAAACAATTAATTATTTTCATAACAGACTTTGCTTTTGGCATGCAAATAATTTGTTTTCATGATAGATTGCAAGTGGAAGTGGTTATGAGGGTTGTAGAATGGTCATTAGATTGTTGGAAACAATCTGTGTCTCAGCAGCTAGGGAGCATACAGTAAAAATAAGTATTTTAAAAACCCCTGACTTTTTGGGAATTAGTGGCATTTTGTGCAGGGGACTATTGTAAATGCTTTTTTTTTTAACATTTTCTTGGGTCAAAAAGTGTTTGGATATGTTAATGGGAGAAAATTTCCTGTGGGTGTCTAAATTCAAAGATACAGTCTTTTTGATTTGTAAGTTTTCTGAGATTTGAAATGTTTTTTGAGGTTTATTCTTTTGTTTCTTATGCTAGTCCTGTGGAACTGCCTGTTAGCCCATGGTTAGGAGTGGTGTACTGAGGCTGGTGGTCTACTGGTCTGACCAGGCAAGCTGTTCTTATATTCTCATGGCCAATGAATGATTGTAATGAAGTCACATAACAGTTTGAGCTTGAAGGAACCTTAAAGATCATCTAGTTCTAACTTCTCTGCCATGGGCAGGAAAATGCTTTAATTTGATTGTTTGACGATATATCTAGTGCTGTTTTGATACTGCTTCAATACTGTTTTTTCTTAAAAAACAAACCCTGATTGATATCAGGGGCATTAATTTGATATAATATGCAAGGTTAAGGCAGGAAATTCAGATGCTGCTGTTGGGAAATGCACAGTGTATTTTAACCACATGATTGTTTATCGATTGCATTCTAGATAGTTGAAGTTGGAAATACGATTAACTGATAAACTGCTATTTCATTGGCTCTTAGAGGTGAATCTCTGTATTTATTATGAAATTAGCTTAACTAAATCTAAATCAATCCTTAAAAAATCCCAAGGGATACTTGATCAACACTGACTGAAAATAAAATGAAGTAGGTTGTAAAAAGTTGAACAGCATTCTTATTTGTGGTACGTGTAAATGCCACGAGGTGTGTGGGTAATACACTCATCTGAACTGGCTAACTTCTGTTTGTGCAAACTGTTAAGGTTCTTGCTGTCGCGGGCATGCAGGAGTACTTTGTGGTCCAAATAACTAATGTTTATTCACATAATAAAATATTTGAATATTTAGTGTTTTTTTTTTTTTTATAATGAAACTTTTTTCTGTATAAAATAGCATATGTATAAGAAGTTAAAACCCGGAAATTTCTGTTCATTAATCATTTTTCTAAGGTAATGATGAAAACAGCTACTTATTTTGTAGTGTTAAGTCCTTTTTAAGTTTAAAGCACTGAATTGAGAGTTCTGTGTATTTTGGGTAGAGGGCAATTAGACGTAATCAAGGGTTTCCTTACTGTGGCTTCCATAGCTGTTTAGTCAACTGCATTAACAGGCACACCACCTCTGGTAGAACTTCAGGTGCTTCTTTACTGAAGGTTAGAAGTCTGTTCTATGTGTCTGGGTAAATCTTTCTTCATAGGCTTCTTGACAAGACTTCTAAATTAAAATGTGCAGAGATGCTTCCTTTATGTATATGGATGACCTTGTTCTTCCAATTTTATTTTTGAAACAGTTGATTTAGATCTTTAACATTTCTGTAAAATTTTGTTGCAGTATTCACCTCATAAAGGCAAAACAATAAAAGAGTTTAGGACATGGAGTGACATTAAGCTCCATGTAAAACCAGGAACAGGAAATACCTGGATAGCTGTGAAGTTTATGTATGGAATACTGGGTCAGTGTCGTAATTGTGTAACTTTATCTGGAATATTGTTTCTGAATAATTCCCTTCTAGCAACACTTGGTATGAGAATGTTTTTTACTGTGTAATAATTGCCTTTTCATAAATGATTATTTGCAATAGTAATGCTCTTACTTAGAATCAGTGCACAGAACTGTTATAACAGTTACTCTGGTGAGGTTTTCTTTTAGGCACAGTGTAGAAGTCTGTGGCAGATGAGTTATGTAACACTTCCTGGTGAAAAATTACTTCTTTTTTTGAACACTGGGCATGCATTTTATTTCTTAGTTTCATTGCAATTACACCTATGCATATTTAATAGCTCTTTAGGAAATCTCACTTGGAGAATTTTTTGTGACTGTTTAAGTATCTGTTGGTATAATTATTTATTTCATGCTGAAAGTAGGTTTTGAGGTAGTGATGGGTGTTCTTGATCCTTCTTGTCATTTAAGAAGTTAGGAGAAAGTGATGATGGATTTATTTTTCCTAACTGATGAAGAGAGTGGCTAGGGAAGTTGGGTCTTCCAGTGATGTGATGTATCTTCAGGACAAACGCATAACTTGCAAGAGTTTTGTTTGCCTATCCGATGGTTACTTTTTGTCACTCAGACTGTTCTTGAATTATCCTAAGCCATGCTCAGCGGGATACTTAGTTTAATATCTTCTGCCTTCATCAGTGCAACTCCAACAGGTATTAAAAGCCAATTATGAAGTTGGCTGTTCTTCAGGACTAGTCCTGAAGGTACAGCATGAATTTAAGCAGTCTGTATGTTTTTCTACAGTATCTTCTGCAGTATCCACTATAGTATCTCTATAAAACTGTCTGATTAGAGGTAGTCTGCTGTTGGCAATTAAAGGTAAAAATACATTTTTATGATTCCAGAAAAAATTCCACTTAATGAGAGATGAAGTACTTTCCTGGGTTAATTTGAAGTTATTGTGCATGGAAAAATCCTACATGTGTTGGCTGTAACATTCTGAAAAAAAGTGTGCTTCTTGAAATGATCCTGAAATAGAGAATGAACTTCAGTAAGTCCATATACTTGAAGATCTTTCTGATTTTATATATATATATTTAATGGGTTGATTGTTCTAAATTTTTTTACGTTTGCTCACCTTGTTTTCTTTTCACCCAAGATATGGTTACTCCTTAACTGCTACCACATTTGAGGTTGGTGATACTATAATACTTCTCCTAGAAGACAGAAATCCAAAGAGAGTCCCTTGACTTTATGCCAGTGACCACTATAAGAAGCTGGAGAATGCTTGACTCTAGTATTTAACTTGAAACTGTGGTGATTTACATTCTTTGAGGAAGAGACCCCCAGGGTGCAGGAACAGAATACTGCATTCACCTTGAGACCCTGGGAAAAGAAAAGATCCTGCTTTGGCGAACAGAACTCTCAGAAGAAAGTTCAAGAAGAGCATTTAAATGTGTTTACAAATTTCATAATACCTATTCTGTTTCATATCTTTAGCAAGATTAGTACAGTTGGTAGAAGGCAGGACCACTGGCTGTGAACTCCCTGGTGAAGTGGTGTAAATTAGACAGTGCTGGCCATGTTCTGTGCCAGGAAGCCAGATTAACATTTAGGAGGTGCAAAATACCAGCTCTTTGTCAACTTTCTGTGATGCCTCACTGCAAACAGTGCATTATACACTTTCATTTTAGCTGTCTTACTCTTCCATCACTTTTAATTCCATGAACTTGATTATATTAAATTTTGTTACTGTTAGTGTTGCCATTGCCTTAATGCGAAGCTCTCTACACTGTGTAAGATTGTATTATTTTATATGTGTGTATGTGTATATATATTTTTATATGTATGGCTTCCTATATTCAAGACCTATATTTTAGGTCTTGCATTCTACGGTCCCTTAGGAGTGTGTGCTACTGACCTACAGCTGATGAACACTGACATGAGTGTTCATCATTAGAACAGCGTAGGTCAGTTCAGATCACTGTGTTCACAGTCTGCTGTGGATTATACTTTCCTCTTTATCTGTAAATAATAAATAGGTATTCCTGGTTTTGGAAAGGAAGTGAACATTCTTGAGGATGTTTGCCACACTGCAATTCCTCCCTTCCCTTTCCAACTCGATAGTGATTATAAGAACCTGCCCCACTACAAAAGTATACAACTTCGCTCTTATTTATGTGCTCTTGTACTACAGATACTAGTAATAGTAAAGAGAATGAGCTTAATATTCTGTTCTGTGTTTAGTGTTAAATATCTAACAAAGCTTTCACTTTGTTTAAAGTAGCTTCATGTTAATGGAATAATGTGCTAATACAGTGGTGCTGACAGTAAAGGTGTTTTTAATCTCTACTAAATTCAAATACTGTCTTTTGGTATGTATATATAATTAGTCTTACTGGTTGTAGTAGTGACTTTATTGGAAAGAAATTTCTTTTACAAGCAAAATTTATTCTCAAAAATGTCAAGCAGTTTAAAAGACTGTGTGTGAATAGTTTTAGATAGAAATGGTCCAAGGTGTGTAACTACTTTTGGGTTTTGTTTCAAAGATGTTACTTGCAAGATTCATGCATTTAGGAGGAATGCAGAAAATAGAGATGATAATGATAGAATGAGCAGTGGCAGCTCAGGGTAAACTTTTGCTGAAATGGTCATGCTGAGTTGTTTTCTTCCATGACTTCTGTGAATTTCCTGCTAAAAGAAATGAATAAAACCCCTGAATGATCCTTAGCTTTTTAAGTGCTGTAAGGGAGCTATAAATACAGAAATTGGGAAGTGATTTCTGTCTTATGATCTGTGCAGAACTGGCAGAATCAACATTGCAATACAATGTCCCATTGTTTAGTAACAGTTTTGAAAAGAATGCTGAACATTTGACATAAAACCAGTTTGAGGTCTGGAAATAACATCTTGAGGACTGATCCATTTAGAATTCAGTCTTGCTAAACCAAAAAGCAATCTGTGAGGTAGCCTTATTAGGTGCCTCACTGGGTTTCAGACTTATTCAGGTTTTTTAATTTGCAGCAAAAAATAGTTTTGTTTAAGGGTTATGACACAGCAGATTGGAACTTCACCTTAAAAAAAAGTCCCAGTGAGGTGTGTAAATAGTGTGATAGATATATGTATGAAGTTGGGTAAATGCTTTTTGTTGTTTCTTGTTTTCTTTGTGTGGGTATTTTTTGGGGTGTTTTTGTGGTAAGTTTTTTGGAGTTTCTGTTTTTTCTTTTGGTACAACAGCTAAAGAAATAATCAGGCAACAAGTATAAAAGGTACTGAAATAATTTTTATAAAATGAAAATTTATGAATCTTTTCTACATAGAGAAAATAGAAATGGATTCACAAGAAGCTATCTATTACTCTGTAGTCTAATCTACTGCTATTAAGTTTGTATGTTCTTCCCATGGTTTTTCTTAAGGTGTCAGACTTAAATGAAGAACTGGACCCTTGAAACTGATGGAACTAAGGGATTTCTTGGTTCTTAGTAAGGGATTCTTAAGAATGGCTGTGTTAAATGAGAAGGAAGCCAGTGCTATCTCTACTGTAAAAGGTAGAATGTAGTCAACATAGCTAGTGTCTACTAAGAAGGGCAAGGACCTTTTTGTTTAATAACTGAAGCAGACACCTAAGCAGGTTATTGATAGTAGGTATCGAAGTACAAGTAGTTCGATAGTTTGTTGGTGGGTTGTTGAATATGCCTGTCCAGGGCTGGAAGCTGTTCTTGAAAAATTAAAGTCAGAAGAAAATGTACAAGAACCCTTGCAGTGTAAATTATGAGACTCAACAGTTGCAAAGTAATCCTGACCTTTCTTGAAGAATTTCCCTTACAGTTATTCTGGTTCCACTGCACTTCAGTCTGTGTTTTGCAATCAGTCTGTGCTGTAAGTTGGGACCATTCCGTAGCATTACGTGAAAATTGCAGACTTGTCTTGAGTACCCTTATTATCTGTATTTCAGTAATATAGAGAGAAGATAAAAGCATATTCAACGGTTTCTTTTGAATCTCTGATTATTGTGGCATGGTTAAATATGAGAGTTTGGATCTGGACAGACAACTACTTTGGAGACTTCAAAGTCAAGTGAAATTTCTTTAGGCATTATTTTAGCATTATTTTATGTAGAACATTTCATTATTAAATGACATCGGTGATGATACTAAGTGTTTTCAGAATACGTGCTGCCCTGTAGTGTCATAGCCTGTGATGGCCAAGAACATTTCTTAAGTGTTTGAAACACTATCTAATCTGTGGTTACAGGGTATTTTGCTGTTGGTTGTCACACCTGGTGGCTTGAGTCATACTTGTCCTCAAGCTTGTCTGTGTCTGTTTTCATTAGCTGTTCTGCAGAGAAGGTATTGCTCACAAGCTTTGAATCTCTCAAACAGTTCTGGAATAATGTACAAAATGTTTCAAAATAGAAAATTTGTATAGAAAAGGCTGTGTACAGTCTTGTTAATTGACGGAGGGAATACTTAGTGTTGATAGCTGATATTTTTGGCAAGAATCAGCTTTTGTCACTGGTGTTGAAGCTGTGTTGTGAGTTTTTTCCAGCAAAGACATTTGGAAAATACCATGACTTAACGGATTTTAGAAGTGCAAAACTGCAGTAATTTCTCACCAGATGATAGTCCAATAAAAATTTCTTTTCATATGTGAAAAAAATACTGATTTTTGGCTGACATTTGGAGAGATGCCAGTTGACTGGAAGCTGACTAACATCCCAGTTTTCAAGAAAGATGACCCTGGTCACAACAGGCCTGTCAATCTCTCATCAGTAACTGTAAAATCATGGAGAAGATTATCCTGGGAGCCATTGAAAAATAACTGAAAGACAACACAGTCACTGGTCACAGCCAGCACAGCTTCATGAGAGGAAAATCCTGCTTGTCACAGCTGATTTCCTTTTATGACTGGGTAACCCACCTTGTTGATCAAGGGCAGCCAGTTGATGTAATCTTTTTGGATTTCAGTTAAATTTTTGATACTGTCCTTCACAGGATCCTTCTGGACAAAATGTCCAGCACACATCTGGATAAGCACATCATGGGATGGGTGGTCACCTAACATCTTGTATAAACTTTTTTCTGTAAAAGGCATATGAACACTTATATTGTTATTTTTTTAATTGGAAAAATTGATGGGAAACAAATAAAAATTCCATAGAAAGTCTGTTAAGAAAATAGATCTAGGATTATTAGTTTTACTTCGTAACTCGATCTCCAGAAAGTTCTTTGAGGAAAGATAATTACATTGTCAGTCTGAATTGTAAAGAGAATTAGTTTAATTTATGTTTGTTTGCGTAGCTTTCTTAAATTATTGTTAAGAGCATGACTGCCTTAAAGTCTTTGGAGCTTGTTTGCAGACATGTTTCATGGATTATTCAACCTGCTTAAGAAAGGCAGTTGAAATACAGTGTTCAGACACTTCATAGAATAGTAAGTGTTTACAATTAGTAAGAATTACTTTTGCTGCTTATGTTTTACTTGTCTGATTATCTTGAGTGATGGCATTTGATATTTGAATGGAAAGATTGTAATTCCTCAGTAGAATTATACTGATACTGGTGAAGAAAATAACTTGGAGATAAAAACGAGTGAGCATTTTTTGAAGTCAAAATGAGCATTTGTGTCTAGTTAGGTAATGTAGTGGCTCCAAGCATTCCTGTTAACTGTCAGTTGAATAAAGAAATAATGCCTGTTCAATGGCCTTCAGATAAAATTTGCTGGATCTTGGGTCTGATGTCTGATTGTGGGGAGATGGAGAGCTGGTATATACAAACAGTGAATGATATTTTGACATTGTGGCATGGAGCATTTTGGTAGTTCTTTAACCATCTGTTGATGATAGTGACCAGATTAATTTCAAGTTTCCTGAAGTTAATATTATATTTGAGTGTTACAGAATAGAATGTTCTTTCAGGAAAATGAAAGTTCTTTTACACATTCCTAGGCAGAAACCTACTTTTCTGAAGAAGTGTCTCTGGGACTGAAATTGAAAAGGAAAACTAATTTATAAATTAAACTGTGCTCAGTGTTTGGTAAATTTTTAACTGAAACAAAATTTTAGAAGTCTGTTCTTGCATGAAGAACACTTTGCTACAAGAGTGGTCAATGAATGTTAAACTCCTAAGGCACTTGCATTTATTATTAAAAAAAAGAAGGTTTTATAGTTTCCAGTTTTTAGACTTGTACATTTTAGTCCTTGAGGAGAATGCTACCAGAGTGTGAATCCATTGTTTTTAGTGCTT
This sequence comes from Coloeus monedula, assembly GCF_965178545.1. Lineage (NCBI taxonomy): Eukaryota > Metazoa > Chordata > Aves > Passeriformes > Corvidae > Coloeus > Coloeus monedula. Next base: position 37,417,131 of record NC_138786.1, on the reverse strand, counting down.
TCATCTATGTCTGGACATGTAGTCTGTCTTCACCCGCCCCCCCCCCCCCTTCCCCCCTTGCCCCCCTTCCCCCCCTTCCACTTGCTTCTCTGTACTGGATATCAAATTTATGGACAGACAGTTGGTTTACTTTGTTTACAATCCATGATGTTTAGAGGGTTGTTAGACTTTAAAAACACAGTTTTGAATTGTATGAGTTTTGTTACTGTACTGTTCTAAATACGTTGGCTAAGAGAGTGGCTATAAAAATCCTAGAAAAAAAATTATTCCATGAAAAAATTCTAAGGAGGAGTGACAGAATGAAGGCAGTTGTATGCTGGATTTAAGTTGTAACTTAGAAGTTTGACCCTGTAGCACAGAAGAGGATGGAATTGAAGGCTGGATTTTCTGTAAGTTGGTCAAAGAAGCTGATTAAACTTGACAGTACTTGGCCCTGTAGTGAAGAGGGAAACCTTTGAATGTGAATGATGTGGTGAGAGTTGGAAAGAGGAAGGACAGATTAAGGAAAGGAGAAAGTTTTACAAGCCTGGTCTTTCCCATACCCACTGCAGGACTGATGGGGACTTACAGATGAGTAAATCCTCTTATATGTCAGTTGTGTCATTAACCTCCTTAGAGCTAGCTGGGTTTCTTGTTTCTGCTACTCTAGTCCAACAGTTGCTCAAGTATGTCACTTTTCTAGTGCTTAGGATTTGCTTTAACAAGCTATCAGAAAGCAATCACTTGAGTCTTTGAAAAAAGTGTAAATTGGGGAGCAAGAAATGATCATCAGCGCAAATGGAAAATATCTGTAAAAATGTAACCTTTGGGAAACATCAGAGTAGCTTTGCTACTCTTAAGTGTTCTAGTTAACTATCCCCATAGTTAACTGCCTGTTCATAAGGTTGTGCAGAAAATTACCTTCTTTATTTGCAAATGTTGTTCAAATGTACACTGGTATTAACTAGTTGTTAAATTTTTTTTTTCCCCACATCTTTAACCTGAGCTTATTTTATGAAATAAAGATTTTCTGTTAATGTATGACATGCTGTTTCTATATTTTTTTTTTGTCTTCCAATTACCTTCTGTTCTACAGGGTCTCTAATATATCTTTGAAACACGTATGATCCTGATGTTGCCAGTGACATCTGTTGTACTGCACAACTTGCTAGAGAATCTCGAGACTTTAATTTACAAAATAAAGATTTATTTTTATTTATAGTAGTCAAAGCCTCTTCTTTTAGTCCTCAGTTGACAGTTTAGGGATTAATTGCAATCACAATAAATACATAAACATAATCAGGTCTATAAGAGTGCACTAAGTCAGCTTTTAGTTGTTCTGAAGGAGATGAGGTTTCAGACTGTATTTGTTGGAAACTGAAGGTGAAGGCTTCTCTTATGTTGAGTTTGTCTTTTGTGAATGGGAACTGGAACATTAATAGCTGCACAGGTGTGTTCACTCTTAAATGATTGTTAGGAGTCAAATCTTCCACCTCCCAGTATTTTTTAGTTTTCCAAAACGGTTGTACTTCACCTTCAGCATAATAAACATCTAAAAGTCAAGATTAGATTAATGTTATTGTGAGATAAAATGTTCCTGTTGTTTTGAGTTCTGTGACGTGTCCTACTAGGATAAGCATATGCTTAATGTGTGCACTGAGCAGTTTCAGTGTATTGCACTTCTTTCAAAATTACTGGAGGCCTTTCTTGCCTTCCTTCTAGAAGTCTGAATAAACTTTAGGAAAACAAAATACAAGCAGTGCATAGCTGGCATTACTTTACATGTAGTAGAATTTTTTCAAAATAATCTTCTAGAGACTAAGAGTTAACAATGTTTAGAACTGCAATGGAAAGAAAGTATTTTCTGAGTGTGGTCCTGTATTGGTAAACTCATTAGAATTTGATTGTTTGAATTGTACAGGAAAGTGTTAGTGTTTCAACAGTGGAAGAGAAGGCTTTAAATCAGTCTTCTATGCTTTACCATCCAGGTTTCTTTCATGCCTCTTTTTCCCTTTAATATGTTTCACTATGTTTGAGATGCCGAATGAGTATTTAAAATACTGCATTTCAGGAGTTATTAATAAGATAAGACTATCAAATCCTATATGGATAGCCTAATTATTATATAACCTTTAGTTTGCACGTGCAATTTTACCTGCCCAAAAAGCTGTAATAATTTCCCTTCTTTTTCCTCAGTGGCTAAGAGAAATATGTTTGATTGGCGTGAAGATTGTCAGACTTTTCTGGGCACTTAAAGCAATAAAGTGCAGTTTTAATGTGAATGCTGCTATGGGTGGTGCTGTATGAAATGTAGGTAATAATTCTGAAATTTTAGGAGTTTCTTTCAAAATAAGGAGGGTGGAAAAAATCCTCATTTTCTTCCCAGGAAACTTTTTCTTTAAACGGGGATATATGAGTTTTTATGTGAAATACAGTATTTTTAATAATTTAAAGTTATGTGCAAGTAATTTAGTAAACTAAGTCTTCTGTTACACTTTCATCAAACAGTATAATTGTATACTAGGGATGTGGAGTATCAGTGTAATAAGTGATTTTAATTATTTGTATAATTTAAGGGAAAGTTCAGTTTCTTGTTTGAGGTCTTAATGTTTCGATGAAAGACAGTTGACTGTTTTGAGTATGGTCAGACTTCCTATTTAAAAGATAAAACCCCTTTCAACTACAAAATGCATGTATGTCTGGAACGCAACATGCTATTAAAACAATACTAAGTTTACAAAGTCTAGAATATTACATGTTAGAATTTTTATTTGTTCCTTTCTTTACATGCATTCTGTAGTTTTTTAACCCCAGACCATTCTTTGTCCTGGGATCCATACTGTTCAAGTAGCTATTCAGTAATTCTTTTTATCCTTGAATTCCATCTTGCCTAGTTTCAGGCATTATTTAATGCATCCTTGCACAAATACAAAGTATCTGTCGCTCTAACTACTTCTCAAAGCTTCCTGAATTCACTTTCATAATAAAGCTGAGCAAGTTGGTGTGGTGGTACTCTTACTTGCAGCTGAGGGCCAAGGTGTAGAGAGACCCCAGAGTTATTTAAATGTCCGTTTTGTAGAAACACAGTGGATCTCAGGAATTTGTGAAAATACTGAAAATATGAAAATTTACAGGCTGGTAGAAGAGAAGGAACCTGCACTGAAAATGAAAGCCTTGTTTAGGCTTTGAATAATTTGAAATAATTCGTCCTTACCCATTTTGAAAAATCTTCTAACAGAATCTGTGCACAGCTAAATTCAGCTGGATTTTTTAAGCCATGAGTGGCCATATTTTTACTTACAGAACTGCTACATGTTTTGTAAAAGAATGTGTTTTTCTCCCCCTTAAGAAATGTTCTTGCTAATACATTTTTAAAAATGCATTTTGATTGAATTTTCAATTCAGGAGAGTTAAGACTTATACTTTATTTGACTTTCTTAGTCTCTCTGCTCATGTTTCTGAAACTCTTGAGCTCTGGATGTGCAGGTTATGATATCATGGTTAGTTTAGGCTGATCTAAGACCATGTTGTCATTGAAAGGGGCTGTTACTTCAGTATCCTGTTTGCATCCCTTGTGCCAGCCTGAGTTACTCCCGTGGCTATACAGACAGAGCAGGATCAGGAAACTAATGTAATTCAGAACCGAGTAAAAAATAAATAGAATGGTTTCCTTGGTAGACTTGATGTGTGTCAACACAAGCAGCTAAGTCAGCACAGTAGAAGGAACAGAAATAGGAGGAGGAGGATTGGTCCTCTTAGTATCAGCCTGGGGACTTAGAAATTGGTTTAAGACAGTGGAAAGAATTCTGTTGTAACTGGGGAGGATTGGGTGTGGGGTTGAAAGGTGAGTATGAAATTGTGTGCCATTTTGTTTCCCAGTTTTTGTGCTAGACAGTCTTAAATCATCACTATATTTACAAATCGTATCAAATCTATCTCTCCTGAGATCAAAGGAAATGAATATGTAAGAATTGTGGAAGTTGTATTATGTAGAGCATATTTTTTGAGCATTTGTCTTTGTGTATGGAACCCAAGTTCAGCACCCCTGAGGGCGATCTGTTTACTTTGTTTTTATTGACCCTGAGATTTTCTGCTTTTCAAAAAAGGAGGTGTGTTAATTCGTAGGGCTCATGGTCATGCAGTACATCAGAGGATATTTTTGACTGAAGGAAGCTCGGGATGTGCAGGTTATGAGATCATTTTGACTGAAGGAAGCAAGCTGATTAATATATAGAGCAGATTTTTGGTGATCTGATTCTCGGTTTTGTATTGAAAGTCTTGATGACTAAGTATTCCTCAAGTCTGAATTGATTTTCTGTGTTTCTAAAGATTGAGCTCTTAACTTCTGCATAGCTAACTTCTGTTATGTTTTAGCCATGTGATGGTTACAATGAGAAAAAAGTAATAAACATGCATAAAGCAATTACAGAAAGCAATTCTAAAAGAAGTCTGCTAATATTGACATAAATGCCAGAGCCTCAACTACAAAGTGTGTTCTTGTGTGCTAACCCTTCTGTTCAACCTATTGGATCCTATAAAGATTGTTATAAATACTATTGTATATAAAAGGGTTTTTTTAAGCTCTTTTTGTAAAGCAAATTCTTGGGGTTTTATTTTGTTGGGGTTTTTTGGTTGGTTGGTTGGTTTTTTATACCATTATTTCTGTAGTATATTAATTCTCAAGATTACATAGCTCATTAAATTGTCTGGTTGAAAAGTATGAGAGCCAGGCAATACCTTTTAAGTATGGAGAGTTGATTCTGCTTGGCCAAGTACTCCAGAAGCATTTCCGTAAGTGAAAAGTTTGGCTGTGAGCATTTAGTAAGTGGATGCCTCGCTCTGTGTTGGTTACAATTACATTGTTTTCCTCTCTGAGGTTGAAATAAAGCTCAACAGTTGCAGCTAAGATTTGTCAAATAGTTATAAAAGGTTGCTGGCCAGTGGAAGAAAAGTAAAGGGGAGACCATCACTTGCAGAAGACCTTGTTTTTGGTAAGAGTTGAGAACTGCCTTCAGTTCAAAGGGCATTGGCGCTTTCCTGACGTTCATTAGATAACCACCAAAGTAGTTCTGAGTTTATTTTTGTAAATAGACTCTGTGGGCAGCCGGTAACTTCCAAATGTTTGTAGTATGCTGTTGTGCATATGTGCAGGTAATATATTTTTTAAAAACCTACATTTGTAACTATTTCATGTGTACTGTGGTATTTATGTGTACTGTGGAAAGTTGGGATAGCGTGTTAGTCTTGTGAAGTTGATCAGTTGTTGCCCTAGGTACCAGAGGAGTTGAAATTGCGTGCAGTCGTAATTTTCTGCAGAAGGCTGTTAACTTTCTATTTGATTAGTCAGTTTTGGAGTGTTTTTTTGAATCTAGCATAATTGCAGTTGAGTATGGTTGGTGTCGTTGGGTTTGCTGATTCTGGATCTTGTTCTCTACCTTTTATTTTGACATATCTGTGCAATCAGTACAGAGTCTGTTTGGGTATGTTTGGGTTTTTTTTGGTGCCGAGTTGGTGGTGTTTCCTTCCCACCCACCAGCCCCTCCTTTCTTACCATGCACTTTGGTTCCTTACTGTTTCTCACCAAGTGACAGTGGTTAGTTGACTGTGCTTTCATGACAGACTTTTAACTGAAATACTCGTAACTGCCTTGTTCTCAGTAGGATTTTAATTGAATCAGTAGTTAGCTTATGCAAGGTAAAGGAACAGAATTTAATTTGGTTCACCATTGAGCACAAGGCCAGAGTGGCTAAAATCAGGGCTGATGTGCGAAGTCTTTACGCTGTGATACCACTTGGACTCAAGAAAGGACCGATGCAAGAATGTTACCACCCTGGTTAGACTGTTTCAGGCTGTAACCACTGAGCAATGAGAATGTGCGACCACACCCTTTACAAAAATCTTCTAGGATAGATTAGGTGCCGAGTATAGCACTTCCTCCCTCCCTCCCCCCCGTGCCTCCTTTAGTACTCAAATGGTGGTGTTGCTCTTGAGCTCAGTAGAGCAATGTGGTCTCTACGTTACTTTCCTTATTCTATTTTTTTAAATTCCTCTTCCAAGAAATTTTATATTGAACCTAGTACTGCATTAGCTATTCAATTATTTCAGTCAATTTAAAGTCATAGAAAGGACAAATGAGTTTGTATACTGATGTTCTTGTAATGATGGCCAAACCACTAATGTCATTAATTGTTTAAATTTTCTATTCACATCTGCAAATTCCCTTGTCTTTCCTAGAATTTCGGCTTGCAAAAGTCAAAACACAAGTCCTTTCACTTTGTAGTGAAGAGACTACTTTTTTCCTCAACAAACTTACTACCTTTATTTTTCAACTATAAATTGTTTGTGCTAGTTGAGATGGTTTATATGTTCTGCTGAATTTATCATCATCTACTAGGTTAGCAGGCAATCTTCCTTGCTTCTTTCTAAATTAAGGTAGTATGACTGGTGATTTTAAAAAATAGCATTATTTTTCTCCATATTGAACAGCATGCTAAACCCAATTGTCCCTTGATATTCTAACATTCAGCTGTTTTCAGTAGTAAGTAAAATGTGAAGCCATAAAATAGTTGCTTCCTGTATAATGGATTTGTGGATTCTATGTTTGAATTTATGTAACCATTTCTGTTCAGTATGGTGGCATTAGGCGCTGAATTGCTGATTGCAGTGTACCTAACTTAATACGGCTTTGGGTTTGGAAGAAAATGTATAATAGACCTTATGCTAACAACGCTGTAAAGACAAAAATGTGTGCATATATGAAAATGTTTCATATGATTGCTGTTTGTGCCTTCTTGTAGAGTTACTATAGAGACTTTAATACCTGTTCATCTTGAACAGAAAATAATACTCTGTCTAGGGCAGGAATACTTTTGTTGTTAATGACTCGCTGAAATAATTAATGCAAAACAGGTTCTTTTCGTTTTCTTTTTCTTTCTTCTTTTTTCTTTTTTTCCTTCTGAGACATACTTTGTTGCTTTGTTTTGGGTACAGAATGGAATAAAATATGTTTTTGCTTTTTTTGTGTGTGTGTTTTCAGGCTCGGATAGCGTTTTTACAAGGTGAAAGAAAGGGCCAAGAAAATTTGAAGAAAGATTTAGTGAGAAGAATAAAAATGTTAGAATATGCATTAAAACAAGAAAGGTGGGTATACAAATTGTTTCATTTTTTTCTGACCTGGAAAACTTAACAGACTAAGATGAATTCACTCACATTAAGTGAACTGTCCTTATTAGATGATTGTGTTATTTTGTGTAAAGTGTCATTAAGGTTGGTCCTCTTCACCTTGTGTTTTCTGACAAACCTTAGTGTTTTCTATAATAAAATGTTGCATAATTTTCAAAATGTTTGGATTTTTGTCTTAAATGGACAAATGGGACTGTTTACCTTTTCTGAGTTCGAATTATGGTATACTGAGTAAGAATGAACATACCCAAAGGGTTCTGACCTTATTGCTATACCTTTATCTGTGCTTCAGTTGTATTAAACTTGAAAGGATGAAAAATACTGCTCTCTTGATCCCTTTCAACTATTTTGTATGTGTTGCATAATGAAAACTATGTTTTGTGACAGAACAAAATCCTTTAAGAATTGTTTTTGCATTTTGAAGTTGTTTGGTTTTTTTTTTTCACGTGGTAGATGCTTGCATATTTAGCCTCACTAGGTACGTTTTCTGTAGCATTAATTTACTGTATAAAAAAATTAGAATTCTATTCAGTCTGTACAGACTAATGCCCTTCAGACCTCCGTGTTCTTTTGTTGCCTGGTTATTCCATTTAACCAAAACTGGTAGTTAATTTTATAAAATCACTTGGGAAATTACCTTGTCATGTCCCTATACTTTCAGTGCTCTCAGTTCTTATTTTTAATTTTATCTTGCTCTTAAAAGGTAGCTGAGTCCAATGGTGAAACATCTTGACAATCAGGCAACAAAATATGTAGTCTTTGTTTATTATGATTTTGGGGGACCATTCCTGCCAGAGTAAACTTAAAATTTTGTAGCAAAATGTAATGAGGTTTCACGTGGATAGTTTTAAGTTAGTTGTCCAGGTGAAAGTATGTCTAAATATATTTTACACTATGAATCAGTCTTATGAGTAAGGGACTACAGAAATACATTTCAGTTGTTTTCATATTAAAACCTAATGTTTTGGTAAGATGGCTTCGTTCTTCTGTGTGAAGTGTCCAGTCCAGAGGTGCTTCAGAAAACAGTGTATATTCATACAGAAAACCATATCAGCACATCATATGTTTTCTGGTGAAATAATAGGCAGAAAGGATCTATTGCTTCATTCAGCCCTGTCCTTTTAATGGAAAGTAACTCAAGTTTTCCAGCCAGTGTAAGACTAAGTTTCATTGTCATATCCTAGAGGTAATGTAGAAGTCACTGTGGGTTCAAGGCAGATGAAATGTATGCAAGGTCTTGGGGTGTAAAGAACATTGAGCATATCAAAAAAATAATACACTATTATGGCAGATGCAGGTGTCTTGCATGTAAGTAACTTTCTGGAGGAAAAGATTTTGCTTATTTTGGCAGTAATGAACTGTGTGCTGCACGGGGACTTTTTGCAAATGTACACCATAAGGCAATGAGAATTCCCTGCTTATTGAGATAAATCAGAGGCACTTAATTTCAGCTGGAGTGTGAAGCCATCCTATAACAGGATGTTTGAAGTTGAATGGCTTTGGTGAAACCTCATTCCTTTCACAAAATGAAGCTGCCTTTATAGTCTCCCTATGAAATTCTAAAATTCATCTGATGGGCAAGAAACTTGTAGACACGTACACTAGAAGAAAATAACAGGAGGAACATACCGTTTGCATTAGTTCTTATGGCTAGTGGGTACGATCCAACACTGCATAGTTTTCAAGATGAAGATCCTGGCTTAAGTTCCAGTCACAATTCTCATGAAGATTGCTAGAAGTGGGAACTGAAACTTGAGTTGGCTGGTGAGTGTGTGGGAGGCAACAAGGAAGCTACGAATGCCCAGTAGTTTGAGGGGATCTAACTGTGGAAGTATGATGGATTGAGTAATTGAAAGCAAGCAGGTACTGACTTGCCAGTAAATCATCCAAGAATGATACTATGTTGGTTTCTTGCTTGTTGCACTCAGTGTTCAGGATAATGCATGTTGTTATTTTTTTGTCATTGTTCCCCTGAGTGAAGAATCACAACTAAAGAAAATACACCATCTCCAAAGCAAAATAAATTCTGAGAATATCAGACCTGAAGATTGTTGACTGCAAATTTCAGTGTTGCATCTGATTCCCCCCACCCTCTTTCTCCTTTTCTTGTTGCTAACTCCCTTGTGCCATCAAAAAGTTTCATGCAGTGCAATACCAATTAGAAGGAGTCAGGAACAAACTCACTCAGACAACAACTGTTGTGATTTCTCAGAAAAAGGTTATGAAGCAGACCATCAGCATGTAAGATTAAATAAAATGCAGTAGTTGTTACAAAGTAGTTTAATATTTCTAGTATTTTTCTCTAAGTATGGGTAATAATGTTTTAGACAAGTAAAATGTTATTATTTTAGTGTCCTTAAATGCTTTGATAGTTCTGGATACTTTTTTCAGTAATAAGATTAGGCCCTATGCAGTTATATGCACAGGCTTTCTTTGTATCTAGTGTGTATTGTTTTATGGTGCTTTGCAGACCCAGCCAGATGCTGTCGGTTGTGTACTCTGAGCCACTCTACTCCAAGCTTCATTACTATAGTGTTGGGCTTACATTAATGAGACTTGCTGAAATCATGAAGCTGTGGCTATATTTTAGCTTCATGGGCTTTGGACTGGAGCTAACTTACACTGTTGCAGCTGAGCGGTGGCATTCATTGGTTAAAAAGCAGGAAGAAGCTAAATCAAGTTAGGGTGTTGTTGCTTCTACTCTTTTTCACTCTCAGAAACCTAGCCTTAGATAAGTCAATACTCCAATGATTGAAAAGTTGCCCCTTGTAGAATTCAATTACTCTGAGGTGTGGAGGAGTGTTGTCACTGACTTGTTGACAACACTGTAGCTTGGTAGTGTTTTTTAAGATATATAGTAATTACCCCAACAGGGAAAGAAATAGATGTGCAAATATGTAGTTGATTGGAATTTAGTAAGATTAATTTTTGCTGTGAAATTGAAGTTGTGATGTGAAAGACAACTGTGCGTGCAGCAATATTTTGGCTTATTTATAGTGGTTAGTCATTGGTATAATTCTAGATCAGATACATCATTATCTGCTCTAATGAACAATTAAAGCAGAATTTTAATTAAATGTTTTGAAATTGTAACTCCAAAATGGAACAACTGCTCCTAAATAGTATGTCACAGCTCTAAATTGAACAAATTTAGGTTGGCTTTTCAATTATAGTGCTCTATTGGCTTCACTTATGAATTGAGCAAAAAATATTTTGTCAACTTTGTTTAACTTGAATTACTTTCATTTTGGTTGTTTAGGTTTGGTTGGGGTTTTTTACCCCCCCAAATGGACAGTACTTTATAGGGCATATAAATTGTAGTATGTACTTCCAGCCCCACACTAGCTTGACAAGTTTCTTAAAGGGGTTTAGGTTTATTTATACCCTGAGGCAGGTCCATGGGAAAACGTGATGATGTTCTCAGGAGATTAAACAACAAACTTTTACTGGCAAAATTTAGAAAGTAAGGACAAATTTTAAACCAAACGTGCAATCAAAGCATTTCACAAGGCATTGACTTAGCAAACTCAAACACGTCCAACTTCAAGTTAACCAGACACACTTCAGTTGTCTTGAGCCAATAATAATTTTCTCCAGTCTCTCACTATACTTTTCATATCTGGAAAGCTTGGTGGAGCATTGCCCTATTACAATGTGGCATGGACCCTCATCTCTCAGTTTAAAGAGAGCACCTGAGGTAGACAGTCTTACTAGTGCATGGATGAGCTGTGAACATAATTCATAAATAGTTAAAAAATACGATTCTGTTTAGTTGGCAGTCAGATTCAGGTCACACAAAAGTCGACAGGAGCTTTATAATTTTTCAGTTGCAATGTGATTGCCATGAAATGAGGGATTTTATCTTACTAAAAAGGGTCAATAGTGCCATCTACTGACAGTTTGTTAATGAGACTTCCTAATTGCAATTTTAGCAGAAATGTGTGTAATCTAGAAGAAAATCCTTGCCATCAAATATATAAGGCACTATTTGAGATGTACCTGTACTTTCAATTTGAAAACACTTGCAATAGTGGCTCAGGCATTTGAGAAGGTTTTTTTTAAAATCCTTGATTTTGCCCAGCACATGTTCCATTATGTGTCTTTACTTCAGAAGTTTCATATTCAGGAACAGTCTTTACCATTGATGGGAGCTAGGTGTTGTTCAGTTATTCTTAAACCTTTGGTCAAATGTTTCATTTACAAAAGTAGACAACTGTATTTCTTAGAGGCTTCTTTAAAATATGGCTGGTAATGTTTTTACAGATTTTTTCACCTTGGCTCTACTGCAGAACACCTAGAGTTCTTTACCTTGAGATTTCGAGTATTTTTTGCAAAGGATCTATGGGGCAAAAGTCAAACTCTGACAGATCAATGATAAAATTTTAGAACTCCAGGACCTAGTAATAGGTAGTTCAGATGAGGTTCCTGGTTGTAAAGGAAGCTGAAGGTATTTTGATAGCCAACTTGGATAAAGAATAAGATTTTGAGGGCTCATGCATACTTCCATGGAAATAGTAACAACAAGACGGATATTTTAGAAAGTGATGATGTTTTGACAATCAGTGGGGATGGTAGAATGGACACAAACACCAAAGGAAAGAATGATCTTGTTTTACTATTGATACTGAGGCAACACAGAAGGAAGAGCATACATTTGATATTATTACCCATTCGACTTTAGCAACAAACAAAAATAAGCAAGGTAATACATCTAATCATGACTAAACGAGAGAAAGAATAGTGATTGAGAAAGATACATCACAAATTGCTTAAATATTTCACCATCATCCAGAGTCTGCAAGTGCTGGGGAGCTCTGTTTCACAGCGAGGACCTGGAGAACCCTTCCTGGTAACTGGGAAAATCCTACCCAGTGCATCCACTCGTAGGTGAGGTCTCAGCTTCACTCAGAAAGGGGTCCAGCTTTTAAAGGGCCAAATCAACAGGTCCAAATGACTTGTTAACCTTTTGTGCAGAAAACATCTGGTTCTCATGGCGCACTTCCTGTCCGGCCAGGGCCGGAGCCCAGGCCATGGCTGGGAGGGTTTTTGCATAAAATATTCCACTAACAAGTCTCTAGAGATAAGGGTTGGGAGGATTTCTCTTACTAACAAGCCTTTAGGGATATTAGTTGGGAGAATCTCTTAATATACATTACACAAGATTATACAAACACCTCTACAACAGCAAGTTTGGCATTAAGAACAACTGATATAAATATTTTGATCATCTATTTTTAAATAAAGAACCTTGATGGTATTAATTGCATCATGCTCAAGGTTCATCCTGTAAGTCAGCTCAGGCTTAGGCCTGCTGTTCAGGCCTTAGGATATCAGAGGGAGAAGGAGAGATTAGAGTTAAGGTATCAGAGGTCAAAAGATGGGAAGGACTGAGGTGCATTTGCATAGGTGGACTAAGTAGAAATTGGAAGCTAAGCCTCCAGTCAATGAGGAGGAGAAAATCTGTAAGAGAATACAGGTGATGAAAGAAACTACCACTTTCACCTGGTTCTTCAGAGGGATATGTGTCATAAGCAAAAACAGAGCCAGAGACAAATCAAAGTGGAAATCGAAAGTGGCAGATAGGCAGGAACCCCAAATACGAGGTTCATTTGTTGTAGTGTGATTGGCTACCTATGGCAGTGGTACAACTGGAAAAATTATTTCTGCTAAATTCTTGAACCTGCTAGTTTTTGAAAGGTTCTCTTATTAGCTGATACACAGGAAAAAACCCACATTCTTGGAGAACATACTAAACTCTTGTCTGTAAGTTACTTGTTAATTGTGGATAATTGTCAAAATACTGTCTCAAAACTGTTCTTGAAAGACTAGAAATAATTGTTTGATGCAATAATTATCACAACAGTTTTTGATGGATTAATTGTACTACGTTGGCATGGTTGCTTTAAATGGGAATAGTGGACTATTTTGAGTTTATTGAAGTCTGGTATGCTAATTTGATAAACATCTGCATACTTTTTCAGGGCAAAATATCATAAATTAAAATATGGCACAGAACTGAACCAAGGTGACTTGAAAATGCCAACTTTTGAATCAGGTAACTTTTGCAATAGATTTTTGTCTGTTTAATTCATTGCAGCTTTCCATCTTCTGAAAATCAAAATTAATTGACTTGGTTTGTTTTTTTTTTAAGGAACTCTGAATGTTTTTGTCTTAAATCAAGGGAAAAACTCCAAGGAAGTAAAAAATAGGCTATCCTTACTGTTTTTCTGGAGTGCATCTGATTTTGCTGTCGTAAATATCAAGTTGATAATACCAGTTTTGCTCTTCAAAGTATTGCAGATAAAAGAAAGCATTTCTCCTAACAATGCTGTGCTCTTTAATAAGAAGAATTGCATTTGGCTTCTTTTGAAATGTTGGTATTGGGGAAGTCTTTGAGCCTGTATTTGTATAGTGTGCCTTAAAATTGTGGTCTACAGATACATATGCCACCCCCTCCCTTTTTTCCCCCACCTTCTGTTTTACAAGTACCACATTTTGGGTACATTTATACCCGGTTGAAACTAGTGATCATGATGCATATTTCTGACTTGATGGGAGTTTCTGTTTGTGTCTAAAAGCAGTATAAGTTAGCTGTTAACTATGACACCATGTCTTTCAGAAGATACCAAAGATACAGAGGTTCCTGCAGTACCTCAGAATAGCCAACTGACCTGGAAGCAAGGCAGACAGTTACTGCGACAGTAAGTGGCATTGTTGGATATTGGTGTATTCATACTTTTCCCTGCAATTTGAGGAGCTCTATGAAACAGAGTCACTGAGGTGGGCAGATAGTGATTTGTTTTTCAGGACTTTGTAGTCCTGAGCTTTAAGCAGTGTAGAATAAGGTTTTCCATGTGAGATGGATAGCAAAGCTTATTTTTCCATAAGTGATACAACAATGGCATTAATTTTTAACAGTGAATACTAAGTTTCCTTTTTCATCAAGTATCCTTTCCTCTTTCTTTCTTCTCTTAACACATCCAGGTATCTTCAGGAAGTAGGTTATACAGATACAATATTGGATGTACGCTCCCAGCGGGTAAGGTCTTTGCTTGGGCTCTCCAATTCAGAACCAAATGGTTCAGTAGAGACAAAGAACTTAGAACAGATCCTGAATGGGGGTGAATCTCCTTCATCAAAACAAAAGGGACAGGAAATCAAAAGGTAAGTGAAGAGATAAGAAATGCCTAAGGTTTCTTTTGCTTAGTCATTGATGTGTACTGGTCAGTTCAAATTGAACTTCCAGCTGGAGAGTGTCTGAACACCTGTGAATGTAGCTGACATCAAATGATTATGAACTTAACAGAAATTGATTATGCATAAGAACATATGCACCTATTACATACATATATGTATGTTATACTAACATTATATACAGGAAAATGGTGTGTTGATGTTGAATTATGTAATATAATCACTTTGGAGTTGTTATTTTTAGGAAAGAGTCTGTTGGGTGGTGCTTTTCTAATAAGGACTTACATGTAGAAACTTCTTCGTTCAGTGTTTTCTTGTTCTGCTAGTTTTAAAGCTCTTAAGCTGTCAGCTAGCAATTTTTGTTTAATCTGGTTAATCTTCTAAATCTCTTCAGCAAGTAAAATGGATTCTCTCTTAATGTTTTTATCTATGTAGGAATTCTGGTGATGTTCTTGAAACATTCAATTTCTTAGAAAATGCGGATGATAGTGATGAAGAAGAGGAGAATGACATGATAGAAGATATTGCAGAAGGAAAAGAAAAGCATCGGATAAATAAGAAACACAAGGTAGAGGATCTTTAAATTTTTTTTTTTTAATAGATCTGAAATTCCCTTTAAAAAGGGAATTTTTTCTCTGGAGACGATAGAAATTTGTAATGTTAAAGTGTTTGTTGCACTTTTGTTATCTGAATGGATAATAAGCAGATGCATTACTCATAAATTTGGTGGTATACTTAATACATTACATTGCAAACTTCAAAACAACCACCCAAGCTGTTTACAAATATGAATTTATTGATAAATTGGCCATCTCATCTTCTCTGCATAATTTGAGTCCTAGGCAAATTTAGCACAGTACAACGTGCATCCTTCCTGAATTTTGAACAAGGTAGGAGCAATTCCTATGGGGAAATGAAGTTATGTAATGTGAAAAAAAAATTGCTTCCATATCAAATACATGTTCAATTCTTCCTTTTGGGCAGTTTATTACTAAATATATAAAGAACGTAGCAGAGACTTGTCTCAAATAACCTTTTGTTTAAGGTTCTATTAAGTTGTGTTCTGTTTGTGTCTTTTAGTTTTCCATTCTGTGGGCAGCTTTCTAGGTAGGATAGACAGTGTTTACCTGTCCCATTTTAGTTCTTTCTCCTGTACTGAATCCTCATATTTGGGGTTTCTTTATTTAGAGATACTGATTTATGAATATTGTACTAACAGTTTTGTTACTTTCTGCTCAGAACAATATTCTGTTGCATGATGACCCTCTGGTTGCATTGGATTTTCTTGACTAGCTGACGGCATTAGCTTGGCTTGATGCAAGTGTTAAATCTCCCAAACTAATTTGTCAGGAAAGGGTTTCCACCATACCTTGGACTTCTGGTAAACAGATTAGTCAAGCATTGAGTTGAATCCCTTTTTTTCTAAGGCATCAGGTAGTCTGATAAAACGATTATCAAATAAATCTGTAAGCATACATGAAGATCCTACACTCATTTTTTGTCTTTTGACAAAGCTTGGGGTTTTTTTTATAGGAAGCAAAAGCATAATTTATACTTATCTTTATAAAAATTCTCTTTCTGCAAAAGTAAGAACATTGTGCAAATAACCTCATGTGGAAATTTTCTTCGCCTGAAGAATGAAATAAAACTTTTCACTGATGCCTTGCTAGAGGGTTTTTTTGTTTAAAGTGAAGGTGTGGTTAGAAATAGTAAAAAGACAGTTTTCCTAAAATGCTCTATATTCCAAATTTATGCTTAACACTGAAGTAGAACTGGAAAGCAAAAAGAAAGAAAGGCTTCTGGACCAGTAGAAAGCATAATTTGTAAGCCTTCTCTCCAGAGCTGTTGATAGTGCAAGAAAATCAACAAAGTTTTCTAATTGTTATATGTTAAAATAGTGAAGACTAGAGTGTATGGGATTTTTGTTGCTAAAGCTAGTGTCAATGTTCTTATTTGCTAGTGTTCACTAGCCTGCACTGCTCTCTTTTTTGTTTTGATAAGCTCTAAGTTTCTTTTTCTGCACTTTAAATTGAAAAATGTTTTTCCCTTGCAACAAATTACTCAGTGAGAATAGCATATATATTTTCTAACCTGAATAACTATAAAATCTGTTTATGATTCAAATGTAGGAAAATATTTATCTTCTTGCAGATTGGTAATGAAGGTTTAGCTGCTGACCTTACAGATGACCCTGATACTGAAGAAGCTTTGAAAGAATTTGACTTTTTAGTAACAGCTGAAGATGGTGAGGGAGCTGGAGAAGCTCGAAGTTCAGGAGATGGAACAGAGTGGGGTAAGACACTAAAAAAAGCATTTAGAAATAAGGGAATACTTGCTCATGATAGTACCTAAGAGTTTTGTAATTGCCTACTAAAATGGTGTGGATGTGTGGATGAATGTGATGATCAAACATTGATGCTTAGAAAATGATCTATTGTATGGTGAAGCTTTCAAGTACAATTGTAGTTACATTTGTTTCAGGTTTTGTTTTTGATTTCAAAACTAAGAGGAGAATATTTTCTTTCTTAGATAAGAAAGGCTAGGATTCTGAATGTTTCTATACCTGGATTAAATTTGCTTTCAAATACAGATTCTTTTTTCCTATTTGTTTCTTATTAAGACCTTCAAACTTTTTGTACCTAAGTTAAATTAATTTCTTCAGTGTACTTGAAAAATGGACAATTAGTACTTTTATTTTTCTGACTGAGATTTTTAGATGTTGTTGCTAATATGGTTTGCATTAGTAAAATAAAAAAAACCCCTGAGATATTTTCTAATAGCCCAACTTCTTATTAGTAATTTGATGTGAAACAAAATATGTTAAGTCAGAAACTTCTGCAACCTGCATGTTTCGAAAGAGGAGATTGAAAGAAGGAGAAAATTTTTAGAGGAAAAAGAATAGTGACTCAAGTAATCAATATCTGCCTTAAAATGGGAAATTGACTGTCTTAATTTCTGAACTGTGATAAGGGCAATTTTGTAGTTACATACTGTAAGTCTTAAATTATAAACCCCAAACGGCCATTAGGTCATGTTTTTTGAGCATTTTATGTCATTGTGACAATGAAGTCATACATCTTAGTGAGCAAAGAGCATATAAAGATTTACAGAAATTAAAGTAATGGTACATCTTCCAGGAAAATAATCCAGTCTTGATTTTGAAGGTACCAAGGATTAGAAAGCATTATTTCCTAAAAACTAATATCAAAGGATAAGTCACCTTTATTTTTAAAACTCAGTCTTATTTCTCGTTGGAAGTTGAAGCCGAACAAGCTGTTACTTTTATTTTTTGTAATAACTGTCTATTTTTAGTACCATTTTAGTTGCTTGGTGTTGTTCCCCTTTGAAGTTGTTGTTATTTGATCAGTTTCTCGATCATCTTTTCATTTAGGCACACAGGCAGAACTCTTGGTGTAAGATGTCTATAGAACCTGAAGCGGAGTTTTTGACTTCATTTGCAACATCCCTTCAAATACACAGTGATGTAGAAAGTTCTGGTTCTAGTATCAGTCTTACTATTGTATATAAAAGGCAAGATAGTTTGATACTGTAATTCATGCAGTCAAAGATTTACCCGTGGCAGACTACTGAAACCTACTGCATTGAACTGGCTTTTCCATTGAAATTCCAAGTCATTGTTTCCAAAGATTACTTTCCCGGGTGTTCTATCTCTGGCACTTTCTCAAGTAGTTACCCAATTTTAAGGTCTATTTTAAAAATCAAATTGACCCACCACACTTTTCATAGAGCAGTTTGAATGTTTTTTATTACAGTTTAAATGAACCCATAGCAAAGTGAGGCAGAGCATTTTAGGAGTTTGTACGCACTTGTGACAGCTGGTTTAACTGCAGCAATCCCGTTGCTGCCAGAAACTCATGTCTCAGATGAGGAAGTGGGAAGGACGAAATAAAACATAATCCTAGTTTCATCTTTCAAAGTATGTTCTGAGTTTTGCCATATGAAGACAACTTTCATAAGTTTTTTGTATATTTTGTATGTTTTGTAACTTAAATCAGTCAAAGATGCTCACAACTGTAGTAGCAGTATTTTTTTCACAGTATGTCACTGATTTTAGTACAGATGTTCTTTCCTTAAATGGGCATTTAAGGATACAGTCCATCAGATCTTGGGGTTGGGTTACTTTTTTAAAGATCAGTGTAAATATGACAAGGTTTCTTTGTTAACTATCACAAGTAACCTTTTAAATACTGTCCCACTTAAATGCTTTCTAAAATAAAATACACTACCTCAACCAATTTATTTCAGCTTGTCATGTTATTTTGATCTCCATGAAACTGTTGTTACTTCAAATATCCAGGTCCATCCACTTAGTTATTTATTTTGAGGGGAAACTTAAATTAATACATATCATTACTTCCTAAACAATGGCATCACCATGAACTTAAATATTTCAGTTAAAATTCAAATTTTTCTTCATAGTGTGGTAGTTGCTCTGTTCTGTTTTCATAGTTTTTTCTTTCTTCCTGTTTTAGTTTTCCTGTCATTAGCCTCCTTCTATCACCTCTTACTCTTGCAAACATTTAAGCATTCTGAAAAATATGTAAATATTTACATCTCTAATTAGTTATAATGCTTTTATTTAGTATCTGGAAAACAAACATCTGATGTTTAGGCTCTAAACATATTGCCTAGTCTTGCTTTATTAATATTTACAGTATTTAACTGCAAAGTATTATCTGTAGGTCCAGCTTCCAATATCCTAAAATATTTCAGCGCCAAATTTGATAGTTACATTTTTGCTGTTGGAGACTCCTTCAAACCAGCCACTGAGTGTTGTGAAGTTTGGATTGCTTTTCTTCTATATTATGGATTTGTATGAACACATTCTTTTTTTATAAGTGCCTCAGTTAACATTGAATGTTAAATTAATTCCAAACATTGTGATTTAAAGTGTCCTGTCATGCAACATTTTTTACTTAGGAACAGCTTATCTTCAAAATAGTGAAAGATGAGCAAGTTCAAGCAGCGTTAAATGAAGAGTTAAAGTATGTGACATGCTAAAAAAAGAATATACAGGTTTAGATTAAAAAAATAATAAATTTATTGTGGTCATTTAGTATCAAGAAAAAATGCATATGTAACTTCAGTTTGTTTAAGCAAACAGGAATATATACATATTGTTATATATTGTGCTACATATCACAGATTTAACATATTACATAGTCTCTTTTTCTGCTTATGGTTTCAGTGACTGTGTGTTCATCACTGGGTTTCTCTTTTCCATGAAACACAAAAGTTCTGTTTACAGATGGACCATGATTTAGAGAATGACTGATTGTGCCCAGAATTCTGGGTGGCAGAGTGTGACTGAAATTCAGTCTCTGTCATCTTCAAAATGCTTTTAAAAAATAGGAAAATTTAAAGCCAGCCTTTCTCCACCCATTTATACTGGTCAGTGGACTTCCTGGGTCCTCTGTGCTGTCCTGGTGTAGTTTAGTGCAGGGAAGATCACTGTTGGGGGGAATTGCAGAGATCTTGTAGTTACATGGCTCTGTTCTGAAACAGCCTAATTTATTTAGGCATGCTGGAGAGAAACACTACTGGGTTTTCCTAAAAATCTTGTTTGAAATTCATTTCACAGCCTACCCAGATAATGCAAGTTAGTATTTTATCTAGTTTTCTATTTCTAACCTACATTTCTGCAGCCAACAGTATTGGTTTTGAATATTTATGTTTGCAGGCTTGCACTTTTCCTGTTTTCTGTTGACTGAATGAGCCCAGTTCCTTCAAATTCTTTGTCTCGATATTTAATGCCCTATTTGTTTTGCACTCTACAGACATTTTCTAAACTTCCAATGTAGAACACAGACTGAACATGTTACTTAAATTTTGTCATCACCTGTGCTGTCCTGGTTTAATGCACTGCACCTTCTAAAATGTACCAAAATTACTTTTCTTAGAACAGCATTACATTGATGTTACATGTGGTCATTTTCTGGTTCAGTTTAATTCCCTAATCCTTCTTTGTAATACTGCAACCTAGCTGATTATTTTCATTTTATGAATGGTGCTTTGGAATTTTTTTTATTAGTTTTAATTAGTTTTTAACTGAATTTTCTTTTAATTGAGTTTTAGGGGTTTTTATTTATATTTCTTTTGATTGGGCATATCCTCTGACTTCTCTTTCTGTGCCTCTTATGTTTCCTGGGTAATCACTATTCCTCTCTGTCAGTTTAGGCCCAGTGCTCATGAAGATTGAGGTCTTTGTGTTTGCAGTTTGGTAGATGTAGCTGTAGTTTGGTGTAGGATGTCATTGTTCCCTTCTTGTCGCCAGAGTTCTTTGTGCACAGCTCAGGGTACTCCGCCATTGTGCTGCCCGTTTCGTGTTTCACTGCCCTTGCCATTTCTGTATTCTACCTCTTAGATGAAGATTGTTTGTCATTGAATGATGGTAGATGCATCAGTATCCTAGGATATCTGTCTGCTCATTTGTTGTCATGTTTCGTCATGAAACATGTACTTGGAGTAACTCCTATTGTTTTTATCCTAAATGCATGTTGCTTTGTTTCTGCTGTGTATGACTCCTCTTATGCACTTCTATGGTTATAATATGTATTATAAGTTCAAAAATGGGTACAATCATATTGTAAGTATGATTGGAAGTTGGGAACTGAGGAACTAAGTCTTGTGATTTCTGTGCCTAAAGAATTTGTGAGCATAAAGCTGAACTGGCACACAAACCAAGTTTGGTTGCTGCCTGGTTGTCTACTAGCAAAAGTGCTTCTGCAAATGATGTTTGCCTTGTCTTAGAAACAGGTTTATCTTTTTAGCTAATCTAAGTTTCCAGAAATGATTATAGTTTAGAGAAGTGGAGACTTAACTTTTCATAAAGAATAATTAACTCTGCAATATTTGTCAAACAGAAAAAGATAGGTCTTCTGAAACTACTGTGGAATGTTGTATTTCTGCTAGTTATGATTTAATTTCTGGAATGCAGTGGGATGTTCACCCATGCAAATTACTTTTCTTCATCTCTATGTGAAACACTGTATTTATAGACTTGTCTCTGATTATATGTAGGACCAAGGTTTCTTTCTTGTGCATGTAGAATGAATGCGAAAGGATGCATGGTGGTCTTCATGAATAAACTGGCACTGACTTAGCTTGCATTTTCATGAGATATAGCATGAATTCTTTTATTTGCTTATTCAACACTGGCTGAATGATTTCTTAATGCTGTCTTTCTAAAGATGCAGTAATTGTTTCTGAACACCAATGATCTTTTGTGTATTTTGAAGTATCTAACATAAACAGTTACTTATGAAGCTTAATTTGTTTGCTCCTTAGTAACAAATTAACGTACAATTTTCAAATATGTAACTGATAATATACAGTGCCTTGGAAAACTGTATGAAATGAGACTTTGTCTTTTATAAACTTAAAACTGAGACTGCACCTTTAAAATAAAGATTTATTAATAACTTTTATTAATACTCTTATACAGCTATGATAGTGAATCACCAACAGCTTGCATTGCCAATTGCTGATTTTTTTTCTTTTAATAATATGCTGCATGTAGACAAAGATGA
The DNA here is from genome assembly GCF_965178545.1 of Coloeus monedula. Lineage (NCBI taxonomy): Eukaryota > Metazoa > Chordata > Aves > Passeriformes > Corvidae > Coloeus > Coloeus monedula. Next base: position 37,395,226 of record NC_138786.1, on the reverse strand, counting down.
CCTGTCCCCAACTGCTGAGGTTTGGGATGTAGACCAGGGACTAATAAGTAAACTGAAGGAACAGTACAAGAAGGAACGAAAGGGGAAGAAAGGGGTAAAGAGTAAGTGCAGATTCTGAATCTTGTAATGCAACACTTTTTTGCCTATCTATATAGACAACATTTTTTTTCACAAGTTCTGTTTGTTGGTTTGTTTTTTTTTTCATTAAACATCATTTTCTGTAATGGGGGCAACCAACTTTAACTTTCTACCTGTTGAATGTGAATATGTCAAAACCTTTGACAGCCATTTCATAAATAAGAAATGTTGAAAAGACTAAAATTCAAGATTAAAGAGGTTAAGCAAACTAAATGCTTAGGAATGTTAGTGTAAAAATAATGAACAACTTGCATTTTGAGGATATTCCTACTCTGAGAAGTTTTCTGAAAGGTTTAAACTTTATCTGCTTTCTTAAGTATAATATTGTGATACTGTTCTGGGAGTGGTGGTTGTTGCAGCTTTTTTCAGGGGTGGTGAGGTTTTTTCTGTGGTTTTTGGAGGTTTTTTTAATGTGAGTTTGAATCAAGCTGTAATTGCAATTTATGGGCTTTTAATTATTTTTACAGGCCCAGGCATAGAGAATTAGAAAATGCCTGTAATGTAAATATGAACTTTTTGGTAGCTTTGTTTAGGAGATAATCTTTATCTCGTGGTGCCCTTTGCTTTTCTGTGCATTTACCAACATTTTATTTGATATTCCTTTACTCTCTGAGTTTTCTGACCAGTTGACCTATTTTTACTGTGTAATTTAAACCAAACTTCAGTGTTGAACTACCTGGTAAGAATGCTTTTGGAAATTATGTTATCAACTGCACGAAGTTCTTAGTGCATAAAGTGGTATTAAATCTATGTCACCATAGAATGGTTTGGGTTGGAAGGGACATTAAAGACCATCTAGTTCCAACCCCCCTGCCAGGGGTGGGGACACCTTCCACCAGACCAGGTTGCTCAGAGCCCCATCCAACCTGTCCTTGAACACTTCCAGAGATGGAGCACCCACAGCTTCTCTGGACTCCTGTTCCAGTGCCTCACTACTATTACAGTAAAGAATTTCTTCCTAATAGCCAGCCTAAACCTACTCTCCTTTAGTTTAAATCTTATCCATACTTCTGGACTCACTGCAACAGTTCCATATCCTTCTTGTGCTGGGACCCCAGAGCTGGATGCAGAGGGGCAGAATCCCCTCCCTCTCCCTGCTGCCCACGCTGCTCTGGATGCAGCCCAGGACACACTTGGCTCTCTGGGTTGCCAGTGCCCGTGGCTGGGTCATGTCCAGCCTCTCACCCAGCAGCACCCAGAAGTTCCTCTGGGCAGGGCTGCTCTCCATCTGTTCATCCCCAGCCTGTGTTGGTACCTGAGGTTGTCCTGACCCAGGTTCAGCACCAGCACTTGGTTGTGTTACAACTCATGAGATTGCTATGGACCCACTCCTTGTCCAGGTCCCTCTGGATGGTATCCCATGTCACTTTAGAGCAGCTCCCATGATTGCCATGCTTTTATTTAAAATATTTTATAATAGTTTTCTGGAGATGCCTAGTAAAAAAATATTTTCCTCAATTTGAAAAATTTGGTATACACTAAATTACATGATATTTAAAATATAACACTTCATGAAGAATTCTGTAATTATTAAGATTTGAATTTAATTTGTAACACCTAACAGTTACAGGTCAGTTAGTGCATGTTGGTTGTTTTTTCAGCATTTTTGCATGACATGTACACACATGTAAAAACTTTGACAAAGCAAAGATTTTCACCTCGTTTTTGCTTTAGTGAGAGCCTACAGTATAGTCATCTGCATGCTAATGCATATCAGCATTTAACATGTAAATCAGCAGTTGCCACCAAATTTGCATGAAGTATTTGGTAGGATTAGAAATTGATTTTTAGTACCGAAATGGACTTCTTTTATTTGAAATTTTCTTACTAAATTCTTCACATTTTAGATATTTTGGACCATAGTGGCTGCAAAATAACAGAAAGTTTTCTTAAGCTAAAGTAATTTTGAAATATTTTGTTCACAGAAGACAGTATTTAGGATTCAACTGTATGTCATGGTGCTGAGAAGTGACATAAGTCATTGTTTAGCATTTTGAGTTTTAAGTTTAAATTCTCCTTTGGGAAACCCTGAAAACATATAGTGTCACAAGGTGGTTTGCTGGTCATAATCATGATGGTTTCTGATTAAAAATTGGCCTCTAAATTACTGAGCTAATCGAATGAGAAAACTCCACACACAGAGTAAAAGTATGCGTTCAAGGTTGGGCAGATTTACTTAAATTTGATTTTGTAGACTTTTTTTTCTTCAGCTTTTTAACAATCTGAGACTGAAAATAATGTTGAAGACCTTTATTCCTGCTGCTCATGTCTGATCATTTGGGAGCTTCATTCTGAATACATATCTCTTCTTTTGCTCTTCAGTGTTTTGACTTCTACCAAATTTGTTTTGAGCACTGTCAGAACTTATCTGCATGGTAGTATATATCATCATAAATATCAAACAAATGTGCATTAACTGTCATCTCTTGCAATACTTTGAAGACAGCATAATAGGACAGACATTCTGATGGGTTCTTTTGTTGGATATGCATCTGGTAGCTGCCACAATCTGTATTTACACTGTGACATAATCAGGCAGTCACAGCCCTGGCCCCAGGTATGGAAACTTTCATTCCACATGTAGACATAAATAAGTGAACAGAAGTTGATCTGATTCTGTGTTGATACTTCTCTAGTCTGTATCCCTGTTTTCTTTTGGGTAGAACACTTTAATTAAAGTCATCTTCTGTCAGCACATATGTTTGCATTAGGTAATACTCTTGTTTGCTAGGGAGAAAGAGGGTGTCTGTCCAGGTAGTCACCATGGTACGTGAAAATACTACCTCTTTATGAAAGGATCTTTAAAAATACCCCACCAAAACAACAACAAAAATCCACCACCCACGCTTTCATTTTCTTTACAATGTTAGCTGTCAAATAATGCAAAATCTGTTTATTGAAGAGTTTTTGTGTTAAAAAACCCCAGAAGCAGAGAAACAAACCACACCTATACTGGACTTCCTGTGATACATAGATAAAGAATTAGGTTTGATTTCTCCAAAAACAGGCTTTCTTTTTCAGTAATATGCTGGATTTAAGGTCTGTTTCTTGCCCAACTTCGATAAGATCAATTTTGGCAGGTAAGTCAGGGGATGGCTGTTTTTCAGATATAGTCTGTCACTTTTGGAGGATGTAATAGTGGAGGTCTTGTATATCTCATTTCATACTATCAGGTTAGAGTAATGTGTTCTCAGCAATTTGAAAAATGGTTTTCACATCTTTTATATATATATATATGTATATAAATGTGTATATCACTGTTGAAATGAAGATACTTTTACTGTTTTTCCTTAATTTACTTGAAGCTTTTTGCACTTTTTTACTTTCCTGCTCTTTTCCTTCAGTGTAATTGTTCTGTACTTACAAAACAGTACCCATCCCATTCATTTTCCTAGCCTTGATTTCTGCAAATAGTGTAATAGTTGATAGGAGTGAAAACAGATCTGAATTTTACTATCTTCATTACTGTCACCTGTTCTTGACGTATAAGGATCTCTGTTGTATTTGGGCTTGGGCTAATACATCTTGCACCTAATAGAACTCTGCTTAAGGCTTCTCAGACTAAAACTTTTCATCACTGAATATTCAGTAATCTTTTTCACTTTTGATCTCTGAAGGACAGTACACTGAGATGGTACTGTAACTTTTGCTTCCGTTTGTACCAGGTCTATAAATTTTTTTTGTCATTGGCTTTTTTTGAGGGTAAAGGGTCAGTCGTCCCATTTGTGCCTTGAACATAGTTGCTTATGCAGGGACAGCACATTCTTTAAAAAAATCTCCTTGTAGCATTTACAATACTTGAACAGTTATATGAAGTTACACTTGCACTTACTTGAAAGCAGAAACTTGTGCAGTCTTCTATAGTGTTGGCACAGTCTTGAATATTGACATATTTTTCAGCATGAAATAGAAGTTGTTTGGAACAACAGCTGCTCCTTTATAAACTTCTCTCTATATTGTATGATGGATTGAGGACTGTTCTGACATTATGCCTGCCTGAAGGAAAAGAAGTGCCCAAACATACTGAAAAACACTAAAAGGCAAGGCTGTCAGGTCCCCTAATTAGTGACAAACGTAATGAACGGCTGCTTAAAGGTAGCAGAGCAGAGGGGCTACTTCTAGTTACTTCTGAGTATGCTTTGAGACAAACTTCTCATGCTCATATGTTTGGCATGAGAGCACCTTGAGAAGATGCTTTCAGTTTGGATAGAGTGAGAGTTTATAAGCCATTTTTGGCATTTTCCATCAATGTGTTGAACAGTTCATGCGTATGAACATGGAGAAGACAAGTGGTGTTTTCTTCTGAAAAGCAAAGGGTTTGTTAAAGTAAACAGTTTAGGGTCCCAGTCATGACTTTTATCCTCATTTTATTGATTTCTCTATAATATCTTCAAGAATATATCTGCTGCTGGTCACAGTAGGTGCCTGGCTGATGGCCGACTGGAATAAAGACAAAGACAAGCTTTGTAGTCTGTACGGTGTAGTGATCTGGCCATTTTAAGAGTGACTTTTCTTATATGAGATCTCACATGCTGACTGCAGTATTAAGTATTATACTTTTGAAATTAAATCCTTTCAGTATAGTGCCTGTTAGAAAGAAAGAATGTTGATTCAAAAGAGATTTCTTGTTATTATTTTTCACTCACTACTTTAGCTGAGATCACAGGTTTCTAGACATATTTCTACACGAGAGTAAAACGAAACTTAACTGCTCAAGTGACCTGTTGTGTGAGGAAAACTTTTGGAAGCCAGTTTTATTCTCAGTTGCTTCTGGGTAGCAGTCTTTGTATATTTAACTAGAATACTAAGTGTTCCATAAAAGAAAGAAAAAAAAAATACCAAAAGCAGAAAAAATATAAATATAGGGAGTCTTATTACTTGGCAAAATGAGAATGTTTTGCAAATATTAATTAGAATAGTTATATATCATCCTTCTAGGGGTATGTGAGGTATACTTGCTATAATTCTGCTTCAAAAAATATTTTTTGTTGTCATTCCTCTCTGCAGGGAATTCTCCATTATCTTTAGAGAATTCTGTTATTCATGGATACTTATTTTTGAACACATTAATTTAAACCAGTAAGATCTGAAATGATCAGATGCTTTTTGAAAGAGTGTATTTTGGTGTTTAACTGTTTGAATGAACAGTTCTGATTTTGACAAGTCACCTGTAATCACAGTGTTTACATTTTGCTTTTTTGACAATAAAGGCTTTGGTTTAGTTTCATTTTCCTTTTTAATAAATGTGATACATGTCACCTCAGTATAAGAACTTGTTCACCAATGCTTCCTTACTAAATGGTCCTCATTATCTCTGCTTGCAGTCCCAGGAAGGGCTGTTTTATTGGTTAAAATTTGGTTATGTCTTTCATCATTGTGGATTGTTTTCTTTAAAGAGGTTCTCTCACTGAAATTCACTTTGATTGAAGCTTGACTTTTTGACATGGAAGCTATAAAGGTGAAACCAGGAATGGATTTACTATTTAAAAAATATTTCAAATTATACTATTTTTGTTTGCTAATGTCTACATAATTAAATGCACATATAATTCAGAATGCTTTGCTTCTAGAGGCATGCTTTTATAATTGTAATATAATACACATCTACAGTTTCATACAGTGGTGGAAGCATTCTTGCTCTTGTGTTTAACAAACACTTCATACAATTTAAATACCATTCAAAGCAGGGAAAGTTAATTGTTCGTTGCACCCCCATTATGAGTTGTCTGTAGTTTTGCTCTCATTTTTAAGCTTATTTTTAATTTTTACTCTGTTTTTTAATGTTAAATTGTTTAGTAAAGTTGTGTAATATTATTAGAAAATGTTTAATTAATACGTTTTATGTTTAATAGTGAATGTTCTTTTAATATTTGCCTTGACTTTTCAGTAGGGCTGTAAGATGATTTTTTTTTCTCTTTCCTACAGGAAACTGTAGAATAGTTCTGCAGAAAACAAAGGAGTTATTCTTTGATTTAGTGAATTAAAAATGTTTGCATGTAGTTTTCAGATTTGATGTATTAACTCCTGCTTTTGATTTCCAAAATATTACTAAACAAAAGCAAAGCACTATTTATTTTAAGGAGGTCCCGTCAGTAATTATTCTTATTTAATGGATTTTTAGACTTCAGTCAAGTCAAGCGGTAGCAATCAAATGAATTTTTGCTGCTGACATTAATTTACAGGAGTCAACAGGACAAAACTTCACGACATGATAGCTGATCTGGGCGATGATGAGATACCCCACATCCCTTCAGGAATCATTAATCAATCTAGGTCACCCTCTTCTAGAATGACTGATCATGAAGGTGCAAGAGCAGAGGAAGGTACAAAAAATTCAGCTACTTACTATATTTCAGGAGATTTCTTTTAGAGAGCACACGCTGTCATTTTATTTTCCCCTCTATAGAGCTTAATGCAGTTGCAGATTGCCACATTATTTTATTTGCAATTCTTCTCAAATGGTTTTGTGAGAATATGGCTTGAGTTTTTGTGGCTTATCATAACTCACCATTATTTCGTAAGTATTTTTAAATAACTTAATGTACAGCAGTGTGTTCTGACACTATTCACTATTAAATCCCTGTTTGCAGACCCTCCCTCCCCCATTAGCAAAACCTTTCACAAATAGGTTGTTATTTTTTGAGGGGAAAAAAGGTGAGTATTAACATTTGATACACAGTTTGGATTTTAAAATGAAAAGTGGTGATTTTAGTTATGAGACTAATTAGGTCTCTTTTCCTCAAATTTAGTGCTCTCTTTTATAAAATTCCCATGGTCTACATACACAAATTTACAAAGACACTATTTATTTCTTTACAAAGTATTTGTTTCAGTTTCAGGTTTATCTTTGACAGTGGAAATTAGTGGCAAGCTATTATATCTAAAGTCAAAAACCTTGTATTTGGCTTTTAAGTTTTTTGTTTTAAAGGAATGATTTTCCTGTATTAGCTTTGAAATTAGAATACCATTCTAATTTCTAAATTGTCCTCTACATAGAACATATTCATTCAAAATACTCAGATGTATTCAGATTTGGCTCTTTGAGGATGATCTTCGACCCATAAGACCTGGTATGGTATCAGCTATAGCAGAAATGGCATTTGCATTACTACTAATTCCAGTAATCTGTTGGTTCACCTGTTCTTCTTCACCCTTGGCCTCACAAATGCCTGTCACCAGGCAAGCAGAAAAAAAACCCAAAACCATGGTTCAAGGAGGTTTTTTTGCTGCTCTCCCAAACTGTCATTTTACTACAGTCGTCTTTTTTACTGCCTTCCTTTTCATCTTTGTTTTTATTTCCAACTTCAAGATGAACCAGTATTAAATTTACTTGTGGAATGCAACTGAAAAATCTACAGGTGAAAATACGCTTGCTAAAACTTGTAGATATACAATTAGGTTGTATTTAGGTTTAGTGTTTACAGGCTTTAGGTTGCCTTTTAGCCATGTTTAGATATTAAGGCCATATGATCCTACAGTTATAATTTTCTAGGTCTGTCTTTGGCTGTTTTTCTTAGGCCATACACGTTGTGCAAGGGAACACAGACACAGACCTTGTTATGGACAGGGCCATTGTCTCAGGTAGAGGCTTTACATCTAAAATAATATTGGACAAAACAATCTTTTTGAAGAAATAGATGTTAAATTTGAATTTGATAGGGACTTACTTTCAGTGCCTCATTCTTGTAGCACAAACACTGTGTTACCCTTCAAGTAAAGATTGTTCACATTGTTCAAATAAACTGCTTTAATGTTTATATTTTCACGCTGTTTAATGTGTCCATATGTTTTTAACTTGTTGGTGTAGTTTGGGCTTTATTCATTAAGAGTAGTAATATTAATGTCTATCATCTTACCTGCTCATTGTGGTTTCTGGATTGTTTTTAAACTTGATTATTAGAGTGTAAATTCTGCTATTTCTATCCTGAATGCTAGGTGGCTTTTTGAGTTTTTGTCTGTACCATAAGGTGCAAAGCTGCAAACAAACAGGCAGTGTTGTATTTGAATTCCTCATGTATGTGTTAAAAGGCCAAATACTTCATTATCATAAAATACAGATTTTGCACCATGCGGTACAAATACAAGTTTTACTCAATTATTTATTCAGCTGTATTTTAAAAGATAAGATTTTGCAGATAATTTTAGGCTTTCTTCCTGGGACACACTAGCCTATGCTGATGGATTTTACCAAACCATGATTTTCTTGTGACTGGATGGAAGTTTTATGTTACAATTTGAAATGTTACAGTTCTGAGGCAGTGGTTGATAATTTTTTCTTGAAGGGGAGTTCAGGGAGGAACTGGCTCTAACTGGCTTGGAAATACACCTTTCATACCTCTAAAGGTGTGAGAGTTAGGTTTTTGTTGGGGGTTTTTTTTTCACTCTCAACTGCCTGGCTAAATATGATGTTATGCCATAATTTCACTTGATAATTTTGGCCATGAGAAATTGGAGTTTCCATTTCAACATATTGTATGACTTTCAGAAATGGTATCAACATGATTTTCCATCCAGTGTACAGAGAATTACTTTCTTCACTGGTTGTTTTTCAGTTTAAATATCTACAGATTGCAGAGGTGTCAATCTACAGATTGACAGAAAAAAGCAGTAATAGATAATTGCTTGGGTATGAATAGCTGCTTTTGGTGTACCACATATTAACTGTCCTGTCGTACAGCAGACAACAACAGCCTATATGAACGTACATATCTGATCAGAGATTAAAGTAGTTTGTACAAATATTGCAGCTTGATTTTGACTTAATTATGTATGATGTCAAGAGCTTGAAGGTAAGAAGTGCTGGTTAGGATTGGCTAAGCAAATATTCAATAATACGATTTTGTATTTTAGTATTTATTTCACCTAGTTTCACCTACAAAGGAACTTGTACTACCACATTTTTACTTTATTGATTGCAAACTCAGTTAAACATTTATATTATGCTATGAGAATAATATTGTACTGTGTGTTAGCATACTTGGATTTTTTTTCTAGATGAAAAGCATTAAAAAGTCATATATTTAACTACCATTTGCATATATCAATTGATGCATTGTTTTTGATATGTGAAGATGTGGGTCTTTATTTTTAGTAGCTGTAACATCATGTATTTTTCATTGTGTTACTATTCTGCCTTTTCCTTTTTATAAAAGCAGTTTGCAACCATTTTTTAAACTTCTCAAATATGCCTCACTTTAAAATATAAAATGTGCAAATGAATTGTAGAACACACTGTATGCACATACTAGCAACTTTAGTATTGAGAAATAGTCTTCTGAATTTCAAGTAGCATTAATTTTGAATCTTCAAGTAAAGAGAGAGTCACCCATGCAAGCAAAGCTTCATGAATTTGTAGTATAAGTTCCTAATGTGGTAATCCTTAATTTTTAGTATAAAGCGTAGGAAGGCTGATCTGTTAAGGTCAGGTGACATTAATTTCACAAAGAATTAGTATTACAAGTTATGGGGCTTACGTAAACCTTATGGGCCTGTCCTAAAGATCAAATAGGAGTAACAGGAAAGTAAATAGGTGTTTTGTAGGAATATGGCTTTTTATGAATTATAAATGGTTTGTAGTAGACTGTCAAATGTAGAGTTTTAGTAAATTACTACTGGAAATGAAAAGCTTATTCATATAAGGGCATGGTAAGCCATTTTGGGCTCTTAATGTAATGTTGCATTCTTACAAGTTAAACCTCTGTATGGATTGTGAATATTTTTAAAACAGGTGATTGTGTATAGTTAAAATATTGTTTGCTCTTTTTATGCAATTGTAGGAACAGCAGTCTGTATTCTTATATAGATTATATTCTTAGATTCTCACAAATGGTTATGTTGACTGTGCTAATGAGGTTACATTTCTTAATAGTACAATAGTTCTGAAGCATTAGAACCTGTTTTATTCTTGAGAAGTGATGTATTTTGATCTAGCTGGACTGGCTCCTCTTTGCATAGCCCTAGCAGTGGTGCCAGACATCTATAAATTTGCGCCTGATTTCAGTCACTTCCAGCAGGAGTGGAACAGACCTAGGTTACCATTCAGATAGTGGCAATACGGAATAATGGAGATGTGTGTTCTGAACAGGAATGAGTTAATTATTAGTGCTCCTGTTTGGAACTTCTTTTGTGAGACAAAATCCCAAGAAACTGGGAACTATATTCTCAGAGATTGAAGGGTTTTCTAGGAGGATCAGAAATTAGGAGTGGCATTAAACTGAGGCCATAACTCTCTCTGCCAAATCAGTGAAATTCAAAAGTCAAGCAAGTTTAATTTTTCAAGATGTCAAATATCATTTAACATATTTTGCAGATGATTATACTTAGCTAAAGTTCACACATACCTTTTTTTTACATACGCTACTTAACAAGCGTTGCTATTTCTAAGTGGAAAACTGAGAAGTAAAAGTAGCTTCTAAAATGTGCTAAAGCGTTACAATGTTTAAGCCTTCGTTGCTGTTCCTTACTGCTAAATTGATATTTGTGGGTTGAGGGACATTTACAGAATTGTTGAAGAGTGTAAAGAATATGGGTGAATATATATAACTTTATTATTCAGATGGGACTTCATAGTGAATAGCTATATATAACTTCTTTTCATTCTAAATTATAATTAACAGAAATGTTAAATTTTAATTTGAGGAAGGCATAGCTAGACAACGTGAGTATCAGTTGAGTATACTTTAAAATTAGAATCCAAAATCATGACGAGAAACTAACAGAGGAAATAAATAATAGATTTTTTTTCAGTTGTCTGAAAAATCTCAGAGTAGAAGAGATGTTTTGCAGGAGTCTTTTGCTTGAGCGATTAAAACATACTTCAGTATGCAAGTAGAAATATTTGACTAGTATAAAACACAAAGACTTATTTGCAAGTGGATGGAAGGCAGGAAGCATGGTGCAATGAATGAAAAACTCAGCTGAGAATTTGGGGGCCTGGGATGTACATTTGATATTGCAGTGTAAATTAATGTCAGTCAAGTCACTTGTCAGTATTAACACCTCTGTAAAGTAAGTTGAAATCAAATGACAAAGCATGATGCAAGAATTGTGTGTATAATGTGTGTGTGTTTGCACATGTGTGCGTGTCTTCATACTTTTTTTTTTATTTGGGGCTGTATGTAGTACATATAAGTTCAGTTCTAAGCTCTGCTTTGCTATTAAGTGATGAATAATACAGCTTTTCATCAGTTTGAATTATTATATTGAGACTTAAAGAAACTGTTTTGTTCTTTGTAGCTGAGCCAATAACGTTTCCACCTGGAGGAGGCAAGTCATTTATTATGGGTTCTGATGATGTGTTGTTAAGTGTTCTGGGCCTTGGAGACCTTGCAGACTTGACAGTTACAAATGATGCAGACTATAGTTATGATGTAAGTGCAATTTTATTTTAAAATTCTTTACACAGCTTAACCAATAATAGTTGGGTCCCCTCTCCTCCACCCTGAATATTACTGATGCACTTCATTAGTAAAAGCTGTTACTTGAAAGGAGAGAGCACCTTGTGAATGAGCTAAGTAATTTGGGTAACCAGAATTAAGTGAGATGACTTGGGGTTTTTCTATGTTAATAATTTAATTCAGATTTTGTCACTGGGGGGGGGGGGAATGTGTTATGACATAAAATACATATTAATGTCTTACCATGACAAAAACAATAGTTGCACACTGAAATGGAGTATTGAGTAGACATGGCATGGAACACAAATATTGATATTAACTTATTTATTTGCTGTCCTTTTGATGAATAAGTAGTGTTAACAGCATAGACTATGTATAGTAGTGTATTTCAGATGTAAGCTTTTAGGGGGTATTTTTATTATAATCTAGAGTGTTCTGATATTCCTTTGACCATATGCATTAAGCTTCTACCAATAGTGTTAAATGACTTTTTCATTGGCTATTAACATTGGATGGCTGGTTAGGGAAGTGTTCAGGTAAGTTTTGCATGCAGTATTGTATTTAAAATGTCTTGTAGTATTGGCTTGACTGCAGATTGCAACTTTGCAGTGTATTTCTGTCTTTTGTGAGGTATAACTTCTTTATAAAACAGTGTGTAGCCATTTTGCTTATTCCGAGGTGGAGGGATATTTACAGGTGAGCCAGGACTAAACTCAGAAAGCATTACAATGAATATAATTGATACCAGCTGATCAAACTGTTACATGAGACTCTGTGCTACTTGTGACAAACCTGACAAAATGGTTTCTGTGGTGTGAAGAGTGATGCAGAATAGGAGTTAACCTTTGCTGTTGGGAAACTTAGAGAGTAACTGATAAATACACAAATATGAAGTGCTGCCTGAGCTAAAAAGAAATTTGCAGTAGAAGGCAGTACTTTGCACATTTGTTGAAGGCTAGAAGGTGTTAGTTATCCTGTAGGTGAAGTTGATTGTACTTTTTCAATGTAGTTGAATTTTCAAAGTTTTCTCACTTAATTAGAAGTTCTTTAATTTCAGCTTGGTTTGGGAGGTGAGTGGGAAGAGGCTATTTCATGCTCTTATATATGATATATACAGAAGACAAAAGATGGAAGTAGGGTTTTGTTTTCTTACTGGACCATTCACCGCATATGAGGTGTGATTGACCATAATTGTCACTTGGTTTCCCTGCTTCTTATCCAGTCCTCTTTTCCCAGTACTCTTAGGATATTTTCTTCCTTTTAAAGCATAGCTGAAAAATGCACGGTGGCTTCTGACTTCATGTGTCAGAAAAAACAAAAATAACACAGGTGGCAAGAATTTTTTTATATTTAAGAAGACACTGTCCTGTCATGAATCTGAAGAGACTGAAATTCAGGTGCTATTAGTTCTTCATCACAATGTTTCTTCAGGTTAAAAATTCCTTGATAGTTCTTAATTTCTGAAGTTGTTTCCTCATAGCTATGGATTTGCAGCACAATAAGACCATGTCTTACCCTGTACCTGTAATCCGGTACTTGTAGGGCATCTTAGTCTAATGCCTTTTTAAGCTTAGCTTAAGTCACCTCCTTTTCCAGTATATCTTCAGACAAGGAGTTAATGTGTAAGTAAAGCAGCAACAAAAAAAAACCTCAAACCAGAACACTTAATGCATTTGCTCCCAGTAGGTTCATGTTCTTCAGATAGCTTTTGTGAGCCATTAGAGTGCATGAATAAATAAAGTCACGACAGGCTTCCACTAGCTTTTATGTATCACTCCTTGATGAGTGTTGTATTTTGAAAAGGAGAGGATATGAATACAGGATGGGGGTTAAGTATAAATCTTAGGAATTTCAACTGTAGCTCAAAAGATTTCTGTATGTTTGATTAAATGCACAGGTTGTCTCCGAGACTGGTCATCTGTTAAACTGTACAGTTTACATCTCAAGTCATGTCTTTCTCATTATCTGGCTATTTACGTTGACCTCAGTGCATGTAGTTGTTTTGATGTTGAGGGAATAATGTTGCCAAATCAAATGCTCCCATTTGTATATTTTTGGATTCCATAGCAGCAGAGAATGGTGTTTTTCTGCAGTAGGACTGACTGAAAAATGGAAAGCTTTCCTTTATCAGAGCATGTAAACTTGGAAAACTCCAATAAGTTACAACATTATGAAGAAAAAGTAACATTAAAACATAAAAAGACACTGACTGCAGTTATTAATTATTGTTCTCTAAAATTTCTGTTTGCTGTTGGGGAGTACTTGTTTGAGACAGGGAAATGCATGTCTCCTTACTATGTGTTAGGATTCTGTTGACAGCAGGGGCAGGGAAGATCTTCATTCCCTGGTGCCTTTTTTTTTGGTGGGAAGGAGCTGGTTTTGGTTTGTGTTTGTTTAGCTAAGGTGTAGTTTCAGTCTGGTTTGCCTGTGCTTTACAAGGCAGAATGAATGGGTTGTTTGTGATCCTATACAGACAAAAAATACAAAGACAAAAAGAGATTTTTATTAGGTTAGATTGAGCAAGAATAAAAAAGCAGGCATTTCCAATTCTGATTGCATCTGTTTAGCAATTTCTTGTGGTGTATGGTTTGTATGGTTTTTTTTTCATTTTGATCCAAGCTTAAGGGGATTTTGCAGTAAAGGTTTTTAGGACATGTAAGGTGTTTTGTGTCTCCTGACCTAGGCAGAGTTTTTGTTTGAGTGTTGGGTGGATTTGGGCAGGGGGACAATTACTTTTTTTTTTTTTTTTTGTAGAATGTACTATTTTCTCTGTTTGTCAACAGAGGATGAGAATCAAGGATTCAGCTGATCCTTCTTGGTCTATAGTAAAGTCCACTAAAGTTCATGGAAAAAGGGAGGACCAGCTAGTGAAGTTGTATGGTTCCATAGTCTGTCTTGTCATGACTTTGGTTACGTTGACTGTGTGTATGTATATGTATGTGTGTGTATATATATATATATATATATACACACACACAGTAGAGCATCAAGACTCAGGAGGGCAGTGTGTCCATCTATGCCTTATGTTTTGAGAGGCTTTTGAGATGTCACACTTTAGAACATTGATATACACTGTCGCATTTTACTACTTTTCCATTATTCCTCTGGCCCATTTTGTGGAATAATCTCCCATTTATCCTTTGTAATCATCAAATCCCTTTTCCAAGTCCTTGACTGTGTTTTTCTGAGGTGGGGTTGAGTTTTTTATTTGGTTTTTTGGAACTACATTACTGGTTAGCTGTTTTTCTTAGAGACTGCAAGGACCTCTTTAAAGATGTATCAGTTGTTCTCCTACTTTTGCAGTAAGGATATCAGGATCCATTAGAAACATGGATAAGGAAAAGAATTTTTAAGAATTGGTTTATATATAACTAGATCTCTAATAAAGTGTATGTGGCATCTTCTTAAAAGAAACAAGATGTTCCAGTCTGTTTTAAAAAAATTAAGGCTTCAAAGCTATACTTTAAATAAGAATACTTTTCATAACTTGTGTAAATTCTGTACCTTGCATTTTAGCAGATTTCTCTGTACTGCTGAAAACAAAATTACCCTTGCAGCAGCCCTTTTAAGAAAGAAACCAAAGAAGATATAATTAACCCTTTTCATATTTTGAAAAATAAGGATTACTGTATCCAGTTCCGATTTTCTTGAATGACTTTTCATCACAACTGTAATAGAAATTATTGTCATGTGGATGCATATTGCATCCAGAAAATAGAAAGTTTTCTGCGTAATCTGGGATGTATCATGTGCTAAAATTAAGGATTGGTATTTCAAAATTTGGCTTCAATTTCTCTAAGCCCTGGATCACCACAAGTACATGAGGCAGCATAAGTTAGCTAGGTAGGTGAATATGTTACATAGTGAGGATTTCAAATATCAAGGAACTCTATTTGCTAGGAAAATACCTTTTTTTTTTTTCTTTTTTTCTTTTTTTTTTCTTTTCCCCCCTCCTTCTCTTATCTATTTGGGGAGGCAAATAAATCAACAGTTTGATCCAAGATCTGTTATGTTTAATGCAGAACTCCAGAATTCCACTCTGCTCTGCTTCCTGAAACAGAAGATTATTCTTTTTAAAAAGCTTGTGTATAATATGCAGTGTAGTGCTAATTAACTTAAATCTCGGTAAAAGTATTGCAGTATTCAGTGCACTCTGAAGTAGGAAGATTGTAAACAAAATGCTTTGTTCTTATATGTATTTCTTGGTTGGTATTAAAAAAACCCTAAAAATTCAGGTTACATGTCTGGTATAACAAGTTTCTGTGACTTGATCAGAATTAGGTAAAGTTTGCACTTAGGACTGAAATTTACAGTAATATAATGGAAAAGCAAATATCTGCCCATCTGTAACTCAGAACAGTAAATTTTATTAACTGAGCCTGTTTGTTTTGTTGGATAGAATTGAATTTGGTTTGAGTGAGTAGTGATGATTCAATCCAGGTTATAGATTTGGTCCAGGAATACTTACTACAGTACTTGTTACACTACTATCTGATTATTTTCAGTCCTGACAGATATAAGGTAGTAAGATTTTATTAGCTACGGGAGATTTAATTTCTTATTAGTGTTGCTGAAATTAGCTTGAGATGTCAAGATATTGTGGCCTACAGTCGAAAAACATACTTTGACAATTACATGCTGAATAGATAATTTGTAAGGAGAAGGATGCAATTAGTTGCCATTCATTCTTAGTTTGCTTATTTTGTTCATCTAATTCAAGCCAGTTTTCTAAACTGCCTTTATAAAAAGAGAGAAGTACCTGGACATGTTGCCTCTTTATGATGGAGGCTTAGGATGGGATGTAGTCTTCTAAGGGTCTGCTTGCTACATAAATATAAATTGTATTAAAAGATGTAAATTAGTCTCTTGCAATCTAGAAGGGCTTGAAGTTTTATGTTAACTCTTCTGAGTTACCTATAATTAATACTAAGCAGCTGTAATTATTGTATTTTAGCCTAACAGTCTATAGGTTAAGAGTATGAATTGGATGTTCCCAGTATGTAAATGTATAATTCACATATATTGCTTCACAAAGCAGCTAGGTTATTGTCTCACAAATATATTTAAAATTCATTAAAGACTTAAAAAATATTTGTGTAATGTTATGTTTAAAATCATGACAAATGTGTATTGAAATTTCAGTTAGCTATTTCTGTGTACATACCTTAACCTGTGGAAGTATTCAAGAATTATGTATGTTTCTTTTCAATCTCAGTCAAGTTACTCATCTGAGGAAGATCACTCACTAAGCACCTCAAGTTGATTTTTATTGTGTTAAGGTGATGAATGAGCTTTTGATAGCTATAATCTCTTCCTGGGGTACAGACAACATGATATGCAATGACACATTTCTCTTTCTTCAAGGAAGAAGAATTAGTGTCATTGCACGAAAGGATTAAAATCAGTTTTGAAAATCAAGTCTTCTGTGTATTTAACATTATATATCGTTCCAGCCTGGGTCAAAGGAAACTGTTGCAGACTGCCTAGCTGGCCAGATGGGGTTATAGATAGATATATATATATATATATATATACACAAATCAGTAGATAAATGCAAACTTAAGATTGAATATATATTAGCTGAGTCAAGCATAGGCTGTTTTCCAAAAAAAATGGGGGGATATATATATAAAAGATGTATTTTAAAATCCAAGATAAAATTACACCTTTGCTTTTCTTCTTTCAAGTTGCCAGCTAATAAAGATGCCTTCCGAAAGACATGGAACCCTAAGTATACGCTACGCAGTCATTTTGATGGAGTGCGAGCATTAGCTTTTCATCCTGTAGAGCCTGTGCTGGTTACAGCCTCTGAGGACCATACTCTAAAACTTTGGAATTTGCAGAAAACGGTTCCTGCCAAAAAGCAAGTATATGGGTTTTTATAAAACATCACTGGTGTTTTACATGCCTTTGAAATTGATTAAACTCTTATGTTTTCAGAGTTTTTCAGTAAAGATTTCATGTAGTGTAATAACTCTTCTTTCTCTTTCAGGAGTGCCTCTTTAGATGTAGAACCCATCTACACATTTAGGGCCCACATGTAAGTGACATTATTCATGGCTGATAAATATATTGTTGTTATCTCATGTATTCATAAAAAACTTCAGTGTAAAAGCCACAAATGATACTATTTTTACATTGTTTAGACAAGGCCCATTATACTTTGTAAAGTAGCTTAATACCAAGCAAGCCCCTGTCATGAATTGCAGAGTCAATGATAACACAAGAAGAAGAAAGTGGCAAATTTGTTTAGCTGCAGTGGAAAGGAGAGATTATAGATGATGATAATGTAATCACCTAAGATGTGTCTCGGACTGTGGATTTTATATGTAATATGTGGAAAAGATGAGTAAGGTAGAGGCTAGTCATGGCTACTATCTTCAGATACAGGTCTGAGTCTTAGTGATTTTTCAGCTTGTGTAAACTGCTTTATTACTGCCTGAGTTTCACTTCCTAATTTTGAATTCTGCTTTCTTTCAATAAGAGGGCAAGATAAAAACACACAGTTGATAGCCAGAGTAGTACTTTGCTTATATAAGTAAAGATCCACTCTCCAACCCAGTTAGCAGGTAAGCTTCAAGAGAGTTCCTTGATAAGCATGGAAGTGGATGGCACTTCTTGTGCTGGTCTCAAAAACAACAAAAGAGAAAATGAATTCATAGTTTGTATTAGGGAATTACACATGCTTCCCCTTCCCTTACGCCACATGATAGAACATGATGTCTTACTTCTGCACTTACTAGCTAAAGCATAAAACACTCTTCCCCAGGATTGGGTTACCAGTTTGTCCTCATGTTGAAATATAAGTTCTTGTAAGTAATACAGGGGGTCACTGACCAATTGAATTCTCCAGATCATCTCTGTCTAAATTTAAGCTGTTACTTGTGTATTTGTTAGTGAATATTCAAAGTAAGGTTTGGGAAAGTTCTGATAACAGAGCTAATCCCCACCCTATGACTTCTAGTGTGATATAGCAAAGTAATTTTACTATTTTTCCCCTCAGGCAATTATTGAGCAACATTGCCTTTCTGCCCATCTTCATTCTTCGCTTTACCAAATATATAGGTGGATTCAGCCAGTAGTCTTCCTTTTCAACATCTTCAAATATGTAATTCTAGTTTGTTTATCTGCACTCATTTTTATCATGAGCATGGCTGTCAAATGACCCAGACACCTAGTTTAGGGATGTGGTTTTACAGTACAGTTAAACTTGTGGTAGTAGTGTGTCCAAAGTAGTATACCTCTTTCTCCCTGGGCTACAACCTGTGCTTGTGTGGTATCACAGCAAGCAGGTTGAAGAAGTTAAGCCAGTAGGAGTCTAAATTTGGCCAAAAGGTACAATTTCTAGGTTTGTTTTTCTGAACCAGTTTCCTGGAGCATAGGTTATTATCTGTTCCTTAAAGTAGGATGAGAAGATCGTTGCCAGGGAGGAGGGGGGCTACAGCCACCTCTTTCTGCACAGCTAGCTATTAGATTGGCATAGGCACGCTGTAGAAACTCAGCATTTGTAGTGTAGGTACACTGAGAAATCAGGTGGTGTTCTTTGAATTGCTTCAATTTGCATAGTTTTAGTTAATTACTTATCATTATTTTAATAGATGTTGATATCACTTGTTGAGACTTAAAAAATGTTTTAATAGAATTGTTTCTATGAAGAGGTTTGTAACTGCTTAAGCCAATCCAGATGTTTTTTTGAAAGCAGATAGCCAGATTTTCACTTCTCTCCCATAGGCAATTACCAATCAGCTTTTTTCTCTGTCTCTGAATAGTGGACCTGTATTGTCATTGGCAATTAGTTCCAATGGAGAACAGTGTTTCAGTGGTGGTATTGATGCAACCATCCAGTGGTGGAACATGCCTAGCCCTAATGTGGATCCATATGATACCTATGGTAAGTACCTTTTAAAAGATAAACAACTTATTGTCTTGAACATTATTTTTCCACTTGATGTTAATATGTTTATTAGAGCTTTTTTGAAATATTACTGCCATTTGTCAGCTACACTGTGTGTTTTCAACTACTTATGTGTGGCAAATATTAGTTATTTATTCCCACTTGCACTGGTGATGTACTTTGTGTAGAACTGTAATAGGGGAGACTTAGGAATTCTTGAGATTTATGCAGTAAAGAAAAAATTAATCATATTTTTGAGAAGCAAAAAATTTTGAACCAGAATTACAACTTCTTAATGGTTATTTATTTCTTCTGACGGAAATTTACCAGAAAACTAAGATAAGTGTTGTTTCAGTTGTTTGTGGGTTTTTTTTGTTGGCTGGTTTGGTTTTGTAGGGTTTTTTTTGTTTGAGTTTTTGTTTGTTTGTTTTCCTGGTTGGTTGGTTTTTTTGAGAAGGATGACAGTGGTTGTGCAAAATGACTTGTGTAATATTCTAGCTGTTGCTTAGGCAGGAGTGGCAGGGGCGACATACAACTGTTGTATGTGGAATTTAATTTTTGTTGAGGTACAAGAAATACTTAATGTTTCTTCACTAAAAAGGTTTCATTTCTGAACTTTTTTTTCCAGAGCCAAACGTTCTAGCTGGCACATTAATTGCTCACACAGATGCAGTCTGGGGTCTTGCTTACAGTGGTGTAAAGAATCACTTACTCTCTTGTTCAGCAGATGGCACTATTAGGTTATGGAACCCACCGGAAAAAATTCCCTGTATTTGCACTTACAACGGAGAGAAAGGTAACTTTTTGCAATGGTGTTGAAAATCTGTTATGAGGCAGCTGATGATGCATCCAGGCTCATTATCTCCATTTATCCAAACTAGGTAACAGAGCTAAAGGAGGAACTTGTAATAAAATAATCATGGTGCTGTAGCATTTCTTTAAAGAAAGGTGCAAATTTCTTCTTTGAAGTATGAGCTTAAATGTTTAAACTGTCAGGAATTTTTAAAGTGTTTTGATCTTTCTAAAGATATTTTTCGCTCTTTCTAGAGCATGGAATACCCACATCAGTCGACTTCATAGGTTGTGACCCTGCTCATATGGTGGCATCTTTTAACACTGGCAGCACAGTCATCTATGATTTAGAAACATCCCAGTCAGTGGTAATGTTTTCATCACAAGTAGAATCTGGTAAGTAGAGCTCTTCCATAATAAATAGCCATCTTGGATGAGGTACCTGTTGTATTATATGGTACCTCATTGTATGGTGTAGTAAATAAAAAAAATTTTACTCTTCTTCTGCATCATTCAGTTTGAAAGATGGTTAGATGCTTAAAGATGCTTGGAACAAACACTGTGGAAAGGTGTTTCAGCCCCTCTATTCTGGTCTTGTGAGACCCTCCCTGGACTGCTGCGTCCATCTCTGGGGTCCCAGCTGTTGGACTGAGTCCAGAGCAAGGCCATGAGGGTGATTCCAGAGCTGGAACACCTCTCCTGTGAAGACAGGCTGAAAGGGTTGGGGTTGTTCAGTCTGGGGAAGGTTCTTGGGAGACATTATCGTGATCTTCCAGTACCTAAAGGAGCCTACAAGAAACTTGGAGAGGAACTTGTTGATACAAGGGCATATGGTGACAAGACAAGGGGGAATGGCTTCAAACTGAAAGAGAGTAGGTTTAGATTAGTTATTAGGAACAAGTTCTTTACTGTGAGAGTGGTGAGGCCCTGGCAGAGGTTGCTCAGAGAAATTGTGGATGCTCTGTCTCTGGGAAGTGTTCTAGGCCAGGTTGAATGTGGCTTTAAACAGTCTGGTTTAGTGGATGTTGCCCTGTTGCAGGGGAGATTGGAACTAGATGATATTTAAGATCCCTTCCACCCAAGCCATTTTATGACTATTAACAGGATTTGAAAGTAGTTAGAGATAGTGAAAGTGACAGTTACTGTTCTCTAAGATTTTTTAAGATTCAATTGTCTGATTTGTTCATTAAACGACATTTTTCATCATATAGCCTTGACATGGAGGATATTAAGACAAGTAGGTGAATAATAGGTGTATTAAACAGAATATTTAGTTTAGGGTAGAATTCTGCGCATGTTGGGATTAAGCACAGTTTCTTGTGGAACTCTTTAGAAATCTTGTTGCTGCAAATAAAGTGTTACAGAGAGGTAGCTCATTAAGAATTAATTGCATGTGTCTGATGAAACTCTAGATAGATGAGACTTTTCGTGAACCTCCTAAAGTATTTCATATGGAAAGCCTCCAGTTCCTGCTTACTCCTTTCTATAAAACGTGATCTAAAAGAATAGTGCAACGGGAGAATTTGCTTCTCCCCTCTAATTAGTCTAGTTTACTTAATAATTGAACTTACAGACTTCACCACAGGTTGCAAAACTGTGTAAAAGCTATCTTACAGATACCTCATGCGAAGCCTGACATTGAAGTGAGAAGGAACATCACAATTTGGAGAAATACCTTTTCTAGTCTGAAGAGAAACTTCTAAATGGAATCAAGAAAAATTAGGCACAGCAATTGGGATACCAAGATGAGAAAGTTTTTTTTTTAAAGGGTATCCTGTAGACTACTAAAGAGATTTTAAACCATTCATTGTTTAAGTTGAAATTGAAGACACATATATCTGATAGAATCTAAGAGGTTAGGTTGACTTCGGTTATTTGGATTCTCTGATCTAGTAGAAGGTGTCTGTTCCAACCCAAACCATTCTGTGACTGTCTTTTTTTCTCCCCGCCAGCTAAATATTTTTTGATGTGGAGGAGTAAGAGCTATGTGCTGAACATATATTACACATGCTACAGTTTGTTTCTACTTGGCTAGTGCTGCCCTGCCGTACTTGCTCGGTTTTATCTCTCAAGAGTCTTTCATGGGTGTAAACTACTTGTAAGCTTTAACCTTACAGTACTTTGGCTAGAGTCTGCCTCACTTTGCCCCATCCTGTAAAGCAAGAAGCTTTATTTCTTAGGAGATCCATTGGTCCTAAAATGTTGTTTACCTAATATTAGTTTATATGGTAAAGTGTAATGCTAAAATACTGTCATTTTAACTTTAACATTTTCTTTAAGGCAAATGAATATTCTTTTGTTTTATTTTCAGGTGTACAATCAAATAATCATATTAACAAGGTAGTAAGTCATCCCACACTTCCTGTAACTATCACAGCACACGAAGATAGACACATCAAATTTTTTGACAACAAAACGGGTAAGGATAAAGAGAACCTAATTTGTGTATATGAATATGTTTAAAGAAATCTGGATGAGATGGGGGGAATCCATTTGTAGAAAACTTACTAGTCATGTAGTCTTACACAAAACAGAACTTCTGGTATTTCTAAGATTAAACCTTTTCAGTACCTTCTTTGTGAAATAGTGGTATCTGTTGCAATTGCGACTTCAAAAGTCAGAAAACACTCTCAAAACAGGCAGAGAGAGTTGTGAGGGACAAGAAAATGGTCTTTAATTGTAGAGTACGTTTGCTTTGTTCCTTTTTTCATCATTTCCATGCTTTTAACTCTAAGCATGTGTCAGTTACGTTTTTCAACTGATGGTTGAAAGTAGTAAAAAAGATGGCTTAGTACCTGTTAGGGCAAGAAATAACCCGGAATTCATTGTGGTAATGAAATCCTGTGTTATACTTAAGTTGTTGATTAAGTTTATAAAACAGAAAAGGATCTGGAAAAACGAGGGTAAAGAAGGCTGTAGGGAAAAACTGCACTGTCTGTCATGACAAAAATGTTGGAATAATTGTAAGAGCAAAATTAAACTTCCGGTTTGTGAAATTACTTGTCACTTCCTACATGTTATCCTATCAAAGTTGGAAGAAAAAAAAAAAATCAGGCTCACTTAAAGTAAGCACATGCAAAACCCCCATTTAAAGTGTGTTTGATTTGGGACCAGTAGGGGATGGTGTTCCTGGGGTTTTTGTTTTTGAAAGCAAAAAGCTGGACGTTTTTTCCTCTTTGCACCTGCCATGAACATATGTATTTGAATTGTGGTCATTAAATGCATTGTGTTGATGTTGCTGAAATTAATATTTATTACTTCAAGAAACAAAGAATAAGGAAAAAATCTGCATGAAAAAATAATTGGGTCAAAGACAGGAAACAGAGGGTAGAAGTAAATGGTCTTTTTGTGGAATAAAATATCGGTGGGTCTGGAGAGATCAGCAGTAGTTCAACGTAATGAGCCATCTGAACAGAGAACAGTATATTGGCAGTTAACTGACATTCATTAATTTAGGTTATTAAACATGAAGGCTGACAAGGAAGAACTGGAGATCTTAATAGACATAAAAGCAGGCAAATTAAATTCCGTGTGGATAAATGTGAGATGATACATGTAAGGAAAAATAAACATTGTAATAAAAAATAATAATCACTGGGCTGACTGTTCTTATTCAAAGTAGAACTTTGGAGTTATAATAAGAGATTGGATAAAAATACTGGTTTGTTGCTTAGCAGTCACAGTAGCAAAATGCATATTAGAAGGGGGGAAAGGAATCGAAAGCAAAAGGGAACATTTTTAATACCTTTGTATGAATACTTTGTATGAAGTCTTCCTTGTCTCAAAAGGGATATAGCCAAATTAATATGTTTCAGACAATGGTTAAAAAGGTGACTGAAGATCTTCAGTAGCTTTGAGCTTCTTCAGGAAGAATCTTAGAAACTAAATAGACTGAGATTCTTCAGGAAGACGAACAACTGAACAAAGCTGATATACTTCATGTTGGTCATGGTCTTACAGGGATTTATTTGCTCTCTTTTTCAACGTATGAACTGAGGTTCAGTTGCTAATCCCCAATAGGTGATAGGCTCAAAACAGAAAGGAGGTGGTGGTTCTTCTGTGCAGTTAAACATTCCAGAACACCTTCCAAAAAGCATAATGAGGTGCTAAAAGATGTTATTAAGTGTCTGGGAACAGAGGTCAGCGAAAAGAAATGCATTAAGAGTAGTCGAATGCAGAGTTAACCCTTCTGGTTTGTGGCATAATCAAACAGTTAATTGTTAGAAGCTGGAGAGTATTTTGGGCAAGTATCGCCTATAGTTGCCTTATTTTTCTCTCCTAGAAGTGACAGAGATAGATGGACCATTGATATGGCTAAGTAAGTCTTGTTTCATAAAGCTTCATCAACACTCTCTCCTACTGGGGCAGTTATTAGGACATTTCAGGGACTAAAAATTGAGGTTCTCACCCAGTCATTTTAGGTCTTCATTGTTGTTGCTGCCAATAAAGATGCCAAGTGGATAAAAAGATTGCTTACAATGACAATACTTTTTTGAGAGTCGTATGTCGTTTACCCTTATGTTTATATAAGAGTCTGCAGTTGAAACTTTGTAATTTCTAATGGAAAAGGACCATTCAAATATTACTGGAATCTAAATAAGCGTGTTATCTTATATTGCATTTAATAGGGATGGGTTGGTTTTTTTCAAATAAGCAATACTTCACAGGAAATTTACTGTTTATTTTTCTTTTAGGTAAAATGATCCATTCTATGGTTGCTCACTTGGATGCTGTCACAAGTCTAGCTGTAGATCCTAATGGAATCTATTTAATGTCTGGAAGTAAGGGTTTTTTTCATATTCTGTATGTTCTGTATAAATTTTGCATTTACGATGAACTGAATTTCTGACAAATATAACCTTATCTTTTGTCTTTTTCCTTTATTTCTTTCCTAAACAGGCCATGATTGTTCCATTAGGTTGTGGAATTTGGACAGCAAGACCTGTGTGCAAGAAATAACAGCTCATAGGAAAAAGCTGGATGAATCAATTTATGATGTAGCATTTCATCCTTCAAAAGCATATATTGCCAGTGCAGGAGCTGATGCCCTTGCCAAAGTATTTGTGTGACATAGCAGAACAAACCTGCATCATAACAGCAGGTCTGTTTGGACAAAAAAGAGGGAATGCGTCACTGCCATCAATTGTAAGGTTACCAATAAGACACTACATCTGATCTGCCTGGGTGAAGGCTCTTAATTGGGGCAGGTATAAGTTGGTGAAAAGTCACCACATCCTGAACAATGTCAGGCTCATTCATTTAACTGTAATTACTGTATTTGGGGGGGTGGGGACAAATACAAAAAAGAAAACCAGTATTTGTAGCCTTGACTGGATATGAACTGAGCGTATGTCTGTTCTTTAGGTGTCTTTAAGCAAACGTGGAGTCTGATCTTACAAAAGACTTTTATTTTGGACTCTGTGTGCTGCCTTAGGGTTAGGAATGTGGTGCTCTTGTGGGGGGAAGTGAGCTCCAAGAATAGCTTTCTTTTCATCTCTTAGTAATCTTCTGTTTATCAGTTGAATGCCACAGATTCCCCTTTTAAACTTTTATTTTGCTTTAAAGAAAAGGAAATTTAACTTAAAATATTTTAGCATTAGTTGCACAAAATGTTTGGATAAAATTCTAGTTTTTATAAGTCTTTTTATATATTTAGCCTGTCACAACAGTGCTCAAGATTGTATTGATAATGTTTTTCTGCATTATAGAACCCTAAAACACAGAGATCTCACTGACCCGCTGCCGTGTAACCACAATCTTCCCTTCTTTTGCCTAATACAGCTCAGCTAAGTCCTTGCTTAAGGATGCTAATTCATCATCATCGCATAACTGTCTTCATAAATAAAGGACTGTAAAATGTGTTCTAATGAAACACAGAGGGGTTAACACCCCTGAATGAACTCTTAAAAAAAAATTAATCTTGGCATCCTATCACTATGTGATATTTTGTACATCTTACTGTATTTACGAGTTTATTTATCAAGGATTACCCATCTTGCTAATGGCCTATTGTTATTTATTTCACTTTTTGTTGGTCTTTATATCCTTTTATGTAGTGTGTTAAAGGGCCCTGTATATCTGTTATGGCACTCTTTGAACAGTCTAAAATAGATGAGAAAATGGGACATTTGATAATTCTAAAGTTGCAAACCAAGAAATTCTTTTTCCTCTGGTTAAGTACCTGGAGTGGAATTGATTCCAAAAAACCAATCTTGTTTCAAAACCTTTGGAGTGAAAATTATTTTTATTTGCATTTCAAATAGAATACAAAAGTAGTTAATTCAAGATTCATAAATCTGCTGTGTTTTGACTAGTTATTCCCTGCTTTTATTTTATTTTTCAGATGTGCTTCAGTTTATGATGTAACTAAAAATTTTGTTTGTGTAATGCATGATTAATACAAAAAAGTATTTTTTCTAGTCTTCCACAAAACTTTTCTGATCAGTTTGCGAGTTTTGATGAGTTTTGTAAGGTTTCTGTTTTACAAACTATGAATCAGCAAATTTTTAAGATTGTACCACATAGCAAAAGTACAGCTGTTGAAAAATAATGTATATAAAATGCATATAATAAATATTAAATGGTGTACCTGTATGTTACTGTTGGCTACATTATTTTGTGTTGCACAGTTTGAAAGAGTCATTCTACAAATTACTAAATTAGGTCTCAATTTTAGCAAAATGACCATTTGTTTATTACGCTTATAAGCTGCTTTGCTTTTGCAAGATTGTTAATAGTTGTCTGGATGTTGACCAACTGTTCAGTTTCAAGCAGCAGTACCCACATATAAGAACATGTTTCCACAGTGTTTTAAAAGATTTTTA
Source organism: Coloeus monedula (assembly GCF_965178545.1). Taxonomy (NCBI): domain Eukaryota; kingdom Metazoa; phylum Chordata; class Aves; order Passeriformes; family Corvidae; genus Coloeus; species Coloeus monedula. The sequence continues at coordinate 37,368,182 of NC_138786.1, read as the reverse complement.
CAAGAACAAATCGAAAATTGCTAGTGTATTCTTACAGCCCTTATAAGATGATAATCACAGCGTTTTTCATTATCTTTGCATATGATGCGATTCTGAAGTGATTTAGGAGCCAGAAAGGTACTCTGTTTTTATTTCAAACTGCCACTGAATTGTTATGTTGAATTTAAAAAAAAGTAAAATTTCTAAATGCCTGAAATTTGCCCATCCGTCTTACCTTTGTCCATTTCTTCCCAAGTCCTCCCATAAAGACGCACAAAAAACTAAACTGAAGGTCAACATTTACCTATTCTGTGACGAGTCACTTTGCTCAAAGTGTATCAGCAGAAACAGAATACCACAATATGAATACTTTCATGTAAAGTAGTATGTTTAGGTATAAGTTAACTAAAGCTAGAACATGTTCCTATAAGTGGTTTAACTGCATTGTTCCATGTAAGTTTCCAGTTTTCCAGTAAGATTGTATTTCATGCCATCTCATGTCAAGCAAATTAGAATTTAAAAACAAAAAAAAAAAAAAAAAAAGGAAAGAGGTGCTCATGGTAGGCAGAATACTGCAGTTATATTTTGGAATTAATTTTGTTTTAGTAATAATGTTGCATTGCTTGAAATGTTACAGTAAATTATAATTGTGTAGGAATTGGAGGATTTTGTCCTTTATCATGAAGATTGAGGTGAGGCCTTTCAGTAATTGCTTGTAGGACACTAAGACTTTACTTTTGAAAGTAACATTCAGCTGATTTGCACTTTTTGTTCTTTCCAGTCTAAAGCATTCATCTAATCAACAGACAAGAGAGTATTTGAATTTTATTGGAAGTAATTTCATAATCGCCTTTTCTGAAGCCAAACATTGTTTCTGGCAGCTTTTCCAGACTGCTGCATTTTAATGCTTAAATAAAATGTGATTGTTTAATAAACATTACCGTGCATAACATTTACCTTTTTTTTTAAATTGTATTAAAATTGAAATGATAAAACCAAAAATATTTGCTTATTTTCCTTAATTGAAATACTAATGGTCATCTTAGTTCACTAATGCATAGTGGATCAAATGCTGTTGTGAGGAATCATTTATTGAATATTACCAAAAATTTTTAATAGAGTCTTAGTTTATTTTCTGTGGGGTATAACATGCTAAAACCTTTATTTGTTGGTTTTGAGCTTTTTAGAACAGAAGAGCTATAGTACTGGTGATGGGGAAAATGATAAGGCTGAATGAAATGGTTTTTAGAAAAACACCTCAACTTTTGAAAGTGCTTACTTGCTTCTCTTTTGTGAGACCCAAAGGACCAGTGCTCAGAACCTGAATGGAAAGATATCTGAATGTGTTTAATAATACATTTAGCATTTAGGGTGTGATTGATGTTAACAGACTTAGTCTCCATCTTGCTTTTTGTTGTAGGAACTGCTGTTTTAAGCAGGTCAGTGGTGACTGTAGTCCACTATAGCATAAATAGTGGTATGCAGTCCACATAAATAGTAAATACACATGAAAAAGAGTATAACAAGCCTTGGTTAAGAACCTTCCCCAATTTAGAAATACTAAGGACAATTTATTTGCCAGGAGAAAATTGGTATCAGAGGCCATTTTGCATATTGTATGCTAGTTTATTTTGAAACTGATAGCACACTTTGTCCAGGCATGCTCTTATTATTATGTGCTTTAATTTACTTTAAAAACTGATAGCACTCTGCTCTAGCGCTTCCCCTCTCACATCAGTGGAAAGCCCCTTGGTCACACAGTGCTGACTGCTTGCATTTTTGTTTGGTTGGTTTCATAGACTCATAGAAAGGCCTGGGATGGAAGGGACATAAATGATCACCTAATTCCAAGCCTGTACCCCCACCATGGACAGGGGCAGCTTCCATTAAATAGGTTATTGCCCCATCCAACCTGACCTTCAGCACTTCCAGGGGTGGGGCATCCGCAGCTTCTCTGGGCAACCTGTGTGCCAGTCACTCACCACCCTCACAGTACAGAATTTTTTCCTAGTATTGAATTTAACCTGTTCTCTTTCAGTTTGAAGCCATTTCCCCTTGTTCTGTCACCACATGATTGTGTAAAAAGCCCCTCTCCAGCTTTCTTACAGGCTCCCTTCAGCTACTGGAAGGCCATAATTAGGTCAGCCCAAAGCCTTCTCTTCTCCAGGTTGGCCAGCCCCAACACTCTGAGCCTTTCCCCACAGGAGAGGTGCTCCATCTCTCTGATCATCTTGGTGGTCTCTCTTCTGGACTCACTGCAGCAGGTCCATGTCCTTCCTGTGCTGGGACCCCAGAGCTGATGCAGCACTGCAGGTGGGGTCTCACCTGAGCAGAGCAGAGGGGCAGAATCCCCTCCCTCTCCCTGCTGCCCACGCTGCTCTGGATGCAGCCCAGGACACACTTGGCTCTCTGGGTTGCCAGTGCCCGTGGCTGGGTCATGTCCAGCCTCTCACCCAGCAGCACCCCCAAGTCCTTCTGGGCAGGGCTGCTCTCCATCTGTTCATCCCCAGCCTGTGCTGATACCTGGGGTTGTCCTGACCCAGCTGCAGCACCAGCACTCCGTCTTGTTAAACCTCAGGAGATTCCCATGGACCTGCTCCTGGAGCTTGTCCAGGTCCCCCTGGATTGCATCCCATCCTTCAATTGTGTCAACCACACCACTCAGCTTATCACTACAGTGTGTGTGTGTGTGTGTGTGTGTGTGTATTATATATACATGCATATGTTTATGTTCTGCCTTTAAGAACTTCTTTAAAAAAAAAAAAAGGCAGCTTCAGAATTGTTTTGAAATGCTACTTCTGAGATGAGCAAGGAATGTTTTAAATTCCGTTTTCGTACTTGCTCTGTTGATACTTTGAGAATGTACACCCTTGAGTTATACGCAGATTGAATTATTAACAGATTTTTTTTTAAGAAATAGTTCAAGCTACACGAACTTTAAAATGTCATAAAAATGTATTGGTTTGTTTTCTAATTTTTAATATAGAAACAAACTTCAAGTTGATAATGTAAAACATGCTTTCTTTTTAGTTCTCCCTTTTAGCTCTTCCTCCTGAAAGGTCATGTCGTGTTCCAGCTGACTCGGTCTGGTTTTCCTGGAGCAAAGTCACTGGGGAAGCCAGGCATTGGCCAACCCTCAGCCCTCCTAGTGCCCTGAGTGTGTCTGGGAGCAGTGCTGGGGTGTTTTAACTTGGTAGTAGCAAAAATTTTGCTTTGATTTGCTTTACATCACATTATGTTTTGCCTTTTTTAAAATTTGCTTTACATTCTCTTAGGCTAAGCTGTTGCTGGTTGTTAGCTATTGACTGCTAACAAATAGCAGCTTATCCATTTAATAGCTTAATCTGTGAATATCATAACAGTTGTCTTCAGTTACATGGAGAATACCTGTAGTGTTGTGTTACTTAAATCTTACCAGTGCTGGAAAGCTTTTCATACTCTCATTTAAAATTGATTCAAATTAAAATCTTCCTAAACTAAAGAATTGTGCTGTGAATTTATATATATATTTATAAAACTAAGACTACAGGTAGGATTTTAATACAAGTGATCTTGTACTAGTTGTGTGGATTAAAGGCTGCCTCTTCAAAATGGAGTATTACGGGGAGCTGTTATTTGTCTTAGCAAAGTTATAAAGTATTCATATTGACCCATTCTTTACAAATGGCATTAATTCTATGAAAAGATACGGTCTTTCAAATAAAAATGAAGATAATGGTAGTTTAATTGTTAACGTGGCTTGTAGAATTGTTTATTGCTATTACAAAAGATAGGTTTGAGTTTTATAACCTCTATAGATGAAATGCTCAGTTCTGCGTCAGAGAGTTACCTTAGAGTTAAGTATTTCACTTGGTGATCATGGAGTATTTGCTTTTGGGATATTTTTGACTTGGATGTATTGGAGACCCTTTAACCTGAAGGAAGAACACCACCATAAGACAATGATTTGCGGCTCTATCCTCAGCTTCCTTTCTGACAAATGGAATAGGCTGTGTGATCATTTTTGAAAAGCAATTTTCACAAGAGGAGCATTTTGGAGTTGAACATTTGTTATAATATTTGAAAGATTCATAACTCTGTTCAGTCTTAAGCATTCATTAGTGCCAGCTGACTTGCCAGCTTCCTTCTTCCATCTGCTTTTATCTTTCAGCTTTTCTTGAAAGCTTTAGAGGCTCCGAGGGGAGGAAAGAGTGGCTTGTATAAATGTTAGGTTGTGAATCTCTGTGTGATCTACAGATGTCCATTCGAACTCGAGTTGAGAGGATGACTTCATAAGCTCTGTGCAAGTCTTTTGGCCCACCCCCTGTGGGTGGAGGGAGCTGCTGGAGCTGGCTGGGCTGTAATGGCCACTTCTGGCCTGGAACAGAGCAGGGCTGCAGGAGTCCCACAACAAGCTGAGAGGACGCAGGGCAGGAGAGGTTTTGCCCTCCATGCCTTCAGACATCATGGTGTTGGTGGAGAGGGAGAGCTGTTCGTGATGACCATTGTTGGTCACGTATCCTTGAGGTGTTTCCTGAGACTTGTCTCTACCTCACCATGGCTTGCCGTATGGCTGTTGGGAAGCTGTCATTGATCCTGGTGAACCTGGAGTGACTGGTTTCATCTGGGCACTTCTCAGACCATGCCTGATGGCTGCTGGGCTTTTGCTCGAGCACAGCAGCTGGCCATGAGGAGGTGGTTTTCCTTAGTGAAAGGAGGGCTGCCTAAGGTGATGATATTCTTGGGTGACTTTGTGGTGACAGGCCTTGTTGGCTTTTTTAAGCACCTTTTTTTCTGTTATTTCAGGTATCTTTCCAGTTGGTCTTTTGAACCTTGAAATGGGTGGATATCTGGTTTTTTTTACTGTATCTTAATTAATATATGGGGCTTTTTTTTTCTAGAGAAAGAGCTGCTTATTTGATTAGGGGCATCTTGCATCTAAGCTCTTGTGAGACTTACAAAGCAGTGGGGATAAAGAGCTCTTGCTTCATGCAGAAGTAGTATCTTCCTTCTGGGAAATCTCAGCAATGGCTGGGAGAAAAACAATCAGATCCTATAGCTCTGTTGGGGAAATAACCTGTGTGCAGCAGGCAGGGAGGAGGATGCTGGGTGTGCAGAGCAGGCTGCTGCAGCTCAGCTGTTAGGAAGTATCAGGCCTCTGGGTGAAGGGCAGTGGGCAGCTGGGGGCAGGAGCTCAGAAGCAGAAGCTCTTGGAACGGCCTGCAGCTGCTCTGCATGCACTGGTGCTGTGTTGGAGTCTGAATCATGGCTCTGTCTTACATGCCCAGTGCTTTTGGTGGACCGTCTGGTAGCCAGAGGTTTTCCCTGGATTCCCTCTGCTGGAGTTTTATGGTGTTACTTAGAAATACTATTGCACCTTAATGACAGCAAGTCTTGCATCCTCATTTCTAGGGTAGATGTTTGCAAAAACAGGAGCTGTGTGTTGGTTTCCTGAATTACTGATGTGACTGCCTTGCTTGAGATAACCCAGGTGACTCTGCTAATCTTAGTAAACATGGTTTTCTGTTAAGATTTAGCTGACAGATGCTGTACAGAATTTCTTAGAGGCTGGAAATATTTTCCCCAGTTTGACTGATTTAACACCCAGCAGTTTCCATGGTGCACATGCATTGTATTCTGTCAGACACCTTTTTTTGGCAGATACTTGGGCTTAACAGAAGCAACTGATCATGGTCACTTTCTCCTAATTGTTTGTGTCAGTCTAGTCTCTGTTTAGATTTGAGCAAATCTGACTATTGGGGAGTAAATACCTTGTTGATATATTTGCTACCAACATGCTGTGCCAGACAGGTCTGGTTTTTTTTTTCTAAACTGGCTCCTAGTCCTCACCAGAATTAGCTCAAAAAATTTGTGTACCTCACCTAATTTAGAATGTTTAGATGAGAGAAAGCTGTTTTCCCATCTGCCTTTTCTGAACAAGTAGTATATTCTTAAAGTACCCAAGGGTGTCAAGAGAATGTCAGAAACTACATAACTGTGAGTTTGCTTTTCATTTGAAAAAATGACTATTTTAATTATATCGTTTGTTTGACTTGGAACTTAACAAAAATTTGAAAGTAGTGCTAAGTTAGTAATTTTTGTGATTTTCCCATCTAATTTGAAGTATTTTCCTAAATCTTGCCAGTCTTTTTCTCAATCTTTTGACTTCTTGTTGTCTCTAGCTTGTATTCTTTGGCAGATAATAGTTTATCATACTTGTAATCTGATCACATCCACCAGGGCAGAAAAACAGTTTTATATCCCTTTGCTTACGTTCTGCCATACTCCAATTGCCGTTAAGTAGTAAAGGCCGTATCTGACTTCAGCAAAGGTTGGAAAAGTTTAGTTAACATTTGCTAACAAAAACAGCAGTGCAGGATTCCCATGCTGGTGTCTTAGGAACTGGTCCAGTATGAAGTTCAGCTGTAGGTTCAGTTCTACCCCAAGGCTGAGGGTCTATTCAAGCTGACAGCGCCGGGCTCCCAGGAGAGTGCCCTCAGCGTGAGCCTCGGCTTCTTGGCAGCAGGGAGCGATGCTACCTGCTCCTTCTGGCTGCAGCAAACAAACAGCCAGAGCAGGCTCCTTCCCTTCATCATCCTGGGCTGGCTAGGGATCAGCTGACCCTGCTGCTGTTTACAGGCAACTGCTCGGGGTGTGGATGCAGAGACAAATAGGATGCAGTATTTGTTCGTATATAGATGCAGATGAATGTAAACAAATTACAGAGTAATAAAACAATAAATACCCTTCATTTCATGAAAGCGGCTTATGATCAAGGACACTTCACTAACCAGACTTGATTGTTTGAAAGGAAAGGAAATTTTGATCCTAATGAGATTAAATTTAAAGTGGTCATTTGCTTCAAAGCAGAGATTAAGACCTGGATTTAGTCATAGACAGCAAATTTTCAGGACCTATTCTTTCTTCAGCCGGAGCTAGAGGCAAAATTCTTGAAGTCAATGAGGGGAAAAGAATGCGTGCTCCAGTTGGTAGACATATATAACTGAAAAGTTGCTCATACTTCAGTTCTAAACTGTTCACTGGAAGTTTCCTTGTGTTTGGTGTCTCTATTTGGATGATAGGTGATCACAAGATATTCGGCCAAGTTCTGCTTCCACTTCTCAAGAGTACCACTTACGTTTACTGTCCCAGGACCAAACCAAAAGCATTAATTTTATTAGACTGGGGATTTAAGTCCTCCATTTCCAGGCAGTTTAAGAATAAAGTTGATTGTCCTTGATGGTGTGCTCAGGCCTTGTGTGACACTTGCATGGAACAGAGAAATTTTCTGTCATCTTTGTGGCTTTGATGCTTTCTGGAGCTGACTTATCCTTCAGCCTAATGAAAGGAGGGAAAGTGCGGACAAAATTGGTGGAGCTAGGTTGAGAGTTGTCCCATAAGAAAAAAGACTTAAAAGCAAGACATAAGAAGTTGTCCCCATTTTTCTTCTTCAGAACAGGGAAGGTGAAAATATCTGTAATTTATGGGGCCATGCCTCATAGGAGGGAAAGCTTACATGACAGCATTAATATGAAATGCAAATGGAAGTAATTAAAATATTTATGGGAGGATCTACTGTTCTGATGAGACTATACTAATGTGCCAAAACCCCAACCCTGTTCTTTTTTCCTTCCCACTTCAAAATTGCTTTATAAGTTGTAGAGAATTATAATTGTTGGCTTTTGATGCAAATGATTTTCGCTCGTTTCTGCATAGCTCTTTATTGTCATTGATTTTAAAAGCAAAGTACATTTAAAGTGACTGTTTTCTCTTAGGAATTTCAGGATGGTCTTTCTTTTGGGTCTTTCTTGTTCCTTGCTGATTCAGTGTTAATAGTGTCACAGTGATAATAAAGGTTGGTCAACTTCTGAGACCCGTTTTGCATTCTGCTTGAGGATATAATCTAGAAGACTTGCTACCAGGTTGCAGGTCTGGCTGTATCAAGATTTCTCTGCAGTTTACTGACCTTCAGGCCTAGACTGTATATCTGCTTTTCATATATACTACACTTGTCTGAACTAGAAATAGCCATGCTATCATGAGATGTATATACAAAGTGATTCATGGTAAAGAGAGGACCTAAATGCCTAAGATTTGTGCAAGGTGCAAAACTGGAGGTGCAGAATATTTGTAATCAGAATCAGAGACACTGGCCTGAGTTTCCTTCTAAGACTGAGAAAGACATACTCCCACTGACAAAGGAAGTCATGCCCCTTTCTGTTATAAAATAGCCTGTGAGTGGAGAATTTACCCAGGAAAGATCTTGTGGTAGGGAATGCTTCCAGTGGTCAGGCTTGTGTCCTAACCAAAGCATGACTGTGGGTTGTAGCTCTTCTGGGAGTTATCATGGTACAAAAAGGGATTTCAATTTATTTAGGACAGCAAATTAATAAAACTTTGTAAATTTAGGTTGATCTAAGTGGGAAGGATGAGTTTTGAACTGTGTTAACTACTATTTCATGTAAAATTCAAAACAGCTGAATGGGAGTTACAGCTACGTACCTAAATCCCTAACCTCAGAGTTTTCTACTCTTTTCTAAATGAAGAATTTTTTTTTTTTTTTTTTTTTTTTTTTTTTTTTTTTTTTTTTTTTGTGTTGATGTGATATGTCATCAGGACTGGGATTGCAAATCTGAGGCCCCCCTGAGTCTGAGTACTGTTCAGGGAAATGGGACATTGAAAATCACGAAGTGGTTTCAGTTGGAAGGGACCTTTTAAAAAATCACGTAGTCCACCCCCTTTACAATGGTTTTCATCACTCCCACAAGAGAATAGAATTGATCCCCTGCAGACCATATTTTTGACTGACCGCCCTAAATCTGCACCAGTGTTTCCCACTGTAGTTTGCACAACTGATGGTAGCTGCAGCTCTCTTCACGTTCTTTGTACTGCTTGGTCCAGCAGCGTAAGAATCCTTGTCTGTGGCTTTACTTACCGTGTTAAACAAACCAGAGCTTCACACCATGTCTGCTACCCTTCACCATGTTGTTCCTCCTCCAAATATCCCTTCTACTTACAGCACAGTCCACATCCTTTCCACGCTGCCTCTCTGTCTCACCAGGTCTCAATCCTTCTATCCTTATCCCACCGATGTTTTTCCCAGATTGAAACTGTGTCACAAATGCTTGCTGGCACATAAACATTGTATCTTTAAATAAGTGTTTTCTGTGTATGAAGGGTGCAGGTAACATGGCATCACCATTCCCGTGAAATGGAACTATGCGGACACTTAGCTCTGCAACTTTCAGTCTCCTGGGGATGCAAGCCTGCTTTTTGTCTGATGAATGAATGAATTTGATGAATGAATGACATGAGTTAAAGCTGCCTATTTCTTTGCAATACTAAAAACAAAGTAGGAGCCAAAATCTGATTCTATCAGCCAGCACACAATTTATACTCAGATTTAACTAGCATCATACCTAATATGAACAATGACTAAAACTTTGATATTCACTCATTCAAATTAAAGTATTTGTAAAAATAATACCCTTATTATTTGCGGATTATTTGGGATTTAAGATAATACAGTTAGGAAGCATCACATACAACTTACTCAAGCTATACTACATGAGGTTCATCATAAAAAGACTATATTATGAGATATTAAAACAGATAGCAGCAGTCCCAGTTTTCTTGCAATATGTATTTCTATAAAAAGTTTACAAACTAAATTTTTGCAAATATTTGATACAGCATATGAATTTATACAGCAAAAGCTTAATACTCTTATCTATAGATAAAACACAAAATTAAGAATAACAATTACTAGAAAAATACAAGGCATCTTTGCCATTTATGTTTAGAGTAATATATAGCCAGTTATAAGTTATTAAAAAGTGCACAGCAAAAGCCCAGTGAATACAATCCCTTCTGTGCCATTCCATAACTACTAGAAATTTTACAATCAATAGTGTGGGAGAGGAAAAAAGGGAAACCCCGGATTGATTGGGAAAATGCCATTTTGTTTTCTACTATTCATTTTACTTGAAAGCCTCCTTTATTTTCTAAAGAATATTTGGAGTATGTTATTCACACCAGGACTCTGGAATAACTTGGTGAATATCATGTCATTTTAACCATGTGTGTGCATATAAATATATCAACATTACTAGGTGTGTAATCAAATAAAAGCCTTTTTCAAGAAAATGATTGTTTCATCTTCAGAAAACCTCACACATCTATAAAGATGTTTTTACTACCATTATGAAGTTGTTATTCTGTGAACTACTAAATCCCACTTAATGTGTCTGCCTAGTCTCTTCTTTTCTAACCATGTAATCTGATATAGATCAGTTAGGTTTCAAGGTTTGAGATACCTCTGGACTTGAATTTGAATGTTTCAGTTCCCAGTGTGTGGTCTAATTTAATCTCTTGGCCCAAGATTCCTGTCTCCAACTGTCTGGCCAATAACAACTTTGTCAAATCAAGACAGTACAAGGCAGCAGACAGGAAATATCCGGTTGTCAGTTGTATTTGGAATATCACTGTTGACTTCAGTGGTGCAGAAAGCAGTAGTAGTAGCTAATATGTTAGCATCCATATCCTCAAAGAACTACTGTGCCTTAAATACATTTCAAAGTCTGTGCCAAAAGAACCAACCAAATAGATCCACAGAAATATGTGGGTAGAAGTTAAATGACTTTTGATGTAAATTTTGCCAACCAGATGGCAATATCCTTCACAATAGCAAAACACCAACTAGTAAAAATAGACTCTTTCAGCTACAATCTGTCATAACTTTTCTTAAGCTGCCTGGCAATAGTGGATGTTGCACAACAAGAGCGCTGAAAGTACTTCATGTTAGCAGCAGAACTCTTTGAAAAGATACAGAATTGTAAACTACAGAAAGCTTATAGAACATAGTACCTTGTATTTGAAGTTATATTATTTTTAACTCATAAGAAGGTATCTAGCAAGTGGCATAAAAAATGTCAGAGCTGTATTATTTCCTCTGAGTATCTGCTATTCTTAAGTGCACAATATGCAAAGCTTTTAACTTTGGGATGCTCTATGCTTGTTGAAAATATTAACTGTTGGCCAAATTCTGCACTTCAGTACCAAGTACAACTTCTAACAAGCTCAAAAGAAATTGATTACAGAAACAAAAAGTAGCCCTTCTTCTTCCTCTGTATTATGATAGCATATATAAGAATAAAACATCTGTACTTTAGAGGGACCATTTCAATTTCATGATTTTTAGTTTCAAATAGTAATAGTGAACAGCAGATTTTTTGCTTTATTGTTTAGAGTCCAAAAAATCTTTACAGATGCCTCTAATTATATCAGGAACCATCTGCTCCAATCCTGTGAACTCCCTGGTGAAGAAAGTATGAGATTCTCTTGGTTCAGAAGCCATGTCTTTCAGATCATCCAGAGGTGCCCAGGCAACACCAACAGAGAAGACTGTTATTCCTACAAAAAGGAAATAAAAAAGAGACCATTTTGCCTGGATACAAGAAAACCATCCATTTCGACATTAATTTGAAAAGCATGTTTCAACACCCACAGTCTGTCAAAGATAATTAGATTTTGCCACTAAATACCAGCAATTAGATTTGTCTCAGGAAAAATCCTGAAGGAAATATGAGGTATCATAAGAGCTAATGTCTGAGTTGTTCTTGTAGTGACACAGAGGATGGTAGCAGTTACAGTGTCAGTCTTAAAACACAAGTAACACTGTGTAAAATGATTTTGAAAATAAGTTTGGTTCCTTTGTGTATAAGTAGTGCCTTATATACTTATACTTCAAGCATTATCAGCCCAATGGGCTTTTTGGCCAGAACTGCTTATTCCCTTTCTAGATGATGATGGAGCATACTTTACTGTTTAGGGAAATGAGACTCTGTGTGGGTTCATCCTTAAGCTGCTATAAGTGAGTCTAGTTATACCTGGCTCTGTAATACTGGTTGCTGGGGTTTTTTCATCCTAATGGGAAACAGTTCCTAGGGGCTTACATTTTTCTGAATTCAAAGCGTGATACTTTGCAGACTTTAAAATCTCAACGTTTGCAGTGCAGCAGAAATAGGACAGATCGACTTCCACTGCTTTTCAAAATATGCAATTTACCTGCTTTTTGTGCAGCTGCAGCAGGTCCTCTAACATCATCATAAGATTGACCATCAGTCAGAACAATGAGGAAATTCTTGTTAGGTCCATCTTTCACTGGCCCAAACACATTCCTGGTTGTGAAAGAAATGGCATCGCCAGTAGCAGTGCCGCCGCTCATGTAGCGGATGTTGCGGATGGCTGAGAGGACCTTTTCTTTAGTGACGTGGTCTGTGAAGCTGAACTCGGTTCTCTGGTCGTAGGTGAACTGCACGGCTGCCACCTTGGAGCCGATGTCAGAGATCTCGAAAGCCTTTGCCACGTTGCTCACAAATTCAAGTATGAGGCGGAAGTTGCTCTCTCCAACGCTGCTGGAACCGTCTATCAGGAAACCAATGTTGACGGAGTTGTAGCAAGTCTTGCTACACAACATCTGCTCGTGTGAACACAGTTTTTGGACAAGAGGTTTTACATATTTGGTAGTACCAAACCAGGTGGGCATTTGGTAAGAGAAGAAACCATTGTTTCGACAGACAGCCTGTTTGAAAACAAAAACAAATGGGTGCATCCTGTCAGAGCAGTTGAATGGATAATACTCAGACACCTATGATTTTTCTTTCAAAGGCAGGTTAGAAATGAAGCCTCATGGTGGGAGCTCAGGGTACTTGTCTTTAAAGAATGAAACATCTGCACTTGAAGTCAGTGAAAGCTGTAATATAGCTTATTTTATCCAGTAATAAAGCCAAACCTGCTCCCCAGGCTCTGAAAGTTTTCAAATAATTTAGCTTTATTCACAAGAAGTGCAACAACTGAAAATTGCAATCGTGTTTTGTGTACATGGTCATGAACTAAATAGCTAAAGGATTGAAAGTTCTGTATTTTTGCCTATACACTGAAAATTAGCCTCTGTGTTTTCCCTTTGAACTTGATAAGACCTTTGTTTTTTTAATCTATAATATGTCATAAACACAGATTTGGGTAGAAATATAAGTAAAATTTCTTTTCCCCTAGCTTCCATCAGATGCACGTAAAGTACAAGGCAACTGAGAAAGGGGTTAAATTTAAAATCAGCTCTCCAAGATATGATAAGTAATCTGGCTAACATCAAAATGCAGAAGGGGAGGACAGGCCTCAACCACTTAAGGTCATGTTTTTCTGTGCCTCTACAGGGACAGACAGTGATAGTACAAGGGGGAAGAGTTTTAAAGGAAAAGAGGAGAGATCTAGATTGGATATTAGGAGGAAATCCTTTACTGTGAGGATTGTGAGGCACTGGAACAGTTTACTCAGAGTAGTTGTGGATGCCCCATCCCCAAGAGCATTCAAGGCCAAGCCTGAGCTACCTGGTCTATTGGGCAGCATCCCTGCCCAGATGACCTTTAAGATCCTTTCCAACCCCAACCACTCTATGGTGCTTCTGGAAGTGCGTAAGGATCAGCAGCTAGGTATCTTATCCCTAGAAGAAGCAGAGCTTCATTCTGTTCCTGCCACTTCTGCTGAAATTAGACATCTACAACCTCCCTGTGGAAAATGAGTGGTTTTCTCACTGCAGAGTAAGTAAAGACTCAGTAAAGCTCATGTGAGGGTAGGTGATCAGTGTTTGAATTCCTACTCTAATTCCTGCTCTAAAGGAACAAGATCCAAAACTGCATACAAGATCAAAGTCTTGTACACAAACTTGCTAGGATATGTTTTTGCATATTTTCTGTCCTCTTTGTAGTGAAAGTAAGTAAATAATTATCCACAGAGCAGGTAAGAAATAAGCTCCGCCCTGTCTGCCCTTTGGGGAGAGAAAATACATTGTATCAGCATTTCATTGCTTTGGCACATTCAACCATACCGGAGATAGGGGAATTTCCTGCACTGAGTCTTCATGCAATTACAAATTCCAGGAGCTACAACTTGGCCAAGTTTCTGAACTGGAAGGACAATGGTACCTTTGTGTTGCCCCTTTAGCAGGGAAAAATCTCCAGTGTTTCTTTAACCTTCCTTCTGCTAGTCTTTTAAATCACTTATGAGCAGGGATAATTTAATCAGCTGGTTTGAGAGAATATTTTTATATCTCTACATCTACATGAGTTATTGTATATACATATATTAGTTCATTAGAATTTTACTGTAAATTCTCCAGAATGATATTCATGATTGAAAACCAAATAATGACATTCTTTCTTACTTTGTCAACAAAACCAATGTCTTGTACCATTCCCAGCTCCTCTGTTGTGGGTTTTGCTACAGACACAATGAACACGTTGACTCCAAATTCTCTGGCTACTATGCCAGCTTCTTCTAGATCATCTGAGGGCCAGCCATCCAGAAACACTACAATGATCTTGGGAATTCCTTTCCGTGCTCCATTTTCCACAGAGAAGAATTTCTGAGCTGTGTGCTTCAAAGCTTTCCCTTGTTTTGAACAGAAAAAGAATATGAAGAAATAATGCATACAATGATGGTACATGCTGGGATCAGTCTCCCATCTGAAATTGTGCAGGATTTATGTTATGACTACAGGACTAAGCCAGTGTAGCACTGACTTGGTGCCCCAGGAAATTTGATAATAATGAAGCTTGGGCAACCTCTAAGTTAAAAACCAACCACCCCAAACAACACCCCTCCCCACCAAAAAAAACCCACAGATAAAGCTGAGGTAGAATTCCCTGATAATTTTATTTTTTTTCATGGGTCTAGTATTCTACTAGGAAGCAGATATATTAGCACCTGACAAATGGATTGAAAGGAAGAAAGTTCAGGAGCTACCTAAATTTAGCTTGTGGAATGCAACATCACTAGATGCTTGGTTTGGCTGGTTTTGTCTATGACAATTAATTTTCTTCAGAGTAGCTAGCATAGGACTGTGTTTTGGATTTGTGTGGAAAAATGCATTGATAATAGAGGGAAGCTTTTGTTACTGCTGAGCAGCTCTTGCACAGTGCCAAGGTCTTTTCTGCTTCTTGTGTCACCCTGCCAGTGAGAAGACTGGGGGTGCACAGAGGGACACAGCCAGGACAGCTGACCCCAACTGACCACAGGCATATTCCACACCATAGGGTGTCATGGTCAGCATATAAAGCTGTGGGAAGAAGAATGAGGGCGAGGGGACATTTGGAGTGATGGCATGAACTGTTATGTGAGCTGGAGCCCTGCTTTCCTGGGGGTGGCTGAACACCTACCTACCCATGGGACATGGTGAATGAATTCCTTGTTTTATTTGCTTGTCTGAGAAGCTTCTGCTTTCCCTAATAAATTGTCTTTATCTCAATCTACAAATTTTCTCATTCTCCTCTTCCCAATTCTCCCCCCATCCCACTAGGGGAAAGTGAGCCAGCAGCTGTATGGGGCTTGGTTGCTGGCTGGGGCTAAACCATGACAGGTAAATATCTTTTCACAAGCACTTACTACTTACTCCTCGTCTAACGCTTTGATTAGCCACACAACAAGAAAGAAACACTAATCCTTTTATGAATTTGTCTCAAGATATCATTCTATTACTAGTGAAAAGTCAATTACTGTTGAAATGCAGGAAGCATTTATACAAGTATAAATACTTGTACTCTAACAAAATGTGTAATAAGCACACCTACCTTCTAGAAATTAAATGTGAGATGTGGCAATATTCTTGTGGAAAAACACTGAACCTGGTTAAGGTAAGTGTGACATCTAAACCACTTTCTTACCTATGTGAATTATGAGAACTTCAACGTTTACACCCCCCCCCCCCCATATTTACACATATACATATATATAAAAAATACATTAAGAAGTAATTTTAATTTAAGGGGGAGTATGAACTCACCTGTATTAGAATTGCCTCCTCTGAACCCTAACTCCTTTATGGCAAACAAAACTTCTTTTGCAGCAGTGAAGTTTTTCAGATAGAATTCAATTTTTGGATGTTCACTGTGGAAAAATGAAACAAAGTAATAAGGTTCACTTTTCACACCGGCATTAGCAAGCTAAAACACACTTGGAATAATTTTGCTCTTGATAATACATATTCTTCTCTGGATTTTAATATTAAAATAGAAGTTTGCTCCTCACTTAGTAAGTCTCACAATCCTTAGCAAGAGGAAATATCTATCTGAATTGGTAAATTAAAGACGGCCTGACTCTCATGTTTATCAAACAGCTGAAAACATTAGGTTGAAAATACATAAAGGAAAAAAAATGAACACGCCAAATGTTAAACTAAATGTATCTGTGTAGTTAAAGATTGGCAGGTTTTGTACTATTTGTATGAGAAATACCTTCCTTATTAAAAATTCCTGCAAAATGCAGTTTGAGCTTTTGATTTGATAAGTTCAAGGTATGTTAGCTACTGACTAAGAAATTAAAGATTTCAAGTATGCTGTGTCCAGATTTCACTTTTAATTTACAGTAGAAAGCAAAAAGAAGTGACCAGTTCCAATTTGAAAAATATCACCTGTAATATTTTATCAGTTGGTAAGAGGAGGTTTTTGTTTTGTACATGTACATAGCCATTAGGGACTATTCTCTCTCTACAATTTTTAGAAACTGGCATCTCTCCCTCACAGAGTGTTTCCTGCTGTTCTACTAAGATGAGATGCAAAGCTGTCGGCAGCAGAGGGGCTGTGAAAAGTACAGCTGCTCTCTATCTAAATATCAAATATCAGAGACAAAAGATGTTCACATTTGCTGTGTCCTCTCACATGCACGTGTCAGTATAGCACAGAGCAAACAGTGCTACAGCTGAAGGGTTTGCTTTCCCTTGCTATTCATCAGCCATAATTGAGTGATATTGTTCTGCAAAATGAAAAGTGATATATTAATTGATTTCTCTTATCAATTACTCCATTATATTTTGTGTAGATCTGTTCTTACCTGGCCTGTACAACTCCAACATGAGGCCCTTCTGTTCCAATTCCCAGCATTACAGCTACTTTTCCAACAAAGTTTTTCTGCAAGTTAAACCTACGTTGGCCAATGTTGTAGCTTCCATCAATGAGAAATGCAATATCAGCTTTACAGTCTGTGAACATCCAAAATAATTAGACTTATTAACACCAAATAAATGTTAGGATTCTGCTTTGCATAAGGTAAATCTGAGTGTTCTTACCTTTGTTTCCAGCCTTTTTATCAAGAGTCTTCTTAGGTCTTTTACCTTCAGTGAAGAAAACAGCATGGATCACTTAAGAACAAGACAATGAATGGCTCAAGACGAGAAAAAGCTCTGACTCCAAAAATTACAGTGCAATCTATCTGCAGTAGGAACTGTCAATCAGTTTAATAATTAAACTTTTGCTACTACTGCTTTGCTCCTTGGAGAATGGTCTTTTTTCAAACAGAACAGCTTAACCTTACTTTCTACACCTGTCTGACTGATTACTGAGTCGTACAAAGCCAGGTGGATTTCTGTACCTCACCTTCCCTACTGTTTCTCAGTTAGCAACACTGCTGTACAAGGCAATTTTAATAGTTTGGAAGCAAACCGTGACTTAAACTGTAAACCAAGTGGTCTCTTCAGGAACAACATCCAAGTCCAGTATTTATAGAGCACTAACCTTCATAAAAAGGGTTTAATGCAGCATTTCCTGTGGTGAAATTCACATAACAACTAAATTTCTGCTATTCATGTCCTGACAGCACCCAGCTATTCAGTAGTTCCATAAGAAGGAATGCATAAACTCTGTCTTCTCCATCACTTAAAAAGAATTAATATCTCATGAGCTCATGAACCCTTACCTTCCTTTGTCTTATCTATATTACTTTCCCAAAATCATTCAAGTTTATTTTAATTTGCATGAACATTAGTGAGATCAGAATCAATCTCCAAGATCACATATGATTCCTCTTTTTTTTCTGGTGAAAGATACACTGCAAAACCAGCTACTGCATATGTTTTCTTCTTCAAAAATAAATGAATCATATGGAAACATGTTCTTTTAGCCAGGGACTCGCACACTGCAGTGCATCATAGCTTCCCTTGCTGCGGAGATCGCGTACCTGTAGAAGGACGTGCTGTTGACACCGATCGTCCAACAGATTCAAGTGCTGTGTTCTTGGTACCTGCTAAAATAAGAATACTTGCACTGGATTTTAGAGTATTTAGATGAAGTTACAAGTGCTAAAAGAATTACTGTATTTCCAATAACCTTTCCTTGTCACCTGCCATTAGCTACTCTGGGAGTAGGATACGAGCCTAGACAAACCTTTGGTGCAATCCAATATTGCAGTCCTTGTTTTACAGGTAATTAATTTCTACATTTGAAACAACAGCAGCTGATGAGTAATTACACCATATTTATCTGATGAGAGGTTTTGAGCTGCAGATAAAGTGAGGGCTTGATCTGGAGAACTGGATTTCACCTTCAAGCTCACCAAAAGCACCTGTAATTCCAAGTTCTTGCAATGGGCACTACACAAGGAACACCAGTATCTTAGAGATAGTAGGCTAAATTTTAGCTGTGTAAACAGAAAGAACACATCAGAGAGTTCTACTTCACAAACTTTCTATACCAGCAAACACACACGCTTCAATATTTTTGAAGCTGCAACAACATATACAACCAATTTGCTTCTGCATATGATTTCATGAGGGCGGTTTAACCTCACCCAAGTGGCAAGGCATGCCAACTGGTTGCAATTAGGCAACTAATAATTAACAACTACCTCAATGATGGGGACAAAAACTT
Source organism: Coloeus monedula (assembly GCF_965178545.1). Lineage (NCBI taxonomy): Eukaryota > Metazoa > Chordata > Aves > Passeriformes > Corvidae > Coloeus > Coloeus monedula. The sequence continues at coordinate 37,349,529 of NC_138786.1, read as the reverse complement.
CTGGACAAAACCACCACATTGCACCTTATCTTAATGACCACATCACACAAGTTGACGCTATTGCTATTTTTGGAGGGTCAGTGTTCTCTCTGCATGGAATGCAGCACAAGGTATTTGAAGGGCCTGACAAAGTGCTGTTGCCTGCACAAATGCAGGTAGAGGGAGAGAAGGGATAAAACTAAGTGGCTGGAAGTGGCAGGAGGACTGGACTGAAATGGCAGGATCAAAGCATTGACTTCAATCAGCTTAAACTGTCATGGAACTGTCAACTGCCTGCTATCATGTCATTATATTCTAAATAACTGATCCATTTTTATGTATCAGCTTCTGTTACGGACTAGCTACTCTAGCTAGAATAGTTTTTCTTTAGATAATTGAGGAAAAATGAAATTAAAATAATGAATTAGAAGTGAAAACTTCTGTTGCTACACATCAGATAACAATTACTTTATACATACAGAAGCACTGAGGAAGTGTCCTACAGTTCTGTCAGTGCTTGAAATACAGTTTGCAAAACTGGGGTCTACCTACCAGTCACTGAGAAAGATGAAGCCCATCTAGAGAGCACCTGAGACTGGATCCCATTGGCATTTACAGCAGGGTAGTTTTCCTGTCCTGGGAGAGTCTGTACCCTTACAGCTCCTCCTGCATTGGTAATCACTCCGCTAAGATTCAAAAAAAAGTTGGTATAAATCAGATATTTTAGCCACAAGAAAATGCAATACAGGTATACCATCACTAGAATTTTTGTCATCAGCCTTCTCAAAAAGATGCAATATAGGCAGGCAGCTGTGTTCAGGCTAGAACAATCTGTAAGCTGCTGAAAAGACTTTAGAAGAAATTATTCCACAGAGCATCACACAGATTTATTTAAAAAAAAAAAAAAAAAGTCAGAAAAGCCTAAAATGCTGGCAGTGTTTAGGCTAATACAGAACAGTGATGCTTCAGGCTGTATGCAATTCCTAAGTGACAATAAGAAGCATCAGAACTGCCAGACCTCTCTTTATGTGCTCCTGAAGGAACAGTTATTATTTTTAGAGACCAGAAGTCAAAGTTGGACTTCTCTAAGAGGGAGCAAAATCTTGATGCTTTGTAGTACATAGACGGGTACAGTTCTGTGGGAGACAAGCAGTCATTTCAAGACTATTTAAACACAGCAATGTGTGCCTTTGTGTTTACATTTGATTCTGTTTAGCTTCCTGTGTGAAAAGATGTCCTGGCCTAATCTGATTTAAAACATTGTGGAAGTAGAATAATCAAAACCACAGTACAGAAAACTTTGCATATGTTTCTGATAATATGAGATCTGGATATCTGTGGCAAAGGCAACTTCCACATAAAATTCTATGTGGATTGCTGTTAAAAGACATTCATTCTTCATGGATGTAATTTGCATTTCTAAAGTGAACTGTGATTATATACATTTAATTCTTGCAGCTTGGAAATCATGGTAACAGTTTCAAAATATACAGATATATTCTCATATAGGAATACTTTATGGAGTATATAAGCAAAGGAGTTTAATAAGGTTACCCTGAATGACTTTAAAATCAGATTATAAAGTTGGCAAGTACAAACAGCACTTTATAGTTCTTTAAAAAAACAGTGAGAGAAAAATCTGACCTGAGCCATTAACTGGTTAGTTTTAAATGACAGGAAAATCCAGTAAGTCAAAATTATCTTTGAGAAAAATGACACATAAATGCACTTAGAATATTTCAGTCTACTTAGAATATAAATTTCTTCTCCAGTACCTGGTTGTCTCAGGCATTCAAGCCTTCACTAATGTCTCAGTCTTAATGGATAAGGAAATGTGTCAAATAGAATGTGTTTAATTGGAACAGTTTCTATTTTAAGTTTGTACTTGTAATTTTAGTGAAGCTACTTTGGGCTACATCAGCAAACCTGATCCATGCCCAAGTTAGCTCCTAAGAAGAGCTCAGCATCTTTTCCCACTTTCTTGGTTGTGGACTCACAACTTTGAGGGCTGGCTGATTTGAGCTCAAGAAAACATTCAGATTAAAAGCTCAGCCTAAGAAGTATGCCTGGAAAAAATTATTTCAGCTTATTTTAGGCACACTGTGATCAGTGTTGTCTATATTAGTTCCATTTTGTCTATTGGTCTTGACATTTTAATTGCAACAATAATAATTAATTAAATTTAATTAATAATTTTAGAGGAAAAGTAATAATCTACCTAGTCTCCACTGAATTTGGAAGCTTTACAGCGAAGCTGGAGTAGACTTATTTGCTCCTTATCTATTTGTTGAAAACATTTGATTCTGTATTTGAACACCGCTATCCATACAACAGCTCTGCTATTTTTAGTGCAAGTGGGGGCTGATATTAGGTGTGAATGTAACATGACCTGCAGCCTCGTGGAAGTTATTCCTTCTTTCTTGCCCTTTTGTTCTGTAGGTGAGTTAACAGTTCAAGGCCATCTTTTACAATCTCATCAGTTTTACCTGGGATATTTCCTCACACAAGTCTACTCAGAGTGCATGCTTATAGATGCTGATGTGGAACAAACCATACATTGCCAGTTTACCTTTGTTTTCTGAACCAGATTGGCAAATTCCTTTCTGCAATCATTTATGATTTACTTTTAAAGCAAGATTCATCCTGTGTGGGTCTGCAATGGTTTTTAAAGAGTGAAGAAATGCCTGCGCATTCCTCAGAATGACTTATGTCACTGCAATCTGCTCTGATTTTTGCTGCTGTGCTTTGCTCCTGTGTGACTGACTTGCATGCCAGGGCTGTTTTGACTAAACTGGAACTCAGCAGATTTTCCAGGAACAGCTTTCATCTCCCTACTCATTATGCTACATGCTGCTGCCAGTGCTCCTTGACAGGGACTTTATGCAAAAAGCTGTCAGTCCATTCTCTTGTCTAGCTTGTTAATAACAACCTGAAATTTATATCTAAATTGCATTTGTCTCTCAAAAATGGACACAAACAGAAAAGCAGATACACGAGGCAGTAATCCAGTACCTCACTGCACAACAGCTCATGAAAGAAAGTATACCAGCCAAGGGTAGCAGAAAGGCCTTATAAAATACAGGAATTTCAGCTAAAATATACTTAAAAGACTGAACTGAATTGAGATAAATCACAAGATTAAATGGAAACTTTTTAAGATCCCTGTGCACTTCCTCAGTGTGCAAGAGCAGTTTATTTGCACTCTTGGAGAAAGGTACAGGGTTTTGCTGAATTTTGAACTAATTTTTCAAGGAGTCTACACATCAAAACTGATGCCTAGACCACAAAGTAAGTCTTCTGGGCGATTGCGAAATCCTTTATCTCAGCAGACATCCCTCCAGGGCAGTGGCTGGGCATATCCCACATTCTGGCCATGGGAGATGAGCCTTACAGATGTAACTGCAGTCAGTTTACACTCAGGGACTTTAGACAAGAAAGCTGAATTACCTGAATTCCCATCTTTCCTTCCTACTATCACCATCTGCAAACCCTGTCCAAATAGTCAGCCTTTCTCCATCACTCTAAGAAGTATCCTCCTCATCTCCAAACTGGACTTCTGCTGCTGCCTGATTACCATCAATCACCAATATGGAGCTGCTCAGGATTTCATGCCAGTATCCTCTGGACCCCTAAGCTGTGTTCTTCCTTTCTTTCTGTCTTCTCTGCACCCCTACTGCTTTTGGCAGGAAAGAAGTTCAGCAGCAGAAGGAGGCACGATACCAAAATTTCCCAGGGATCTACAGCTCAGAAATCCTCAGAAAATTCCTCAGAAATCCCTTTGGCCAGACAACCTTTTTGTCAATATTCTTCTAGTAAACATTAGGGCAGCTCAGGTGCCTTTTGTGTTTATGGGCACTTTGTGGCCAGCTTGGTAATACCATGATATGCTTTTGTTAGACTTGAGTTCTGGGACCCCAATGCTTAATGAGGAATGGTTTCACCATGTGACGAGTGAGGAAGGTTATGAAAAAATGTGCATGCCTATTTAACATCTAAATACTACCACATTGGGCTAGGTCTCCATTTAGTGGAATTGGCACTAGAACAGAACTGCACAAGCTGAGAACCTAGTCCTTCATTTTACCTTCTGATTATTAATCCAATCAATCACTTAGTGGTAGATTTAACTCAGTTCTTCATGCCTACATAGTGTCAGCCTGGTAGGAGGTTCTCCATTCTTCCCTCAACAAATAAACATTTTATTCTTCTGCCCAGAACAAGCATAATATTAAATAAATATTTTGTTTCCTAAGAGTAATTACACATAAAATGAAAGAAAAAGCCAAATATAACAAGCTAAAACAGGCAGAAAGCTTATTCATCTGTAGTACACACAATTATTTGCAGCTGAATTCTGCTAAATTATTTTCATGTATTACATAGTGTTTTCCTGCACTACTGCCTCACAGTAATGGAACTACTCATAGGACTAAGTATTATTTGATTTATAAAAAATTAAGGAATCCAGCCTCAATATAGACCCAGCACACAGACTGAAGTGTATGTGGAAGGGGGGAAGACCCGTGCTCACACAACCATTTTCAGTTAAAAAAAACTAAACAAGCCCTGCTCCCATGACTGATGTTTCCTGAAATTCTGGGTAGGTGTCTGACTGTGCTTTCTGTGAGATAACAGCAACAGCCACGGCAGGTGACACAGGGCCAGTACCCAACAGTGCCAAAGGTACACAGAAAGTTATCTGCACTCACCAGGCAGTGAAATGGAGGGTACACCTAGTTTGAAACTAGTGGTTAGTGTGGTTATTTGGAAGAAATGTACAAAATTTTCAAAGCACAAATCTACTTATGTCACAATAATGGCAAACTCCAATCACCTGCTGGGAATATCATCTTGAAGTTTCTTTCACGCCTATATGGAGTTTAGACATTGCAACACAGAGCAAGAAGGAGCAAGTATTTGCTATGTTTTTGTTGGATTTTGCAGCCTGACCTGCAAGTATATGAGAACTAGACAGCTATTGCCCCTCCTCCATACATCAATCCTTTTTTGCCAACACTAGTTATGGCTGTTAACAGTTGCAGTAAAGCCACCAAAATGATCTCATGTAGCAAATTCTGTTTGAATATGAGAGGCCAACAGAGCTAATAGCCCCCAGCTTAAAGGCAGTCTTCAAAGAAGCAGTTCTCCTAAACAGATAATTTTTCACCTTTAGTCTGCTTTTTCAAACACCTTACTACAGTCTACCATACTCAGAAGACTTGAACAAGATTAACTTACATCCATTCTGGAAAACACAGATTAGAAAGGTGAGTATATTTTAATCCCTTTGTTGCTAACAGAGCCCTCATTATTCTCACAATGTCTGTGGAGAGGGATTGTTAGATGCAGGTTTTACAAAAAGGGCTGCATATTTCACAAGTAGTACAATTTATATTACCCTTACAATGGAAAGGTATGGATTTTTCTATAGTCTCACGCTTCTGGGCTGGAGAACAATAGTACAAGTAGTTTATAAGGTACAGACTTCACTGAAGAGCTAAGTGATATATAAGAAAATAAAGCTTGTGCTTTACCATCTAGGGGAAGACTATGCAAATTATGGAAAGAAATATGCATCTGCCACTTCTTGCACCTCTTTCTTTTGTAGAAGTATTTCCCAGTTGTGACAGAACTAAACCCCAGCAGCTTTCATGGTGGGACTTTCCTAACAGTCAGTCACAGACAGCCCTGGCACGGCAGGTTCAAGAACTCTGCCTAGTTGAACTGGTTAGGAACTTCTGTGTCTTTTCAAAATGTTCAAGTCTTTCATCTCTTTAGAAAAAGGTCTTGACAGCAAAAGCTTTTTCCTCTTTAAAGATATCTTTGGCAAGAAATGGAATGTTAAAATAAATGCAATGTTAAAATACATGGCTACATCACTAAATACAAACATTGCCTCGGGAAAAAAAAATGACAATGGAAAGAAATCTCAGTATTCCTCAGACCAAAAAAGAAAAAAACAATAAAAAAAGCAAATTCAAAGCATGAAATACCTGCATTTGATCTAGGCATTCTTTCACAAACTTTTTTTATATACCTTAACTAGGAAGAGTGAAGAACCAGAGTGTAGGCTTTTTTTAAACACTTGTGAAGACACTTAAAACACACTAAATGGAGACTAAGTGGAGACTTTAATTCTTTTTACAGAAGCATCAGAAGGAAGTCTGTCGAACAATAAAATACACATGGACACATGTAAATATGAGATGAAATCTTCAGCTTTAAAAACAAATAGAAACAGACCCCATAATACCTCCCAAGCTCCTTCTAATTCCTCCTACAGTACCTTAGCCCTTAGATTCTTTTACAGCATTTGAGAAATTCCACAGTTTCTACTCAAAACTCCTCCTTAAGTCAATTTTTTTTTTTTAAAGTTCATTTTAGTTTACTGAGGAGTTTAAATACTATACAAGTAGCACAAATTTTGGAATTCTTGTTAAAATTCATAGAATTTTAATTGACACTTTAAATAAGATTGTAGCCAGTAATGACAGCCCCCTAAATATTATTTAAAATGCTTACTTAGCATGGTCTTTTATGGCATTTAAAGTGTCAAGCAATGAATACTAACTCAAGAAAGTTTTATTTTCCTCATTTATCTTCTAGCCACTTATATCTCTGTAAAATTTTAATTTTATAGCTGTGGGTATTTTAACATAAAAAGTACTCTGATAGCTGCAGCATCACATCAATATATTCTGAAAGCTTTCTTCTGTTGCTTGATGTTAAAAAAAAATGGAAACCACTCCTCCATTTCTTTTAAACAGTTTGCTTGACTCAGGCTTTTAAGAAAGTCAGAAAGAGAATCTGCTTTTATTCTTCAATTAATTGCTATTTATACTGTACCCTTCCATATCTACTAGTGACACAAGTGATTTTACAGTGAAAGTTCATCTGTGGACAATGCTGGGCCATTTCAGAGAAAGTTGAAGTGGTTTTCAGGAACACTTAAACACAACTCAGATAACTTGTGAGCTGCACAGAGCTGCATTCTTTTTTTCCTTGTTTTCTCTTCTCCCAATGACATTCCTATTGAGTTAATAGGATACAAAGTCCAGACAGATTTTTACTACAATGGCATCAAAAGGCTAAGATTTGTAAGTGTAGCAAAGACTATATAAACTTGCTTAGCACATGGATTAACAATCATCTGACTTACCTGTGTATGGCAGCTCCACAGACACTCGAAAGAGAGGCATAAACTCCATCCCCAAAGACATAAAACTGCCACAGAGGACAGTTTGCTGGGCAAAGGACATCTTCTGTCCCCTTTCTAAGGTCAAGTCCTCTTGTAAAGCATGTGATAGCAGTAGAAGCTAAAGAGAAAAGAAGAACTTTTGACCTGAAAATCTTAAGGGTTTGTTGTTGTTTTTTTGTTTTTTTTTTTTTAAAGTCTATACAGTTTCCAAGTTTAAAGCAATATCTGAATTTGAAATTAGGTACAATGACTACAAAGATGTCTTTGGAGCTTACAAATGTACAGTTATGACAAGGAAACACATACTTCAAAATTACTTATGGGAAAAAAGTTGCAGAAAAAGGTGAAAAGGTAAAAAAAACCCCAAAAACATGAACACACAACATTAAAATAATATCCAAGGAACATTACACAAGGAAAAGCAATTCACATCTGTAAGTTTACTGAAGAGGCAGAAGGGAAAGGGGAGGACCTTTGAGGGCTGATGGACCACAGATGCAGGTGGCACTTTCCAAGGAAGAAATTAAATCACTCTGACATCCCCACAGTAATCTCCAGCCATAAGATATCTATGAGTCACTTGAGAAATTTTGAAACTTCTCTCCAGTGGCATTCATGAAGCAGGTTGGCAGCAGCATTTCCCTTAGCCTCTGCAATAAATCCTACTGAGGCCAGTGTAATTAAAAAAAAAAAAAAAAAGGGAATACCCATCTCCTTGCTCCAGTAACACAGTAACATCTCAAACATTGGTATCAATTCATTACAGTGAAGTTTACATCTCTATCATTGTGCAGAGGACTGTCAGATTCACCCAGTGGTACAAAAGTTATTTATTCAGCTGAGGCACATGCATTTTTTACATAGAATTCTGCCGTTTTTCAAAAGTTGCTCCTCAAGTTATCATCATTAAGCTTTCATTGTGCTTGCCTGTGTGCAACGAAGGTATGCAGACTCAGATTAACATCAATACACAATTTTGCTTGGCAAACTGATGTTTTTTCTTTTGAAAACACAGAGGTCTTTATCTTGCATGGTAACCACCATCCTTCTGCTACACAAGATAGGACAATCAGCTGGTCTGTTGCACAGCAAATTAGAGATTTCGCTGAGATCATTATCAATTCAGCAGCCTAAATCCAACCCATGCCTGGCTCTTTATTCTGAATTTCTGAAGGCACATCTTACCCTTACACCTAGAAGGTGCAAGAACTTTTTCTAAATGCACTTAGAACACTACCTTTGCACAGTATTAAGATGAAAGCTGGCAGAGGCTAGCCAAGGTATCAGTGCACACATCACAGCATTATATGCCAAGGACTGTATGTTTCAGGGAGCAGTGAGTGATCTGTCTCTCTCTTGCTTTTCTGCCCACTCTTTTAATTCTTACCCTGGGGTGTTTCCTGGCCCCAACATATGCTGCTTATAAATGAAAGCACTGGGAGCATATGCTGTTCTTCATCAGGGGATAGAAAAGATGATACCTCCAGCTAATCTCACTGCCTTTAGAGCTGGAAAGCAGAACAGTTGCAGACAGAGATGCAGAGGAAAGCATGTCTGTTCGTTCTGACTGCATAAACTGAACACGCACATTCATCAACTAGGCATGTAGTTTTAATTATATACAACAGTCATTAATGCTATGCTGATACTGTTAAATTACCTAATCACATCTTCCTGAAAAATCTTCGTTGCTATTTGTTAGCACAAATATGGGACTTGTATATGCTAAATCTATCTATATAGTCCTGAGTAAGAACAAAAGAAAGCAGTAAGCATTTCTTTATTTTTCCCTTCTCAAGATAATAGAAGTTATCTACCTACCAAGACACTGTAAAGTGATTTAATCTAATTCTCAAGTATTCTGAGAAATAAAGAAGTTTCTTTTAGGATTTAGTCTTACCTACTCACATCCTCTCCATGCTTAGTCTTATTTAATTGCCTTAAAAACAAAAGAGAAATCAAGCAGAATTACCAATGCTTATACCTAGAAGCTCCATATTTTCATTGTCAAAAGTGTTTTATTATTGGTGTGCTAAAAGAAGTCGATTTGCTTTGCTGTTTGAGTCCCCTAATCTTTTCATGGAAGTTCTACAAGTGTGTTTGCTAATTACTGGACCCTGATCAAGTAGTATCCAACAAATGACACCAACAAGACCATCAAAAATCAAACAGCAGCTGGAAGACTGGAAATCCTTGGAGGAGTCACTGCAATAAGCACCACTGGTAATCCCTGCTCTCACAGCACTGCTTGTACCTCTCACCCTGCAACATTTTTCAAGCCTCTAAAACTGCAAGACACCACAGGAAGTTTTAATTCCTGTCATTTCTAATGTAATGTACTTGACTGAATTCCTTGGCCGGCTGTGCATACAAAGACAGTAATTAGACATGTCTAGTTAACAAACCCTGTATTGCTTGGAGATCTGTATTTCCCCCATCACCAAGTACCTACTAATTACCGTCATGTGGCAGGCTTTTGCATAGCACAGAAGATGGGGGGAAAAGTAATCTGTGTTTTCCCTGGCAATGAAAACACAGAAATCCATTGTAGCCCAGCTGCAAGATTTTTCTGTACTGGCAGCCTAAAGACTGTCATGATCCTTTTCTACACGAGAGGCAGGCTTCCAAGTGAAGTGTGCACATTGCTGCTGTGTGAACTGAAGAGCTGACATGCTGAAGCTAGGGGATTTAGCAGTTTATACCTCAGCTGGATCAGCACTGAGGTAGAAACACACACTTTGAAGTAAATGATGCTGTTAATTAAAAGCAACAATTTCATTTTAGTTTTCTATGTAGGTAGACACAGTTTTCTCTAAGCCATAACTCTAAAATAGAGACTAACGTCAGAAATATTTGGTGAAGTATCAAAATGAAAGCCAGTTTTTTTGCTGACTACCAAAATTAAGGCTTACAATATCAGCTCTGCAGTGTTTTTTGTTCTTCCCTATTTGTTAATGCATCATTGGCCATCCAACCCATAAAACTTCAACAATTTCATTGCACACATGAAAATGTATTAATGAGGTCTGAATACTAGAATATATACAATTGTTCTTTGACAGCTTACATACTCATCATTCTCACAAATTTTACATATGATGTTACTATTGAAATTGAAGAAGTGCTTGTTTTTGTTAGTCTATCCATGATACTCCAACATGGCAAAAAGTGACGAAGAGCTATATCTATGTATAAAGTAACTGGGATAAAACCCATATGTTTTAATCACTGTAATTGAAGAATGCAAGAACAGTAGCAGTAGAGGCATTTCTTTCAATACTTATGTGATGCAATATTCTAAATCCAAGTATTTTTGGAAGAAATAAATATAAGCTTACAATTTACAGGGAAGGATTCAGTTCTAGACTCCTACCCATTCTGGACTCTGTCGAAGGCATGAGAGCTGTTTTTTGTTACATTAAATCAGGCCTTTAGAACCACAATAAAATGACTATCATCCTGTCCTGTCAAGACACACACACCCTTCAAGCTTCACAGAAACACACTACATCAGAGTATCCTACAAAACAAAGTACAAAGAAAAGAAACTGTAATTCTTCCTCATTTAAGCCATATTTAAAGGGTAGGGATGAATGTCTTCCATCATTGTTGACCTAAAAAAAAAAAAAAAGAAAAGCAAAGACTCATTTCTCTCTTAAAACAACCATGTTTTCAATCATTCCATCAATTTCCATCTTTTTGGTACTGCTTCCCATGTACTCTGATTTTGCTGTGAACAGCTGGCTCTTATATCAATCTATACAAGTTCACACTTAATTTTTAGCAGGAGCCACTGCTTTAAGTTATTCTAGGGAAATAAAATCCGCATGCAAAATCTGATACTTTCTAATCTTGACGTTTCCATATGTTGCTTTTGGAAAACAGTTTGTTTATACAAAGGAAAAAAAATCCTATGTACATCATGGCAAAAAAAAAAAAAAAATAGGGGTTCCTATTTTGTTTTAAAGAATTAAAAAACTTTTTTTTAAATTTATTTTTTTAAAGAAAGATAACTTTATGGGTTGTAACATAGAGAAGTATATCCCTATTATGCTTCCTATTAGTATTTTTTTTTTCAAAATAGAAACATTTTAGGTCCTTTTTTATCTCGAGGCTTCAAACAAGCCTGCTTTTTCTATCTCATGCAAGGAGTGTCCCAAAAAAGACATACTAGTAAACCTACACTTATTCATATTTTGGAAAACATGTTCACAGATTGCATACTAATTCATGTAAATCTTTAGTACATATCCCAGTCTGGACAAGGGCAACGGGATTTAAAGAAATCCGGTCAGGGCTATGTCGTTCATTTCAGTCTCAGACCTGCCCTTTTCTCATCAACTTAAGGCCACTTGCCATCACATGGCAGCGTTCACCCGCCTGCACACCCTCGTGTCTGGCAACCAGAACTGTTGAGCTTGGCAGCACTTGTGTCCATTCCAGTGGGAGTATAAAGAAAGTTTTAAGATCCTCTGAGATCTTCCCAAACATTATGAGCCTAAATACAGTAGATTTTTGAGGAAACTAATGTTCTTTGATTACTTTTCAACAACAGAACTTAGGCGTTTTTATAAATGCTCCTGCAAGTTTCTAGTTCAATAACCAAATGCTGCTGAATTTAGGTTAAGACTAAAGGTAAGAGGCAATACCTTACAGAAACTGTTCACATTAATGTTATTTGAGCTGGTTCCAGGTACCTTCAGGTTACAGCGGCTTCTCCAGCCCTGAAGGAAGTATCCCAGAAAACTTTTCATTTGTTTCCTGCCAGACTGCCATCACTTCATCTATAATGCACCTGTAAAATAAAAAAGGGAAAAGAACTGCGGTTAGAGTAGCTTTTCTATTTCTGTGCATTTTTTCCTTTTTTAACCATAGCACTCCTGTCACAGATAGCTTTTATCAGTTTAGCACAAAAGAATTTTCCAAATCTTTGATTCAACACAAAGTGAGCAGCAAATTCTGCTTCCTAATAACTGTGAAATCGTTAACAACCATTCAGAAAAGCTTGGGGTCACTCACCTTCTGCAGGCCAGGCCTGCATCTGGAAGCATGTTCTTCTAGAGGCTCCTATCCTCCCTTGGAGAAAGGTTCCACTGAAAGGGGCAGACAAACGGCTTGCGTCCTCCTGTCACAATATTTCTCCAACTCCTTCCCATGGATTTATTCTGGTTCCAGGAGAGCCTGCTCTCCAGCAGCAAGGATGCAGTCCAACAAAGGATGGTACAACAGGCAGCCCCTGCCATACCCTGCTAGGTATCCTAAGTATGTTCTTTTAGTTTCCAGGTCAAAACAATGGCAGGGCAGGTTTAAAATGTTTTTAATGGTCTAAAATATGCCAGAGATCCTCAAATTGCCAAGCACTGTACGAGTGCCTTTATAACACACAAACACAACCCCACTCACTGCTGCTCCCGGCACACCCCTCGATGGGGGCACTTGTTACCACGGCGCTACTTCAGCCTGCGCCAGGAAGGAGTTTTCACCCCCGGCTGGAAGCGTTCCCAGACATCCTCCGTGCCCCTCTGCAGCTTCCCACCGGCCGGCTTCGCGCAACCCTCCCCGGCGGGGCTCGGCGGGGGCTCCCCGCGCATCCCGGCGAGAGGCGGCCGCAGCCGGGCGCGCCGGGAAGGGCCGAGCCGGTATCCGCGGCCAAGCGCCCCCCGGGCGCCGCCACCTCCCGGCGGGGCGGGACAGGCCGGGCAGAGACGCTGCGAGGGGGAAACCCCTACGGGGTGCGACGGGGGGACAGCGGCCAACTCACCCGAGCCGTCGCTGCCGCGCACCGGGCCGGAGAGCAGGAAGGCGCCTGCGAACAGAGAGGGAGCGGGTCGGGGCGCTGCTCCGCGCCCGCCCCGCCGGCCCCCGCCGCTCCCCGCGGTACCCACCGAGGAGCAGGGCCGAGAGCCACATGGCGGCGGGGTGCGGCCGCACCGCGGGGCAGCGCAGAGCTGAGCCCAGGAGAGCGGCGGAGAGCGGCGTGCCGGCCGGGTCACTGCACCGTCCCTGCGCGCTGCCCGCACCTCCGCCGAGTGGTACGGCCGCCGGCGGCCGCCGCTCCCGCTTTAAACCTCGGGCGGGCGCATGAGCGCTGGGGCGGGCGGGAGCGAAGGAGGGCGCGGGCACGGGGCTGGGCAGCCCCGCCGCTGGCCCGGCAGGTGCTGCCGTCCCTCCCCCGCCGCGCCCCCCGCCGGCTTCTTCCGCCGGCACCGGCGGCCCAACTCCTCCCTGAGCATTCGGGTGCAGAAGTTCTCCTCCCTGCCCGCTAACTCGCCCGCTCCGGACGGGCAGTGGAGGTGCGAGAACGTTCCAGTGCCCGGCGAAGCACCTCTGCGGTTTGCCTTCCCGGCCCTGCCCGCGCATCCCTCGATATCCCCCCCACTCACGGCTCATGTCAGGTGTCTTTACTCCAGATATCTTGGGAAATGCGAGCGAGGTGTTAGCTACTTCCCCGCAACATCTACCCCTTCCTCTAAGCTGAGCGGAGGGACAAAGCTGTCATGAGCACTGCGAGGCGCCGCGAGGGGCTGCCAAGCCCGCCCCGCCCGCCCCGGGCCCGCCGGCCGCAGCCGCCGCCGTGCGGGAGCCTTACCTGGTCCCGCTGGGCGCTGCAGCGGGGAGAAGCGGGGGATTTAAGCCTAACTGAATCATTCGAAGAGATGGAAATACCCGAACCGACGTTTCGGGTATCGTTTCTGTCTGGTCTAAAATACTAGCGCAAATACTACAGGTGCCTACCTTTCATTTAAGTAAAACTTTGCTTAAATTAAATTAAAGAAAAAAATGCAGCAAAACCAAAACGATCACCCCCCTAAAAACCAACCAACCAAACGAAAACCAAACCAAACTAACCAAACCAAACCCTCCACAGCCTAATCCGTTTCCGCAACTCAATGCACACACGCACGTGTGCTGTGAAGGACCGGCTGGCGCTGATGTGCACTGGACAGGTCATTTGGGAATCGTGGGCAGAGGTGCGTGTATTTTAACGAATGCCTTAAAATCGCGTTCTATGGTGGCCATCGGCTTACGCTGTTTGACTTCTGCTGAGACAGCTGTTCCCGAAATGAACTTTTAAATACAAATAAGCTTTCAGACTTCATAGGAATTAGGATTTGCCGGGGCAGAAAATTAAGTGCGGGCGGGTGTTGCAGCCAGCCCTGAGAGAGACCGGCTTTAGGAGACAGCTGCTCAGGGCAACTCGCTTTAGTTGTGTTGATTTGTTGTTGCTGTTTTTGTTTTGTTTTGTTTTGGTTTTTTTTTAAGGTGGCATAAAAATGCCCTTTGTGAAATATCTCTTCATATGATTGAAAAGAAATATATTTGAGAACTCTGCGATCCGTTCAGGAATATGTCGCCCGTAAAAGCAAGATAGGAAGCATGACCGTGTAAGTTATTCGTAATTGATTGCTTTTTCAGGAGTTTAATTCAAGCAAAGCACAGAACTGGTGAGAACACGATACCCCTTTCCCCCACAGCTTTGATCATCCCAGAAGCACATTTTTATGCTTCCCACACAGGATAAAGGTGCGGTGCTCTCCTCATGATATGGTCTTCTCCTGCGGGAGCATCTCAAATGCAAAATTATGCAAAGCGGATGATGCAGATGTCAGGAACTTCTGCTGACATTTCTTTCAGCTTTTCAGGATCCCGAGATCTTGTAAAGAAATTCCTGCTCGTCAGCAAGATGTCTCCTCAGCTAGAGGTGCCCTCGAGTGAGTCGGTCACCTTTCGCTCCCTGACAATAGCCGCCAAAAGGTGCGTCCCTGAGCTTTCCTCCCGTGCGGGGTCTCCCGCAGGTGCAGTCTACTCGGCACAATTTTTTGTGACAACCCTCGGTCCCATTTCCTTAGAGCTGAGGTATTTAAGAGAGAAGGGATACTTGCTCAATTTTTATTTTTAACGAAAAAGTCTGGGCAGGCAAAGGGCGCGCAGGGGGCTATGGCAGCCGTGGGGCTGGCAGCTCTGGCGTCCCGCCTCCCTGCAAGCCAACGGGGCAATCCCCGCTCCCTTCCCGGTGCCGGCGCCCGCCCTGCAGCTCCCGCCCCGCAGCTCCCGCCGCCGGCTCCGCCGCCAGCCCCGCTCCAGCCGGGCTCACGGAGGCGGCACAAAAGCGAAGCTCAAGCCCGGCCGGGGTGGGGGAGACTGTGTTGGCTGGTCCTGGGCTTATGTTTCAACTTTTCCGGTGGAGAGAGCAAATTGCTCCGCAGAAAGTTTTGTCACACGGGCTGATGATATGCGGAAAAGACTCCACTACTGGAATAACTAGTAAAGTAGGTATATTTATTCCAGCGCTGGGATGCATGGGGGATAATTCCTCCGAAGTCATGGGTGCCGACAGCTGCATTCAGCTTGGTATATATCGGGTTACAAGTTCCATATTCATTAAGTTTCCCAGTACGCCTATACATATTCATTGCCTAGCCCCGCCTAGCCTCGCCTCGTATTACAATGAACCCCAAATCATTTACATCCACGTTGCGCTTGCGCAGTGTCATCTGGTGGTCATGGGCAGGGGTCTCCGGGATGAAGTAAGAGTCCTCCTCAGATGAAGTAGAGTCTTCCTCATTCTGAACTTTTCGCTTTGCTTTCCCCCACATGCTCTTTATGTCCCTGGCCCAAGTCCAAACTTCAAGGCTGGTTTAAGTTAGTTTTAGGTTCGAAAACAGGATCTTTGGTCAAGATTCCTTCCCTTTATCAATAGTCTTATATCTTCTCATTCTGCTTTGGTAGGCACAATAAGTGTTGAGCAAGCTGTATGCATTGTTTTTAACAAACAGCTTCTTAGCAAATCATTTAACCTCTGCTTTCCCCTCCTCCCTCTGATTCGCTGGGGTGTTTGCCACAGTGAAATGTCCCGGGAATACCTTCCTCCGGAGGTCGAGGGACAGGCAGGAAGAACAGGGAGAGACATCCCATTTATGCCGGGAAATACGGGAAATGCCTGAACCGAGGGAGATTGGCTGCCCTGCCACACAGCCCCACAGAAACCTCTCTGTCCTTTGTGTGAAGAAAGGCTTTGTGCAAAGATCAAAAAGTACAGAAGAAAGCACTAATTAAATTTTAAGCCCTATATTCCACTTGGGTAGGAAGGACCCTTCCTGTGCCTTGCAGTTCACTCGCTGGGAAAATACATTCGCTCATCCTCATTGCAGCACTCCGTTACCTCCTTTCTACATTTTCTTTCCTCTGATTCCCTTTGTTTTCTGGGGGATTGTGTTTCTGGCTTGTCCCCGCATTCCTTTCAGACCTACAGTGCTTTCCTTGACACCTTCTTCCCAAAAGCTGCTTAAATTATCCTCCAAATTGTTTGGCATTGACTTGTGCGTGTCACATTCAATTTTATGTTCAAGAGGTTCTGAGCTGTGCTTGAATTTTTTGGTTTGAAACCATGCTGTCCTGGAAAGGGCATTAAGGAATTGCCAGGAATGCTGGTATGAGACAGGCAAACTGATGCCAGGCTGATGGAGCACACACGTGCCTGCTGCTGGGCATCCATCTGTAGCAAGGCTGTTTGATGCCTTATAGACTGGTGATTTGAAGGGACTTCAGATGGCAGATGTTACACTGCCTGTGGACAGAGCCCTTTTCCTTACATTTTGGGGCTCAATTTGTTAATTCACACCATCACCTTGGTTAGGCTCCTTTATGAAACATTAGTTTTGTTTTGTTCCCAAATAACTGTCTTGATAGTAAAACAAACAGAATCATATCCCTTAGGAAAAACACATTGAATAAATATAAACATTCAAGCCAGAAGAAGGAAGCAAATGACTGTGGAAGAAGCACTTAAAGCAAAGACTGTAACACGGGATTTTTTGATACCCTCTGTGCTGGGTGGCAGGGGAAGCACTAGTTTATGTAAATGTAAGTGCATGCATACAGATATTTAGTATTAAGCAGCACCAGGGTGGAGGCTGGAGCATTGGAGCTCTGCCACTCTTCCTGTCCCACTGCTGAAATGCTCCTTGGCAGCCTTTGCTCCCTGGCACCGTCTGGGCTCCCAGCACAGTGGTTACTCCCTCCAGGAATCTAACATTGCCTCCTTCTTTAGGAGGCTCATATGCACGGACAGGCACCAGGCCATGGCAGGTGGCCAAGGCCCATGGGGACACCTCAGCAGGGGCTACAGAGACAGAAGACACCGTGCCTGGCATTGCACAGCCTGGAGTCCTCTCCAGGATGGCTCTTCTGGGGTGGGCTCTTTACCATGGCCAGGAGCAGTGTGGAACCACCCTCCAACACACCGGCCTGGCAGCCTGAGCACTGAGGAGGACAGGTGGCTGCATGCAGGCCTCCCCTTTCAAGAATTCAAGCATGACTGCTAGCAAAAAGTTCCTGATGGGCAGCAAACCCTCATCTACCTGCAGTTTATACCTTTTAAATTAGAATTTTTTTTTATACAGTAACTGCAGAGCTCTGTTAGGAGGGACTAGGTGTGAATCTGCCTCCTCTCCTATCAGGGCTTTCCCCATGAAAAGGAAGAAGACCACCCATCTCTCACCCATGATCAGTAGTGATCTCACCTCTGTCCTGTCCTGTTGTGTACTCTCCAGAGTAACATGAAGGTTGGTCCTTACCATGATGTCTGAAAAAATTTTATTTTTCAAGATAAAATTTTAACTATGTTTGATTCTGTGGGTTCCATTACTGTATTAGTTCAAATAATTATTTTATACGTTTCATTGCCATGAGGATAAAAATGAAGCCTGGGGACAAAATAACATAGGTAAGGGTAAACAGATTAAATTTACTTCACATATGAATTTTAAAAACACAAGTAAAATTGTAATGATTATTTCAAAAGTAGTTAATGGCTCTGGATTCATCCTTGGATACTTAGCTTGGGATATTATGAAGAGCTTTTTTAGCCTGGAGGTGTATTTTTATTACCATTTTGAAATTTTTTTGTGTTAAAACATTGAGGACGCTTAAATAATTAATAAATACAAGGATGGGGCCCTGCTTTCATTTGCTGCCCATCCACTCTTCTGTTTTACTTGATGCAGCAATGCCATCATGTATAGGAGTAAACTGCCAGTCAGAAAATCTCTTTTGTACACTGAGAACTGGGGACACTGATCTCTGTGGTGAAAGCCAAGGTGCGTGCTTTCTGGAAACATAATTTCAGTTCCTGTTTCTGCAGCCAGCACCTGTAGTCTGAGGGTTCATCCACCTGTTCAGTCAAACAGGCTGCTTCCTGTTCCATGGGCACACATTTCTTGGAGATAGGTCTCTTTCTGTAAGTGAGGTGCATTTTTCTGCTTCATATAAACATTATGTTAATCCTGAATGGAAGTGCCCGATCAGAGCCTGCCTGTAGTCATATGGCTGTTGTTGAATGTGTGGCTTCTGTTATTCCTGGCTCTGTAGTTGGTGAACATGCTGTTCCTTCCACTTCCTTCGGTAACAGTCATCTGCACATTTTGAGGGTAATCCAGGGCACCACACACACACACACACACACTGTAGCCATTCTTAAAATGATGAATTCTTCGTCTTTCCTTCATGTACACTTACATTTGCACACAGTGTTTGCAAATCACCATAAACGAAAAAGACATTTTCTGTCTAACCTTGTAAAGTGAAGATACGGTGAACTCAGCTTACCCACTTTAACCCCTTAATAGTTGGAGTGGACTGGGACAAGCAGTATCTGTGGGATGGAATTTGAATTGGTACCTTCTCTCTTGATTGCTGTGAAACATCCAGGAAAAAGAGATAATTGAGAAATATTTGTAAATGTCCATAACACGTAAAGACCCTCTGTAACGTGCTTTTAGTGCTAGTCCAGAAAAGTACATATTGCCAAAACTAGCCAGCACTTGGCCATTTTGACAAGCAGAAATAATGTCACTGGTGGATTGCCCAAAATCAGAATTGTGCAAACCCATTTGTAACTCTTTTATTTCACTGGACTTTTAAGTATCATGAACTAATGGAAGTGAAACCTAGATGTATTTCATTAACTGAATGAGAAAACCCATGGTTTTTCTGAGCATGATTTAATCATCTACAGAGACGGTTGAAAAGAGCCACTTTTCAGTTTCTAGAAAGAACAGACATTATGATGCCTATACCTCTGCATTATTATAATCACCTGTTTAAAATATTTTTTTCAGCATTCTAATGACAGCAAAGTAAACAGATTTATGACATCTATTAAGATACCATTGTATCTTTATTTAATACTGAGATTCTGATAACACTCAGCTTTCAGAAATAATTGTGTTTCTGTCGTGTTCAATGCAATATAGGTTTGTAGGAGAATAATTGTTGATCCAAGGCTGCTTATAGTCTCTAGAGATTAAATGTCTCTTTTTTAAAATCAAGGACACTATCATCTGTCTCTTAGAGGGATGAAACTGCAGTTCAGATTTCACTTTGGCATGTATTGTAAGCATTTATGTGGGTTTTAAAGTATTTTTAGAGTTTCTATTTTGATGATTAAAAAAAAAATCTGACAGTTGTTGTTAAATCACTAGTTTTTACACTTGGAGCTTGATTTATTCTCCAGAACTCAGCTCCTTTAGCCAGAAATCATAGACTTGGCTTTTGACTATTTTGTGGTTGAATTACTACCCATCTCCAGCAACAGATGGAGCTGTAGGTATTTTTCTCTCTCTTAGTCCTTCATTGTTCTTTTTTCACCCCTTCAGTAGTAATTTGAATATATTTTCTTTAAATGGGAATTATTTACCACAACACGAATTTACCCCTAACTCCAAGTTATGTACTTCTAAAAACACAACTTCTAAAGTATCTGCATCCAAGGTATGGAAAGGGTGAGAGCAAATGGCTTGCATTTTTCTTCCTCTGAAGGCAATGGCAAGTGTCAACCTTTTCCTTCCTGCGGAAGTAAGGAGCTGTAGACAGTTTGTGTCATCAGAGGATGGTGGCTGAGGATGCCTTTGTTTGTCCAGTGGCTGGTTTTGTGTAAGGGTGAAGGGGTGCTTGGTAATATTGTTTAACTCTTCTTGAATCAGGCAAAAAGAAGACTTCACCTTGTGCGTTTCCTTTGCAACAAAAATGATATTTTAAAACTAGAAGTATTCTGAAACACATCCTTAGCCAGGTTCATCATTCATCTCTGCTTGGGCATATAATTAGAGGGCAGCCATGGATAAGAGAGCAAAGATGCCACCCACACAGGGATGTGCAGAGTGATGGCTTCCTTGAAGTGCAGTAGTCTTAATTCTGGCTGGCTGAGTATCACAGCCACAGCCTGCCTCTGGCGGTGAAATACCTTTGGTGGTGAAACCTTACTTTTCAGAGGAATGCCTAATACTCAGGGTAGATGGTTTTAAGGTCCTCTAAGGATGTGCTGAAGGCTTTTTATATTTTAAGCTCTATGAGCATGTATGTTTGGCCTTTTGTGAGGCTGTTCTTCAAGCCATTTCAGTGTAAGCATTGGTATTGGAAGAGAAAAGCCTAGTTTCTTTTGAAAGAGCACAAGTTTGAGAGGAGAAAGCAAACAGTATATTGGCCTTTAGCTCTGCCAGTTCCAGTCAATTCAGAGAGATGATTCATTGTGCAAAGACTATTCAGCACAGTGTTGGAGTGAATAATTAATTTCTTTAAAACTTGTTCAAGTGAATGGTAGTTTTGAGCTACCAGAGGTTTCTGGATTAATTCCTTTGGGTTTTATTGATTTTTTATTCCTGTCTTTTAGCACTGTATTCCGTCTTGTTAAATGGGTCTTAAAAACTTATTCAGATCATGAAATCAAAGAGAGGAAATATTTTCCCCTCAAGAACAGCAGAGACTAAAAGATAGAAAAAAACAATGCTTCTTTTATTTTGAAAAGTCACGCTGAATGATGAATGCAGATTTTCACTTTGGTGCAAAACTATTTTTTCCCCCTGTCAACTATTGCCAGTTTGAAAGAGATATAAAATATTTTGAAATAAAGAAGTGGTACAGAAATCAGTGGCCATTCCTTTTTTTTTTCCCATGGAAAGAATTTTTAAAAACAGGCATTGCTGTAACCCTTCGCAATAGAAATTCAAGATACTTTATTCACATATAGCTAGTGTAGTTTTGTAGGACTAGGATCTCTCTGAGCCCCTCAGCTCAGAACTGCTTGGAAAAATATTAAGAGTAAGATGGGTTATGATAGAATTGCTGGAACTGTTCAGGATGACAATGTTTACTTTGATGTCTCTGAGACTCACACCCGGTAAAGGATTTAAAGGCCATAAACTCGTACGCTTTGTTCTCAGATTTTTGTTTTAATTCCTTCTAGTTTTACTGATATTTATTTCCTTTATTTTGACACCGCTGTCTGTGCTGGCTCTTAAAATCTTACTCAGATCATGATATCAAAAGAGAGGAAGTGTGTTCTTGTATTGTCCAGCTTGGCAGGGGGATTGGTTAATTCTTAAAATGGGAGTGTGGCATAGGATTTGAAGTTCTTAATTTGTTACCTCAAGTATCATCACTATTCACTGTCTCTGAATTGCACATTTATTTGTACATAACATGACTTTTGCTACTGTGATGTAAGTAATTTCTTTTTGTAGTAACAATTGTGACACAATTTGTTTGTTGTTAGAAGAGTAAAAAATGGATTTTAAAATTTATATCTGAACCAAAAATTAAAGCATTTTATTTCAATTTAATCACAAAATAATTATTGGGGGTTTTTTTTCACATCAGGGTTTCAATTTAAAATAATGGAATTTTGATTGAAAATGTGAGCAGTTTTATTTTAAAAACATTGTAAAACCCCCACTTTTTTGAAATGACACATCTGATTTTGATGTATTAGAATATTCTAATATTACAACTAGTTAAAGATAAAAAAATCAGATTTTTTTTCACCACATTTAATCTTATTTTGCAGAACGTCTCTCTGCAGTTCCATTTTCTGAATAATTCACTATTCATAAAAAATATAGTTCTTCAGGGTTTTTTTCAGTTTTATGCATTTGCTTGTGTCTATGAAACAATTCTGTAAGAAATATTTACATATATCACTTGATAGAGTAGGTGGTTTTAATGCACAAAATAAAACAGACATGCTGAATTTTCAAACTCATTGTGTGTGAAGCAGTCAGTATCTGTAAAGATGGAAAATTTATATCACTAAGGAAAATTTCATTTTTCAAAACTGGAGAAGTAATTAACAGGAACGTAAAAACTATCACAAACTGTATTTATATATTAAGGGTCTCACAGATGTGAAGATAAAGGGGGAAGACAAGAAAAATCAACAAAAATATGAAAGGCATAGGGATAAAACAATAAACGGAAAGGGGCAGTCACTTAGACTTAAGGTTCCTTGGCAGGTGCCCCTTCACTTTGCCTTTCCAAGCCATCTCCAGCCCCATGCAGTGGGTGGACATTTGCTGGGGTACCTGTACAGCCTGCAGAGGGTGGTCCCTCCCTGGACACCTACAGCCCTGTCCTGCCGGACAGCTCAGGCTGCCGGGAGAGCTGGGACTCTCTCAGTGTGCTCAGTCTGCCAGGAAGGCTGTCTCTACACCTGTGCTGGAGAAACCAAACTCTGCTTCTCCACTGGAAAGTGGGTCTGGGGACCTTTGAGTAATGCTGGATCCTTATTTGGAAGCTAAATTAATGGTCAGTACAAATAGGTTAATCCATAGTTAACACTCGTGGGACTCAAGTGTCCTCAACGCCAAGTCCTTTTTGGTACTTCTTGCCAGAGGCAGATAAGGCAGTCTCACTTTTTTTCTTCCCATGGATTTGTCTCTCCAAGATATCTGCTTTTACTAGTAGCATTTGATCTCTTTCTAATGAGGTGACCACATTACAGCTTTGTTAAATTCCTTCCCAAGAATGGTACTCCATGTTCAGATTCTTTGTTTATGTCACACAGTGTCACAAAAAGGGCTGCTGCAACCCTCAGAAGTTGATTTATTGCAAGTGCTTCTTGCTGGGAAAGATTGTTTTTATTTTTTGGTAGTATACCTATTTTTAATATTTACAGGGGAAGATAAAATTCTCAATTTTTTTTGTTTGCTTGTACTGGAGACATTTAATTAACATTAATTAGTTGCATTAAAATTAAGAATGAAATTATGCTACAGGAATGCTTAAATACACTTTTAAATGTTTCTGATCCAAATACAGACAATTTCTTAAAAGAACACTAGTAGGAGGTCCATTCTTCAGTTTTATAAACATTTCTGTGCCTCACTAAGGCCCACAAGACCTGGGATAAGGCCAATGTAGACCAAATACAAGTTGGCTGATACATGTGCAGGACTTGAGGCCAATATAAATGCATCTATGAAATGAGTGTGTATGAAAAATCCAGGGAAAACAGTTTGAAGAAGACCACCAACAAATAGATCACACATGAACATTTCTTTCATGTGCCTGAGAGTCATTGCAAATATGTTTAGACAGTTTT
The DNA here is from genome assembly GCF_965178545.1 of Coloeus monedula. Taxonomy (NCBI): domain Eukaryota; kingdom Metazoa; phylum Chordata; class Aves; order Passeriformes; family Corvidae; genus Coloeus; species Coloeus monedula. The sequence goes on along the minus strand of NC_138786.1, from coordinate 37,325,977 downwards.
ATCTGTGGATTTTAATTTACCATAGAGCTGGAGAGAAAATGGTGTTTTACAAATATGTCCAATCCAAGCGATGTAAAAAATAACCTATTATGCCACATTGTAGAGAAAGATATTAATTTTTAAAGAAGTTTTGTAAGTGAAGCTGTTGATAGAATGGAAGAAATAAATGTCTAAATTTATGATGTTACTTTGCAATATGTGTCTGAAGAAATGTTTAATCATTTAGCAAATGCTACACACGAATGCTAAGCTGAACTGATTAAATATGTGCAAGTTACCACTATGAATGTTGTACTTCGTCAGAAGATTTTAATAATGCATTAGGTGCTTGAAAGATAATTCAAATATGAGAAAAACCCAATTCCATCTGCTAGGTAGCAAATGAAACTGTGGTTGGTAAAAGACCCAGGGGATGCAGCCCATAGTCGTGTTCACATGAGTCATTCTGAAGTCTGTGACAGTGAGCACTGTTCTGTCTTAGCGAGGGCTGCAGATTTGCACTGTTTATTAGGATTAATTCTGTACTCTTAACTTTCAAAGGGAAATGTCACACTAATGCCAGCATTTATTGGTATCCAGCAAAATTTAGAGACAATGAATCCTTGCTCTTTCAAAATCAAACACTCCATGAAGCAATTCTTTCCCCAGAAAGGGATTTGAACTCATTATCACATCTGGCATATGCAAAGCCACATCTAACTGTTTTGGTTTTTTCCTTTACTTCCAGGAGAAAAAAGACCAAATGCAGAAAAACCCAAACAAACCACCTCCCCTCACAACCCCAGCTACAAAAAATGTATTGTGCTGCAGCTCCTCCCTCTCTTCCTGAGTTTCCCCATTCTGTCCTTTGTTGTTGGAGATAATGCTGTCTTTTCATTGTGAACAATTATTAGATACACATTTTATGCATTTTTATAATGCAAATCTATTAGTTTATTTGAAAATATCTACAAGTTTAATGACATTAAAGTTTTTAATTTTTAACTTTGCGATTCAACCATCGGTAAAAATTCAAAATTCAAACGGTATAATTTCATGGGGACAATACATAGTACTGAATTAGATATGTTAATTTTCTCATTGGGAAACACATAAAACACACTTCTTCAGGTTTTTGAATAAAATTTTGAATAAAATAGAATGTATAGAGTATACATTCATAGTATAAATTTTGTCACATACTTCAAATACAAGATGATGCCCTAATGACGTCCAGCCGTGTTAAATGGGATGCACATGCATGCTGTTGACAAGTAGAAATTGTAATGGGAATGTTGGGTATTACTCTCTGGGAAATATTCATTACCCCCTTATTTTGGACTCCAAGCTCATCTGATAATTTGGAAGTTAATTGCCTTTGACTTTCTCTGCAGATACTACAAAAGACAAGAGTAATTTCATTCAGATGTGCTTCACTGAAAACAGAGGGAAAAAATAGAGCCTACTTTTCTTTTAATGTGGGGACCCCTCCCTAGTGTGACTGATGTCTGACAGAGGGATGTATAGTACGAATAACATGAGGTCCAACAAGGCCCAGTGCCGGGTCCTGCCCTTGGGTCACAGCAACCCCAGGCAGCAATACAGGCTGGGGCCAAAGCGGCTGGAAAGCTGCCTGGTGGAAAAGGATCTAGGAGTGCTGGCCAACAGCTGCTGAACACCAGCCAGCATGTGCCCAGGTGGCCAAGAAAGTCAATGGCATCCCGGCCTGTACCAGCAATAGTGTGGCCAGCAGGATCAGGGCAGTGATTGCCCTCCTGTAGTGGACATTGGTGAGGTCACACCTCAAATCCTCTGCTCTGGGTCCTTCATTACAACCAAGATGTTGAGGTGCTGGAGCTTGTCAAGAGAAGGGCAATGAAGTTGGTGAAGGGTCTGGAGCACAAGTTATACAAGGAGCAGCTGAGGGAACTGGGAGTGTTTAGCCTGGAGAAGAGCTGCAGGGGTGACCTTATCCTTCTCTACAACTGCCTGAAGGGAGACAAATCAGTGCTGATGAAAGTTATGGAAAAGGCTGTTGAATGTGAGACATACTTTTGCGTTGAAAGATGAAATCAGGGTGGTGGTGTAGCAGCAGCCAGATGATAGTTTTCATATGCTAGGGGTAGATTGGATATTAGTGGGTAGAGGAGCAGTCAGGAAAATTCGAGATGAATCTACAGGTGTTGCACGGTAACAGTGGACTGGAGGAAGTAGTCTGTACATGTCAGTATATATACATGGATGGGCTCTTTTGGGGGGTGTTAAAAACCTGATATTTGTACTTATACAAATATATGTATCTACATATCATATATAGACGTATTTATAAAGTCTGAAACTGCAAGGGTAAACATGATGGGTTAGCAGAAGGGTTTAGCATGTTAAGGATAACAGAAAATAGCATGCAGTGAAAATGTTAGCACTGAAAATTTTAGGGGCAAATTTACAAGTATGAGCATTGTAAATGAGTTGTATTGCTACAATCTTCTGCTGGAACAGCAGTTGGTTGCAGAAGTGATTTTTTATTTATCTGATATTGCTGTGGCAGCAAGATGTCAGCTGGAGTTCAGAAAAAGAAGCAACAAACTGTTGAAAATGAGGGTGATACCAAGTGAGAAAAGCCCAGAAAAAGGAAGAGACAGGGAATGAGGTGTTGAAAAAAGATGACAGGTGGGATACAGAAGATGATAAAAGACAGGAAAAAGAGATCTGACTGGATAGCTGTATTTCTTGTTCTTTTTCCCTGCTTACCATTTGAAGCACTGATTTTATTGTACTCTCCTCAAATGTTTTGAGGCTTTTGTCCAACCAGGAGTTACAAGAAGTAAGCAGACATAGTGAATATTTATTGACTTAACTGGAGTATAATATTGATAACAAAGGAAATACCTTTTTAGCTACATGGCAAAGAAACAGGATTAAATAAAACCCCAAATCCTTTTTGGCTGCAATATCAATCCCAGATCAGTCTCAGAGTGCAAGAGTTGTGAAAGTATAAAAAATAACCTAAAGTAAAGACTAAAATAGCTAATATTGGTGTCCTGTTTGGGTACAGAAGCACCAATTGAATCAACTGAAAAACAGTTTGTTTATGCAGCCAGTCCTTCCAATAGGCAACTAGGAGCCAAATGACTATTAAAGAACACATGAAAGTGCTGAGTCCAGGGAGTGAGTTTTTCATTTGCTGCTGCTCTCTGAGCTGGGAAATGTCCTCCTTATTAAAAAAAATTCCTCCTAGCAGCTAGTTCCCAGAAACCTGGATGAGAGAGTTGCTACTGAGAACGAAGGGTAGGACTCATCAAACAACAAACAAAGGAGAGAGAACTTCTTAGGAAAAAGATTTATCTTCTTCCTTCTGGTGTTTTCTCAGTGCTTGTAAGTAATGTAAGTACATGACCACCTTCTTGGTCTCCGTGGACAAGAAAGCACTGACAAATCTCAAGTACAGCTCTACTCTTCCATTTTTTCAGTGCAGCGTCCCTCTTCATTCCTGATTGAAAATGTAATATTTTTATCAGTGTGCACAAATTTTTGCTTTTATCAGAAAGGTACTACTACTTCCTCTCTGTGACACCATAATTAGGAAAGTGGTCTAGAAGGTGCTGTGTCACTATCACTGGAATTAAGTGCTTCTGCTGTGAATCGTGGCCATGCAGTTTATTAGCAGAGATTTTGCTTGTGAATGTCTCTGACATCCCTGGACTCAGATTTGATGGAGTCCTTTAGAAGAGGCAGTTAGTTAATTACACTAAGAGGATAAAAAAAAGTGAGGAAATGGTTATTTAATACTGCAAGACATCTCTGTGTGTAGATTTAGCTCTGGGGACAGAAAAAGAAAGGAAAAATATTCTGATGATTTTTGAGCATTTTGGAAAGTCATTGTTCTCTCATGGCTATGACACAAAGACCAGTATTTTTTCTGCAGTGTATATTGTATATGCAATTGTTAACCCTGGATGTAGTTTCACAGTTTGCTGCCTTCAGGTGGAAAGCCAGATTGAAGGGTCCTCTCTATCTTCCATCCCCGGCCATGCTCTCGGCCACTCATTATCCTGCACTTCTACAACTGCCCATGTGCACAATGCCTCGTGATGCCACCCTGACAAAATCTGAAGGGATCCAGGTTAAAAATAACTCTGCTAAAGGGTTATTTTCAGCAATCCATTTTACCCTGTGCTCCTGCAAGCAGTTGCTGTGGCATATCTGGAGAGGGGAAGCTGCAGCGGAAGAGCAGGACCACGCAGCCGGAGGTGGGAGGAGAAGCAGATGCCAACCTCCTGTGGCAGGATGGGCTCTGCTGCCATTAACACCTTTGGAGCTATGGGTGTGATCCTGCTCATGCTGAAAACAATAGGGTTAACCGGGGGCATGAAGGAGGTGCTCTTCTCATCTCAAGTCCCTAGAACTGCAAGGTTGTTTGTTGGTTGCTTTTACTCTCTGAGAATCCTTTGCTGTATTAATAGTTCTACAACTAGTTAATTAATAATTATTAATAGTTCTACAACTGTCTTACATGGACCATTCCTTTCTGTGTTTGTGTATTGGATTGTTCTGTCAATTGCATATCTGCACGTAAAACTAGAAATCTGAAGTCAAAAATTAGCAACTGAGAATATTCCAACACCAATATTTAATATTCCATAAACCAACACAAAATTCACTTCTGATTTGGGTACATATCTAAAGGATATGTGGTCAAAATGGTTTTGGATGTCTTCAAGATATTTGAAACAGCTGGATGGGTTTTCTATGTCAAAATTTTTTTCCTGTTTCTGAATCATAAAATTGACTAGATAAAATAATTTATAAAATGATTTTTAAAAATAGTTTTAATATAAAATTTTTAAATTTCAAATTTTAAAAATAGAGCTTTTGGGCATATTCACTTGGTCACTATTAAATTAACTGGATCTGGTATATTCTCTTAAAGTTTTTTCACTTAAACTGTGTCTTGTGGCTTGCATGTTGCTTAAGTGCCACAAGACAGTTTATTTTTATAATATTAAATTTGGGAATATTTATAGATAGTCCACTTGGCTGGGAATAGAAGGCTTGTGAAGATATGCAAGACCAAGAAACATGAATTCACCCAGTTTGAGTGGGCCCTTGGTGAGCAATGACTGCTCTCCAGCCTGACCAGCAGGGCACACTTAGAAGCTGCTGCACAAATCAAAATTTTTGGGCCCACAGGAAAAACAGCAGAGGAAGATGCATTTCATGTCATTATGAGCAGTAAAAAAGATGTAGTCTTTTAATTCTTCCCTTCTCAATTATTTAGAATTAGAATTCGTTATTAGAATGAAAATACTGCTTGAATGAATCTTATTACAAATTAAGAACTACCATAATTTCCAAGTCTTCCCAGTCTCATAGTATTGTGGTTACAAGATCTGGTTACACTTTCTCTTCTGAACCTCAACTGTATTAATTCATGAGCTTCAATTCATAAGACCCTTCTGAATAATTTGGAATCATCAAACCCCTTCCTCTGCCCTCTGCCCTTTATCTGCTGTGGTGGAGGAGACTGGTCATTCACAGGCACATCCAGAACTTGCATCCAAGGAGATAAAATTACCTCCTTGTGGCTGCATCAGCTGTCTCCTCCATATTGACTTGTTTCATCTTTTTTGCACAGCAGCCTCTTCTCCATGGAAAGACAAATTCCATTGTATCCCTTTATTGGCATCAGGTTGATCCTGTCTGCTCTTTCAGATCTGCAACAGCCGTATCCTGACGATATGTATAGAGCAGTCAGAAACTGATCCTGGGGATTAAAACCAGTGGGTTTTGTGTTTAATAGGTGTCAGCCTACACAGGGATGAGTTTCCAGTCCTCTGACCACCTGTCTCTCCCATCAAGTGCCATGGGCGTTAACAAACTTTATGGGATTTGGCCCAGGAATAAGAAGAGCAATTTGTAAAATGAGTTGTCAGATGCGAATTCCCCATGCATACAGAGACTGGTCTGTAAAGTCTATTGTGTGCAGAGAAGTTGAGATGATGATAGAGAACTGATCCTTATGCTACAAAACTGAGTGGGCATCTGAGTGGGTATTAAAATAATTTCTGTGGTGCTTCCATTGCACTTCAGCAATATTTAATGAGAACATTAAAAATTAAGGCTATACTAAAGGCAAATTCAAACAAAAAATTGCTGATAAATATTTAAAGGTGTAGTTGATGTGTTTTATTATACCTGGAAAAATAACTACAGAATCCAGTGAAAATGGGGTTCATTTTGCTGTTTTGTCATTATTGGTGCTAGGATACATACAGCTTCAGCAGTGGGACAGCTTGCTACTTGTCTTAGTGCAAATGCTACTTCATGGAGGGAACATAGTTACAGGAAGCTGCATTTCCATAGACTTTTAAGTATATGTTAATAGAAGGATTGTATGTTTTTTAAGGGAGGATAGCGGGCCAACAGTGGAAAGTTAACTGTCTTAAAAATACTGTTGAAGCAAGAGATCTATGGTGTTGCCATTTTAATGAGGCCGTGACAGTGCCAGTAATCCCTGCAAAAATAATCTGTCAACAGACACTCACAAAAATGAACAGAAAGAAGCCAATAATCAGTTATAAAATACTGCTTCTAAAACCACATTTAACACTGCTCTGTTCATCCAAACCAGCAGAAGATGCTAAGCCCATCTGAGATATTTTCTGATATTGAGAATTACTTGGAAGAAGCTTTGAATTTAGCTTCTAAAATTAAGAAAACTTCACCAATGGAATGCTAGAAATCAGAAATATTGAGTTCTGAGGCAATTTCCTGAAAGGGTAGGAGATGATACTGAATATAAGTTTAAAACATATTGGGTTTTTTATAAAAAATTACACTCCTGATGTCCGAGAGCATGTAATGTAGGGGTGATTCAGCAGAGTTGTGGACTTTCTGTTCACATAAGGAAAACTGACTTTAATGCAGCACAGGTATAGTATCACCATGAGTAATTATACTCCAAATGTCAACATTACATTTCACCTTGCTTTGCTAAAACTTGTGGCCCATCTTCATTAGTTGCATGTGCCTCTCTTGCTCCAGTTTCCTGCCTGTAAAGTGGTGACTAAGTGTAAAAATAGATGACTATAAGTGTATCTAGATGCTTGTAGCCAAATCCAAACTACCCACTACATGCAAGCTGACTTGCAGCCCATAGCAAGCCAGCTGGATCAGTAAGCAGTGAAAATCCATCAGGGGCAAAGGAAGAAGGGGAACAGAATGGGTCTAGTTCAAACTGCACACTGTTCACACACATGGCTGTCCTCCTGTCCATAGAAACAATCTGAACAACGATGCGAAGTCATTAAAAATATGGAAATAGTCTATATACCTAGAGACATAACTCAAACTGTATAGAGACTTTAAACGTAAGAGAAAGAGGTTCAATTTTCTCAACTTATATGAAGATTTTCATGGTTCATTTTCAAAAGTAAAATCCAGTGACATTTCTCTTCATAAATAGAGACAGATTTATATGCAAATGTCCTCTTGTAACTAATCCTAGAGCCTCATGTCTGCCAAACTGCCAGAATTTTGTCCAACAGCTACAAGGCTTGGCAGAAAAGACATATGTACACAGATACATATAGGTTTACAGAACATTCTGCCATCATGTTACTCTGTGGCCTGGAAAAAATTGGTACTTGGAAGTTTATGATATTTTACTAAGAAAGTCTTGACTTACAATGTAGACAGATGCCACCACAGAAATTAGAAATCTTTCACAGAATTTTAGAGCATGATAGGTCAACAGTTTACTTCGCATGCATTGGTGAGAGGTACAAAGTAAGAGATGAAACAATTTATTTGCACGATACTGAAAATTACTAGTTTCTGTGGTTTTTATGATCCTTAGGACAAACTAAGATTTCTGAGAGGGCCAGATGGATCTGGGGTCTGGACTGGCAGTGTAGATCCTCATTGGCACTGTAGAAGCCTCTACTCTTGTTGGCCTTGATCTCTTGCAAAGCTTGCATCAGTTGTCTCTGCTGAACCACTCAGTCTGCTCTGAGGAGATCAAGGACGGGCTACCGGCTTTGGTAGTTTTGGGAAAAAGTCAGCTACTACGTCCCTATATCCCATTTTCTCATATCTAAAATAGGGATATTAGGTCTTTTTTTGGTGAGGTTGCTGTAAGACAGCAGTGCATGTACGTGTTGCTGCTGTTATTATTTGTGAATTTGGGACCAGCATGATGGGAGTACTCAGAGAGACCCACAAACCAGGCAAAACCACAAATCTTCAGACATTCACTTATCCTCAGATAAAAGGCATATTTTTCTATTCTCTACTAAACCCCAGACACGAATCCATTTATTAGTCAGTCCTTAAGTATACGATGATGCAAGCCTGATGTGACATCAGTCGCTCTGAGGGTTTTGGTGATTCTTCCCTCTGAGACTGAGATTGCTAGGCTCAAGAGCTTTCCTCCAAGGAAAGCTTTAAACTTTCTCAAGCTGCACAGCATATCACAGATGTGTGGGTCAGGATCTGCCCGGTCCAAAGGATTGTTTTCTCCTGTCAAGGATCAGCCTCTGTTCTGGCTTGTCAAGGCATGTGTTATCAGCTGGATGCCGCCGCTGGTGTGTCAGCCTATTCCAGCTTGTTCAGAGCAGTGCTACCTGTTGAGTGGTGTCCAGTTCTCTGATTCCTTTCATAGCTGTGGACTGGGTACTGTTAACTTAATTGTCACAGTTTTTATGCACTTAGGCCAAACAAAAGGTATACTTTGCTTCCTACTCTACATCATAATTGTAAGTCATAGTAAGTCTGGATATGAGAAAAACAGAAATAAAGTCCAAATGGACTTTCATGCTACATTTAGATCATCTGATACAAGCACTCTAGAAATGCAAAACATTAGTGTGGCAAAGTAAGAATACAACATTATGATTGGGGATATAGAACACTTAGTTTCAAAATCCACTAGAAAATGAAAATTCAGTAGTGCTTGAAACTGCTTGACATGCAGAGCTATGTCACTGCTGCCTTTTTGAGTACTAGCAGAAATACTTCATACTTTGTGTGGGGACAAATGGCTGCATTGGTACTGCAGAGGGGTTGAACTCTGCATGTTTCATCTCTGGTGTGTTCTGTCTGTGTCACTGGCAAATTGTGAGGGTGTGCACTGTCCCATCACACGGTCTGTTTTCCTGCAGAAGGAATCAGAAGCACATCAGCGTGGAGGAAGATAAAATTCTCCCTAAATACTTCCTCTGGATAGTCACTGGACCAGGACTGTGGAAACCTACCTGCTCTAATGCTGGGCTGTGCACCCAAGACAACGACTAAGAAGTGCCCTAAGGCACAACTGCCTTACCTTGCAGGTACAGCCAGCACAAACTGCATCATGGTGATGCCCTACCTCACCTCTTTGCATCTCTGGAGCTTGAGAGCGGCCTTTTTTCCTTCTTCAGCCCAAGCACACCAGTGTACCAACACCACAGCTGCTCCTTGCCCAGCAGCCCTAGTGGGCCGCAGAGTGCTTGATTTCAGGGCACACAGCTCATTGAGGCTGAGATAAATGAATCAATTTACTCCAGCTGAGGATTTCATTTGTCTGCTAGTTTGTCCCATAACCCCTTCTGTAGTTTGGCTAATTAGTTATTTTTTCTTTTCAAAGAAGTGAAAATCTCTAGGCTTAAACTAAAGCTTTGTGTCTCAAATGATTTATTTTTTTCCCCTCTGAATCTCTGTTGAAACAGTTGCTGTATCTAAGGACACTCTAAGGATTTGGATAAAAACACCCACAGTAAGTTGATGTCTGTTTTACTTGTGTTGCATCACGTTGCACTACATCTGTTGACATTTAGTCATTCTAAATGCACTTTTTTATGCAAGCCGAAGGTGTAAAACATGTAGTAAAGTACCAGAACATCTTGTATATTTTGTTGTATTTCAGTGAAACAGTATACCTAGAAAAAATAAATATAAGTGATGCTTGGGATTTGTTTTTTTTTCCTATTGAGCCATGGAATGAAAAGCTTTATTATTCCTTCATGCCATTTCTATTTTAATTATGTAACATTCCTAGGGAAATTGGCAGCTAATTTTGGTAGATATTGTAGGAAAAAAATACTACTTTTTTTTTCTTTCTTTTTTTTAATGGTAGTTTTACAGCATTCATAATCTTGGGTAAAAAACAAATATTACAACTTGGGAAACTGATATTCATGACTGACAGAACTGTTTATCTGAGTTTTCAGGTCCTCTGGTGCTTAAAAATTTCCACAGCTAATCTGATTCCTTCAAAAGGTTTCAGTCCATGGAGGCTAGAAATTATATGCTTAAAAAACCACACTGAACTCTTTTAGAAAAAAGGTTGAGAAGAAGCAACGTGGCAGGATAATAAGGAGGACTGGAAGAAAAGAGTGGTGGGAAAAGTTATGAGATCAAAGCTTAACTTTGTTTTAGTCACTTATTTTGGTGGTTTCACTTAGCAAATTGCTAGTGTAGTTTTCTGGGAAATATTCTCTTATATAAAGCTTTGTTTCTAGTGAGAATTGAGCATGTCAGCTAAATAGTAGCTGGATTTATTGACTACGGTCTTCTATGTGAGGAAAGGAAAACATCTTGGGCTGTGATACCTGGGAAGACAGGAATAAATAAAACTGGAGATATAAGTGCTTGTAAATAAGGACAGAGTGTAACTGGGCAGCTTTTTTTTTTTTTTTTTTTTTAGAAGTTTGGGTTAGGATTCAAGAAACATTTTGGATTATTTTGAAGATTAAAGGATTAAAAGAGTTTTGGAACATTTACCTAGCACATAATCTTCAACTCTTTTTTTATTATGTTTCCCAGGCTGGTGAAGTAAATGAAGAATTTCACCAGCACATTTACAAGTGTGAGAGAAGTGCTAGTAAAGAATAAGAAGTAGTGAGTGTGTTGGGTGGGTTCTCTTTAAACCAGCTAGAGACAGGAGTGAGTGTTGGTAAAGGGAATTTGCTGTAGAATAAAGGCATTCTCTGTGTGGCAAAGGTGTGTCATCATGAACAAGGAAAAATGACCACTCTATGCTATATGTCCTAGTGTGAGAAAAGGTCCATTGCTCTTCAGATTCTTGCAAAAGGCTTGCTCTAAACCCATAAAAACCACATTTCTGTCTTCTCGGGGTGACTGCTCCACCAAATGCAATGCACCTCTGGTGATCTCTACCTGAATGAGAGCTCTGCTGGGAGCTAGTTGGGTATCTGCAGAGCTGGCATAGCAGAGTTTGCTGGATGGATTAGAGATGAAGAGGAGAGGGATGCAGGAGTTAATCTTTACTAAGTAGAAAGATGACAAATACACAATCCAGCTGTGATTAATCAGCTTTACCTGTGACCTACCAGCTGCTTTTCAACTGGTGTCATCCTCACCAGATTTCATGGTGTCGGCCAAAATACTGTTCAGCCACACTCTTCCAAAGAGCTTCCTATTTGAAAGTGGTTATATTGAAATAAAAATAAAAACATTACAAAGACTATATTTTAACATGTTTCATTGTTTGTGCAAGTCAATCAAAGGCATGTTCGTTTGAGTTTTCATGAGATTAGTCTGAGATATGCTGAGATACATTAGTTATATGTTGCATTTTACTGCAATTACATCCTTCATCAAACTATTTACATAATGTATTTAATAGAGTTAATTATTCTCTTTGAGTAAGAAAGATAAGAATGTAATATTAGTCTAAGACCAGTGTGACTGAGAGAGAGGAAAAACTAAAATCACAGATTTCAGTGTTCCAGGGGCTAAACCCAAGCCAAAGTCCTTTCTGATCTTCAGCTCTGAGATTTTCTTCTGGCGGGATCTCCAGAGGGCTCTGTCACCAGATCTACTCTAGTCAGTGTAGAGGTAGCCCTGAAGTCTGTTGGGTTTGGGTATGTGCTCTGAAGAATGTGCCAGTTTTTGAGGAAAGTGATTTGGATTGGGTTATACCCTTCTTGGAAAGCCTTTTAGTGCTGATGGAAGCACTCAACAGTGCACAAGCAGTCCCACATCTCAGTATTTTAGCAACAAAACCTGTTTTGACATTGCCCTTCCGGCCTCTTTTGTGCCCTGTGACCACAGCAGTGAGGCATAAGGGACTCACAGTTTTCCAGACCCTCCTTTGTATTTGTTGCATTCTGATATTGTTGCAGCTGGTTACTATAGTGTGAATCACATCCCTCAGAGCTGCTAACACCCTAGAGAGCAAAGGGCTCTAAGGGATAGATGGTCTGGAGTGCAGGACCATTGGTCTCTCCTTAACCCTAGACACTGAGCACAGACATTCTTGCCCTGCATAAATCAGCTCAGCTCTCCCTTTTTTTCCAGAAAGATTGATTTGCACGGTCTAAGTCCTGGTTGCCACCAGCCATCTTCTGTGTGGCTGGCAGCTGTAGAAGAGGAATCAATGTAGAATGTAGCAAAGGACAAATCCTTTGGAGTGCCTTGACGTGCATGTGACTGATGGTTTTGGTGTTAAATCAGACAGAAGAAAAACTACAAACAAACTAGAGGAAAAAGGACAGTGCTTTGCAGAGTGTGTTGAATAACATCAGCAGTAGGGTTTATCTGGAAACAGAAGCAGTGTGGAAACACTGGGTTTTCCTGCGTATTAACATGTATATACACCAATACTACCCCCTGACAGCACTGGAAGAGTTGTCATGTAAATCCCCTTTTCTTCTCAAATTTTCCCCAATATGTTTATCAACCTCATAACTAGCTCATAGAAGAAATTTAGGACTGAAGAAAATAAATTTGTGTAAATAAAGGGTTTTTTTTCATATTCTGTCTTTAATATCTCTGGTAATGTCAAGTAGCTTCTCCGACTGTGACTGCAATGGCCACTGTGTTATTAAAAATTCACTGCCATTGTTATCCTAACTAATTTTAACAGAAAACAGAGCATTTTTAGGATGTTGTTGGGATGAAAGCATTAAAACCATAAGAGGACGAGAGTGTAGTTTCTGTCTAAGTGACCTTGAAGCTGGGAATGCTAAAAATGTCAATGTGGGAAAATTCTATTTCTTATGCCTAGTGTTGATCATCCTCTGGCTGTTTTGAGAAGTAGAATTCCTGTGGAGAGAGAACACATTCTCACAGGCAGGTGCGAGGATGAACTGAGGCTAATGGAGCTGCTGTCCCCTGTCTCTGCCTCCCAGTGTTTTTAGGGAGGTAATGGAATAAATCTACTCATTAAATTTCAGCTGTGGTTTAATGGTTGCCCGTGGTTACTTGTATGTGTTGATTCACACAGATGTAGATAATTCATTAGCAGCCAGAAAAAAATGGACATTTTAAAACCATCACCTTTCAGGAAAAATATAGGTAGCCCTCTACCCTTATTTCAATGAGCTGTTTATTTATTTGATTTCTGTCTTATTTCTCAGTGACTGATTTTTTAAAAATTACATTGATCCAGGATTATTATTATTATTACATTATTAATATACTTGATCATTTTCAAGCAAGTTGTGAAGAATACTTCTCACTTGACAATAGTAACTGGTCCTCCAGCAAGCACTGAGCAAGATTCCTTCCTTTACTGTAATAAATACTACTCGGTATTTTCCAATGAAATTTAGGAATGCTACCCAGTTTGCACAATATCTAGTAACTAGGTTTTTCCCCAGACTTAGTCCCCAAACAACTTTTGCTTTATTTTAAGCATGATTTATATTTAACACCTCTTTGTCAGGTGTTCTGGAGAGGATATTTCCTGATACCCATTAGTTAAACAATTCCCTTTTTCCTTTAGTGTGCAGATCTTTTGTTCTCCATATGAATGTCTTCTCAGAAAGATTTATTTTGTCCACCTTTTACCTTTCCTTTTTTGTCACCTCTTTGATTATTTGTTTTATACTTTGGACTTAGTCTTTCTTGCCAAAGGAATGGCCAAAAAAGTCAGAGGCCATAGGCCTCTGGAAGAGATCAATTTCCTCTCCTGAAACTTCAAGTCCTTTCATCTCTCCCCTTTTCCCAGCCTGAATTTTCTGTAAACTCTTGGTCTGTAAAGACCAGAAGGTCTTGGACCTTCTGTAAAGGTCTTGGCTGATTAGAGGAAGAGAGTACCTGATTCTTGTAATATTTCTACTTGCTTACCTGCTAAGAAATTAATCTTATTTTCTCTGTCCTGTGGTTTGGGGTAGTAGGTATGGAAAATTTCTGTGGAGAGTGTTTCATGCTTATAAATAAATTTTCTTTTGTTTTTATTCCACATTCACTTTTCAAAGACTGGCTTTACTTCCATGTTTAAAAATATCTTTTCATTTGTCGTATTCACTGTTACCAAAATAATTAATCTGGTACATCTGTAAACTTTCACTAAGGGTCATTTTATTTTATGAATATTGATACAAATTAGAAAAGGCATTTGGGAAATTTTCCTACTTCAGAAAAATAAGATTTACTCACTGCTTGAACACTTTCTGTTTTGGCTCATCGTATCTCCAAAATAGCTTGACATAGGACTTCCAGATGAGTACATTGGCATAATCTGTTAGCTTTGGCAACTATTAGTAGTGTTGACGAGATTCTCTTTTCACTGATAATGGTTAAGCAGTTGTGGTTAAAAGGACTTTGTTGATAGAACAGTTTCCACATATGTAAAAGGCTCAGAAAGGCTCATGAACAAAGCTGTGGGTAGTACAGCGATCGGACTCTCAGTTTTGCAGCGCTATTTAGAAATTCTGGAAATTCTGTAGAAATGTCAAATAAATCCATGTGGTTTTTTGTTATTATTATTAGTTTCAGTCTAGATTGTGAACCTTTATCGTCTGATTAGAACTTGTGAATATTATCCTAACTTTAAATTAAGGGCAGGATTACTTGAGGGTCAGGAAGAAACAAAACAGTTTTTACCACTAGAATTTTACCTTCTTATGTTTAATGTTTTCAAGTGTGACTTCAAAGAGAATCACTTGGCCGTTTCAATATTTAAGTGGTTTGGGGAAGAAAACAAAATTCAAAGTGCTCCCTTGGCCTTTCCATCTTTATGGTCTCATTATGTTACTGATTTTCAGGCTTTAGAAATTAAAAAAATTCTTACTCTCCTGGCACTCTTCAAGCTTAAGAGTCTCAAACCATTTGTGCTTTAACTGTAGTGAAAATTTCATTGAAACAAATTGGGTTGGTGTGGCATGGACTGGTCCCCTTGCCTGAGAGTAGGTGGGTATCTCTATGGATGGCTGTGCAAAGAAGAGGGGCAGAAAAATGCATCGTTACCCTTGCTTGCCTGAGAGAGGTGTTTGAAGGCAGAGGATGTATTTTAAGATTGCCATATCTGATGGTTCTTATTTCATGTGATTGAATTAAGACACTAGTAGAGATCTAAATAAAAATGTTCCCTTACATGGATGCTGATTTTTGAAGGTGTGGGGGGTTGGGGAGGATTTTCTACCCTGAAATCTCAGGGGGAGACACTTGCCATCAGATCAGTAGTAAACAGTTCATTATCTTCCCCACCCCTTCTGGTTCTTGCTTTTCTATCAAATTGATTTAAATAGATTTTAATCCTTTGGCTTTTGACTATGCCCTGTACTATTTTAGTGAGTGCCAAGTGGCATTCATTGTCACAACTGAGTGAGAAAGAAAATATGTGTGTGAAAAATGTCTGGTGAGTGAGCAGAGAGAAGAGAAATTGATAGAGTCATTTGTCTGGAGAAAATTAGCAAGTCAGCAATGGGTGATACCATTAGCATTGATAGGGAAATAATTTTAGTTCTTAGGTCATGGGCCTGCTGGGGGGAGTTCAGAGGGCCACAAGATGATTAGAGGGAGGGAGCAACTCTCCTGTAAGGAAATGCTAAAGGGCTGGGGCTGTTCAGCCTCAGAGGAGGCTTTGGGGTGACCTAATTGCAGCCTTCCAGTACCTGAAGGAGCCTACAAGAAGTGTGGAGAGGGACTTTTTACAAGAGCAGGTAGTGACAGGAGACAGGACAAGGACTAACTGAAAGAGGGTAGGCTTAGATTAGATTAGGAAAAACTTCTCTAATATGAGGGTGGTGAGGCACTGAAATGGGTTGCCCAGAGAAGCTGTGAATGTCCCATTCCTGGAAGTGTTCAAGGCTCTGAGCAATCTGGTCTAGTGAAAGACATTTCTGCCCATGGCAGGGGGGTTGGAACTAGATGATCTTTAAGATCCCTTCCAGTCCAAAAAATTCTATGATTTAGTTTCCTAGAAGCAGCATAATAAAAGCTGAAATTATAAAAGTCACATTTAGGATTACTACACATATGCAACTTGCACTTTCCAGGAAATAAAGGCACTAAGAATTTCCTTGCATTTAAATTGCATATTTTTTCTGTTGTTTTTGTGAACAATACCTGAGTGACCCATTATCAGAGGCAGCATCCTTTTAAATTTTGGGTTTGTTTCCCACAGCTGCCAATGCATTTGACTTTTAGAAGACTAATATTATTTCTGTTCTTTTATTCAACTGTGAGGAAGTGAGAGAGGTGATTGCGATATTGTAGTGTTGATCTCCCACTACCTTGTCTCATGGGCAGGGATTTTTGCTGCCCTCAGTGTTTGCAAATGCATAGCTCTGAACTCGCAGTTGGTGTTGTAATTTTCCTTGGAGAAAATGACTGTGTGTTTTATGCATGTATATTACAAATTTCCAAGAAGGACTTAAGTTGGACTGCAGTTTGACTGTTACCATTAAACCTGTGATTAAAAAAAATTTCAAGCAAGCTAGGACACAGCTGTCCTCTCTGCAAAATGTCAGTGAGATCAAATGTTCAAACAGAGTAATCATAATGACAAGGTTTTTTGGCTATAAAGCATAGAATCGCTAAGGCTGGAAAAGACCCTAAGATTATAGAGTATGTTGTATGAAATACAGGTAGCTTGGACTAATTTGTTGCCACCAGTCAACAGTGGATGTGAACCTGCATTAGAACCAAGTTCTGGGCTGCAGAAATGTTTTATCTCTGAAACTGCTGGTACTGACCTGGCTGGAGGTGCCAGACTGGATGGATGCCTGATCTTTATAATATAGCTGTTGCTGTTTCCTGTGTTTTTCTGACTTCACTTGCAGTAGAATTAAGATAATAACGAGCCCTTTTGAAAAATCTGTTTTTATTTAAAGCCTGTGCATGTTTTAGTAAAATCGAAGTAATTTCCAAATGCCTCTCAACTTACAAGCCTTTAGAATACATGATACCTGGTGACAATGAACACAAACCTGCAACAGACTTGGCTGAGTTTTAAGCGCTCTTTGTTATTACTAAGCATTTAAGGTTGTTAAAATTTTCTTAGTGAACTATTTGCAAAGATATCAATAGTTTGGAATTTTGTTTCGTAGTGGTGGCAACTGTAATTTCTTCGATATTGGTGGAAATAATTAAGCTGAGCATCATAGGTTTTAATAGGTGCAGTAATTTAACTCAGCTGATTTAGCTCAGCTGATTTTTCTCAAATGTTTGGACTTCTTACTAGAAACGTGATGCATTCAAAAGCTCACGGCATTAACTCAGGGCTTCAGATAAACTGAGTGCAACTTCTCCCAGGCCTCTGTCACATAGGAAGAACTAATGAAGTTGGAGCATTTCTCAAATTTTTCTACTTAAATAACAGTTCATTTACTCAAATTTCTGGAAGGTAAGTTCATGCTGAGTGACCTTGCTTAATTTTTTTCATTGTGAATAGTGCCATTGCTTCAGTGAAGCCTGGTTTCAAAATGAAAGCTGTTTAAAGGTCAAACATAGTTTATAGCATCATTATTCTCTTCATGTGCTCATTCTTTGGGAAGGGCATTCAGACACCTGATTGTTGCAAAAATATTTTTGCAAGGCAAAAGCTCTTTTTCTACGTGCTAGAAATGTTAGTTTTGAATTCAAGTAAAATAGCTATTTTACTAAGGCTGCAGAGTGATGTGTTAAAAAACAGATAAGATTAGTATTTTTTGTATACTTTGATTTATTGATAAAGCCCATTTTCCTTTTGGAGGTACCTTTCTTGGCCTCCTGCCCCTATTCCTCAAACAAAAGTCTTTAGCTACACATAGCTTACTAGCTTAAGTACACTTTAAAAATGGTAATTTCAGAGCCCTGTATAGCCAAAATTGCTCTGTTCCGGAACGACTCACAGCATGGTCTTTAAAACAGAACACCCAGCCACTAAATGTTCTGTGTCACCTCAAAACATCTGCTGGAAAACAAGGCTATAATAGATACATTGTTCTCAGACCCTTTTTTCTTTTTTTTTGTTAAGTCCTATTAAGTAGCCAGTATTTCATTTCAGTAGAATAGGGCCCTTTTCTCTTGAAGTAGGAAAAATTTTCCTTCTACAAGGATAATTCTGTATGCGTGCGTGCCAGTTCTTTCTTTTACATCTTTTCTTTTACAGTTTCCAGTTAAGAGCTTTTCTAACTCAAACAGTGGCTGTTTACTCCTCTTAGCTGCTTCTTTCCTACCGTGCATATGTCTCTCTCCTTCATTCCCATTCCCCCGTTGAACCACTGCTGTTGCCTCACTTCCTAAAAAAGGGCAGTGTTCACACGGGTGGCTGTGGTGCATTTTCCCTTTGCTCTTTGCTAAATATCTGCTGCTCTCTGGGTTCTGTGCCACATCCACAGCCCTCAAAACAAGTAATGTGCGTTTTTCTACAAACGTAACCTCTTCTGTGGTCCATGGGACAACACTGTCCTGTGGAGGAGATGTCCGGATCAGCTGGATATTTACGCTACAGCATTGGCTTCCCTCCATGATTCCCCTTCCCTCTTTCCTCAAAAGCAGTGTGTGAAATGAGATAGAGTATGCTTAATCTACAAGGAAGATTTGTAGTTGCTTTTAGGTCTACAGGTCTAGAAATTTAGAAGATAAAAATAGCAACTAAAGGTAGCTTTGGGTTTCAGAGAGCTCATAACCCAAGAAGACCCTTTGGAGGTAGTCAGCTGAGAAGAAATCTCCTGAGGCCTTTCTTTTTATTCATCCTTTGATCAAGAGTGCTTGCCCCTGAAATGGCAAAGTTTAAAGACTGTCTACAAAAGCGTCTGCTATGAGCCAGCCCCTGAGAAACGACTGTATCTGTAGGCAAACTGGAAACAACATTTCCGCTGCCAGATGAACTTTCAGACAGTTACATTTTGATCACAGTGGGGAAAGGAAAAAGGAACACTGAGTTATGAAAAACACTTCTATCAAAATAATAACAAAAAAATCTATTTCAAGTTAATTGCATTCCATTTAAAGTATAGCTTATATCGACCTACCAGTCAGGTTTAAATTAAATAGCCAGCAAAAGAACTTGATGTAATTTGATGAGTAATAATTTTATTTTAATTCATATCATCATGTCAACTCTTCCCATTTCAAAACAACTGACTACCAACTTCTTAAATTTAGATGTGGGGAATCTTTCAAACATGTAATGAAATAAAAGCACTTCATAAGGAAGACAACACATTAATCTAAGTATAACTGTGGTATGGAAAATGTTAAGATTCTTAAAACCATGTTTTGTATTTAATAATGAAATTTGTGTGTGGAAATATACATTGCAGGTCTGCCATTGTAGTACATAAAATACTGATGTTTCTTATGAGTTTTGATGAATTTGGGGATGAACAAAAGAACACACAAAACAGCATAAGATGCTGCAGTTAGGTATTCCATTATTTTTCAAGAATTGGATCCTCACAGAGTTGCATATCCTTGTAGGAGTACCAGTCGCTCCAAAAGACTTGGGAACCTGATTGTGTGCATTGCAAGGCAGTCCACTGGCATAAACCGATGTTTTCTTGTGCTTTCTTTCAAAATAGCTGCAGTAGTATTTGTAGCAAAAGATGACTTTAGTTTATATCCAGCTTTTGCCTGATATGTTGACCTGGCTGAGATTCTGTTTCCTTTCCAATCCAGGCTTTCCAATAAAATAACGGTAGGATCAACTTAAGGTGTTTTGTCTCCACCTTTATTTTGTATACCCACAAAGTTTTGTAGAGTGGAACTGGAGCTGTGGCACCAAACAGCATGCCAGATTTCAGAGGCACCTGCAGTCACTCGAACTGCATTTTCTTTGTGCTTACATCTTCTGCTGACAACAAATACTCTTTGTATAGGCAGCATTCATCTTTTCCTGGTATTCGGTACTGTGCCTAAATATGTGAACTTTTTCACCAGTTCCTTGGTAGACAATTCTTCTCATGTAGAATGCCAGCATAGACCTGGTCTCACACCTGGCCCAGCAGGGTGTCATTTTTAGATGCTGGGGTTTCCCTCCTGGCTCTGTTTGGTGACAGATGTTACCAACCATACGTGGTCACTTGAGGTTCATGACTTAGTGCTTTGCTCTTTCCCCGGCCATCCTCCTGTGAAGGAGAGAGAAGGAAGGGAGAGAGAAGTTCTGTATCCTGGGACCATCCCTGGGATGGACCCCACTGTTATTCTTGGTCCTCTACTCATGACAGCTGTGGGAAGGGCATGGGAGCCTGTGTAGTGTCGCTGTAGGTTTGCTGACTGGTAGGATTACTTTCTCTCCTTTACTTCCATTTTAGGGGAGAATCCAAATCCCCTTGGACTTGTGGTGGAGTCTTTTTATGATCCCTCCCCCTTCACACACTGCTGCCTCAGTGATTGCTACACCTTGATGCCTTGGGAATGGCCTTGCTCTCCATTTTCCTTCTGTAAGATAAGCTGAAATCGCTTCAGTTACCAATCCTCATCACACTGAACAAAGAAAATTGCCTTTCAGTGAATACACTTAAAGCTCTCCTAGCTTTTCTATTGTCATTGTAGAAAAAGTAAATATATATTATATGAACAGCATTGAAATGTGGCATATTAACTAAATTATAGAGATATTTGTCCTTAATATCTTACTGTGAAAATTTCCAAAGAATGCCGTCCAGATCTCATCCTTTCTGTAGCCAGAGTTGCACTTATTTTCTTAGCACTGTTTTTGTTCCCAAAATGCGTGTTTATTAGAAATAGGTAACAGAAAGCAAGGTCATCTTGTGCCAAAGGATTCTTCTAAATGTGATGTGTTTTTGCTTCAGGAACTTTAGCTGTACAAATATTTCTGTGGGTTTGGGAAGGGAACTAGTTATTTCCTTTGAGGTATCACTACAAGTATTCTGGGGCTAAATCCTTGTCTCTGCTGGGACACTGGAGCCTGGCTTGGATACAGGTGAGCTTGGCACTTGAAGCCCAGATCCTGACCAGACAGAGACTGCACATAGGGAGGCCGGCCAGGAGAGTAGCAGAACAAATTACTAATGACACCTAAAGGAGGAAAAACAATTTGGAAAACATCACTGTTTGATTTGCTGTTCATGATTTGACTGCCACGATTATAAAACACCAGTCTTCATGAAGTTTTCACTGACTGTTTGACTAAGCAGTGTCCTATCCTACAGTATGGGGACTGTGCTTTTGATTATTGATATTAAAGTTAATTGAGAGGGAGAGATAAGAAAAAGAAAATTAATTCTAACTAATAAGTGAGAGGTATTATCATTAAAATCCCCCCTAAAGTGGCTCTGCAGAAGAGTGACCTCTTTTAGGTTCACCTGTTTTCACACTGGGCCCTGAGCAGGCACAAATTCAACCTTTCCAGTGAGGAGTGAGTATGGTACCATTCTCCTACCTGAGAGCCCTGGGCTGGTAACCTCAGTGCGGCTCCTTGTCCTATGCAAGGCAAGGCTGACAGACAGATGCCTCCCCTGGGAAGAAGTGTGGTCTGCAGAAACATCAGAAAGCTGGTGATGTGGTCAGCAAAGACTTGTACAATTTTCCTGTAAGAATTTCAGAACAGTCCCACAGCATAATGTGGGGGTTTTTCCTCCCCATTCTCCTTCAAACTATCACTTATCTCTCATATGATAAAGGTGATTTCCAGCCTGACAGAGATACAAAACTCACAGAAAGGAGACTTATATAGTTCCCTTCCCTGTGTTGTAGTGTTTATCTTCACACTGTTTGCTTTCAAAGAGCTCATCAAAGCATGGTTACAGTGAGGGAAGGCTGGCTAGCCAAAGCTTTTTTCCCTGGGAAGACAAAAAATATCCTCAGTACTGCAGCTGGACAGACTATGACATTTAGGAGTAGGTCATCCTAAATGACATCCTACTTCCTTGTGAGTTACCAATTCAAACTGTATCTGAATGGGGCCCATGGCTGGTTAGTTATCTATGGGAACAGCCTCATGTTCCAGTTTAAAAGTGAATTTACATCCCAGCTGAAGCTCAGCAGTTTAGCTGTCAACAATCCCAAGAAAATGAAGCAATAGACATCCTCCAAGACAACTGGAACATACTGGTAAGGGAATCTGAAGAAAAAAATTGCACCAACTGTGTTTCACTTCATTGATATCTAAAAAGAGAGGGTTTATTTCAGTGCTAGCAAAAGTGGCAATACAATTAGCTTTGCTATTACACAAGCTCTACACAAGAAAAGTGTGCTTGCCTGTGAAACATTTTGTGTCATAATCCATCATCTCTCCCTCATTTCTTTTGGTTTTGTCACCCGATCTGAGAGTCTTTGTTATGGACACATAACAGAGAACACGCTACATGAAAGATGAACAAACCAAGCAGGAAGACACTGATCACAAGGGATTTGTTGATGGAAGAAAATGTTGATCTTATTCAATCTATTTCATATGATGAGTATTGTGCTCTAGAAAAAGTGTACAAAGATACTTGCACTTGAAACAGATAAAATACATATGTGTTGATTTATGGTTTAAAAGGTCTTTTGAGAGCATGTATCAGATTGAATATCAAAAATATTTCAGAACAAGAGTTCCCATTGTCATTTGGAAACTTATACAAGGTGTAACAATTATTGTCTTGGTTTAGAGATGCAGAAAGAACATAGGAAGACTTGCCATTGTAGCTGAATGTACAAATGGTCCTAGGTCATTTCAGGGAGTAAATTAAACAGCTCAATTAAGTCTAACACAAAAAATTATTTGAGCTGACCTGTGTAGTTTTACTCTCCAAAGTGAAATAGGAACAATCCTATTATTTGTTAAAACTTTATCTTCAGTATGATTTGAAAGCCTTTGAAGGTCTATATGCAGAAAGAAGATACAAATTTATTTGGGCAGGGAGAAAAAGGTAGGGGAATGGTTTTAGCTGTAGGAAACACTATGGAGAACTGTATTCCTAACAGGCCACTGCTATTAGAACCAAATCAAAACCTCCCAGAAAGTACTGAAATAATCCACACCAATTATTGTTAAGGAAAGCTATATACCCCTTCTGGGACTTCATTTTCATCCATTGATTTTCATCCATTGATTTTCATGATACATGCATAATACAGGTAAGAATTCAGAGCAGTAAATGAAAGTTGTATTACGTGTCTATGGTGAGGTGCTAAAATCAGTTTTCTGTTAAAGCATTACGTCTGTGATCTACCCCTTTTACATTGCCAGAAATAGGAATGTACACATGAGATGGGGAGACTGAAGGAGGATCTGGAAGAGACAGATAGAGGCTTTTGGGCATATGAGTCTGGTTTCACAGGATAAAGATCACTCCTCCATTACCAAATCAAACCAGTCTGCAATTATGAGGAGGAGCTGGAATAATATAACGTTTTAGGAATGTAAAACTTAGTCCTACTTGGTTTGCTTAAGGGGAAAGACATGAGCAGATAAAGGGAAAGATACAAAGTTTATAATCAGAATTTAAAATTCTAGTAGCAATTGAACTACCTGGTTTTTAATGGTTTATAATTGTAGAAAAAAAAATGATGCACTGGTGGATTCAATATGCAGATTTTTGTATGCCATTGAAGGATGGTACATGTTGCAATGACATGTAACCATATTAAGGAGCAGAATGTATCTGAATATTGTTGAAAACAACTGTGACTGCTGCACACAACAGGGTTACTAAGCACTTCCAAATAAAACAGAAGTGGGTCAATTCATCTACTGATCTGCAGTAAAGAAATATTAACATCTTCTCTGATCTCTGAAGCTACATAGAATTCACTGACACTGCAGCTAACTTTTCTGTACCACTAGAACACTGGCCAGGCTTGGCTTTCTCTGAGCCAGAGCCATCTGTCAGCAACGAGTCACAACTAATGAATGATCCAAACAAAGAGAGGGAGCGGGTGTCTCCACTGTCAGTAAATACAGGATATGACATAGTTCCAGCCCAACACCTTTTACTTCAGATATGAAGAATGCAGCCGTGGTAGTTTTGAAGGAAGTTCCCATGTACCCACTTATAAACCTTTTACCTCCTAAATGTCATAGGATTGCTCTAGTCAACACACTGAACTAATCATTAAGCAATTCCATTTTGGAGTATATAATTTAAGTGGAAAGAGAAATGCTGCCCTTTGTTCAGCTCCAGTCCTGGAGCCATGCATGCACAGCTGTGTTGGCTCTGTAACTGTGACTGATAGCATTGTTCCCATTCTCTGTAGAACCTGTGGATTTAGGGAAAAACCTGCTATTTTACATTCCATTCAGATTGATGTAAACACCATCAATCAACAGCAAAATTTACTTCTAGCTTAAGAAAGATTTCGATCTGATTTGCATCAGAGAGCATCATACAAATAAAGAGCATATAAATGAAGTGCTGGTCTCCAGAAGCTTTTTTCCTTTATTCTGATTGTTACATTTTTTTTATTGTTACTTTTTTAGAGTGTCTAATTCTGAAAAAACCAGAATTTTCACGAAATTCACCATTAAGTCACAAAATATCCACCTAAATATTCTAAAACCTTCAAATTAAAATGTCAAAATGTGAATGTATTCTGAAGTATGTGCAACTATTTATAAGGTCTGTGTATACTTCCTGGAAGATCGATTGTCAATTTTCCACAGATGAAGACTAGACTGCTAATTTGCTAATTTTCTTCCTGAGAACAGCTACAGCACTTGACACTCAGCCTTGTGCTGTCTTTACTTACCTAAATAGGACGGTAGATCCCAATGAAGAATTGCCTGTCCTGAGATGTGGAAGCTGAAGCTGCTGTGCCAGAAGCCAGCACGGCCGTTGATGCTGCCTCACCAGCTGGCCCTGTCAGAGCTTTATGAACAGAGAAGGGGCTAGAAAAGTTCCAAACCTCACTGGTCTTCCATGCAACATGAATGCTGCAACTTTACTTAAAAGACTCACTGAGCCAGGCATAATCTCTCCTTTAAGCACAGGCCTTTGAGGGACCTTTGAAGATACAAAAGGCACCGTGACAACCATAAACTGAACAAGTTTACCAAAGAGAGAGCTTATTTTTAACACTGTTTGCCTCTAGATTAACCAGAGACTTCTTATACAACCTTCCACATTCCTAAATCCACAGCAGTACGTGGGAAAAGGGCCATGTAACAAAAACCAGCATGCCACAATTCAGGTTGCATTAGCAAGGAGGAAGCACGAGGTAGGCACACTGTTAAAGGTACAGAGCAGTACATGCCTAACTTAGAGGTAACAGAGAGCTTCAGGACTACTACTACAACAAACCCAGAAAACTATTTTGGAGATGAAGGAGAAGAATGCTTGAAGTACAAAAACTGTATTTATTAATTTTTTTTAAAAATCCCAAATCCCAAACTGACCAGTGCCTGCTTACACAGCAGACCTGAAGATCCAGCTATAAAGCTGGGCACAAAAGCAGCCTGCCTCCAGAGGCACTGTAAAGACGGAAAACAGATTTTTGAATGTAGCCACCAAAGTAAATTCTTCTATCTTTACACAGTTTACTGCAAAAGCAAATTCTGTAAGCTATGATTTAGGAGTGCTTCTCGTTCAAGTGCGCAGTGCCAAGATCTGGACAAAAACCAATCGGCAGATTTTTCATAAGCTGGTTGTCAGCTGCAAGGTTAAAACTCTTTGCACAGGAAGCACAGTTGAGGAGGGATTATTTCAAGAGCCTGGAACAAACTCCCACAAGAAGCAATAAACACTTTAAATATAATTTTCTTTTCCTGACACACTTTGACCTTTTTTTTGCTAACAAATATAGCATATATATATATATATATATGGGGAATTAGAATAACAAACTGCATTTGACAGTGAGCCCTTGCTTATTGAAATCTGGGACAGTGCTCACATGCAACAACTACAATGAACACCATAGTAAATATATTTATTGACTTGGTAAAATTAGAAATTTATAGCAGTACTGTAGAGTAGCTTACAACACTTAGATAATTAAATAACATTATTACTTTTTGATAACATGGTCTAGATTACACATTTTTCTTGTGATACTTTTACAGAACAGATCAACTGCATATCTTGTACAGATGTTCTGAAAAACAATCTAGTTGGGGAAAGGGCATTTAGTGCAAAACTAACATTCAACATTGAAAAACAGTGCAAAAAGCACTACTGAAAAATTTACAGTAAGCCAGTAATTCTCACAGTTTGCTAATAAACCCACAAAATTTTTTTTCACTTTTTGAGTGTGTTAGGCCTTGTTTTGAAGTCATATTATTGCTTCACCAGTAGCAGTGCTGTTTCCAGAGAAGTTAGAAAGGCAGAGACCTCCATCTATAAAGAAGAATTTTGTAATGCTCTCTTAATTCCTGTATGCCTTCTCCAGAGATATCATTACTGGATTCTTTAAACTACTAACCTGCTCCTACCTAATGGAATTGTTAAAAACTGTATTTTAAATATGTGCTTATAAAACAGTTAAGAGCTGTTTTGTGAGTATGACTTGGGTTCTTCCCAAACATAACAGTCAAAGCAGTTACAATAAAAAGTGCAGAAGAAAATTATTAAAGATTTCAATTTTACAGTTTGAAACTGACTGTGTTGGCAAGCAATTTTCTCTTAAGCTTAATAGAAAAGCTAAATTACTGTACCTGAAACTTGTACTGAAGGTATCTTCCAGTACATCTTTTGACCATAATGCAAAGACTGGACAAATCAAATAATGACTTAGGTAAAATAAAAAGGTAAGAACTAGAAGGAGTTCTCTTGCACTAAGGCTGTTTGTCTGTGGCCCTGAAAGGCAGTTCTGTTCTTTTGAATTTTGTTAAATAAAGATACTCTGGCTTTCAAGAAGAACATAACTCCTAAAGACAGACTTGACCTTTTCTTAAAGCTGTTTACTGTATCAGAAACTTACATATAAGAACTTGAAAATGCCATACTTTTCAGCCAGTTCTGTCATATACCACAGCTAATACTGCAATTAAAATAGAATAATAGTGAAACTGACCCCCACCAAAAACACAGCAGGTTTTACGTTTTATTTCTGAAATGCTGATATACACCGTATTAATTACAGTTTTTTTTTTAAAGTTATCATATTAATGAAATGGGTTTAAGTTTTAATATAATGACAAAATTAAAGGTAGGAAGATAATCTGAATGTTGTAACAATTCTCAGTTGTCACGCTAACATCCAGGTAATGGTGTTTCAGTCTTATTTCTGGCCAAGCTGGGATAGCTAAACATGAAGAGACAAAAAGTCATTAGATTGCTAATCTTATTCTTTCAGACAAACTAATATCCAGTTCATACAGCAAATATTTCTGTCTTATAAGCTTTGTTTGTCTCTGAGAATCAAAAGTCTGCTGGTAATAGAATATTTAATGCATACCCTCAGAGGAGAAGACCTGAGCTTCAAATCTTCAGATTTGAATGCATCTCATGAAGTAAAGGTACAGTGTACACAGTCAAGACAAAAAAAAAGTTAATTAAGCTGAATGAGGAGTTAAAAGCTAGCAAGTACCATTCGTGTCCTCAAAGTGCAACAACAATTAATTTAGTTCTTTAAAATGTAGTTTTGAATAATCACTTATTCTCATCTTACTAGGACATAAAACCATAGGTGGTGACAGCTACTGAAGGGCTGCTATTTGCTGACCACCATGAGTAATTTTTATTTTGTATCTGTATTGCAATGAGGCATAGAGAAGTAATGATGTTTTTAACAGTACTAAAAGACAGATTTTAGTATAGGTATGGACATCAACCTCCCACTAGGCCAGTACTTTTATATCTGTATATCTATAGATATTTATACACCAGCACAAAGGTTTAAAGATCTTGTAACTTGAAAAAGTTGCAAGAATACCCTGGAAAGACATGCTGTTTGTGAAAGTTCCAAGAACTGACTAATTTTTTTTTCAGTAGAATTTATGTAAAGGCAATTATTATGAACTTGTTCACCTGCATTACCTGTGAACTCACATTGATAACAGGCCTTTAAGAGCGAATTATAAATAATGACTTGAAAACCCCACTTCAAGCAAATGAAAATAGGTAACAAGAACATGTATTAACCTCTCACAGATTAATCTGGGGGTTTTTTGGTAAAAATCCATGGAGACATAGAGTTATATAAATTGATTTACAGATAAAGAAGTAATAAATATTGTAGAGATTATCAAAGTTACCTACCTGTTTTATAAACTGTGTAGCATTAAAAAGTTCACTGCAGCCATACAGGACATGTTTGCCTTGTTTACTCTACAAAAGAGAAGTCCGTAAGAAATCAATTATTTAACAGAGTAGCAGAAAATTAACAAGTGGTACTTTTTTAAGCATCTACAGAAGGAAATTAAGGGATATACTAAATTCTTTTGCACAAAGCAGTATGCTAGTCTCCTCTTGGAGGCTCCCTATGGCTTGCAATTTTGATGACACATTTTCAGCATGTTGAATTGAACTTGGACAATACATTTATTTTAAGGCACAATCTACCTTAATGACAATATAAATATTTGCTTTTTGACATTGTGAGGTAGTCCATTCTAGCACAGAACTACAAATAATTGGATTTGAGGGCTCCTCTTAATTCTTCTACAAAAAATCCCCCGAATGTCAAAGCTGAATGAACATTGCTTCCTGTTTTAGAAAGTTTTAAAATACTTTCTCTGTGGTTTCAGAGGCAAACTGGCAAAACGGACAGTGCTTAGAAAAACAAAGCAGTGAATAAAATCTCTGTGGTATCTGCTTGCAAGAACAGAGCTGTTGATTTTTCTCTTTTTTATTCTGGAGGAAGACTGATTGGATTTGAGAATAATTAATAAGCTACATCTGTGGAAACAAGAGATGCTGGAAGTCCACCACATGGAAAAGCAAATTTTGTTGGATAAGACTGTGTCACCTGGGAGAGGCACACAGGTTTCATTAACCTTCCTTGTTTTCTGAAGAGCAAAGGGCTAAGTGGAATAAAGGAGTCTTCCCCCTTGGCAGGTCATCTCCCATTGCTCAAGTACACAGTCTGAGTGGAGAAACATACAGCACCCCTCAGCTGTGACAACTGTGATGAAAAACCTCTGTTCACAGGTTCCAGAAGAAGAAAGAGTATGTTCAACTTCTCACTCTCCATAAGATCTAACATTACCATTTCCACAGTTTTCAGTTCCTTCTGTCCTCTCCATCTATGAAATGACCTCCTGTTTGCCCTCTTACTCCTCTGAAACTTCAGCTTCCTGCCACTTTTTATGAATTGCTGAGTGTTTAACTTGTCATCGCTCAAGTGCCCTGTATATACACATACACAGCAAACCTCAGCTCTGTCAGCATGCAGCTAGAACCAGAGAAGCGAACTAACCTCTAGGGAATTCAGAGACTTTTTCAGTAGGAAGTAACAAATACTCATGCTACTGGGCATCTTTTGGATTGATACAGTACCTAAAGTGGCTTTGGGTAGACTAAGGAGCAAGCTAAACATTTGACAAAGCACTCTGCCACAGGCAGATGCCTCACTGAATTAATTATCAAGGATAGTGATGAGTGCTAAGCCAAATCTAAATGATTTCTTTAATTTACATTCCTCTTCCTATCCTTTCCCCTCTCCAGACCAGCTCTGTTCCAAAATGGCTGCCTGTTACAGGGAGAAACTCAGCACACATGTTCTGACTTTGCATTCTTCAAGATTTACCTGGACATAAAACTCTCATGTGCTTTGTAGAATAAATGTTTTCCAATGATTAATGCTCCATATTTATTCTTTTGTGTGAAAAGCCTCAATCCTGTCTACCAGAGGACAGGACAACTGTACTATGAACAAGGTTAAGATCAGGAAGAAAGAATAGTAGGCTGCTGCTGGTAAATAATTTATTACCTTCTTCAGAATTTTACTAAGGTTACTCCTGGAAAAGTGCTTAAATAATTTAATTACTGGAAAGTGCTTAAATTCCACTCCTGCCTCCCAGGAACTGTAATGATTTAGGTATTTGTCTCCATCCACAGATTTTTGGTATACATGTGTTCTGCTAGTCCGGCCAGTTGGAACCAGAAAAATTAAATTGTTACATCAGCATTACACAGTTGGTTACATATTTTCTTCCTTGTGTATATGACACCTTGTATGATTTCTACACAGAATCAAATGATGCAGTTTAACAAGAATGAGCTTCTATTAACTCAGTACTAAAAACTTCTAAATGTGGTTAAGTAATAAATGCTTAGATATTGATGCCAATCTGATATTTGCTGTAACAGATAGCATAGTATTTGCATTATGTTGGCTTCTGAAACAACATACTTTATGCTCAAGTAAGACTGTCATACAATCAAATGCTGTTATCTGCAGGTCTGAGTTTGAACTGACTCCATATTGCCAAGTTGCATATGAAAAAACACTGGGGTATTTCTTTGCAAGATTTATGAAAACTACAGAATTCTAGTTCCTTACTTTCAAGGTTATGAATCGCTACAGTTGCTTTATTTAACACCAGCACAGGAAAACTACTGACAGGACTCTAAAACAGGTTAATTCAGTTTGCTACATCTGCTGACAGTTTTCAACAATGTTGGTGTGTATGAACACAAAATAAAAGAGAATGCAGTTTGTTTACTCAACTCCAAAGAGCAACATGAACAAAATACCAGAAACAGTAAGTTTTTGTTGGTCTGAACTAGTAATCCACAATTTCTACTTACATTCTTTTTTTCCCAGACTCTGTATAGAATAAGGATGTTAAGGCTAATTTCATAGACTTTGTCTTCTAAATACTAAATTTTACAGAAAACATGCTCTATCTGGTTTCTATCAGTAAGTTAAGGACTACAACTGAGAGAAGTACACATACCTTTATGTAGTCAATAAGATTTTGATATTCAATATAGTTGCCTCCTCCAACTACAAATACTATGGCCTAAAAGACAACAGACACATTATTAGAGTACGCATTCAAGTTCTTCAATTTCAGTAGCGATACACCAGATTGCTAAACCTACAACAAAAATCATCACTATCACACTGCAGTCTCATAAGAACTGGATAGAGAACCACTGCTTCCTATCTGAAAGAAGATATTTGAAGTTTTGGTAGGATGCAGAATAACAAGCTGAGAGCTTTTAGCATGTTACTCTCCTCTATTAAGACATACTTGATACATATACAGTTTCAACATGTTCCTTTTTTTGTCTGGAGATGTCTCCACTGACCACAGGAAGAGTTAAAATATTTCCATGGATGCTTAAGAAACCATTTGGGCCGTAAATAAAATAGTTCTGTCATAAAGAAATACACTTTTTCATTATTTTTTCCCTTCCCACCTACTACCAGAAATAATTTATAGTATTACAGGTAAAGACCACCATTATTTTCTGGGCTGTGTCTAAAAGAGAACAATTCATTACTAGAAAAAGGGGACTTAATAGTTGTATTATTGTTGTTAGCATACATTATCCAAAGTTGTTTGACCATACTATATGACTTTTGTATAGACTTTATGTTACTACTGACATTTTTGGTACGACCATCTGTAGCCATACATATATTTATGATACCACATGGTATTTCTTTAGTTATGGAAGATAATTAGGACATTTCATGAGAAATCCGAGACATTTTATATTGCCAAGGCAAATATTTTGCTTATGAAACTTGGTAGTAAGATCAGATATGACTTTTACTATTTGTAAATACTTATGTAGAAAAATACTGAAAGTTACAAGCATTTATATGAAATGGTAACATTCATTATTTTGCTTTTTTTGTTTAATTGCAGAGACTCTTTAAAATAGTCACTTAGTCACTTAGTGGTCAACACTGTAGTTTAAGGCTGGACAAAGGATTAAATCTACATTAAATCAGCATTCTGAAAACCTGGTCTAAAGATGGGGGGTTTAAATTGCTCACTCAATTACAATATTAGTAAATCCCTGTTAATTACCTTCAGAAGAATTTTCTATATTTTTTTCTCCAGTATTAATTCATGCTTACATAGTCCTTTGAAGATGAAAAGCTTCAGAATAACAGCTAATGATAATTTATACCAGATATAATTAGTCTAAGTTCTTTTTTGCAAATAAGACCTCTCATTTTCTTAATCATGATCATCAAAAATGACTGTACTTCAGGATTTATTTATTTTTAACACATGAACATTGAAAAATAATTTCTACATGACTTACCTCCTGGAATGGATTTTTATTTCTTGGAACTGAGCTATTAAAAGAAACATAAAAAAACCCCAACATAAATTTCATTACACATTAATAGAAATATGCAAAATACGCATCATGTACCCATCATGTTTACGGACTACTATGTAATATTGGACAAAAATACAAAATAGAACAGTAACTGCCTTTCTGCATTCATCCTCCAGGTATTTGATTTAAATGACAACAATCTTCCATAGTTTAAAAGCTCTAACTACAGTGCTGTTAGGAGCAAAGACAATGAGTAAAAAATGTCACCAGCATTAGCACAATTCATGGCACTTAGAAATCCTGCCTCCTGGAGTCCTAGCTAGGTAAGCCAGTCAGTTTGCAGTGCCTGCAGACACACTTACTAATGCTTCCCAATCTCAAAAACTACTATAGGCAGCAGTTATGTAAGGATTAGATTGATTAAGGGAGGAAGAAGAAAATCACAAGTTTGTGTGGTACAGACTTCTCTATCTGAGTACACAGGCAGGTAGAAGGGAGAGTGGGAGAAACCTCCCTTCCTGCATCACCTTGCAGCTTCAGAGGGAAGGGGAAAGTGAAGAAAAAGCTGTGAAGGGTCAGTCTGCTCTCCTGCCCTTTGCTCTCACAATACCACTGCCCTCCTGCCCTGTACTGGCCTGCAGCCCCAGGTAGTCAAATACATCTTATGTTCTAACATAGATTAAAAACTGCATTCTCCCCTTCAATTTACCTTTTCCCCTATTTCAAGACATTTTCTCTGAGTGACCACGATCGACTGACTCAACACAGATTCCAGTGTATCAGAAAAATAGGTTTCAAAAGGGAATGGCTCTCTCCACAAGTCTGTCAGGAATACTTCAGACTTCCCGTAAGTAGAACTGTTACCCCAATTCTTGCATCTTTTGAGTATGATATGACAAATCCAAATACATTTTGGGTCATCCTCTCAGAGGACAAGGCCTGTTAATACTTGAGATAGGCTTTACACAGGCTAGAAAGATACTGTTTTGCTAAGACTGAATTACAGCAATGCAGTTCCTACTCTATTTAAAACACAGTAAGTGGAAATGCCAGTATTTCTTAAAATGGGAGTAGATTAGAAAATAAAATTAGTCACTTTTAAATTAAATCCATTAATTATACTATTTGATAGCACCTTGTCAAGACAACTAACCTATGTTTTTATTGTCTATGTAATATTTGAAGGGAGAATTAGACAGACCACTATGAGTTTTGCTATCATGCTCAAATATGATTTAAGGAACATAACTTGAGTTTACATAAAAATCCAAAACAAGAAATTAAAAGCTCTTCCCTATGACGATTATTATAGCTACACAGAATGCCACATTTATAAACTGCTGTAAATGAATATTTCTACATTGTTTAAAGCAATGTAAGAACTATACAGAGTGGAGAAAAAAAGTGAGAAAACCCTTTGGCTTGAGTGAAATAAATCTCTGCAAAACATCCACCAAAAATGCTATAAAAGCATAACAAAACAGTGACAGTTGAAATCAAAATGAAACATAAAATACTAGCACTTTTCTGATCATTTCAAAATTTGCTTATCTTTGAAATGATATAATCTGTAATACTTTTCAATAAAACATACATGTCCACTTACTTTCCATGTTTCAAGAACAAAGCAGAGACAGAATTTTCATGCAAATAACTAAAACCAAGCCTGAACCTACTTTATCCACATTGATCCTGTAATAAACCGGTGCAACTAAATGAGATGATTGTTTTCCCACAGGTTCGATGACAGTTATTTTTAGAAGGTATATTAAAATTAAGTATCTTCTCTGTTTCTAGGATATTAAATTAGGTGAGACTATCAGACAGTTATTGTTTAAAGATACAAAGCAAAATTAAAGATTACTGGTGTAATTCCTCTTCCTCTCGTATACTGGCAAAATAAATTATATCCAAGTCTCC
Source organism: Coloeus monedula (assembly GCF_965178545.1). NCBI lineage: Eukaryota > Metazoa > Chordata > Aves > Passeriformes > Corvidae > Coloeus > Coloeus monedula. The sequence goes on along the minus strand of NC_138786.1, from coordinate 37,291,784 downwards.
CTTCACATGCACATGAACATAAAATGCGCCCCATCCTATACAAAAGTAAATGAAGTCAACTTTTAATCATTTTTTTTAAACATATTAACAAATTATTAAAGAAGGGTTGTATTCAAATCAAAATAGTAACTGTTTAAAAAGTGACAAAGAAATTTCTATGCACTATCCAATGACTATTTAACTTAACAGTGAGAACTCACAGAGTTTCAAAGAAACCAAGAAGTACAACTATGAAGAACTCTAACATCTATTATTGCTAAATATTAAAGCACATTCCTGTGACTAAACTGACGTACATGTTAGCATTTGTTTTTTTAGATTTTTTTTTTCAGTGTTATAAAAATTTATCTGGTTGATCCAAGTTCCCAATTGTGAATTTCTTCAACACCAACTGTCTTGACTTGGAATTAATGACTAAAATTAATTACTAGCAGTCAGCAAGTAAAATAAAAATAGATTTTGTTAAGTTAGTCTTTTCACGGAGTAAAAGGAAAGAAGCAAAACTCACCTGTCACTGCCTCGAAGCATCTTGGGGTCAAAATATCGGTAGTCATCTGTCTCCTATTAAAAAGTATGATTTTATCTCAAAAGATTGGAATTTTGGCTTATGAATTTTTGCTTGTATATATTACATTAAACATTACATTAATTGTTCAAACCAGTATCATTTTCCATCACATCATTCTACGTTAATTGTGGTATCCACTAGTATTTATAAAGTTTGTACACAACTGAACCAGTACAGAATAAACAACAGTGAGAAGCTATGAAGGGTGCTATTGAGCTTTTTATTTCTGGTTCATCTAAAATTGACTATCACATGCTTTCCAAAAAATACACTGGTTACATAATAAATCCCAACAGAAAGACAGTATGCAGAAAGAAAAATTAAGTTGTTACCAGCTTTAGAGGAACACCGATGGTTAGTTATAAACACTATAATTTTCCAGGTTATGGAGATCTGCTACTGATTTACCATTATAAAATAAAACACTTCTGTGGCAATGAGTGCTAAAGACAAGACAGATCAAAATCTGCTACTGTTATGTAACTTATCCTTCTCATTTCATGATTTATGACTACTATTAAACCAAAATTAAGCTCTTGAAGAAGAAATGACTTCCACAAGAATTTGAAAAGTTTTACTGTCTAAACTACGCAAAAAATTTCTTCACACAAAACAGAGAGGCACTTCCAATATTTTTACTGGCAACAAGCAGGATTTTTGCCAATCAGTATGGATGAAAAACAAACTCCTTAGTAACTCCTTCTGACAACTTCTTGGCTTTCTCCTGTTTCTAAACTACATTTTTATCCAGGTACTGTGAAGTTCAGTTTGTCAGTAAACTGCATGCAGAACTAAGTTGATTTCATCTGTGTGCTTACATGCAAAGACCTCTGAGTTTTGATGATTCTGTAGAGCAGAAATAATACTTCTTGAGTAGTAGACATATTGTCTGGGGAATTTACTAGAGCTCACAAAGCATGACTACCTCTAATACTAAAAAGTATTTAACATACATGTGGTGGTTACACAGAAAATAAATCTATTTGATATTACAAACTTTTATGTAATTACAGAAAATAACTCTCTTATCTTGAAGTTTGGCTTTTTTAAAAAAATAATTTAGATCTAATTTCAGACTGCATCTCCGTAAAAAGCTTTTATTTGCTCCACTGGGAATTTCAACTACTGGAGTCTGCCAGCATTCATGATTTTGCAGCTTCATACCTAAAGGTGGTATAGCGACTCTGGGGTAATGAGAGAGCTGGGAATGGACAGATATTGATTGACTAAAATTGAGAGGTATTTGAGAAACCTTTACCTGGGATAAAGAGATGCACTTTTTCTGCTTATTAGAATGAATTACAGATTAATAACAGAACTAAAAATCAGAGTTAATAAACACATGACAAACATTTACTCCTGAACGTATTACTGCTGTGTTTTTTCACTGTGGGCTTGTATAAGTAGACACACGGCATGTGGTAAAGCAATAGAAATGTGATAACCTAGGGATTTTTTGTTGTTTTTGTTTAAACACACTACACTATTCCTGCTGAAATCAGTGCTGAGGGGGCAGGGAAAAGAAGCCCCACTAAATTTTATTTTCTTTAAGATACCTACTCTGCCAGTAAAAACAACTGTATGGCGCTTTCCTCACACACAACTGAATTGGTGACTTCCCTAAGCAATTCCAGAAGAAAATGAATACTTCTGAGAATATAAACTTAGTTTTCAGTATTTCAAATTATAATAGGAAAAGACCCATGGAAATGTCATTGACTTTCAGTCTGTATTTGTTTTTCTGCAGAACCTAACAGGACTAGTTTGGATTAAGGAAACCTGCTTTCAGAATTTTTCTTTGTAATGCATGAAAGGTAATCCTACAATAAATCCTACCTAAGTTTGAAAGGTCCCATATACACTGAAAGGGACAGTATTAACCAAAATACAGATTCATTAATATACATCACAAATAAGATCTATCTACTTCTTAAGTCAATACAAATGTACACACTGTAGTGACAGAGGCTAAACCACTTTGTAAAGGTTTACTTTTCAAAGACTGTCCTCACTCAGTAATCAAACCATTTTCTAGAAGATCCTTAGAATAATCTCCGTAAGTCTATAGCAAATGATGGTCAATTTCATAACTATGGATTAAAATTTGTGTATACTTGACAATAAAATTTTTTTTGTTTGTTTAGGAAGATTTAAGGTTTTAATCAAGCTCTATTTAATGACACCAGAACAAAGCAAGTATGTTATTAGTTTTATGAACATTTGAACATATTATTTTTCATCAATTATGAACATATTATTAAAATACAACCTTAAAAGCAATTGCTTAAAATCGTGCTTTTAACAATAAATATTATTATTTAAAATATCCACAAGTAACTGATTACTTTTATGGTCAGCAAGGAATGTTTCTGAATACATTTTTCAAGAAAAGGTTAACTATAGTTAATCTAGAAAAATTAAAAAAATTGCAAGATGGCATTATGGCCCCTAAGAACTGTTCTAGCATTTCCTGCTTCTGAAAAACTTGAAAAGCATGGGTGGCAAGGGTGTAGACTTATTTGTCCTTGCTGGGGAGACAAAAGAAACGGCAGAGACAAGCAACACACAAAGTAATTTACAGACAGCCCCACAGAGTTTTGCACAGGATACCATTCTAAATAGGTTTAAGATTTCAACTAACAATAATATATGTGAATGTTTGTGGTACAAGTTGTATTTACATTTCATCTATTTCCTTTACTGTTGCAGTTAATATTTAGAAAATAATTTACATTACTTACATTCATTGTAATAATTGTTTGACTTCTCAATAATCTGCTCTAATTTTGCATTAGGCCTTTTATCTGTATGTACATTTCACACACTGATTACCGTGGTTAATAAGATTCCTAGAACTACAAAGGAGATTTTTTTCTGTGTTGTAAAAAAATAAAATCTTGAACTTTTTTACTCTCTCTTTGTGTTTTGCCTGCAGTGCAGTAGTTTTCTATTCTGGGGAATAGAAAAGAATCCCACACATCAGAAGATGAACAGAAGCCACAATGGTGTATTTCCACACATTGACCTTTTCCAGATACAATTTCACTTCTGTTGATGGTACAGCAAGTCTAAACACATTCCACAATGATTCTCTGGCTTGCTTCTTTTAGCTGAAACTTACTCCCAAACTTGCTGTCAGTTTTCCTGCAGGTTAGGAGAATCAGTCTTTAGGGATTGCCTGGTCTCCTACGACTTGAAAAGTGGGACTCCCTGCTTTTTGCCATGAGTATCAGTCTCTGCCATGGCAGTGGAACAGGAAGCTGCTGACTGACAGATGGCCCAATCACTGCTTTTTTAAGCGAGAAGATCAGTGTTCCCTCCAAATTATCAAAGTGCTGGTAGCTGTTTTCTACTAAGCAAAATGTGAAAAAATCAAGTCAGAAAAAAACCTCATATGACTTGTAAACTTTTCTAATTCAACTCCTAAACTTGTAGCCTGAGGAAGCTAATGTTTACTTTTTAAAAAACTGTTTAATTTTTCACCTTCTTGTAAGTTATCTATAGTTTTATTTCAGCTTTCTATGGTAAGTGTTGTGGGTGACCTCTGCTGGCTGACTAAATAAAGCAAGCCCTGTACATTCTCCAAGTCTTTCAAACAGCAAAAACAATCCACTAACACTGGAAACAGTGTAAATGCCTTTGTTTGTTATGAGGAAGTAAATTATCTGCTAAGAATCATGACGTATATCATCTATGAAGTACAGTTTAAGAAAATAAAGGATTACTTGCATGTTGATAATTTTCATATTTTACCATTATTTTTCTCTCTGTACATACAGTTAATACCTGAAGGTGAAAGTGGACTAAGAAGAATGTTTTAAATCTACTAACCAGTGTGAGATATTACAATTGTATGTCTCTGACTGATGCTGATGGCATTAAAATAGGAAGATTGATACGATGTGGCAAACATTAAAGCTTTCTAAATGAGGAGATTTTTTCTAAGAGGTGACTTTTTCAGGACAAGTATGTGCACAGGTTGGTTGTATATAAGGAACAAAATACATGGCAGGAAGAATGCCTTCATGCATAAACACTCAGGCCTACTTTTAGTTGTAAGTTCTAGCAAATGCCTTGATTGTGTCAGTAACATGTAAGCATTTCAAAAATTTGTAACATATGAATTTAAAATAGTCTGGGTAAATTTTCACAGAAACAAGGCAAGAAGAGGACTTTTCTGACAAAAACCACCTCTGCTTGCAAACAGAATGACTGAATCAGTAGTAAAATATTTTCTTCTGCATAGCAAAGTTTAAAGATGCGGGAAATGTAATTTTCCCTAACACACCTCTCTGTAAATACTTCACTTCTGAAATTGTGCTCTTTAAAAAAAAACCAAACACCTTGACACAAAGAAAATTTCAGTCCACAGGCTAATGCAGAAATTTAGGAGCAACAGAAGCTCAGTACAACAGAAGTCTAATAGAAGCACAGAATAGGAAAAAGCTAAAAAATATTAGTTCAAATGAGACACCATAAATTGCCATTGTTTAGAGACTAGTGAAAAAAGTCTTATTAAATAGTTATGAAAATGGTTCTATTCTTGAAGTACAGCATGATTGGATTCAACTGCACTACCATGAAAAAAATTAGCCATAGCATATTACGTATCAGCTTTAAGATTTCGTTTGCCCCACCTCTCTCTGTGTGAAGGCAATTGTACTCACAGGGTTTGACTTCATCTCCATAAGGTTGTCCAAAATACGTGTGACTGGCAGATTCTGTAAAACATAATGTGTAATTAATGGAATGCTGAAATGCTTACTAAGAACTATTCCCAGTCACATTATTACTTACGGAAGAGTTTACAGAGCATTTGAAATATTATTTTAAACAGTTTTCCTCTTATGTTCTGTAAAGGTTAAGCTTATTTATTATCACCTAAATTACTTTTCTGTAAAAAAATGCAAACATTTAAGGAGCATATAGCTAGGGGACAAAGATAAGACATAAAGTGCAAAAAAAGTGTGAAGATAAGAACAGAGCCGTATTTAGCTATTACCAACATATGCAGACACGATCAAATATGAATTCTTATTAAAAAAAATACTTTGCAGTTAAGGAAAGAATTTTAAAGCTGATGCTGATAATTAAGGGTGTAATTCTAAAATAGAACTAATGTTATCAAAGAAATGGCTAAATAAAACAACCCTGGCAACAAATGCTTGGATAAACTGCAAAGGAATGAACTGGTGAAATTCAAGATTACTGTTCTTATTTAACACGAAAAATGTCACCTTGCACGAAATATCTGAATATTAAAGAGTTAAACTTCTTCAGTTATAATAAACTGAGGGTGAGTTTACATAGCAACAGGATTGGAAATGGGTCTTGACAGAATGTATCAAAAGAGGACATTCCAAAGGATGATCCACATATTACACTGAAAAACCCATGTGAATCCCTGAATTAATGAAGGAAAAAGAAAAAGTTAGCTTTAATAGAAATACCACAGACCTACACTAGGCTTACAAATATGAGGAAGAATGGCTTTTCATCTGGCTATCCTAAAATACCTGGAGAAGAAATTAAAAGCCAGAAAAGGCATATCCTGGAAACATTGGCAAATCGACTTCTTGCTCACTCAGAATGGAAAACAATGCAAGCCATTTTGTACAGAATAATATTAACTCTTTAAAGCCACACATTTAAAGAAATGACAAAATGTTTAACACAGAAGAGGAGAAAGTCTCCTCGAGAATATAATTATTTTCTATTATTACAAGGAACAGTTTATCTGAAGAGCTCTCATAATATATAACACACAGGCAAGCTGCATATTTAAATTTTCCTCAATCATATTTCATGATATACCACTGAGTTGTAACTCTGCAATGCACCTAGCTTATCATATCTACTCATAATGAAATTCCTGCAGAATTAACTTCATTAACTACCCTACAAAAGTGAGACCCCATTTTTAAACTTTTATGTGATAGCTGATACCTTTCATGTATAAATTATGTCTATAACAGGCTGAATAAACAAACAGTGACAATGATAAGATTAAGTAGGTCAAAAAGACAAACCTTTAGTTAAGATTTCATTTTATCTAGTTCTGATATGTTGTATTTCTAATTTAAATTCTGACTCTTCAACTAGGAATTACAATATGATGAATGATCTTTTTCTTAGAAATCTTGCTGTCAAAATATTACAGAATTAAGATTTTAAACTGTAAATAGACATTTATTTATTGCCATCTGATGAAAGTACATATTGGAAAAATGATGTGTCCTCTACAGAGAAGCAGGTTTCTGGGAAGCACAACTCAAAATTCCAGCTACAAGTTACACAACCAGTTTCTTTTTTGTTGTTGTTGTTTGTTTTCTTTGGGGGGTGTACATTTACATGCAAGTTATGCTCAAAAATATTTTAAAAACTTAGGTGAATATTTGAAGGTGGTCATGTCATTATAAACATACTTGTATTTTCCTGCACATTACAAGATTATGGTTGCTGTACATTACACTTATATGGGAAAACAAGAAATGTTTGAATTGTAACTAAACAGAGAACTAACACTTTCAGCCTCTTAATCACTCCAGAATAGATTAACTTAATACATGTAGTTCTAAGTAAAGATACAGATAGTTAATATTTTTTTGTTTATGAAGGTCTAGTCTACTTTGAGTATTCCAAAGCTGTTCTTTTTATAATGCTGGAATGAGTCTTAATTGCTACAAAGAGGTCTTCAAAGAAAATGTGAACATTATTTGTCACTTATCTGAAAACTGGAAGTTACAAAGTGATAGATCTATCCATAAGCAGAGATTTATGTTTACTTGTTTACTGTACAATGAATTTTATTAATATAACAAAGGTACTGAAATTTCCAAATCTTCACAATACTCATGATAGACTTTTTAATTTTTTTAAACTTACTTGTTGCTTCAGTACCAAGTTCTTCACTCCTTCCATTACAAACTGTGATCCTGTATTCATAACACGTGAAAACAGACTGAAAAACCAAAATAAAGATGATGTGTAGGACCTTTTTAAAAAAATTTGTATTCTTAAGCTTTATACTGACATCCAATTCCCAATAAAGTCAATAGGACCTAAGTACTAAGTAACTCAGTTTGTCATAAAATATATTCCTCACATCACATGGCAAGCAAGTGTATGGGAATACACCTGTAATCTACCAGATGGATCCTCACCTATCAATGGGAGTCTTGGATTCTAGTCTTTAATCCACTGAACAGTTTATTTCAATACTTCAGTAATGTAAGGATTGGAGTGCTCCTTTCAAGTGGGTCTAATCACCAGAGTTAACAGAGATGCTGAGCGTCTCCAACAAACCAAGCAGCAATTTTTCCAAGTGAAACAGCACTGGAATTCTCTGTAACCATACCACACCACAGATTCCTTATGACAGTGATGGTGCATTCCTGAAAGGAGAGCTGGTAATGAGGACTGAAATCCTCCGAAGAATGGAAAGACCCAAGTCCGATATCCTGTATGGGATATATGTAACTGTAGCACAGTTCTTGTGTCTTGAAATAAATAACTACACCTTTCAAAAAGCAGGCAGACACTCAGTCCAGGAGTCTCCAAGGAAATAGCACTGTCTTCTTGCATCCCTGACAGTCTCCAAATCCAGGAGAGAACTCATTTTCAATATACAGGGCTGTGCTTATCTTCTGCCATTGACTGCTTAAGGCTCAAAGTGATGGCTGTCATAGATCCAGTTCCTGGTGCTGAATTCTTCTCCTGTGAGAGTGCATTTAATATGCAGGTGCAGAGAGCACTGTATTAAGATAGTTTGTGAATTTAGTCCCAATCCTTTTATTTTCCTCTCTGTGTGTACTACACACTTTTAAGGGAAGGTAAGTGCTTGTAATCGTCTGTAACTTAAAAATTTTACAAATAGGGAGATGTTTTGCTCTGGGCCATGTATAGCACTAAACACACTTTCGGCACTACTAAAATAAGATAGAAGAACCCAAAGGCTAACAGAAGATTAATCAAAAGCCTACCCCAAAGGTTTAGGTGTAGTGTTTCCGTAGCTGGTTGGAGCTGAAGCCATCTTAGTGAAAGCCCTGTGAAAGCAGGGATAGAAATCAAGAATTTATCTCATGGCACACACTGCTGTAGAACGTTCCACTCTAGTCATCTGAAAGTGAAAAAACCTCTGCATTTCAAACTCTTGCAGGAACTATTTATTAAATGCATCCCTTTTGCCTACAAATACAATAGGAATTAGATTTTATAGTTAAAAGACAAAAATTTCATTCAGATACCATGTAAAACTAGAATAACTGATATACAACTCTTTGGTATGAGCAAAAAAAAATGTTGGAGTCTGAGCTAGCACAACTTTTCATTTAATTCAGTAAGTTGTTTCTGTCCTGGCTCATTAAGGGCACTACTAAATGTCATATTCTATAGAGTTCTGGCACTACTGGAGTTTAGTTTCAAAATAAGATTTGCATGTATTACCATAACAATGAAAGGAAAAACTTCTATCAAATGAATGTCTAAGGATAATTTAAAATGTAAGAGAAGTAACACGTAAGTCCTGAATACAATGCTAGATTCTGTGAAATTACCCAATTAGCCTCATAAAGGACAAAAAAGAAATTACTTACTTCCATTGTTTTATGTAGCTCAAAGGAGCGAGATTACAACCTGCATCCATCAATGCTTTTTTGTACTGCTCCAAATCAATCTGAAATCATAAAGTGGAAAATTACAAAAGGTTGAAGCTACTCTTAAATCCATGTGGAAAGACAAGATATTCTTATCTAAATATTAAATAACCAGTGCAAAGTTACAGCATTGACCCAAGTTAAAAAGTAATTATGAGTCTTAATCTCATTGCCTACCAAGTACGGAAATATAACTTGAAATAAAATTTGCCATGAGTAGATCTCATTAAACTGAACAGTGTTTGTGGAATTAAATCCTGTGGACTTTCAGATACGGGAACAGTCTTTCATACTAGCACCAACAGAATGCTGGTTTCTGTACAATGTCAAAAGAGTAAACAATAAACAAAGGAGCTAGTATACATTTACACAGATAATTTCTATTCATCTAATCAAACATTTTTTCCATCAAATAATGTTTCTACAATGTAAGAATTTTCCTTGAAATTAATCATCCTAAGTTCAAAAGAAATATGAAGAAATTGTTTCCTGAATTATTCAGATACTGGCAGATGCACTTCTCCTTTGTTCATCTGCTAGTCAACTGACTCAATCATTCTTGAATATATGAAGATAGAGTGAAATGAGTCGTATTTTCATTCTGCTTTATCTACTTCAATTGAGCAGTGGAGCAGAATAATAGAAAGCATGCTAAGATGTGTCTTGCAGTAACTCTGATCTAAATATGTCACAATATAATATTCCTTCTTACTAGTCAATCGTATCCTTTGAAATGGTGGCTAAAGCTTTGTGAGCAGATTTCCTGGCGATACGACAAAATTTATTTGAAGTTTTAGTATTTCCTGGCATTTCGTACTTCCTTTTGCAAAGAAACAGAAGTATCTACTTAGTGCTGAAATGCCACAGAAAAATCCCTTGTGGTACATTCTGGTGTTGGAAGCTGTAAAGAACATAGGTACCTCTGAAGGTGCCTGAGATGAGCTTATGTAATAGATGAGAAATAATCGCATTTTGTCTTCTGGAGTTCCCGCTGCAATAAAAAAATAGAAAAATTAAAAACTACAATTGTAACTATGCTGCCACATTAATTGCTCTTCAGCAGCCACATATATGTACATGCAGACCTTTAGTTATGACAGCAAATGTTACCTATAACCATGGCCTTCTTCAATATAAAAAAGAAAGACATACAGCAATTTTATGAAGAGTTGCGTTAGATGTGTCATTCTTTCTGAAAGTTTTACACTTTCTCCTTTTGTTTGTAGTAAATATTATTATTGATATAACATCCTCAATAAGTTATGTAGAGAAATTATGACTTATTTTATGTGGAGATTGCAAGCATTATCTGGAAGTGGGTCCATGAAAAAGCAGACTAAAGAAAAATCATAGAAGTAAAAGCCATAGCACATTATTTTTTAGCTCTACAACTTGCTTACACAGTTCTATGGTTCACTGTACTGAAACACTTGAGGACTGCAAAAGCACTTATATGAACCGCTGGTCAGGGAAAAAGCCCCGATCTTCCAACTTGCTTTCAGAAAGGATTTTACTTCCTAAATCCTCTTTTGTTGAAGAAAAACACTTCCCGTTCTTGGGAAGCACTATTGATATGCAATCAAAATTCATCTCTCCAGATCAAAAGGTTGATGTAGCCATTACTTAGACTACAAACTACTACACCAGATTTTGAACACCATCTTTTTTTTTCTAGAAGAGAATCACTGTTAGTAAAGACAATAGTTTCAAATGAAGTTTTCAGAAGTACAACATCTCAAAACAAACACTTAAAATTAATTACAAAAGCCTGATAATTTTAGTGCAATGTTGTACAAGAATGAACTTTCTTGCACTTGGGGGTAAGAAAATGACTTTTTTTCCTGTTTTTCTGTTTTGTTTGTTTTGGGTTTTTTTCCTCTACTATGGAATGTGGATCATGTCAGCAGGAGACCATCTGATCTAATCTGCAACTGTTATTTAAAAGTCAGCATATATTTAGTCTGGCAGAAGTTAAGAGTAAGCGCTGTCATAACGAACATTTATGACTTGGTACAATCTTCTCTGGAAAGTAGGTTTTACTAACCCTTACCAAATACCAGTAAACCAGAAGATCAAGAACTGAAGACACTTTGTATTATCTAAATCAAAAGCCAACTTTCAAGGTAGAGATCCACCTGGAATTCACTTAGGCAAAAAAACCTGTGATAAACAGCTGCAAAACTCAGGCCAAGTGCCTGTCAAATATTCACTACTTTTTTCTAGACTACAGTCTGAAGCAAACTGCTAAACATTCTGAAGAAAACTTGGCAAACCTAGAACATACCTATTTTATTTTCAATTGAAAAACCAGCAGGCAGCCTTTAGTTCCCATTTTATCACCACTCCAGGATACAATAATATCCATGAAACTGGGAGGCAGCTAATAGTCCTGAGTGGTAGATTAGTACAATATGGTAACAAATGGGAGGTTGAATCCTGAAGCTGTTAAGTGGACACATCTAAGTGCTTTCATGAAGAGCTCTGCAGATCTCATCGTCCACATGACAAATATCCCCACACATAATGCCAATAAATAGTTCACCAGTGGAAGCGCTGGAAGACTTGATGTATTATTCCTTCAAAATGTTTTCTGCTGGTGCTTCTCAGTGAATCACAATATGAGGCTGGACAGTTTTACAAGACAGCATGCCTGGAAATAATCACTGATTTAACTTAAATCTTCTTCTTATATAAACTTAAACCTAGGCAATGCATATAAAATGCTAACATACTAGTGTGAAAACCTGAATACTTGGCTTATGAAGAAAAACTCTAGCTTGTAAATCTAATCTTGTGTAAAAACCAGGAACCTTGCTAATAGGAATGTTGATACGATACATCAGGCTTGGAAAACAATTTGCTTTACACTGCAATCTAAAAAGGCATAGAAATGTGGATTCAGGTAAAAAGTAATTGATCCAGTAGGATATACAAGCAAGCATAAAATTTGTTTTCATATCTAATTTTATGCAAACATAAAAGCTGAAATCAAAATAGTACACGAAACATTAATTCTGAACGTGGAAAAGGACTAGTTTGTATTGATGCTTAAAGAAAGTACAGATTATACATATTCTTATTAGCTTCATATAAAAAAATGAATGTATGTACTGATATACAGATTGATGCCTGACATTAGATTTTCTGAAAGTTTATTAATTTCTAGACATGACCCATTATGAGATGTTTAAAATTTTAGCTCAAATTTCTACCAACTGTGCACTATTTCTTCTATTGCCTTTTGATTATATAGCATGGACACTATTAAAAGATTTCTGTAGAAAGTCAGCAGGATGTATAGATACTCTTTCTATAAATATGAATCATTATACAAACTCCAAGCAGGCATTAAACCCAGTATGTAGCTGTAAGACTACACACATAATCATGCAGTAACAAAACTAAAGAGCACACTGGAAAAAGAGCAGGAACCCTGAGTCTCTAAATGTTTGAGGTTTGCCAATATAATTGCCAGTATGCTGACAAGTCAGAGATAATTTAAGTTTTACACTTTTGCTCTGCACGTTATTTTGCTCCAGCCAACTGGTATCAGATCATACTGAAATCTGTCAGAGGGTTATGACATGTCAGGCTGTAACAGATTGAAAGGAGAGCTGATGTTACAATACTACAAAAAGCTGGGAAGTCATTTGGGTCTTAGCCTTTCACAGAAAGACCCTCAGTGACTCCTGCTAATAGAGAACCTGAGTACTCCTGCTGTGCAATGCACTGATATGCATGACCCATATGTGACACAGAAGCTGGGATGCATTGCTCATGCCCTTAGATGATGAAAACAGACATGCCACAGCTGAATCAACACATGCAAAGCTTCAGGTGAGTCCCAGTGAATTGGCCAATTTACATCTTGCGTCCCTTCTCTCCACCTTGTCCCATTCATCTTCTTCCTCACACAAGCAGGAGCTCCCTACATTACAGCCCTTTGATCTCATCAAACTCTATGAAATTTTCATCGTGTTCGTGAGGTATGTGTATGTTATAAAACGTGCAGTAGGATTTAAAATTAGTATTGTTCAGACCACAGAATGCCATGCTATACTCCTAAATACTGGAAAAGCACAAAAAATATTTTGACCCTAAAAAATAAGGAGTTAGGAAAGGATTTTAGTGGAGCAGCAGAAGTTGCTAATATTTTGGATATTACTCAACTGAAGTACTAAACTCTCTAGAGTTTAGTTCTTCAGTTGATTGCTGAAGATCAATCAAAAGCTGTTTTCTTTACAAGTCTTGCACAGGTTGTTCTTTACCAACCCTGAAATCTAAGCAGGTATAGATTTATTGTGTATCTTAATAAATTTTATACCAAGTTCAAATTTAAAGTACTCACCATCTGGGTCAGAAATCATGTCCAGAAGAGACTTATCCAGAGTGGATTTGCTCATTATTTTTTCCTCATATTCAAAATACACATCCAGCTTTCGACTCTGTTTAAGAGTAAGCGTTAGGGTTAACATCTTAAAACTGTGAAAGAATATTTATTTCCTCTTTTAAAAGGTACGAAGTTTTAGTTACAAAGACCGTTTTAAAAACTTGATTTTAAAATAAATTATCAGTAAAAGTGATTAATGCTTGCATTATAATTAGCTCTCAGAAAGTTGATGGTTATTTAATTATCATACTAAAAATGAAAATGCAAGTTAAGCAAGGGGTGTCTGATGTGAATATTGAACTGGAAGAGAAGCTTTGTTTTCAACTATGGCTTTGACACAGCTGAAAACTACATGCCATCATATACATTGCTATGCTGTAAAAGGAAAAAGTAATGGTCAAGTGAATATTATGTCAAATTTGTTCTGAACCTCCAGGCTCTCAGACCACAAGACAATTATTCAATGCAGATAAATGTGGGAAATTCCTTTATACATTAAGGCATCATCCCAAGGAAACACTGGCAACTGCCAACTTGGGCTGGTACTGAAATACTAAGATCAAAGGCTTGCAGTAGTTCACTCACATCAAAGATGGAGAAGTTTATAATCAGATTATCTTGTTAACACAAGATAAAGAAGTCTCTCATTATACAATGACACATCTAGATGCTGTGAAAATCCTTTTTAGGGAGGATGGCACAGGGACTATAGAAAATTGTTGAGGCAACAGCTTTATGGAAGACATCACATGGCCATGCAAGTAATGACTGCATTGCAGCACATCTGCACAAACAGACAAATTTTGCACTTATTGATCAAGATCTTACAAGCTAAAACCAGAAAAATGCAGTCCAGAACTTATTTTAAAATGTTCCATTACAATGCAGATCATTATGCGTGTTTGAACATTAAAATGCAGCATCACAACAAATGTTACAGCTACTCAGCTTACAAAACCTGTAAGTTTTAGTATCTGGTAACTAATTAAATCCTTATGTTTGAACACATTCAGCTATGTATTGGCTCAAAAAGGAGACTGGCAGAGTGGACCTCCATCTTGCTGCTTTGGAAGTGTGTCAGCTCCACATCGTACCCCCTGTGAGACTGAAATGATATTGCCAGTGAGGCAAGAGTTACCTTGCTTTTCTTGGGTTAAACAATTTGAGAAATTTTGCCTGATAATGCCAAAGCATTTAAAACTGCAATGGCACCTTTTATCCAGTGAAGTAGTCCTTGCAATGACAGTACATAAAAACTTAAGAAGTCTGGTTTTCACATATTTTTGAATTCTACTAAAATTATTCCTGAGATCACAAATAAGAAAATTAATTTTATAAAAGTTAGTTTACCTGCCCCTCAACCCCCCCAAAGTACTTCTCTAGCCTAGGGATATTAGGATATTTCACCTTCTGAGTACTGTGAATTCCTCAAAAAAAGAGCTAGAGAGGAGAAAACAAAGTAAAATGGTATGAATTACATGGATATTTTTGTATTGAAAGCATTTGGCGATCAGCTCATGATGCAGGCAGCTATACAATGCTTCCATTTCTCAGTCACCACTTACAGAACTCCTCGAGAAGATCAGTTACTTGCAGAGCAACAACTTAATTTAAAGCTTTTGCGGATGCTTGTAATTACAGCTTAAAAAGTAAATTACCATCGAGAGTGCTCAAAAATGACCCCCTGCTACTTTTAGGGGCAGAAGAATGTCTTCTGTTGATTGTCATAGTGACTATGACTACATAGAAAGTGCATGAATGAAAAAAAAAAAAGCTCGAGCTTCTTTCAAGCTGTATTTACCTTGAGCTTATGTTAGAAGAGTAGTTTAAAGCCTGAATAGAACTGAACTACCAGCCTTTTCCCAAGTCCTTACTTCAGATGCAATTTGGTATCTGGTAAACCATCTGAGACCTCAATTCTACAGCATCTTGGAGATCTTCTGTGTTATAGTTTCCTTAGATCTTTCTAGAGACATAAAGCAACTGCAAAGAAATGACTACAATTTTTTTAGTCTTTCCATTACATACACTTGCTTTTTCTGTTTTAAGTACATTTGTATCTTGTTATGTGAAACTAAATTCAATGTTTTTGAGTTTAAAATATTTTTCCCAGACAACAGGCATCCAGGAAAAAAGGGATTGTCTTGAAATGTGGACACTTGATCTTATAAAGTCAAATACAATACTGTTGAATTTGGCAAAGCCAGTATTATCTTAGCTGGTGATCTGTTTACAAGAAATTTATTCAGATGGCATGTAAAAATGTACAACATAAAAAGATTCCCTAATTCCTTGTATTTGTTTACAGATCAACTGCTAAATAAAATTATGTAATTCAAACATCAATTACTTTCAATTTTAAGAACAGATTCACAATTGTTGACTTACTTGGAGCACAGGTTAGGTAAAATTCTTCTCAGCCATGTGCAACTTTATGACTGTTTGACTGTGACTGCTGAACAAAACAGATCAACAGCAGCAAAGAAAATTCACTGGTTGCATGTATGTGCTATACTTTGAGCCTAAACTGAAACATTAATGATACAAGTACACTCACTCTCTTCAAAAACTTTGCACAATTAATTCTGAAGTGTGAACTTAGCATTCTTTGGGAAAAAAACCCCAAACTGAAAATCCTGAAACTTCAGGTCCACATTTTTTTTCTATCCATTTTGTCTGTTTTTTTCCTATCCATAATAGGGACATCAGAAGTAAGCAGCAATATAAAACTTTTGAGACTGTTTCTGATGCAACAAACCAAAGAGATGGATCAATATAGTAAGTCTATTCAGCAGCTTCTTCACTAGATAACTAATGAAAGTTACTAGCAAAGATGCTAATTAGGGCAATATTTTTCTTACACTGGTTTGCTTGGAATTAGGTGGACACCTAATCAAATTTCATATGGGTTACTGAATAGCCTTAAACACTACTAGTTACCTTTTGATAGATATCCCAGATATGCCACATCAATGAGACAGTTACTTCTTGAAGAGTCAACTTGTCTAAGAGGTGCTGATAAGAAGCAGATGTCCCATTTAATTTAAGTAAGTGCAATTTTGTTCACTCAATGGCAAACTCACAGACATGCCAAGAGGAAAAGCTGGGGAATAGGAGCTAAACAGTCCTGTAGATTCAATAAAAAACACAGCAAAGAAGAGGTTCTTATGGGTGCCAAACTGGCAAGCAATGTGAAGAAAATCAATAATAATAAAAAATAATACAATAAAGATGCATTTACATTTACAGTTTTTCCTTTTCTGCCTCCTGCTCTTGCTATTCTACTATGACATCTTGTTCCACACCAATCTCATTCAAGAGACCTTTCTGGCTGCCACTTCAGGGACAGGATTCTGTAATGCAGTTAAAGTGCCACACTTCAGCTTGCTTTTTAAAAAAAATGTATTTGTGAAAGCTTTCAACTTATCATCTTTAGAAACAGGCTGTTTGTAAGCCAAAACTTATTTTAGGGAAAATTACTGAAGTGCATGGGAAAGTCTATTGAGCACTGTACTCCAAAATGAACACAAAGTTCCTTCTTCTTCAAGCAAGTAGTGGAAGCAGGACCCATTAAAATCTCTTCGAGGGTTATTTTTGTAAAGACTTGCTGGGAACTCTTCTATCCTCTTTACACTACAAAAGTTCTTAATTTTAGAGAGAGAGAATACGCAGATGAGATGTTTTCTAAGAAACTATTTGAGGTCTTTCTCAAAGATGCTGACAGAAAACAAGCAGAAATAACTGCCTCCAGAACAAGGGAGGTTGGTCAGGTAATTATAGTGTGCTCCAATCAAGAGGAAGAGAAACTCTGGAAGAAGGCTGGAAGTGGCAGCCATATCCAATTCCCTTTCACTGAACTGTACAGAATGATGATAGCAAGGTCACTGTAACTGAACTCAGAAAAAGCTGTTTTTACTAGAAGGTTACTGAATTATCAGTTCTGGACTACAGAAAACCAGCCTGGCCCACTGTGACATATATACTTCACAAACACATACCATTTCTCTTCACACAGTGTAAGACAAAAATGTAACCTTATTTAAAACAGAGTAGTTAAAATAGCGGAATTCCTTTACAAAATATGAATTTGAAAATTTGAAAGGCTATTGTCAGTCCCAATTAAGGGGATCCCAATTAAGGGATCATTCAAAGTATTAGACCTTGAGATCAAGCAAAAGTAGAGACACATAATAAAATTATGTAGGAATTAAACAAAACCCTAAAGTAAACAAATATAATTTAAGACAGAAAACAATTCACATAAAAATCTGCCACTTAAATTCATCTGTGTAGAATTCTAGCAAGAGGTTATGTAATCTACCCCCCCAACTGTCATTTTAGAAAAGTATATGTGCACATCTTTTTATATTCCTGATTCAACATACGTCAGTAATCCTATTCATATTACAATCACATGCAAAGATAAGCATTACTTGAAACTCTAAAGCAGCTAGATAGGTAATTCTAGCTCTATATCTGTTATCTGTTGGGTCCAGACCTTCAATCACCAGCTTCAGCAGAAGAAAAACCAATAAATGCAAAACAAGGATGCGTTTGTTCTAAGCACTGACAATAAATACTTGATGGTTTGCTTCATGAAAAAGTGATGCATACTTTCCATTATTTAACTAAACACTTAAGCCAAAAAACTGCCAGGACCCCTAAGTATGTGATTAATTTCTGGTTTCCTCTTGCTGTGTCTTAGAAAACGATCCAAGAGAATGTGGAAAGCAGCTGTAATCTGAACATTAAAATATGACTGCAAGAAAAATTAAATTCACTTAGTATATCTAAAGCAGGTCTCATTGCATTCTTTGCATAGATGCTTATATATGTAGTGAAGAAAAACGCTCAAATAATTAATATAGTAAAAAAACCATAATGGATCATGCAAATAGTCTATTTTAAAGTATGAATGCACTTCCTGATTATTTTAGAAGGGAAAATATAGTAACCTGAAGAAGAGCATGGTGCCTCACTAGCTCCTCATCATCTCAGCACTTGTAAAAAAAATTCTGTCTTATCCTAATCTGGTTTCATTATTTACTGTATATGAAACCTATTAACCACAGAGTCAAGGTGTCATCAGAATTTCTTTTAAAAGTACTGGCTGAGACATGGCTCTTTTTGAGAGTATTTTTGAGGAATCCATTAGGTAGCATAACGTCCTGCATACTAGAATTCCACTTTTTCTAACACTGGAGGGTGGAAAGAGAGGAGAAAATGGTCAAGAGAAAGCAGTTGGAATAAACTTTACATTCATTCAGTTAAAAGGCTTTACCATAGGCAAATTTCAACAGAAAAAACCACATGCATCTGCATTAGTTTAGGACAGTTTTCTAAATATCTGGAGATGAAGTGATGCTTTCTATATCAAGAGAAAAGATGACAGAGATGCACATACCAATATATTGAAGAAACTGCATGGCCATTTGTCTCAGCTATACAGTAAGAAGGTAAAGAGCCTGAGCACTCTGCAGTACCAGAATTATGAATCATGGAGGAAGGGATCACCACGCCTAGGGAACTCCCTAATAGCAGGCTCCCTGTCAGAGCAGCAAGGCAAGGGCTGGTTGAGTGCCTATATAAGGCAATTCCTTCCACCTCTAGGTAACTAAGTGTGTTGCTATCATCTGATGAATCTGACTCCAGCCCAGTGCCAACAGGACACTGGAAAGCAAAACTGATGTTACTGCCATTCTACATCTTACTCTGAAACTTGTTTTCCAACCAATAAATCTTATACAGAATACTACTGGTCTAGGCCTGCCATTATCAAGCCAGTATCTTTCTTAGAAAAGTGAATTTGCAGACAAGGCATCAAAATATCAATATTGTTGAGTTAAATTTTTTTCAGTGGTATTAATGTACTGCTTTTAAATTGTCAGATATGAAAATTGACGTACCTAATAGTGCAAAAGCCCATAAACTAGCCCCTACACTAATGAGCTAAGCACAGAGAGACACTTACTATCTCTTCTCCAACTTAAATATGTAAATTTAATTTATCCATTAAATTGCAGAACTAATCCTTTGTACATATATAGTACTTTAAAAAAATTCAGTAGCAATAATACCTGAGGACAGATCTTACATGCTTTACAAATGTTAAAGTTAGCTTCAAAATACATTGCCTTCCATGAATTATAAGTAGCTTGGGGTAAAACTTTCTAATTATTGATTTTCAGTGAGATGTGGTGCTTGAACCACTTTCCAAAACTTAAAAGAATTTCAGTGTTTCTGAAAGCCTCATCTACAATTTCTGTTTTCATACTGTGAAAACAAATCCATTTTCCAAGTTATCCTAGCAGTAACCATGGCCTTCACTTGACACTAAACCCTCTGCAAGGTCTATGACACAAGAGCAGGAGATGTAAAACAGAAAAGGGGACGAACACCCTTCTGAAGTGCTCAAATTATGCACAAGACATCTAACACAGACCCTGCTGGAAACACCACTTCAGTAACTTGCATCATTATTACGACATCTCTGGGTATCACTTTCATTGGTGAGCAGTCAACAGTGCCCTTCTGATAAACACATATGAACAGAAGATTGCTTAGACTGAAGTCATGAATTGCCATGACACATCTCTAAAAGAAACAAAACACTTCCATCATAAACTTATTTTTAGAAAGAGTTCAACCCACAATAACATTTGTGGCCACCATTAAAAAAATGAGAGTATAGTAGTAAATTCCGATAAGAAAAAACCTGGTCTTCCTTGTTTTCCATGCAGAGGCATTCAAAATTCATTCTCTCTCACCCTTCAACACTAAGTAATGCTACAGAGTGAATTCTGAAAAAGTAGCACCATTGAGAAGGCTCACTTTCTTATCTTCAGTGCCTCAAATATATTCCTTCAGTTAAAGAGTACTACTGACACAAAACTCAAATTAGAGAGCAATTGTACCTTTATGTGCTCCAAAACGGCTGTTGCAACATTGGTATGAAGATCAATGAGTCTCTTCTTTTCCAGAAGTTCTGGAAGAGAGCTGAAGAGATTAAATACAAACTAACCTGCTGATTTGCACTCTTAGTTGAATTGTGTACTGCATATTATAGATACTAAAACATTTATAGAATTATAGAACAGTCTGGGTTGGAAATGACCTTTAAAGGCTATTAAAATCTAAAATTAAAGAATAGGACTGGAACTAAAAAATGACAAGTATAGATGTAATGATTCTCATAACTGTAACAGAATACATTAGAGAAGAACATTAGTCACATGTAATGTAGTAAACCAGGTTTCTACCTTGACTAGCAAAAAACGTACATTATGTGGGTAATTCAATATTCCCACTGAAAGCTTGTGATCAACAACAGATATGTGCCCTGCTAACCTGAACAAATGATCTACTACATTTAGTTTATTCTGATATATACAAAAGTGTCAATATCTGCCAAATAATAATACCTGTCAAAGAATATCAAACAATTACAAAATTACAGTAAATAACAGTATCTGTCAAATAAATACGGAACTTCTGGATGTCCTGGAATTTGTCAGGTGCTTCTGCATAGAACACAATTCTCTATTCGGGATTCACAATTGAAAAACTTTCTTTTGTGAAATGGGAACCTGAATGGTTAAGTTTACTTTATGGAAAAATTGTTACTTAAGGTGTTATGATCTACATGATTTTCACTGCTGGCAGTGAAAATCACATTTACAAAAGACTTCTCAGCATCTATATACATTCAGAACCAAAAGCACCCTGGACAACCAATGTCTTACTCAGCTTAACAGTAGGCAGATGATCAGGCATTTAATGACAACTGACCGCATGCCCTGAAGAACCAGGAAGTTAAGTAGCCATACTTTATTTCCTCCTTTAAGCAACTATAAAATCAATGTTACCTATGATGATTGACCATTAATGACAGCTGGAATGTGAGAAGGTGACTAGCAGTGCCTTTGTAAAGGACTGTGTTTTAAAAAAAAAAAAACAAACCAGAAACAAACCAAAAAAAACCCAGAAAAAGCAAACAACAGGAGATCCTCAATGTTAGAACCTCTGATTTCTAATTTCTAAGATATTTCAAAGTTTTCTAGCAGCTGTAAAGC
The DNA here is from genome assembly GCF_965178545.1 of Coloeus monedula. Classification (NCBI taxonomy): domain Eukaryota; kingdom Metazoa; phylum Chordata; class Aves; order Passeriformes; family Corvidae; genus Coloeus; species Coloeus monedula. The sequence continues at coordinate 37,270,100 of NC_138786.1, read as the reverse complement.
CAGGAAAAAGATAACCTTCAGAAAATGGGCAACAGAACAGCAAGTGAACCTAGTTCAATTCTTACAGCAGAAACCTGCCTAAATGGACGATCTTAATGGTATCAGGACTTCTCAGCAAAATTCTACAGATTAAAGCCAAAAACCAATGCCTTGACCTGAAAACCAGCATCTTGAGAAGTACAAAACTTGAAAACTTTATAGGGTGAGCTTGAAAATACCTGCTTACTTTTTGGAAACTGTCTGATCACACGTCCTTTGTAATTCCAATGAAATTCTAACCAGGGCATAGCATACAAAGCAACTTTTCAAACTCACTAGGAGATAACTAACTAATACAGGCATGCTGGATTTTACAGGATACTGGGCATATCACCCCATTTATCCTGTGGATAATGAATGTTTCTTCTTCCTTCTGACTGGGTCTTAGTGATTAAGGCAGCAAACTATGTATCTCCCTTCTTGAAGGCATCAGTGGAATGAAAAACAAATTTACAATGAGAAAGAAGCCTAAATCTAAGACTTTCACTGTCATGAAACCACTGTCACTGGTGGTTTGGTCTTCAAAAGTGGGGGGGTAAATTTCTCAGAGATCTGAATGACTATAATCTCGCAAACAGATGTTACAGAAAATACATGAATCAAAATGTAATTGATTACACACTGTGCAAAGCAAGCAGAGACCTGAAGAAGGGGAATTTCAGTTATTTTTTTTTACGGAAGATTGCAGAGTTTGGGGGTTTTGGTGGAAGAGTGCAAGCAAATCTATGATGCACTTAGATTACTCTTGTCTTTGCTGAGGAAACACTCCAAAGTCACACACATTGTGGAAGTCACATATGCAAGCACTGGTTTAGGACATCACATAAAACTTTACCAGAATTATAAAGCATTTAAGCTATATTATAAAGCTGAATAGCCTACATTTAAAGATGTTGATTTCAAAGAATACAGAAAGTACAATGACAGAAAAAACTAGAAATGGTTCACAGGTAATAAACTATAATGCATTACTGACTACTTACCTGACAGCTGAAGTTAGCTTAGCTGTATTATCTGAAAGCATACTTATTGCTCCTTCATCCTCCCCTTCTATACCCTGGGTTTTGAGGAAGGGTTTGAAAAGAGGAATAAAAATAGTCATAATAAATACAAATACCACACGTGCAGATAGTCAATACATTTAGAAACTATTTTCTCATAGTGGTGTTAACATCTGTATTTCATTTTTCAGTTAGTATGGAAGCTCTATAACTGCAACACCAATGAACAAGAAATTGAAACTTCTCATGAAATATGGTGTTTCTAGTCCTACTTTTAAGATCGTATTATGCCTAAAATTCAGCATGCACTGAAAATTTTTGTCCGTGGGATGACAGGGTGGGCTGAGCATCTCTACAAGCCCTGTTATGCTTTACATAAAACACATACAGGTGATAAAACTTACCATGATACTTTTAAGTCTTTTGACTTCATCTTCTTGGGCTCTGTAAGATTCCAGTTCTTCCTGAACAGACTCAGCCACCTCTGGAAAAGGACTAATGCAATAGTCTGCGTTAGGCTCAGTTAAATCAATAAACTGAAATACTAGAACCAGACAATGAAAACCTTTTTTGGAAATAACAACACGCAAATCATGCGGCAGTATCAAATCACTGAAAATAATGACATCTTACTGTAGGTTTACTTAAACTTTCTAAGATATATTCACTGCTTTCAATAATTTTATGTAATTTTGGTAAGAACAATTTTGAGCTCTGTAACAAAGAGCTAACAGACAAAAATAATGGACAATGAATACTGGCCATGATTATTCCTTATGTGGTGGGTTGACCCTGGCTGGATGCTATGTGCTCACCAGGTGACTCTATCACTTCTCTCCTCAGCAAGACTGGGCAGGGAGAAAGCAAGGTAGAAAAACTCCCAAAGTCATGGGTCAAGACACAGGCAGTTGAAAAAAGGAAAGCTTATGTGTGAAAGCAAAGGAAAACAAAAGGTTTTATTCTCTACTTCCCACCAGCAGACGATGTCTGGCCATTTCTCAGGAAACAGGGCTTCAGTAGGCAGAGTGGTTGCTCCAGAAGACAAACATTTAAAAAAACCCATTGAAGGCTGCATCCTTCCTCCTCCTTTCTGTTAAGATTTTATTGCTGAACAGTGGTATGGAATGCTATTGGTGTGGTGTGGTTTGGTGTCGTATGGAGTATATTTTTGGTCAGTTTGGGTGAACTGTCCTGGCAATGCCCCCTCCCAAGATCTTGCCCACCCTCAGCCCACTGGTGAGGGGGAATGTTGGGGAGACAGCGCTGATGCTGTGTGAGCACTGCTCAGCAGTAGCCAAAACACTGGTGTGCTATCAACACTCTTCTAGCTACCAATGCAAAGCACAGCACTGGGAGGGCTGCTGTGGGGAAATGAACACCATTTCAGACAGACCCAGTACACCTTAAAAAAAAGCCCCCAAACTAGAAGATATTTTCAAATACGATTAAAAGCAGAACTACCATATATGAAGAATACTTAGAATTTATATTGACTAAATTAATATAAACTGTGTATCTTTACAGCTTACCTGCCCTTATGCTTTTGCCAAAATTTATCAGATGCAGTTAAATCATAGGACTTCTTATTTTTTTTCTTAGGTCTAGCACCTGCTGGAGTACTTTCCATTCCTGTTGATTCTTCCAAGTTAACTCTATTCAAATGGAAATCCTAAAGTAAAGAAGAGTCTTATGTAAATATTTGACGGTTTGTTTATTCAGTCTTTTATACTCAACGAAATACCTTTGAGAATATTTTCTAAAAAAATATTAACACAGCTATTTATTAGAGCTTCATAAGTAGGCAGGAAACAGTTTACTAGTTCACTAGATAATACAAACAGTAATATAAGAACTCACAATTACTGAACTGTGACCAGTCCAACACCAAACAAGGCAACAAATGTTAAGCAAAGACTTTTGATTATCTCATACACAAGCAGTCTTTTTACACTGAACTTTGAACACTGTTTTCTGCATAGAAGATAAATTGCTTAGCAAAGACTGTGCTCTAAAACGCTCCAAATCTTTGAAATAGAAAAGCTTCTATATTGCAGAAAAAGTGTTTCTAAGGCTTAAGTTCACTCACATAACTACAACATATATGTCAAAGCTGCCAAGAAGCTGATGACATCAGCAACAGGATTATTCACTGTGAGGACTATTTAGCTACACCTTCACAGCTCTTTCCCTAATTTTTTAAGCACTAGTAAAATAGTGAATGCATGATAAAGCAAAACTTTGCAACAAAGCTGCTATTTTTCCATATAGATTTTCTTCTTCCACAGATGTATGAACATAGAAACTACATCACTTTGCCAGAAGACACAGTTATGCTCACATGTCACCACACAGCTCCCTGTGGGTCTTCTAGTTCTTTCCCCCACTGCCAAAGACTGCTCTGTATTTTCTGCAGCTTACCTCTCTGGTTTTCAACAGAGTATTAACAAGTATTCCACTTGCTGACTTTGTCCTAGCCCTTTTCAAGAACATTTAAAATTTCAGAGGTGCTCTTTGCTTGGCAAATAATGATAGAGTCAAATCTTCGACTACACAGAATCTGTTAGAACCTTTTAGAATAGGTATTTTTTCCAGAAATAAAACTTCACTTTATTATTTTCATTAAAGCATACAGAAATGGATCACTGTGAGTGAAACTGTCAAATAAAGTTTTAAAATGTTTCTAGTTATGCCTTGGCAGGGACTTAAGCGCTACAAATGACCCAGGCCAGAATACAAACAAAACCAAGTAGCTACTCAAAGGAAACACATGCAGTTGATGAGCACAAACCTCATCTTACAAGAGATGTTTAATGTTTTAGCAAAAAAATAGTATTTTTCAAGTACACATATTCGATAAAAACTTCAAAAGAATTAATGTGATTGGAAATTTAGCCGTAATTTTTAATGGAGATCTATGTTTTGGCTCAGTTTAACTCACCAGTGACCTGGGTTTTCAAGTTAGTTTTGGCATTTACAAGTTTTCCTAAAATAATTCTTATTAATTAGTGTTCCTCCTTTCAACTCCTCATTTTGTCCTTTTAAGGCTTTCTATCCATGCCTCCCATTTTTCTGCATCCACTGATGAAAGGTTTTTTATTTAGAAATAGGAATCTCTTTATGTAAGCCTGTTTAAGTGTAGAAACAGCACAGTTAATAATCTCAATGGACGCAGCACTCAACTTTGTGCCTAGGTAGTTCAACACCGCACAGTATTCCTGGACTATTGTAACTGAGACCTTAAACAAAAACCAATTTGCTTGAACGTATACTTGACATAATCAACATCTTGGTAACACTTTCATGGTTACAATTTATGGCTTCTTAAAAGACTACTGCAGGTATTTCATGAAATATTATGCTCAGCATGTGAAGAGTTTTGCAGGCTTGCCTTTAAGATGAATAACTTGACTGGTTTTGAAATTAAACTTTTGCCCTTTTCATGGAACCACAGACCACTTGGTTACAATTTCACTAAAAAAAACATAATCCTGTTCAGTTTTAAGATGCAGCATTTAACAAGTTGGTCCAGAGAACTATTGAAACCTGATGCAGTAGAGATAAATATCCAATGATCTTTGAGCAAGTCTTCTAGTGTCGTTTTAATACCCCACCCTATTTGTAGCACTAGTTGTCCTCACCCTCCAGTACCTTTGATCTGCATCCTGATGAACTGAAGTCCTATCCCAACTCACGCCTGAGGCCACCCAACACTACTTCAGAAAGAAACCTGTAGAAATTCAATACTTCTACCTGCAAGTCTCTAGCCAGTTCAACACTTACTGGAGAAAACTTGGTGCAAACTGTGTTTTTTTCAGATATGCCTTTCCTGAAGAAACTAGGCCAAAAATTGTTTATTTGTATAAAGCACCCTTAAGTTTAAGAGGAAAGGACTTGTGATAAGGAATTAATTACATAAAATAAAATTTACAAGTGCCCTAAAGCACTCCATTAGTGATGAAATATTTTCATCATAGCAATGCACTCTGTGTGTGACTATACAGTTCACCATCAACTTTGCAGATGAGCGCATACATGCACATGCATATTTCATGTATGCCTCTAACAGTCTCAATAATAAATCCAAAATAATTCTCAAAGATAGATTTTGAAATTATTCTCAAAAATAGGTCTCAGTACAAAAAAAGCCTCCAGATACTAATTACTCTTACTTTTTTTTTTAATTATCATTTACTCCACACCTATAGACAAAATGCACAAATCTGAGGTAAACAGAATGAGCTATCATTCAAGTACATTTCTAGTATTGGTTTTATAAAATAAACTTGAGGAAATAAAGGCAACTTAAGGCTATCTAAATGCTTAAAAAAAGTTTTTTAAAACATCTGTTTTAGACTCCTTACAGTAGGATCATATACCACTCTGCACTGAACACCTACACCACCTTGTGGAGAAAAACCGGAAAAAGTATTTTTAGAAGTTCAAACTAAAACCAAAATTGGTTTTAAAACACATTAAAAGCACTTCTTTTTCAAAGTTGAATTGCACTTAATGGAGCTTGGATATTACATAACATACAGATCATGAGCTACTAAAGAAAAAGGCAGGATTGCTGATTAAGCTATCTGTAGATGATATCAAGATTTCAACTTCTTAAATATTTTAGAAATTATTGCTAAATAAAACTTCTAGAGAAAATCTTCCAAGTTGTTCTTTACTAAAACAACTTCCAAATAAAAAAGACAAAACAGATTTTGGATTAAGAGAGAATCTGGTAATAAGTTTAACAACAAACTGAGTGAAAAAGTAGTTTTGGTAACAAAATCAGATTTATCCTTACCAGAACATCATGCACTAAAGCTTGGTATGTCCAAGTATGATGTAGAGGAGTTGCTAAATCTATGTTTCTGTCAACAAGGACTAATAGGGGCCTTTGGAAGCTGAAAAGATGACACTTTGTTAGTACTTCTTTAAACATGGTTAAAACATCCCAGTAACATCCTGAGTGATATCAGCCACCTTCTCTATCATATTTCAAGATAAAAGCAAAACCGCCTACTGCTGAGCCTGCCCCAAAGTCACTGGGTCTGATCACTATGATAAATTACACAAATCAAATCTTAGTAATGATAAAAATATTATTTTATTTTATAAGTGAAATTACCACTATATAAATACTGAGCAGAAGTCAAAACACTGAACAGCAACTAGCTTTTTAGGTATTAACCAATACACCTTTGTGTGGATACACATTTGAGTTCCAAACAACCATTTCAGTGGTAATATTTAATTCCCATTACAATCCTCAAACATAAAATCTCACTTCCAAGGGTTTTTAAGTTAATTTTTCTCTTTGCTTGTATATAAAGTCCATAAAAAAATAAATTATGAACTTCTGAGACGCACTGTGGTAATTCCATCAGTACCCAATTTTGTGGTAAAAGAATGCATTCATGCCTAAAGGTCTTGAGTTACAGCTACATGAAAAATTTATAGTGAAGATAGCAAGACTGTGAGCTGACAGAACATTATTACATATATTTCTCTTAAGTACATTATTTCTGCAAACATGCCAGTTAAAGTGCCTTTGAACAGAGTAAAAGCATTTAAATTCCATGCTCTGGATTTCCTTAAAGTATATTCACTTAAATATATAATCTCAAGAACCTTAGTCACCTGATTCTGAAAAACCAAACTAGAGACCTGAAGCCATTCAACTGCTTAAACTTTCCTATGCTTCCTTTACCTTGCATTTTAATTTTGAGGGCAATGATGCTACACTACCAGGAAAACAAGCCATGCCTCTGAAGGAAAAGCAGTGCTTACAATTCAGTTCCCATGAAAATGAAGAAACTGGTATTTCACAACTATTCTCTCTCCTTTCAAGCTCATTCCTTTTGCCAGCTTTGATGTTTTTGTGCCTTTTATCCAAGTTCTGATTTTAATCTGAGATAAAAGCATGATGACTGTTTTATACCCAGTTAGGAGATTATAAACTTCCTTCAGCTAGAGTCTTGTCAATACATGTCCTCTTTTCCATGTACAGTATAAACTCCTATAATACACCTTCCTAAGGCAGCCTGTGGAGTATTCAGCTATCTGGGGGCAACAGTATACAGGGATGCTACTGAGAACACATTATCAGATGCACACAAGCATCTTTAAAGGATTCAAATGGTCATGACTTTAACAGACCTTAATTATCCAAGTGGTAGTCCTCAAGCAGTCCTCCTCTGGTCAAGAGGGGGATCAGCTGAGAAACACTTGCTTTTGACATAACTAAACTGTTAACACTGTTCACAGGCAAGAAAATGGGTCCTTCTTTCTTTCAAAGGAGATATGCTCTTTTGCTAAGAGATATGTTCAGGCACGCAACGGCATTTCATAGTCCTGTAAACAGAGTGTATTTGCAGAAGTTTGGCTCTTGCTGGGTTTAGAGGCTGAACAAAATTAACTGGTTCATAACATGATTTTTGACTTACTGTCCTAGGACCATACTCTTATTAGTTATAAAAGTTTTAAAAAGGGTTATGCTGTGAGACGGGAGAACTCCCTTAAAAGTATGTAAATTCCTTTAATATAGAATTTGAACCACATCCATGTCAACACAGTTTTCAATACAGTGGTGACTTACCAAGACAACTGAAATATGAAAAATAAAATTACTAACACAATACCTGAACTGGCCAGCTCCAAGTGTGTCACCTGTAAAAAGACTGTTTCTGGCATCTCTTAGATTCTCTCTGAGCTTCTTATCCAATTTCTAAGGAGGGGAAAAACAGAACCACTTTTAACAAACCAATGGCTTCCTAACCTCTCTACATGATCAACATTAAAAGATTTATTGTGCTGTTTTTGTAGTTTATAAATGTCTTCACTGCAGGAAGATCAGGTCCAGTGCACATGGGAAAGAATGAAATCTTACGTCTATTTTTCTCCCTCCAGTATTTATATCGATGTCCAGGACTACATTGAAGATGTTTCCTTTATGCCTACTAATCTCCTGCCAGACAATTAGCACCTTTTCCCTAAACATGCAAGTAGAAAACACCAGTAGGAGGCATCAAGAGGGAACCACAGCAGAAGCAGTAAATTGGGCTGTCAGACACTGCCCCACAATTGTTTTATAAAAATGAGATTATCCTCAATATGAGTGTATGCACACTGTATGCTTAGGTTTAATCAGTATTATCATTTCACTGACAAAGAAGATGCAAAGAAGATGGAAGAAATGAACCACAGTGACTCCTAATGAAGACAGTTCTGTAGAGATTGCTAATTGTGATTTCTTTTAGTCATTTTATCCCTATTTGATGATCAAATTCAATGTCAGTTTAATTTGATATACTAAAAACCTCTTGTACTTACAGGGTTTCCCAGCAAGATAGGTAAAAATGTCTTACTGATACACAGAGAGTAACACAGGCTTGACAGCCACTTTTTAAACTGTGTAGATGCATCTTAATTATAATGTCTGTCAGAAAATCTTGATAAACTCTAGCTTAGGAATTATTATTTAAGTTTTTCATAATTTGATTCCCTAACATTACAGTTTCTACAGAAGTTCCATGGAACTGAAATCCGAGAAAGGAAAATGGATGTATCTCTTTTCCAGTTTTATTTCCTCTACAAGGAAAAGGATACAATGACACTAGATCTCTGCCTAGTACTGAGAAAAGTCAAAGTAATGTTTGGAAAGTTTTAAAGCAATGACAGGTGTTTAGAAAAACAGTTCTTACCACTGCCACCATTTCAGCTGCAGTTCCTCTTGAGCATCTGATTATAGGAATAGCGCCTAATAAAAGATACATTGACTTCTACATGCATTGTAATTTTCAGATTCTATATTACTTTACTTTTTATAAATAATTTTTACTAACATTCTGAGATTAAATACAAACTTTTCTCTTGCAGTCTTTATCTATGAAACAAAAAATGCTATATACAAATATTAAATAGAGTTTTACAAAAATAAGTGAATACCCCATACATCAGTTTATGAGAAATACAGTGTATACTAGAAAGAAAGCTAATGTACTGTGGAGGGGACAAACTATCTTGTACAGATGCATTAAAAGTTATTTTTCAAAAGGTTAGAAGTCCCTTGAACACAGTACTAAGTATTATGCCACCACCACCAGCACAATATATCTGTTACAACTCACTGCATGGTAATGCTATTTTCAAAAGCACATTTTCCATTGGCTTTCAGGTTTTGAAATATTTAGCTACTGTTTCTCACTTATCTATACAAATAGGAAAATTCCAAAACCATACAGTTTAAGTGACTGAGGAAAAACATTCAATTTGTATCAACGAACACTTAAAAGAACTGAATAGGTCCAAGGGAATCTCTCTTGAACAGACTGCCCCACAGCAATCCCCAACTCCCCTTGTAGGCCAGCTATCTCAGACAGACCAGTTTCCGTTAGAGCTTAAGTTAAATGCCATCACATGAAAAATGTATCAGCTAAGCATCAAGGAAACTCACAATAAAATAAGCAAACTTAATATATCTTCCTATTCCTGGAGTTATTTCAGTTAGATCTTTGCAGGTGTGAGAGGAGGTTTTTTTCTTCTAATTCTGCAGTGGGTTTTTTAAAAAACTTTGGTTTTGTTTTTTTTTTTTTTAAGAATGACAAATCCAAACTCAAAGCACTATTATCTTCACTGCAAACTAGGATTTTGTTAAAACAGTGAACCCAAACCTTTGCATTTCAGTATTCTTCTCCCATTCATACTGAAGACTAAGACTCAAATCCCATGAAAGACAGTCCTTATTGTACTTTACAGTGATATAAAGCAATAATTTGAGCAAGATCATTATCCCACCCTGTGAATTATTGAGATTTTGGTCACAGATTGAATTCTGCATTTAATTTTCTATATGAAATCACTAGACTTCTAGTTATCTCACTGAATATGGAAAATATGCTAGAATTTGGAAACTTACCAAGTGTAACAAAAAAACAGAAGAGACTATCAACAATAGTGTCCATTATAGTTTCCATTTCTGTGTCTGTTATATCTGGTCGGTTAATGGCTAAAACAGCGTGGAAAAAAAAATAGGGTTAAATAAGTTCATGCCACTTTAATACTGAGAAGGCAAACCTCTTCTAATCTGATGGCTGTTAGTAGTCAACAGATTTTGGTGCAGAAGAGATTACATCCTGAAATGCCCCTCTTAGCACATCTATTAGTTTCCACCTTTTTTTTTTTTTTTGAGAAAAAAGTTGGGAGAACTTAATTAATGCTTGCTGTATAAGGTCAAACACTACACAGTCATTTCCAAGTCTCTCTGGCTGCATATGTTATCTTTTGGATTGTGTTAGTATTGCATTAACAAAAAACCTACTAAGAAACATGTTCTAGAAGAGAAATGGCCATCCACTTGACAAACATTTTTCAGGAAAAAAATCCTCAAAAATTACCTGTGTAGTTTAATTATAGTATGTAGTTATCTATATTCAGAATTTCTAAATCCCACCTCTTGTGTCGAGATTCCTTTTTTTTCTCATAAATTTACTGTCAGTCTCTAGATTAGGGGTAATTCCCAAGTTATAAAACATTTTACTTGACAGGAAAGAGAGATTTCCCTTCCACATTGAGGTCAGAACAGAAGACATGCAGCAGCATTTCTCTTAAGTAACTAACCTTGACAAGAATATAAGAGCCAACAGGCAACATCAAACCAAATCTTATCACAGACCTCAAGTCAAGCACTATCTCAGGATTCATGTCATAAATTCTATCCTTGTTTGTTTTACTTTACCTTTAAAAATTTCTCTCATAATTATCTGTCATATCCTCTTTCTTCAAAAATTAATTTCAAAGCTCTAAATGTTAATAAGCCTTCCATTCTAAATTTATGCATGGCCAGCCATAACCATTCTCTAACTTTAAAGGTGCTTTTTTTTCCCCCTCATCTTTTCTCCTCTAAGATCTTTAGAGATGTGGATTATATTTCAGCAACTATACTTAGCAAGCCAAAGTTTTGACTAGGCTGACAGCAGCAATAGAAGTTTCAAGTTTCTGAAATACCAGCACCAAGAAAGGCAGACCATTCCCAAAATCTGTATTTTTCTGTAATGACAAAGCTTTGAAATTCACTGGGGCTATAATTCTGTACTTACCTCCAACTAATGGTCTCCCAGTTCATAGGGGTGAAAAAACCTTACTTTTACTCTCTTGCCTTTTCCAATTCTAAAATTTAATTCCCATCATGTTATTATGTTTAAAGTACTCATTTCTGATGTTCCTGTAATCTGCATACTGTCAGTGCCTTCTAATTTTGTCTAACATGCACATTTTATGAGCACATTCCTTTTCTTGTACCATAGCAACCAACACAGATACTCAGTATTACTGCTCCTTAGATCAACCTTTGAGAAACTTCATTAAGAATCTTTTGGTAAAATGTTCTACCATGTTTTCTATACATTTCTCTCTCTCCACTCTAAGAAGGTTATGGGGAATGCATCTATTACAGAAAAGAAAGCATAGGTCTCCTACATTTTTCTGTTGTACTGCAAAATTCAATCAAATTGTAAAGAATGGTAAAGAAACATTCAAATAGCATGAAACAGCATATCTCAAATATCAACTTTATACCAATATTACTCATTTATTCTTTCTTCTACACAGTCTTAGAGAAACAGAACCAGAGAGAGCCTGAGGGACTATCTAGTTGGTCCTCCTTTCCAAAGATGAGTTAAACCCATTTAATTTCTGCATCTAAACCAATTCAAATAGCTTCCCAGACATAAAAATACCATAACATTTACAGGTAATCTAATATTTCACTATTTTTAAAATTAGAAAGTGCCCCTAATATCTGGTCAGAAACTTTCTCGTTGCATTTAAACTCATCACTTCTTGTCCCTTACTAAACAAAGAGCATGTATTATGCCCCTTCTGTCTACGAAAGTCTTTCACATAATTGAAGGATTTTATCATGCTTATTTGTCCTGACATTACCTCTCTGTAAAAGCAGTCATATAGCCAAGAAATCACAGAACTGAAATTTAACCTGTTTTGTTATATCTGCTCTTGGTTCACCCATTCAGATACATTCGCGGGCACGCGGCAGTGCTGCTGCAAGAACAGCAGCCATCACTCAGTACCCTCAGATTTACACTGACTTTTGTAGATGATGAAACTGGCAGTCTCCTGCTATACTCTCCACAGGCAAAAAAGCCCACTTCTTCCTCACCTCTGCACTCCTACTGACTGTCTGTGTCAGATCTAGAACTCACACAATAAGACAGATCAGCTACTGAGCTCTAATGGAAAACTCGTCACTCTCTGTGGGAGATCAGGTTTCTCTTCCATGAGTTTTTGGAAACAGCCCACTTCTACATTGGTTTAAACATGGTGGCAAATTTCAGCAGCCCCAGAGAGGAAAACAAGCCAGATAGAAACTGAAGGGTGCAAAACATTTTCAGTCATTTAAATTCAAATTCCTTGTTAGCACAAGCAATCTTATGACAGTCAATTAAGTATCTTTATATACACAGGAACGCATCACAAAACAATTATTATTAAAACTCTTAACATCAGGTTTTAGTGAAAAAAATAAAGTCTGCTTTTCAAACAAAAATGCCCTTCACTCTGCCAATGGAATCAATCCCCAGTGTGAGACACAACTCAGTATTATTGATCCGGTTTTAAAGAAAGGTACTGACTTTGGATATTGGGCAAGAGAGGAGAAAAATCTCACTGCCAAATATTATACATACAGAGACTTCTCATCTCTACCTGGTCACTAGAGAGTATTCCACGCACCAAGAATTAGCTGTGTGACATTGTGACTATACTAAAGTAATGAGGAGCTGCTGCAAAAATAGGACTATCTTAACTTTTGCTTCTTCCGTTGCATTGCATTTGTACATCACACAAAGGAGTTGGTATTTTCTAAGGAAAGAGTCAATTAAACACACACTGCAGTTCTGAAATTACTGGTTCTCTGGAGGAGAGGAAGAGCAAAACTACAGCAGAGGCAGCAAGACAACATATCCTGTAACATCCAGAGTAAGGGGCAGGAGTGGTGGAGTGGTAGTTCCCTGTACATTTATCACAATTAATGGGTCAGAGGAGTACATAAAATCAGCACAATGGAGGGAGGAAGATCATGTGGATAATAATGACAACTAGTATGTATGTTGACTTGAGCTGCCATAGCACCAAAGCAACTGACCTAAGGCAGCCACTTGCTTTTCCCGCTAGGTTCCAAATCAAGTTGAACAGAAGTCTTGAGAAGGAAAAAAGAGTTCCAGGAGGCTGACTTCACTTGCAGCTCTGAAACTTTGTGAAGAAGCTGACATGCTTGGCTCACATGCTTGCAGAAGCAACCAGCATTGCTTATTGTCTAGAATGCCCTTTCCCATCCATAGTGACTATCTAATGTGAAAACAATATGTAATTTTTCCAACATTATTCCTTGTATAAAAAGTGTTATTATCCATAAATGTCTATACCACAGTTTTCCTTTGTTATTTAAAAATACGTATTTATTTTTCAGTATCACAATCACCATGTGATAAAGATGCTGAAATGAGTATCTAAGAACTGCTTCTTTCATGACTTTATACATCTAACAGGTTATCCTGAATTCTGAGCAGATCAAAGCAAAATGAAGTAATTGCTGGTTATTAGCTACAAATTCAAAAGTAAATTTCAACTTCAGACATTCTGGTATAATTTCTATATAAATTTACTTACCACGATATGAAACAAGTTCTTTGTTTTGGTTACACAATACAAACATATCATCTTCTAAAGTAATAAAATTAAGATATTGATCAAACACCTAGAAATCAAGGAATAATGGTCAGAATAGTCCAGAGTGAAGCATAACAAAAAAATATGCGATTAACTGCTACTTAATTTTGAACATTTTACAGTAATACCTATTCAAAGAAATAAATGCAAGATATAATTTATGAATTAAAAAGCCTGTGTAAGGATTCAATGATTAACACAAAATATTAAGAGGATTGAAAAGTGCCAGAACTGTCCAACTGTTTCCGTGGACAAAGTTCTAGTAGCCAACTATGACTGAAAAAACGCATATGGAGGACATTTCATTATTGTAGGTTCACTTTTTATGAATATGAAGCACTACAACATAATCAGCACTGAGCTCTCAGGCAAGAGAGAGGAAAGAGGGCAATATTTGAACAATAAGATATTACAACTCATGACTTCTAACTTTTCTGTAACACACCTGTACATTGGGGAAAAAGTTAAACTTCTCTATAGCACCAACTATTAATGAGACATCACAGCCAAAAAACAGATTTAGGAAAGTTAATTTTCAGTGCTACAGCAATTTCCTGCTGCTGACGACCTAAGGCTTAAACAAAACTAGTAGTGTTCATTTTATTTCACAATGGGTTCTTTCTCTCGTGACAGTAGTACTAATCAGAGTGAGTAAAAGTGAATGTATTTATTACTTAATAATTTACAGGTTTTGGTACAGCCATTCAACAAAAATAAAAGTAAATCCCTAAAACATGCCTTTAAATCACAGAGGCATAGGAGTGTAAAAAAGTGTGTATATATGAAATATTATTTCAAATGAGAACTGCACTCACACTGCTTTTTTTGTGTATTTAGGAGATAAAACCCCACCCCAAGATATATGCACTGAAAGCACTCATTCAGCTGATGAGATCATGAATACTCTGAAAGCACTGTTATTTCTCCTCTTATCATTCAGCACAAAAGTCCTGCAGCATTTGGAGTTATGACAGCTGAAGTATGGTACCAAGCTGCATTACTGGGATGACTGTAGGTTCTGTTTTTTCCCCAGCATGCCTGAAGATAAGAATGCAGTAACACCTGTAATGGTATTAACATTAGGGACTGGGGGACTTTCTTACCTTAGCCACTTGAGTTACCGCATTAGCACCTATAGCAGCATTTGCAATATCTTCCAGTTTACTTCTCGAAATGGCAGAAATAAAGTTTAAATAGTAAGATTCATAAAGCTGGTTTCGAAGATCCTAAAAGAAAGAAAAATCAAAACTTTTCCTGAGTAAGTACTAATACATTCCTGACTAATTAAAAGAAGAAATCATACTTTTACTATGTGATGTTAAAGTTATCCACAGTCAAACTAAATCTTCAGAAGTGCTTAGCTGTCTCTTCATACAGCTCTTTACACAGTGTTTTGATTACATGTCCAGATATAAACCACCTAACACAGAACTGCAAAACAACAGGAAATGACATTTAAGCTGAAAGACAGCAATTACTATTCCACACCTTACTGCTGACCAAAAAGTATCCTTTGCTATTCTCCTTCCTTTGGCAAAGATGTCAACCTTCCATCTCCTTCCCAGGAACGTGAAAATTTGAGACTAGCCTAATCCGGTCTTCCCACTCAAAGCAGTATCAAACTGTGCAGGTGATTTAGGATTGTGTCCAGTCAGGTTGTGAACCTCTCCAAGGACAGAGACTCCACAAACTGTCCAGGCAATCTGTTCCAGTGTTCAGGCACCAGCCACCCTCATTAAAATAACTTTTTCTAATGTTAAATGGAGTATTTGTACCCACTGCCTCCTGTCTTTTCACACCCAAAACTCTCTCTGAAACACACAAGATATATTCACCCTTCTACTTGCTGGGAAACTGAAGTTTTGCATAATATTTTGGGTAATATTTTTCTGAAAAGTATGTGCTAATAACAGCCACACTCTGGTGAGTGCATGATTCCTTCACACACCCTGTTGTGTGGACTCCTTTGAAACATTACACATGCAAGTTACCTGGCACATTCGGTCAATATTTTCTTCTGTTGGCATTACAAAGTAAACAGCTGGAACATCTGGAATAGCATCCCGATCTGAATGCAAAAGCCTGACAGTAAGAAAAAAGACATCTCTAACGTGCTGTTTCTCTGATATGTGTAAAATTATACAAGTTAAAGTAACTATTTATTTGTACAGACAAATATAATTTCCTACAATTTCTTTCTATATTTAGCCAGACTTTTAGCAAGAAAGAAAATCACATTTGTATATGTTTTGGCTGAATATATTAATAGATGTTTTCAAAGTTTATTCAAAGCTTGAAAAAAGGCTTTAAAAATCTTCAAGAGGAAGCTAAAATACTGCATCCACAAAGTTCATATGTGAACTGTTGACATGGTAAAAAATCACTGTAATTTCATTCTATTAAACTTGCCTTTCCTGCTCAAAGGCAAGGTGCTTAGATGTTTTTCTCGCGTTTCTGCTGATGTGTCAGCATATTAAACTGTGCTTCCATTTCTAGCCTTCACTTAGCAAAAGTTAATAAACTTGTAAAAAAATAAATGTATGTTCAAAGTTTCTTCACTACTATTACCACAGTTAAGGAATGCCAGTGGATTAGGTAAATGTAATCTGGTGAAAAAGAAATGAGAAATCTCTTAAAATAATACTTATAGATTTCATATGTTTGACAGCAGACAAGTAAAATCTATGTGTAAAAAGATACACAAAGAACATACACAGTCTCATGAAACAGTTTGTGCCAATATAATTTTAACATGTATTATTAGAGAAGGATTTGTATAGACAAATTCCAAAAGAACACCTACTGGATAATTTTTATTTTTGAACAAGGGCCTCCTGAACCAAGCAAGAAATCCTACTGAACAGTGTTTGGAATTATATCTTCACTCCCTGATTCTGAATAATGCCATCTGATTTTAGGAACAAGTCAGAGTATAATCTTTATTTTAGCAGTTATTTAGTAAATGATTTTTTACTGATTTGTTCATTATTTTAGGGAACATTAAAAAATGTTCTTTTTAGAAAAGTATTCCCAATTTTTTAAAAGTACTTACAGATGCAAAGTGATCCCCATATCTCTTAACTCTTTCACTGACAGCAAAGGTGAGATGATATCTTGGCCAAATCTGTCATAAATGAGAACCTGAACAGATACACATCATCTTATAAAGTGCTGTAAAAAGTGGATGCTGTAGAATATAGTAGATACAGGAATTCAGGTTTAGGGAACTACTATCCTAACCTGAAAAGTGCTTCAAGAAATAAACATCTACCAATTTATAATAAATCATTCATTTGTCAAGGACTTCCATTTGTGCTTACAAATAAATAAAATATGAAAAAACCCAAAAAAACCCTCAGTGATAAAGGGGGAAAAAGAATCATCACTTCCATCTCCTGAAAAATGTCTTGTCAAACAAGAGTTTGCTGTCAGAAATTTGTTATTGTATGTGCAGTTTTTCTGATTGCATTTGGGAGAGAACAACAGGAAAATCAGGTAAGAGAAAAAAGGAATTAGTGACAAAAGAAAACAGATGAAGAGACAGAATGTCAACTCCTCATGAACTACAAGTAATTTTAAAGGTAATAAAGCTAGCTTGAGCTCAGCTTTTTCAAGCTATCAATAGTTCTTCCATTGGGCTTCTTTCTGACTCAGGTATTTTTTCAGCAGTTCTGATATTCAATTTTGTCTATTTACAATACAGGAAAAAAAATTTTGCACAAGTTAATAACGTAAGACAGATGAACTTGATTTAGCTAAAATCTGCAAATTGGAACTTTTCTGAACACTATAAAATTCTCTTACTCTGGTTCCAAAAGTTCTTACCTTCCACACTGGTTCTCCTGTGCTGTTTTTAACAGGAGGAACATTGAAGTTCAGCATACGTTTCAAAGCCACTGGAAAATAAAGCCAAATAATGCTTTAATCTCTTTACACTTGACCAACAGCGATTAAACACTTTAGCAGGATTTTATTATACATTTCATTTGAGAGGAAAACCATCACAAAATACAAATGCAAGAAATCACATTTTCATTATTTTTATGCAGCTTTGACTGACAAGTGGCTCACATCAGCTAGAATTTATGGGCTCCAGAAGACACTGCAAAAAGAAAATAAGCAAGTTCTAAAACACTAACTCTTCTTAGTTATACAAGCTACATTCTAACATGGTTTGCCTTGAAAATAATTCCAGTATCTTCCTGAAGGTGCATTCTGTCCAGTGGGAACTAGTTTGCTTTATTCCCCGATCTGCTTTTCCTACCCCACAGGAACAACACTGTACACACCAAACAAAAAATACCTTCATGCCTGACTAAAATCAGTACACAGTTTGAAAGATTTTGAGAACTCATATGAAGAAATTGCTAGTTTAAGGGGTACAAAAATAGCCTTAGTTTGCAGCAGGAAAACTCTTTGAAACAGGAACGAACTTTTAATTAAACTTTCCATTCACCATACAGACCAAAGCAGATTGCTTCACCTACCACTAATTTATAAATCTATTATATAATGAATCCTTCCTCATTTATCTGATTAAACAACGCAGTATGTGCCGATCTCCCAACTTTTGACTAGCAGCAGCAGACTATATGTGCTATAGTCGCTATTCTCTTAAAACTCGTAACAAAATCATCACAGAGTTTTGCAAAGAGGAAAAACCTGCAGAGATTAGAGTGATGTATACCACTTAGCTCATAAATGGAGAGTGCAGAAACTATTAACTTTTGGCTCTGGCTGAACGAACATACTCAGTGCAGTTCCTGGGATCTACAGCATCACAGGTCATGTCAGGCTGGAGAGGACCTTGGAAGACCTCCAGTCTAACCTCCTGCCCAAGGAAGCTCAGCTCTGAGGCTAGGCCAGGCTGCTCAGGGCTTTATCCAGTCAAGTCTCCAGGGATGGAGATGCCACAGCCACACTATGCAATCTGTGGCACTGATTGTCCTTGAGGAGAAAAAGCTTTTCCGGACATCCAGTTTGAACACCTTGTTTATGTTATGCCATTTATGCTGTTGTGCTTCACCCTACTGCCATACACCACTACAACGGGGCGTGGTTCCATCTTCTCAGTGCTGCCCATAGGTCTTGGGGAGCTGCTGTAGGGTCCACCCTGAAGCCACCTGGACAAAACTCCAGGCAGAACAAGCCTTAGTGCTACAGCCTCACCAGAGACCCTGACCATCTTGGTAGTCCTGCTGACTCCCTCCAGCTAATGGTCCACTGGGACCCCTCACAAGCCTTTTCGACAGAGATGCTCTCTGGTCTGGCAACCCCCTACACTGCTGCCTGTACGTGCAAGGGGTTCTTCCTTTACAAGTGCAGGAATTTACATTTGTCGTTGTTAAATTTCGTAAGATCTCTGCTTGCCCATTCCTCTTGCCAATCTAGGTGCCTCTAAATGGCAGCTCTGCCCTCAAGTAGAAGAGATTTCCCTAGTTTGCTGTCACCTGGACACTTAATCAGACTACACTCTGACTTGTCCTCCAGGTGACTGATAGACATTTTAAATAGGAGAGGTCACAGAATACACTCATGCAGTGCTCCAGTTGTTACCAGCCTCTAGGTAATTATGTCTGATTAATTACAACTCTCTGAGCCTGACCATCCAACCAGTTTTTTTAATGTAGCTGGTTGTTCGTTCATGTAGTCCATGATACCCTAACTTGGCTGTAACACCACAGTGTCAAAAGCTTCGCTGAAGTCAAGGTAAATTACATACTCTACTGTCCTGTTGCCTACAAATCCAGTCATTCTATCACTGAAGGTAATTAGGCTGGTCAGGCATGATTTACCATACATAAATTCATGCATGTCTTTTCCTTCATGTGATGAGAAGTATTTTCCAATAGGATTCACTCAATGATTGACTCCAAAGCGACACTAAGGCCTGGAAGCATTTGTAGGTGAAGACTGAGGCAAAAGCAGCACTGGTTACCTCAGCCCTATCTGTGTCTATCACCACTAAAAGACCAGCTCCATTTAGCAATGATCCAACATTTTTTCTTACTCACATTTCTGCTACTAATGTTACATCAGAAGCACTTCTCCTTTCTTTAGATACATGCTGCACAGCTCAACCTCAGTAGAACTTTGGCTTTCCTAACACCACCTCTATCCATGGCCAGGCAGTGTTTCTGATGTCCTGCTTCCTCCTGTGTACTGCCCTTTCAAATGACATTACTAGCAGGGAAACACGAATGTAGGAAAATCCAAGCTAGCACTGAGTTCTGAGTCTTGCTGCACTCCAGCCTTCCACTTGCTTCATACTTTTTTCTTGTTTTTTAAAGACCATGGAGCAGCCCTGAAAGTTGATTATAGGCTGCTCCTGGATTCTTTGGCACCTCACTGCTGGTGACATCTTCGGTCATATGAACAATTTTATATAAAGCTGTATAGTTATGTACTTTGGAACTACTGGAGCTGAAGCAGCTACATTGCAGAGTTTATCATCTAAAGTAAAACTTGGCATAAGCTCTCTGCTAAGAAAGAGTAATCAGACTAGTAATGTGCTGTGACAATCATGTTAACATTCAGCAAGTGTCCAAGTTTCTTTTTTTGTATTCACACTGCCATTTCATTTACATTAATGCTAAATGTTCTCCGGGGCAAGGATCAGGTTTTTACTGTGCTTGCACAATGATATGCTTTGGTTATGAAACCAATCCTGGTTACGAACCAGCATAAAGGTCACAACAGATGGTGCACATGCATGGTAATACCATCACTAAATGATAAGAAACATTTTTCTGAGTATCTTTTAGTTGTTGAATCTAGCTCCCAACAGAAGACAACATGGATTCATGTGTAAAGGCTGACTGAAATAATCAAGTAACAACTGTTGGTGACATCGACAGTGGGACTGAGTGCCCCTGCAGCAAGTTTGCCAATGACATCAAGCTGTGTGTGGTCACAAAATCAAAGAATCATTTAGGTTGGAAAAGACCTCCAAGATCAGTGAGTCCAACCTTTGACTGATCACCACCTTGTCAACCAGATCACAGCACCAGGTGATATGTCCAGCTGAACACCTCCAGGGATGGTGACTCTACCACCTCCATGGGGCAGTCCATTCCAATGTTTAACCCCTTCCATGAAGAAATTCCTCCTCAATAAGCTGGAGAGAAGAGAAGCCATCCAGAGGCACCCTGACAGGCTTGAAAAGTGGGCCTGTGCAAACCTCAGGAAGTTCAGCAAGGCCAACTCCAAGTTCCTGCAGCTAGGGCAGGGCAATCGCAAGCACAAATACAGGCTGGGCAGAGAATGGATTTACAGCAACCCTGGGGAGGACTTGGGGGTGTTGGTGGAGGAGAGGCATGACATGACCTGGCAACGTGCACTTACAGCCCAGAGAGCCAACTGTACTCTGGGCTGCATCCAAAGCAGTGTGGCCAGCAGGGTGAGGGAGGGGATTCTCCCCCTCTGTTTTCCTCTGGTGAGATCCTACTTGGAGTGCCGTGTCCACATTTGGGCCCAGTATAAGAAGAACTTGAACTTGTTGGATTAAGTCCAGATGAGGACCACTAAGATGGTCAGAGGGCTGGAGTACCTCTTCTGTGAGGAAAGGCTGAGAGAGGTAGGTTTGTTCAGCCTGCAGAAGAGAAGGCTCCAGGGAGACCTTACAGCATCTGCCAGTACCTAAATGGAGTTAAGAAGAATCCTGGAGAGGGACTTTTCACAAGAGCATGTAGGGACAGCACAAGGGGGAATGGCCTTAAGCTAAGAGAGTAGCTTTAGGTTAGATACAAGGTAAAAATTCTTCCCTATGAGGTTGGTGAGGCTCTGGAACTGGTTGTACAGAGACCTGTGGATACCCCATACCTGGAAGTGTTCAAGGACAGGCTGGATGGCGCTTTACACGACCTGATCTAGTGAAAGGCGTTCCTGCCCATAGCAGGCAGTGAATTAGAATGAGATGATCTTCAAGGTCCCTTTCAACCCAAACCACTCCATGAACGTGGTGAAAGAGAATAGAAAAGAATAAAGCTGTACAGAATATGAGCTCAAAGAAAATGGGCTTTATCAGAAGACAGCAAAGAGAAGATAAGCAAAGGACTGCCAGAGTAACATCAAATAGCACTATCAATGGTAGATGGCACAGGAATGAGATTACAAAATAGACTGGTACCAAAAAGTGAAGCATACTAGTAAATATTTAAGGTCCACAGAGACTGTGACAGTTGTCAAGGAGAAAGTGACATGATTACAGCTCAACTACTGACTACAACTTTTGCAAGCAAGGGAAGTAGAGGACTACAGAGTTGACATCCCCTGTGCTTTAGGAGTATGTTCAAGGCTTTACAAAAACAGCATCAAGGTAGAGAAGAATCAATTAAGGACTCTCACCCATGTGTAAGAAGGGATGGAATAACAAATCCTTTACTCGCAGAAATCCTAATGCACAATCAGTTTAGTTGTTAATATCGTATTCTCAGTTTCTTGAGGGTCAGCACACGCTCGCATGCTGCTGTATTGTCTTAACAAGGGCATAATAACAGCAGCTTTATTTTTGCACCATTAAACGCTGTTTTCCGTCGATCCTTCCCACCGGCAGAAGGAAGCCGAAACGGAGGGTGCGCTCCCACGGCCGCGGGAGAAGGCACCGCTCACGGCCCGGGCCCGGCCAAGTCCCGCCCCGGGGGCGCCTTCCACACCTCGGCGGCACCTATGGCCACGTCCCCGGGGCCTGGGGCCCAAGCGGGGCCGGGGTCCCTGTGCGAGAACTGCGGCCCGAGGCTCCGGAGCCCCGCCGTCCCGGGCCCGCCGCTGCAGAGGCGAAGAGAAGGCGGTAGAGGGGCCGCCACCCCGTTGCCGGGAGACCCAAGCCGGGTGAGAGGGCGCGAACCCCCGGCGGAGGCGCGGCGGCGCCCGCAGCCCGCCCCGGGGGACAGAGGCAGCCGCCGCAGCGGCAGCGTTCGGCCGGCTCCGCTCCCCGCCCGAGCGCCGGGAGGGACCGGTGCCTCCCGCGCGGCGGGACCGCGGGCAGGCGCTCACCTGTCTGCTTCTCCCGGATCCCGGCCGCCATCTTCCCGCGCCGCCGGCCCGGCCGCCCCGCCCGCCGCCTGCGCAGCCGCCGCGACACGTGGCGGACCCTGAGGCCGGGGGCGGGCCCGGCCCGGCTCCTCGGCAGCGGCGAGCCGGGAATGCCCGCCTACGATTGAAAACACGGGCCTGTGCTTTGTCCTGGCTGAGAACAGGGCGGGGACAGCCTTTTCCATCTTTTGGTGGTAGTTTATGCTCTTGGACTGAAGTTTCAAGAAACACCTTTAATACGACCACCTCCTAACTAACTGAAAGGAGTGATGTTTCAAAACCAGGCATCTAGCTACAAAAAAAAGTAGTGAAATTTTAGTGAGTTATCACAACGGAATATAGTCAAGAGTTCGCTTTCCTCTGCCTCAGGACGCACAAGCACACAGGCCCGCTTCCCTTCATGCCCTTACAGCAATCCTGCCGGGGAAGAGCCCCACTCGCCCTAACTCAGCTTTCGATACAAAGGTACCTGGGTAAACATGCCATATACACCTTTATATAAATCTATAGGTACACAAATTAAACTGCAGAAAATAGTGATAACACTTGTAGGGCTAAACCCTATTAAATCAACAAAATAAAACCACCGAAGCTACATATTTAACCTTTTATTGCACTTGGAATATATACATAGTATTTCTCACAATTACAAATTATTTGAACACTGATGCTACACCTGCCATGTAAAATGTTGCTTGAAGATGCAACAGTTCAGGCACTGATCCTGCAGTTCAAGTTAGAGCTAAAAATATTTACAAAATTACATTTTCTTGCATAACATTCTACATACCGTAACTTTAAAAAAGAACATTGTTTATGTAATACAAAAATCAGAGGGTTACATTGTAGCTTTTTAACAAATATCACCATTTTGAAAATGATCTTCTGTATACATATGATTCGATACTTCAGTAGTTTTTGCATGCTAATTTTTCTTTTGTCCAACTAGAAATTCCCTTAGGTAAGAAACGGTAAAGTTTGAGCTTTAAACACGTTTTACTATAGAATACAGATTCAAGATACAATTTTCAAATTTATTTTGCAGGCTTCAAAGTTGCAATTCCTTCAATTAAAATCAGATTTTTTTGGATACTATTTTCAAAATGCATATGCAGAATGTGAGTGTGAATAATTAACTAATACTCTCAAAATCCTCTGTTTTCAAATCCCAGGACTTAACATCTTAATGAAAAAAAATCAAAGCTGCAGCATGCAATGGTTTAGACTTTTACTATGAACAAATGTTTTTCTCCTTTGGAATATATTTCACTCTTAAACCAGTTTAAAAGGCTAACAGCTTTTCTGTAAGCATCCTCTGAATGAGTAAAAAAGCAAGTCACAGAAATTTCTTATTCCTTGGCTTTTCAAACATAGAGCTAAAATACTTCAGGGTGTTTTTTTAATTATATGTGCATTGTTAAAGAGACCGTACTAAACCCACTAATATATTATTGTTTAGTAGAAAATTATCACTCTAGAAAATAAATAGCTTATTTGATGTGCTAGTTCCAGATGGAAGCTAAGGGTTTGATGCACAAACTGTGGGGTGAAGTTCTTTGGCCAAACACAAAAAAGACTGCAATAGTTCTTTAGTGGCGCTGACAAATCTTGTAAAAGATGCACCTTCTGTAAGAATATATTTAATACACAACTGATGCATATCAATTATTCTCCCTGTGTTACAGAAATACTGAAAGCAATCTCCCTAGTTGCCAGGTGTGCCTCAGGTTATGTTTATGTAAAATGAAAACTACCCCATAATATTGCACTTCAGTGATCTGCTATAAAAAAAACCTATGGCCCTTATAGCTACATAAATTGCTCTTACAATTTCAAGACAAGGGAGACCATTCTGTATTTGGAAGTTAGCTTATTCAGAGGAATTCTAATGAACAGTTCAAATAAATTTATGATTGGTCTATATAAATTAATGCTGAAAATGAGGAAAGTTCCTTTCCATATTCCAGGAATACAACTTGAATATATTAAGTATTATACTGGAGTGTCTAGATAGAGCTGATCAAACAACAGAAAAGGAAAGACAACTTGTCCTGAATGGGTACATGTCAGTATTAGAAAATGGGAACAAATTCTGTGGAAGAAAAACTCTTTCAAGCAATATTACACATGATGTGATTTTACAAATTCAGTGTTTGGATATAGCGTTGTATAGCAGATAGTTTTAAAAGTTAACATTTTTTACACCCAACATATAGGTTAATTCTGCCTTTATATAAAAACCTTTCAACTGTTGAGTTCAAAAGTAATAAGCAAAAAAGGTGTGAACTCGATTTTTGTAATCTCAGGTATGTTTTGAAGGCTTATATTCACATTATTTTATTATTTCTTTTTCCATTGAAGGTCTTAAAATGCAGTTTATTTAGTTCCAGGTTCTGAACAATTTCTCTTGTCACTGCAGGTAGCAAAAGTCCAAGAACTGTCCTTTAAAATTACTCACATTCTGCTTGCTACTTTTGTAATTTCTGTATTTTTCACATGGAAGAATAACATTACAGAACACATTTATCTCTAACTATGCAAGAAAAACAAATACTGCACTGAGTAAACTACTCATTTTTAAAGTATAATATTATATCTGCAGGAAACTCATTACATTTTAAAAATACAAACATACAATATAAATCCTTATTATGTAAACAAATTTGTGCCAAACCACTCCCTATAATGGTAATAAACCATTCTGAAGGCTAAGAATACAAAGCATTTATTGGCAGAATGAGTCAAAAATTATGCAAAGATCAGAAACACAGAATATTATTGGAGAGAAGACACTGAGAAAATGCTTAGTATATAAACAGTCAAATTACATTCTCCAAGAGATCATGCATTTATTTTAAAGGAGACTTGAATATGCTTTTGGCCAATAAGCAAAACCCACTGCTAATGCTGTCTTAATTTCTCATAGTCTTAAATTTTTAATGACAAGACTGATGAGATTAGATTGTTCTAGCCATTAGAAGTAGTGAGAAATTATTGCAAGTATTAAATCAAACATTTCCTTAGACTTTCTATTATTTTTTCAGAAGCACCTATCCATTTGTAATTACTGTGGATGTACTTTCTTGCGAAGGTATTCAAATACAAAGCAATCCTGCTTATATTTTCAATTCAAACCAAGCTATATTAAATAAGAAAGTATATGATTACTTTTCAGTATTTTGAAGAATGTGGATACATACAGATATATATAGATACATATGTATCTATATTACATCTATAGCACAACTGATGTTCAGGACACATAGTACAGGTGGTCAAAACTGACAGAGGGAAATAGTAATTTCAAAACAGAGAGCAGCATACATTTAAAAAGAACATACTTAAGTGTCCTTTTAATTTCATAGTTTTAGCATTAGTAACATTAAAGTGTTGCTGCGTAGGAACTTCACTACTTAACTTTTACAGCTTAATGGCCCGGCCATTTATACAAATTACTACAGCACTAACATATATTTTATACAGTGCTCAGAATTCATCTAAGATTGAACAGGAAGAGTTTAGAACAGAAGCTAGAAAAGTATCAGGCCCAGACAAGATTGATGGTAGACTGCCTTTAGTTTAACTAAGAGCTTTAGAGCATGGTCGTAGGAAAATACTGACTTTAATGGAAGACGAGTTTACATATTCTAATGAGTGACAACCTTCTTTTCATACTCAACAACATTAACTCCTATATTTCGCCTTGAAAGACCAGTTATTGTTGCATGTTCAAGATTTTATTCTGATTTTTACTATTTTGACTCTATGAGTAATTAAAAATGTATGGAAGTAGAATGCAGAAATGTGCGAATGTCAAAGATTTTGTTGAACAGAGACAAGTTCAATCTGATTGTGTTCTTGCGCTGCATTATTTTGCCTATGTTTTCTCCAGACCTTTAAAGCACTAGCCAAAACGACTGTAAAACTACAAGTACTTTGAATTTCCTAGGTTTCTATGAACCATTGGAATGTAAATGAATCAATACAAAACAATTACTGAAAAAATATACACGGAATTAAAGAACTGCATCACAGCTTTATGCAAGACAATGCTCTGTAGCAATTATCTTCAAAATGTACCTGATTTGTTTTTGATAAATAAGTTACCTAAGTATTTGATACAATCCATATACTTACCTGTTACAGAGTTTGGTAACATTTCATACCTGTCTACAGCAAAAGCTGACATTTAAACTACTTCTGCAAGAGATGGCTGACTCTTAAAGTTGACTTCAAAAGGAAAATTATTGAAAAAATTAAAGTTTTTTTAATTTGGAAATTGTATTCTATCTCATAACATTACAACTTTTAGCATAATTCTGGGGGAAGGGTCAGAAAATACTAAAAGTATGTTGTCCAAAAATACAGTAGCGAACTGAAAGCAGATGTTCCTGCAGAAAACCCAAGTTTCCAACATTCAGTTTAACAGCAAAAATACTTATTCCCCTTCAACTCTTAGTGTGTTTCTGATGGTGAGCTCCATTTTATTTTTGAACTGCTGATATGTCTTTGTTATAGGAAGCTCTAAGCAATTAAGAAGTCTCTTTCCAACGGGATACCTTATATGCAAAAATTTAATAGTAGGTTCAGGATCAAAACCAATGGATGGTATGTAACAGGAGCCTGTTACGAAGAGCAGAATATCCTCCAATGTCACTACAGACTCACCACCTAAAAAAACGGAATAAGTTTTTATCATTGATTGTCTATTACACATAAACCATTAGCCTGCATGTTAAGTGCTAAGAGAAAAAAAACCCCACATGAAATCAAATCAATATGCAGTTATATGGCCACCTAAGAAAAAGTTTAGCAAGAAAAACCCACTTCAGTTAATTCTGAAAAATCTTAAGTGAATATAAAATCCTCTTCTGCAAGAAAAAGATAGAAAACAGTGGTCTTTAAGACTTTACACAAACTATTTAATAAAGGATTTTTCTGTATCACTTAGGTTGTGTGTTGGATTATTTTTTTAATTCACAGGAGTCCTAGATCCAATCTTTCAGGTATTTACCTCTCTAAAGTTTTGGGCAACAGTTTCAGAAATTCTAACTAGTAAGAAAGAAGGGGAAGAAGGAACAATTAGGAACTGATAGTGACTACAAAACCTTGATTTATTTACCCTACTGAACTCTAAAAAAAAAAAAATCAATTTCTGTATGTACACCAGCAACTAAATAGCCTGCACATGAAAGGGGAGGATTTTGAAATTAAAAAAAAAATTAAAAATTACTTACTTTCCACATCTCGCAAATAGCCCATCCAAAAACCAGCACCTTTGAGTTTATTTACATCTGATGAGGAATGGATTGTAAAGAGATCATAAATAGTTTCCGCTGAAAGTCTTTCGGGTTTGTGGCACAATATGCTAGAGAATGCATCTGGGTGCATTTGCATTTTCTCTAGAACGCCAAGAGTTTTCAAACCCTGCCTAAAACTAGGAGGGGAGGAAAAAAAAAGACCATGCATCAGAACTCTGCATTTTATAAAGCTGCAAGATGGGATATAATAAATCTTCCCCATCTGCAGTCTCTGTACCTTCTCAGTAAAGTTACACAGTACTCCCATTTTATCTCGGAAAATGCATTTAACTTTCATTTTAACAATCTAAATGTTTCTGTGGAGGTTTTTGTGGAGATGAAAGAAATACCAGTGATATGTAGAAATTAACCTTATTTCCTGGTACTTGATTGTGCAAGGTTTACTTTTATATGGGAACATAGCAAATCTCTTTCTTACAAATAGCTCTTTGGAAAACAGTTTAAATTTCTTGTCCATAGACAAAATGAGTTGTCTTAAAAGATAGCCTTTGCTTGGCTTTTGCAGTCTGCTTGTGCTTACATGCTATTATTTCTCCCTGTGCCGAATGCAGATAAGCAACATCCTGGGCTGTACTAGGAATTGTGTTGCCAGCAGTTCAAGGGAGGTGATCTTTTTCCTCTGCTTAGCAGCAGTAAGGCCACACTTGAGTGCTGTGTTCAGTGCCAGACTGCCCAGTACAAGAGAGATATGGACATACTGGAGAAAGCCTGGCAAAGGATGACTAGGATGATTAAGGGACTACAGCATAATCCTAAGAGGAGAGGCTGAGAGAGCTGGAACTCTTCAGCCTGGAGAAGGTTCAGGTGGAATCTCAACATGTAGAGGTACCTGAAGGGAATGTGCAAGGAAGTCAGAGACAAGCTCTTTTCAGTGGTGCCCAGTGGCCTAGAACATTTAACAGCTAAAATAACCAACACTCTAGTTACTCTCAGTCCTTGATAGTGACAAGTGATTTCTTGTTCTACTCACTTATGCATATTTTATGTCCATCTCCCAAAATGCACAAAACCACATTACCGCATAAACAAATGGGCTAATTATTAAGTTTTACTTTTTAACTCACTAGTTTTAAAATAAGATATAGATTGTTCAATCATGACAGAGGACCTTGGCGGAAAGACTAATTGCTCTGACCTTCATTAAAAAAAAAATCCTCACATTAACAATTAGTTTTCATAGCTCTTGGAGATTGAGTTGATTCAAATTTGTCAAAGATAACACTATATTTGAAGTTTAAATCAAGCTATGCTTGCTGGAAGAATTAGCATCCAATACATTTTACCAAGCAGATGAAGAATGCGAATTGGAAGTAAGGGCAGAGACCAATCAAAGAACAGTCAAGAGCTGCAACTTTTCCAGCTAATGAGGTCATCACTACCTCACAGAAACATCAATGCAATGCCTATGTTCTAAGCAGGCCAACTTACACTTGTTGACGGTATTGCACTCCTAATGGCACAGACAAACTCCCTAATTAGAACTCTAGAAAACTCATTTGAATTCTAAACATATGTTAAACATTTCTAAAATGTAAAGATTCTAAATTTGAGCAATTCTGAATTAGAAATGAACATAAGCTAGAGAAATTTTATAGTGCAAAGGTCTTTGTGATGCTGTAGTTTAAAAACTGTGAATCTGCCTTCTTCGTAAGGTTGAAAACGGAATGTGACCAAGGAGAAGTGGAACAGAGCAGATATGCAGAGAAATAATTTCAGTCTTTCAGTTTAACTACCTAGTTAACAGTTGCTACTTAATCAACTGAAAATTACAGTACACTTCATTGAGAATAAGTGAGAACATGTGAAAGTTAGTTTTAGCAACATATTAATTAGTATTTCAGTGAGGAAAAGAACCAAGAAGTTTGAGAACTCAAACAAAACAAACCTTTCTAAGGGTAAAGTAATTCTCTTGATTACATGATAGATCAATATGTCATTCACCAGCATGTTCTTATCACACAAAGCTGTTACAGGTCTTAAACATCCAGCAGCAGTGAGGAATTCACAGCAGTCCTGTAGTGTAGACCGTAGGCTGGACAGACTATTTGCATATTTTATCTGCATAAAAAGATAAGTCAGGCCGTTGTTTACCATGTGTGCATACGTATATGTGAAAAATAAGCCTTTTAATTTCAACAAAATTTATACTCAGTAAGTTCTTCTTTATCTCCAAATATAGTCTTGAGCAAGAAATAAAATGAAACTTATTGCATGTTACCATTTGTATTGTTTGTGCTACATCAACATCAGCAACATCTTCCAAAGCTGGCTTCACATTCTCTGGACCGTAGACAAGGCAATCGAACAGTGTTTTGGAAAAGAAACCAGGAGATGGACCACCATGAACCAGAGAAACCGCAATCATTTTACCAGCTTCAAAATAAAGATTTTCTTTTACAGCTGCAAATAAAAAAATGTTTACTTTATATGCATAGAAATGATTTCTGATCCTCATTTCATAATAGAAAATGTCATAGTGCTTTTTTTTCTTAATGACTTTTGCTGTCTCCTGATAGTTCCAACTCTAAGGTGACATTTTTACATAGGAGTATCACATTCTTTTACACCAACTCTTCACCCACTATCAAGGTTTGGAAGATGTAACTTCCTCTTCTGCTTTACACCCAATGCATATTTAATTCTGAAGCATAAGAACTCAAAGAAGCTAACTTGGGGTCTTTGGGAAGCATGCTATGAGAAATAATGTTCTAGAAATTTGAGGAAAGAAAAATAATTAGCAGAGAAAGTGAGTCCGGAAGAAAGAAATTCACTTAAGGAGAACAAATACCCTAATTAAAAAGTTCCAAGTCTAGTTATATGCTGTATTTTTTCCAAGGTTGTCATCAACTTCTACAACTAACCCAAAATTTTTAATTACAAATCCACACACCATCCCCCTTCAGAATTGAAAAAGTAAAAAAAAAAATCAAACCCCAATTTTTATCCTTCAGGACTACACTTGTGAACTGACACTCATACTGGCTGAAGATTAAAAATTAAGTTATATACTTCTCAATATGTTTTTCAACAAAGCAACCAATTACCTTGAAAATCAAGGGCCAAGTTCTTTCCAGAAGAGCCCTCAAACAATGATGAATTCTGAAGGTGAAGAATTAATAATTGGAAGAAATGGTATTTTGATGCAGCAGAAGTATTTGTCTTTGATCTATTTTTGCAGTTTGAGAAATTTACTTCAATGGTGTTTGTGGGACTGAAGTTGCGCTGTCTAAATCCTTTTAAAGCATTACTCCAAATACTTTCTGCATTGATGTTAAGTCTTGTTGTTTTTGTTTTAACTTGCACCTTTAACTCCTTCAGTATATTACAAACTTCCCTTCTTTGCTCTCTTAAATGCCTATAAGAAAATTGCATGTATTTTCAGATGAAATCTATGATTCATAATCAGCAACAGTTCTACAAAAAACATTTTAACAGTCTGTTATAAGAACACTTCTTTAAACACTGTGGCACATTCAGGTATTGCCTAAATTATTAATTATTAAAACATTTAGTATAGAATTAAAAAATTTTAACACTGTAGTGGTTAAGTTTAAATATCTCTTAAGAACCAAAAAAAGGAGGCAGAAATAATTACCCTGGCATAAAGAAAATAGTGATTTTCTTAATACAGTGCCAAACAATTCTCATACAATGATTCGACATTTAAACAATCTGAATGAAACAAGTGAGAAATTGAAGAGTTTACCATTTTACATTAAAGATGTTTTGCAACCAAATTAGAATAATCTTTGTCACTATAATAAAAAATATATTTG
Organism: Coloeus monedula; assembly: GCF_965178545.1. Taxonomy (NCBI): domain Eukaryota; kingdom Metazoa; phylum Chordata; class Aves; order Passeriformes; family Corvidae; genus Coloeus; species Coloeus monedula. The sequence continues at coordinate 37,238,192 of NC_138786.1, read as the reverse complement.
AGTAGGAATAAAGTTCTCATTTAAAAAACCAAGATGTTTCCTTTGCTTTCTAACTTCCAACCAAAACTATCTCAAATACCGTATCTACTAGAAATAACTTACTCCCTCATCAGAATTTTTAGCACATAAGGCAGAATCCATAAATTAACTATTCACAAGAGGATAATGAATTTTATGTCCTTAAACTGAGTATTTTATATTAAAACATGTTGTTTTAGCACTGACTTTAGTACAATCATGAACTATTCATACAGTACAAATACAAACACATTTAAAATTTAGGATGTCTAATTAGAAGAAAGCAATTAGGATTATTTTTATTCCCTATTTTCTAAAGAACGTTTAGCCATGCATCAGTAAGGGCAAGTATGCATTTCTGGGTTTGGATCCCCTCATTACCTAACCTACAAATTCTCACTAGGTTTCATTCTTTTCTCCTCATGCCCCTCTAGCATTTAGAAACAGCAGAAGTCTCTCTCAAGCTATGACTTCAGGTTGTAAGTGTATATTGATCTCATTTTTGCAGTGACTATAAACATACACACACACAAATATATAGGAATACTATATATACTCACACAGAGAAATGCATATGCATACTGTAGATACACAAACACACACACAGAGATCCTCCCCCCTGCATGTTCTGTAGGAAATATAGTATAAAGCCATGTGCTAGATTAGTCTTCAAAATAAGAAAAATAGAAGAAAATACTTTTGTGTCAGGGACCAGTTCCTGTTTGACTTCACTGGAGATAAGGACGTTGTCATTCTGTCAGATGCTGGAAGTTCTAGGTGTGAGCAAGGTGACAAGTTCTGGCACATTATCTTTGATGATCTGTAAGACAAATCAGTATTTTAAGAAGAGATACAACTAAAGAATACATGAACACTTCCTATTTCAAGGTAGCAGTATCGTTCCTCCTACTTCAGCACCGAATCTCATTTGTATCTTCATTTCCATGAAGTCCACCAGTGCCTGAACTACAATTTTAAAAATAACAATTCTGTATTTTATTCCTTGGTGGCCTTAGGATCTGTTTTCAGTTGCATCTCATACATTAGATGAAAGTCCTGACTGATACAGTAAGCAAAAACTAAAAGTATTAGTTTCTACAAACTTGAGAAGTTTTTATTACAGCAGAGGAAAACATTAATATGAACTTCTCTAAGTCAGACTTCTAGAACACTCTTAAAATGGAAAAAATACCAATAAGCAAACAATGCTTTGCCATTTGTATAATCTAAGTTACCACTAAATTGTTGAAATTCCTTTAACAAGGATCTATCCTTACCAACTACAAAGTTGTTTACATGCCACCAAATCCAAATAACTACAGCAAATTTCCAGAGCTCATGGCTTACTCAGAAAACTTCAATTATTAAACTTTATTCCAATTTAATTTGATTAGCAATTAAATGTAAGTTTCTGCTACGGAATAAGCCACCATTTCCTCATGTTTAAGTATTATTTTATGCAGTAATCAGTTTCTGCGAGAAAACAGAAAATTACACACTGGAGTAGATAATTGCGCGGAGATCCGGATGATTGCCGAGGGGACTTTGGAGGTGGCTCTTCCAGCAAACAAGTCGTCCCATTTGTCTTTTCAGAGGTAGCCAAAGCACGCTTTTTCCGTTTGCTATACTTTCCTGTATGATTACATTATATTATTTAATGATTTTGCTCATTGTAAAGTATACTTACATAACTTAAAGTTATCATTTAAGAAATCACTGTCACATCCATAACTTTACCTGATTTTGCAAAGATACTTCTGCATTCCATGCACTCCCAGTTTTGCTCCCATGACTTCATAGACGAACAGGCCAAATGAGTCCCACGAGAACCGCAATACTGACAACGCTTTATTTCCCATTTACTAAAATTAAAAACTTAGGTATTTAGAATTAGACAGAAGAATGAGGCTAATTAAAACAAAGAATATTCAAAAGTAAGCGCAATCCAGACACTAAACCAACAAAGCATAACTTTATCAGTCTGGTAGAACAGATTCTAATCAGGGAGACTTTCTTCACAAAGATGTACTCATACCTGGCTACAACAAGAAAAAAAAGCTACTTATGTTCCAGCACCTTGCACTGAATGAGGGTATTAGGGTACTCCCCTGCCCTGAAGTCAATAGTTTGCGGTCACTATTTTCTTCTCATGCTGCTAGTCAGCAAAATCCTCTGTGTTCTATGGGTATCCATCAGTCAGCTTTTCCAAATGGTAATTATTTTAAAGGAGAACTCTCTACAGAAACATTCAAACTACTGACCTAAGTCTACTACTTTAACAATAATTTCTTGTAAAGGCTCTAAGTATTTTAACACTTCTGAAATTGCTGAATTAAACTCCAAATGATACATATACAACATTCATTTACACACATGCTATGTTGATGCACAAATTCTGCTTCAGCCTGTATAAAATGAGGACAAGGACAAGGTAACTGATAATCCATTAACTTTGGCTGTCATGGCTTTCATAACCAGATTAAGTTAGAGAAATTTAGTATTGAAATATGATTGTAATGAGTAAAACAAACATTATCTAGACAGTGTGCTGGCTTGATATTAAAACCTGATGCCAAAAAACATCAAAGCATAAGTAACTAAAAATAATAATAAATAACAACAATGAAAAACACATCAAAAAATGATTCCATCCTAAATTATACTTTCCTGCTAAAGTATCATACCTATCAGGTTCATTATAGTCTCTTCCTTTCTTACAGAGACATCTTTTAACATCACAGTGTTGATAACAATGCAGTAAGTCTTGATATGCATTTTCTTCAAGTTCCCAAGACGCATCCCTATAAACAAGGCAGAAGATTGGATATTAGAACTGATTTATGATCATTTCAATGGGTTACTCTATATTTTGAAAAATATATATGCAATAAACACATGAATATATTTCAATCATGTCATGTTCTATGTAACAGACAACAGAGAGGGGGAAGAAAAGTCTAGTAACTAAAATAATACTATAAAACACACAGATGGACTTCTTCTTGGATAGTTACTTTGATTTCAAGTATTTATTATTTTTCACATGACCTCAGTGCACATTTTCTCTGTCTCATATTATTCCCTTTTTTCTCTCACAGAAAACAAGGATATTTGTTTAGGCAGCCTACTCAAGTTACCGCCAAAACCGGTTTCATGAATGGTAACTCAGAATGTTCCAGACCAGTACAGCAAAGTTCATCAAATATTTTGACTCCTCTTCCTCTCCAGAATCTTAAGCTTCTGCCTCAAGAGGGAACTAATGGTGCTCTCTGAAAGGACTAATAGTTATTAAGGAATACTACTTCTAACAAAGAAGCATCATTCTGATCTCTTTCTATCGTATTTTGAGCCTCATCAGGTTATAGAAACAGGAAAAATGGCTCGGAATTTTGGAAGCAGGTATTACAGCAAACATAACCTTTGCAATCCCTTGGCAGAAGATAGAAGCTGTATGGCTGAGTAATCAGTCAATTACAATTCTGTCTTGACAGAAATTCAGATAATTAAACTTGGGCACAGAAAATACACTTCTCAACAATCCCTATGTTAAGGAAAAATTATTGTATTTAAGAAGTGCTTTTATCTTTTAATTGGGTTTAGAGTTTAAGTTGAATGATGGCATTAAAAATGACTTTTCAGAGCTTTCTGCTTTATGTTTGAGATAATTAATTTGACCTTTGCCAATTTTTATGCATATCTAGAAGGACACAGGCCACTCCTTACCAAACTGAACAATCCCACAACTGAAGGTAGAACTAACATTTCACATATTAATAGCTGAAGTTCTGTAGAATAAATTAAAATGTTTATAACAGCCTGTCAAAGTTTTCATACAAGAGTGATTATTAACAAAATTACTTACCTTTCTGGAATGTGTATGCCCATTCTCAACATTTCTTTTTGAAATTTGTCCTTGTTATTACACACTGTGCACCTAAAGAAAAATATCCCAGCACTCAAAGCTTGATACTGTGTCAAGAAAAAAAAAAACACAACAAAAAAAACCAGACCAATTATTGAATTACTACCATCCTTAAGATGCCAATAAATTATGTCTTAATATTGAGAAGCATTACATTCACGGATACTGTCATGACACGGGTGTTTAAGCTAGTATCAAATTGTGATATGATTTGACATTAAAGCAAATGGAATGGATTTTCTCTTCCTTTAAAGGAAAGGGCTCATACGCTAGAATAAGGTTCATAAACGAAAGCACCATCCTTTTCAGTCAACCTCCCCAGATCCAAAGTTTACAAAAAGAATGTTGTAACTTTTTCTAGTCCTGGATTTAGTCAAAGAGAATTGATGATGGATACAGTTTTAGCACTCAGATTCTGCACATAACAACTTGCAAGAAAGCAACTACATAGGCTGAACTTCAGTTCCTAAAAGTAGTAAAGGCATACAGTATATATCATACATGCAGAAACATGGAGGGGCCATTGAGGGAGAAAAAGTTAACAGCATTAAAACCCCAAAATCCTTTTGTGTCCATAACACAATTTCAGCACTGTTCTTCAAACCTAGTATGTTTCATACCTACTATCTACACTTAACACTAAGCAATTGTTCCATTACTTTTTAAACAGAAATGTGATCTCCATGGATGCAAAAAGAATGAAAGCGAGAACCTGTATTACCTGCAAGCATTCTCGATGAAACCAAGCATTTTTACAGCAAGGACTTTTCAATACAGTATACACTGGAAGATGTTCAACCAAATCCAGGCATATTGTGCACTGTGAAGCTCCTCTAGGTTCTTTATCCGTAAACTTTTGGACTGGTCTATGTTCCCAACAGTAAGATCTAAAAATAATAATTTATGGTTCCCTTAACAAAATAACATTTTAAGAACCTTCTTCATAAAATTTGGAGACAGTAAAATTAATTCATTACTCTATTTTTTATGAATAAGTGCTATGCAACAAGCTAAGAATGCAGACATACTGGTTTTGGCTAGGCTAGAGTTAAGCTTCTTAATAATAGCTTGTATGGTGCTGTGTTTTGGATTTGTGATGAAATCAGTGTTGAAAACACAGTGATATTCTAATTATTGCCAAGCAGATCTTGAACAGAGACCAGACCTTTACTGTTTCTCACTCCTTCCCACCAGTGAGCAGGCTAGGGGTGCACAAGGAATTGGGAGGTGAGACAGCTGGGGTGGTTAACCCCAACTGACCTAGGGGATATTCCATACCATACATCCAAGAAATGCAGCTCGAGAAGAAACTTTTCTGAAAATGCCTTATCTTTACATGCACTTGAGGTAATGTCAGCCATTTTTATTAAGTGCCTGCCGGACTTCATCCACCCTAAAACTCGGCTCATAATAAGGATAATGCACTCAAGAGTATTTTGACTACAGCCAAGATGCTAGAGAGATGACAGTAAAAGAAAACATTTTTTAGACATTTGATATTAAGCCCATTTCTCCTGCAGTCCATCTCTAATAAACTTGGAAACACAACAAAATGGCAGACAGTGTGTTTTTACTGCTGAGATAAACAGGTAGGCAAACCTCTGCCATTTCAACAAAGGCACAGGAGAGAGGCAAACAAAAAAACCAAATCAACCATTATGCAGTTTATTCCACAGCTCAGAATTTACTGCTCAATTTTATAAACAACTCAACTACTTGTATAAGCATAAAGTCATATTTAAAAGTGTTGAGAATTCAGTTTGTAAGTATTAGGTATGCAACGTAACTGTTTGACTTCCATGTCTTCCACAATTAGGGTATTTTGTTCCTAGATAATCTGATGTCATTTGTAACTAGCAGCCTATCCAATAATAAGCCATGAAAGAAACCCAAGTTATGTCCGGTATAAATATAGTAAATTGAAAATGGAAAAACAACTCACCTGAAGTCTTCCATAAACTGGAAAATGCATTCCCTTTGTAACCCACAAGGAAAATGGTAACTTCGTTTGCATTTAGGAGCTACACATCCAATTGAAGCACCCTTTTTCTTACAGATATTACATTTCTAGAAATAATTTTTTTGGGAACAGAATATTAACATCTTAAATACAAGTAAAATTACAGGAATTAAACCAATAGAAAAATTACAGAAAGTGTGTAAGAAGGAATAGAAGCTCATAGATTATAACTGTGACAAGACTAATGTGGTTTAGCTCTGTTACCAAGAGCAAACATATGCAGTTATTTCACAGACTTTATGTACTGGTTTATATGCATATTGTCTTGTGACATGTAAGCTAAAATATGAGCTATTTTATCAGTACCTATAGTTTAGTTGCATCTATAAATTATTTACTGTCAGCTTCAAGCTCAGCACAATGTCATGAGGTATTACGAAAGTTTAATTCACTCTTATTTATCTGCAACATACCCAGAGAATAAAAATAGTTGCAAACTGTAGAGGCCCAGGGAAGCTGACTTCAGTTCTGGGATGGATTGTAATGGAGCATCCCTGCCCCACAGGCCACACCGTGATCTCAGAAATGCTCAGTAGGCTTCAGCCTAGACAAACTGTACTGGACTAAGCCTCTCTTGAGGTTCATCAGAAACACTGTATGTTCCCAGGAACTAACACGCATCTCATGAGCTCCTGTTTTATAACAAACAGCCTTGGAAACTTATTTTTCTTGCCTGAATAACAATCCAGGTGGAGTAGTATTTTTGTTACTGAAACTTCAAAGAAAGTTACCAACCCGAACTGCAGCCAGGATGCGCTAATGGTGCCTTCCCGGGCTAGCACGAGGTGCTGGCACCGAGCAAAGTTCTGCCTGCCCGAGCGGGGCAGATGGAGACTGATCCCGGCGCGCGGGGGAGTGGGCGAATCGCCTGCACGGGTTCGCCTCGCTCTCCCATGTCTAGCGTGCCCTAAGGAGGTAGGATAAAGCGGAGGGACTCCTGGTGAGGAGGAGAAAAATCCATGGAGCAAGCTGAAGCCACACGGTTTGCGGGGGCGCTTTGTAGCCCTGCCAAAGGGGTGTGGAAAATGCACAGTAACCAATGATACATCAATCAGGGGGTGTTACAGAGGCGGGGAGAAGGGATTACAGCAAATGGGGAAGGGGTAGGCGGGGAGAAGTAACAGAGACCAATTAGCAACGGAAGAACCTAGATCTCTCTGGAAAAGCAGCCAGATATGAGAAATATGGGAAAGGGAAAGCTGCAGGTAAAGGTAAGGCACGGATTGCAGCTTTTGGGGTGTTCCCTGTAATTTCAGGGATTTTAGGCTGTGGTTCAGCTGAACCTGGCTTTGGCCATGGTTCACCGCAACAAGGATGGAAAATTACTGTAACTAAAGCCCACTCTCTGTGACCCTATAAACAGTGGTCCAAAGTGAGACCTTAGGAGCTCTCGATTCCCAGAAGACAAGGGGCTAATGTGCATGTCTCAAGCACTGATAACCACATGGCTCTGGAGCAAGCCAGGGACTGCTGGCAGTAACAAACAAGAACTGCTGGTGATAAACCAAGGACTATCGATATTAGCACACTGTGAGAAAGAACAAGATTTAACTGGAACTGAGGGCCAGGCAGAGATTCACTTTTTTGTGAGAGAGAACCACAACACAGCACAGTGCAAGCACAGGAATGTGTGGCAGGAAGTGGGCATGGACTACAGGGTGGGATTAAGACCCCCAAAGCCCTCCAACCCATTTTCAGAAAGGCCTGAAAGAACAGACTGCTCATGATAACTAATTTACATAGAAGGCAGGAAATCTACCTTCGGGGTGGAAAAACCTATCCCTAAAAAGGAACCCCTCAAAAAACCCCAGGCTAGTTTCCATGCCAAGTGTGTAATTTACTAATAAAACCTTCTGATCTCTTGTCAGCCATCTGACATTTGTTATTCCTTTTGCCCAATGAACATTTACGAATCTTAGGTGCTTCCTTCCCCTTAAAGGTGGATTGTTAAAATTTCTGCAGAGCTTTTTCCTTGTGGCTTCCACAAATCCAATATACTTGTTACTTAAACATAAAATTTAGATGTTAGAATGGGCTCAGCACATTGTCCATTGGAGAAAGAAAACAAACCCCACGGGCAGTACTAAGAGCACTTAAAAGTAACTTTTTTCCCCCTTGTAAATACCAAAGACATCATTCTTACCAGTTTTGCAGCTCTGTTTACTTCTTTTCTAATATCTGTGATTAAAAATCCATCCACACCTTCATCTTCTTCCCCTCTCTGCCAAATGCCACTTGACATCAACTATGAAAACAATTCAATTTAAAACATTCACCTACCTAAAGATTTAAAGTTACATACACTATGCTTGTCAAGAGAGAAGTTTAGTCTAAAAAAGCTCATATGGAAACATTTTAATGATTAAAAAGCTGATACAAAACATCTAGGTATTTTTGTCTGACATGACAATAACCAGTAACATGAAAAGAAATATTTCATAACATCAATGTATTGTATAATACTGTATGGTCCGAGACAGTGTATTTTGCCTTCCTTTTTGAAGTATACAGACTATTCAGATAATTGTCAAACAATTACTTTCAGCATATAAATCTTCAGAGGAAGTAAAATTAAATTAGCTTTGTTAATATGAATGACAATTGTGCTGTGGAGATAATGAAACACAGTAGGAAGTAACTGTACTGAAGTGTCACCTAAGAGGAAAAGTAATTCACTTTAGAGGAGATTTAAATAAACACAGAATCAAGTAACTAGGCAAATCAGAAGAGCCTGATGATAATTTAAAGTTAGGCAGCTACATTACAATCTTCAAATAACTGAAGAGTTTCACAACTTGATGCCATCTATGTTCTTTACAATCTCTAATTTCAACATAGCACCATTTTAACTAGCTTTATCAATATTTTAGTCAAATAAATGTAAGATTATATACTCAAACATATTAAATATATTTTTCCAACTGTGAGACATTTGGCAAAGATAATTAAACTATCACTAATGGGTTTCGTTGTAGAACTCTTCTTATATAACATATACTATATTTAAGTAAAATCACAGGGCTTTGCTCATTTTTCAAAGTAGAGACAACAAGATGTAAAAGATATTGTGATGAGCTTCCTGCAGTTAAAATATCTTATAAGTCATAAGGCTCAGTGTTGCATGCATGCCTTTTCCTAGCTTTTCATCAGGATAGGACTTTTTCCTATAATTTGATATGGCCTTATATAGGAGACAAAATTACCACTAAAATAGTATAATGACCTATATTTCCTTCCAGCTGCTTAAAATTTCTTTAAAAACAAATATTTCTATCTTTATGCAACTTCAGAAAACCTCCACTCTCCTTAGTTTTTAAAGGATTCTAGTATCTAAACTATTAAACCATTTGCAATCAACACTCTCTGAAGAACTTGTTAAGAAAACATACCCCCTACATTTCTTCTGATACTAGACACTTAGTTTAAAATTTGGGGAGAAAATTCAAATTTTATTTATTAACAAACAAAAACCTTTTTTTGGTAAAGTAGCCATATTATTCTAAAGACCTGTGAAAATTTAGAGCTTGAAAGGTAGTTTAAGTATACCTTTAAGAATGTGAGTTTTGGAAATGTCAAGGTTGGTAACAAAAGCTGCAGGTTATATCCACAGCTTTAAATTATAAGCTTCTACTAATTAGTGATACTGTACTAACATGATCAGCAGAGTACATATAACTTAACTGAAAATTAGGACTTAAAAGTGTTACAATGTCCTATGTAATGTCAGAGAACAGCTCACAGCCAACAAGAATAAGGAATGAGGAAAAAAGAAAACATTTCTGTACTTTTTCCACAAGGGGTAGAATTTTCACATTTCAAATTTTGAAACTTCACTGTTGTTATGGAAGTAGGTGCAAACTGTTCCCCTTGTCTTAACATGTACCTTCATTGCTATTTGCTATGATAGGTTGGGAGAATTAATGAATTCCTTTAAATGGGCCACAAACAGAATTCAGCTTTGAATAAAGGCTTGTTGGGATTTACTTATTTTATCTGCTGCACCTGACAAGTACAAGCCTTCAAGGCTATGAGTTAAAGCTCACAGTTCAAGCTTTACAACAACAAAATCGTTACAACAACTGGACAGGTTATCACTATTAAATACTTACTGCACATTTTTTTTTTTCCAGGTAAAACAGAAAACTCCAAGATCAACACCACACACTTACCAAACAGTAATAATGAACAGTGAGATTGTATTCCACATAGATCCTTTTTTCTCCATACTTTTCAGGGCAGTCATCTGTCCGTCCACAGAGAACACAGACTAAAATGCAGAATCATGTTTATAACCACAGTGAGTGTACTGGAATTACTATGGATCAGCTATAGAGCAGTAGCTTTCACCTCTTTTAATCACATGGAATCTTCAAGTAGATTACTGGATAAAGGACAGTAGATATCCCTTTCCTTAATGTTGAATTTTATAGCAGATACAGAAAAATGTACTATTTGTTCCTCTTCTAGTTACTAGAAAGAAAATACTTAACCAGCCTGCTGATTCACGAGAGGTCTATCAGCCAAGCTGAATTCACAAAGCAGACTGTGCTCCCAATTGAAATATTCTTCCCAAAACACCCAAAGAGAATTGTCAAATGGCCAACAATGTCCAGGTGCATGTGAAATGTCACCTAGTTATTTTTAGTACAATACATAAAGTTATCCCCATATTAGAATCCATGAATTAACCATTTCTTTGTCTACCTATGGGATAACATTGGTGAAAAGCATGTGAATAGTGCCAAGCCATATGCTACCACAGTTTTCAAAAACACTTAACAATTTGAGACAACACTGCATTCAACTAAAACCTTGAGGATTTACCACTTACTGAAGTTTCTAGCCCACTAACATAGTTCCATGGACATTTAACAGCTTCCCTTCAATTCCCAGATGTATAAAATACATTTAAAATATTCTAAGATCAAGAACAGTCACAGTAATGACAAGAAGAGGGTTAACTGCTTCAGCCTAAGAAAGTCCTTAGTGGTACTTCTCAAACACAGCTGTGTTATTTCGCTGCTAAAGTCACAGGGTTACTTTCTTAAAACATCTGCAGAAAATACTATTTTAAAATATTCTAATCACAGCAAACAAATGCAAGGAAGTTTGTAAGTTATTTCTTTTTCATTTCCTGAGACAAGTGGTGGTTCCAACACAATTTCACAGAATGGTTAGGGTTGGTAGGGACCTCTGGAGATCATCTGGTCCAACCCCCTGCCAATGCAGGGTCACCTAGAGCAGGTGACACAGGAACTTGTGCAAGTGGGTTTTGAATGTCTCCAAAGAGGGTGAGTCCACAACCTCCCTGGGCAGCCTCTTCCAGTGCTCTGCCACCCTCAACGTAAAGAAGCTCTTCCTCATGTTGAGGGGGAACTTCTTGTGTTTTAGTTCATGACCATTGCTCCTCATCCTGTTGCTGGGCACCACTGAAGAGTCTGGCACCATGCTCTTGGCACCTGCCTCTGAGATATTTATATGTGTTAATGAGATTCCCTCTCAGTCTTCTCCTCTCCAGACTAAACAGGCCAATCCCCCTCAGTCTCTCCTTCAGACTGAGATGCTTCAGACCCCAAATCATCTCTGTGGCCTCTGCTGAACCCTCTCAGGAGGTCTTTGTCTTTTTTGTACTGAAGAGCCTCAAAATGGACACAGTAATTTGATTCTTGGAAACTCACCTGCTCTTTGAGCCTAAATAAAACAAGTTATAACTAGCATTATATATGCAGATTAAGTATTTCTGAAATGATTTAATAAAAACTTTACTCACATGTACTTTGAACATCAAAATTATTTGGTTTACTCATCCTGAGTTCTTCTGGCTGTCATGCAAAAGAAATGAGGTATTAAATACATCCAGTACATTAATGAACATTATATACCTCTTTTATGTTTTATTTAAACCTGAAAAAAAAAAAGTGCATAAACTCAATAAACTAAAAGCAGGATTAGGACTTGAATTATAATTATAATTGAATTATAATTCAATTATAATTCAACTGTTATTGTGAGAGATAGGGGTTCAGAAAGCAGGATGCAAATGTCCAGAAAAAAAATTCCTAGACCAATGAAAGATACAGCAACTTTTACCTATCTCCCCAAACTAACAAACAATATATTTTATTTTCAGAAGAGAAAATAAAGTCCAATGAAACACCTAGTTATGTACAAACTTAACTGTACAGAAGAGTTCTTACTTATTTTAAGTATCAGAAATAACGGCCCACAGACAATCTATGGAGTAGCTGTGACTTGTTCTCAAATAAAGGTTATACTAATACAAAGAAGTTGGAAACAAAAACTAGCTGTGTAGAGCAGTGATGTAACTATGAATATAGTCTCCACTCTTTGGAGAAAATGCAGGATCCTGGCCTAATCAGAGAAATCCCGATCCACAAAAAAGCCAGACAGAAAAAACCCCACCCCAAAAAGGGTGAGGAATCCAAAACTGGGACATGCATACAAGGGAATTTACACCACGTAGGACTATGTATTTTAAATTCTGAAATGCAAAGTAATTTATTTAGAAACACTGATCTAACTTGCATTTCTTTCAAACATCATCTAACTGTCCTCCACTGTGTGCCATGCCATGCACCCTATCCCACCTTGGACAAAAAAAACCCAACCCAAACCAAATAATCCCTAGTTTCTTCACCACAGCACCAAGACGATTATTCTTTCTCAAAACCCTTCTAGGAACACATCCGTAGATCTCTGACTTGCCTTCCCTTAGGAAGCTGAAGAAGGCATTACCTAAGTTCTGCAAGCCAAGAATCATGGGTGATTGCCTGAATCTCCAGGCTATATCTCAGGTAGGCAAACAACTCCCTCTCACATGCTGAAACAAACAGGGAAGCAACCAGTAACAAATCCAAGGTCCATACCAGATGCCTGTCAGACTGCGAGCTATGCGGTCTGGTATTTACAGTTTTGATGACTGCCAGATATCAGCTTCAGGAACAAACTTGAGGCTAATCCAAACTATTGCAAATAAAGCACTGTAGCAATTTTACTGGAGATTTAGGGAAGGAGAATTGTATTGAGAAAGGAAAGGAAAGAGAGGCAGAAGTCTCAGGCACAAGGCAATTGCCTATACCACTAAGAACCTGAGTAGCTGCATGAAAGACCTTGGCCAGAAAACAATCTAAAAGGAAAACAAACCAAAAAGTCAGATGAAATAAGTGATTACTGTTTTCCCAGAAACACACTTCCCTTTTCCTAAAGGAATAAATATTCAAAGGGAGCAAAAGACAAGCACAGAGCTCACACACATTCCCTTTCTTGAGGATTTCCCCAGGATGGTCACTGTCAGTTTCACCATTCTCAAGCTGTTGCGGTACTACAACAAAGAAGCTGCCTATACACGGCCACACAAGCCGTTTTGGTAGAAAGCCCTACAGGTCGACAAAGCCCATATGTAGCTGGAAACAAGAAAACCACCTTCCCACCTTTCCTTGGCTCTAGTAAAATAGAAAGGAAAAAACAAACAGCTACACCACCCCCACCCCTAATTCCTTCTACTTTTCTCAAATTCTTTCAGGGAAGTGAATCCAAAGTTCAAATTTACAAGTTAAAAGATATACGGATCAACCATTGAGGCCCCCTGCATAAGTCCTATAGGGCTTTTCACAGAACAAAGCAATTCCCATCAGTCTGTTTGCAAGACAGGAACGAACACATCATCGCCCAGTGTCTAGAAAACTGGTGTAAATAAAATGTACCTACTTTGCCTAAACAGGCTAGAAAAGTCCTCAGAATGGGTGTTTAGATTTTGCAAAATTCTGTAATTTTTTACTGCTCCAGAACGTAAGGCATTTCAAGATTGTTTTAACTACAGCTTGAAAAAAGAAAAAACGAAGCCAGCCCCAAGAGGCACGGTATCAGGCACACGCTCCCCCAGCACAGGAACAAAGGAACCCTCCCGGATTCATTTGTGCACGCTGTGTGTCCTGAATTTCCACACGGCGGGGCCTCCAGGTCACCCCGCGGTTACTGCCCGGCTCCGTGTCCCGAGAAAAGACCCGTCCCTCGGCATCCAGCCCCCGGCACGTCCCGAGGAGCCCCGTGATGGGGCTCAGGCGGCCGCGCCCCCCCGCGCCCCGCAGGGCTCAGCCGCCACCCCCGCCCGGCACAAGGGGCCACGGCAAGTCCTGTGCGCGACGCCGCCCGCTCCCCTCCCGCGGCCGCACTGCCGCGTCTCCCCGGCATGCCGCCCGTCTCCCCGGCATGCCGCCCGTCTCCCCGGCATGCCGCCCGTCCCCCGCTCGCGTGGAGGTGAAAGGGAGCACGTTCGCTTTGGTCAGCGACTCCCGTAGCTCCTGCCCGTCCGAGCGGCGGGAGCAAAGCAGCGGCGGCTCCCCAAAGCACGGGCTGGGAGGCTGCCGCACGTCGCTCCCGGTACGGCGCAGAAAGGGGCTCCCGCCTCCCTGCCCCGGCAGCCCACACAGCCCCCGGAGCGCCCCACCGCCCCTCGCGGCCCCTGGCCGGGCGGCACTCACCTCCCCACGCCGCGGAGCCCGGGGGCGGCACTCACCGCTCAGGCCGCGCCGCGCGCCAACCGACGGCCGATTCAAACCCCAACATCCGCCCCCTGACGGAAGCGCGGCCCGGCCCGCCCCGCCCAGCGGCCCTGCGGCCCCGCGGCCCCGGAACAGCGGGCAGCCTCCCTACAAGCCCCTTTGGGGGGATTTACCTGAGGAAACAAGAAGTTGAGGCTTTTGTAGGAAAACCACTTTTTTTTTTTTTTTTTTTAAATTTCTATCTTCTGCAGCTTGTTCTCAAGGGGCCTAAGGTGTCACAGTGTAAGGCAGTAGTGCTGACCCTTTCCCCCCCATAGCTGCAATAAAATGGAGTTTCTCAATAAAGCTCTGTATTTGATGTTTGTGCTGATGTTTTTCCATTGGAACGCCACTGGTGGTGCACTGTGTCACAAGAGAGCTCATTCCAGCGGCTTTAGGATGCAGGCGAGTGCTCGATCCCTGTCCAGTAGCGCTGGAATGCCGCAGTCCCGAGGTCCATGCGGTGGGAATGCTGAGCGGGTATCAGGTCAACACCCACCCACTGCAGAGCCGCTCATCCCCGCGCTACCCAGGCTGGTCTCTCCAACACCTGGTCCAGACCTTTATTCCCCCTGGTAACTTTGCTGTTGAGCCCGGAGTCTCTGAAGAACTCCCAGAGCCAAGCTACATCCCCGGTCACTGGCCCTGGCTGGAAGTTCTCTAGCGGCACACAGAGACGGAACAGAGAGGTTATCTGGGATCTGGAGTTGGTTAGGCAGGTGTGCTGACCGGCAGCTTGTTTCCACACAACTGGCCCCATTGTCCTACTACCTCTCTATTTTCCTGTGCTTGTTTGCTTGTCATTTACCTTCATCACGCCCGTTCCCCTAAACATCGCGTAACGCATTTTGCGCAATCATATAAATAACCTAAAATACCCCATAATGAGTGCGTTCTTTCCTGACAAATTTGTGATCATCTTTCCCCCTCATCAGTTAGAAAGTTCCAGTTTAATCTCCAGAGGATGGAATGGTTCCTTCAATGGCTCCTATCAGAGGCCTGGTCTTTGTCTTAGTCTGTTATCTCCTGGGTTTGTGTATCTGGGGCTTACCTACTACTTCTGTGTGTTGCCCAAGTCTTGCATGTTAAATTATTTTTGACAAATTATGTTGATTTTCCTAAATGTACCTCAGTATGGGGGGTATCCCATTTATCCGATAACTGATGACCTACCTGGTACCCAGAAGAGCTTCCATTCTCCTACATGGATTCAAATGCACATTTTCAAGAAGTGTACAGTATCATTCTTGTCCGTACCCTGTCCGGCTTGCTGACTATTCAAATATATAAAAGGAATTGTCACACTGCCAATGGAAATGATAAGCCTTAATGTTGTCTTTGGAGAGGCTGATCCCAGTCTGCCACATTGTTGAAATATGTGTCCCAAGTAATGGTCTGCTGAATAAAGGATGTTATTATTATACTACCTCCATCTTTTGTAATAGATAGCACTATTTCTGGTCTATATTACATAATACAGTATGTGTATACCTATACAGTATAAAGTTATGTATGCTATATGATTCCAAATACAGAATATTTCATTTTGGTTCAGCTGTTAAGTTCTGTTAGTTATGAAAATTATTATTATTATTGTTATTATTCTCAGTCAGAAAAAAACCTGAACATTTTTGTTTTTGTTCAGTCTTTATCAATCACTCAGGTAGTCCTACCCATAAGGGAGAAAGAGCTCTAAAGGAAGAATTAACATTTGAATATATCTGTGTGTTTTGTTGGGTTTTATAAATTATTATTTTTTTTTATTTAATGAGACAGCCTCAAACGTATTTCTATATTTATGTAAAACTCTGACAAGCAGTACATCCTCTAAATGTACTGAAGTACGGTAAGCTGTCTAAAACTCCAAATCACATATGGAGACACTCAGTAGTCATGTCATAGCTTAAAAGGTATTCAGGACCTAATCATGATGACAGCATGTTATAATCAATTTACCTGGTTATATAATAATAAAATTAGCATAATAACTAACAAAGTCCTTATTCTTTAATTGTTTTTAAAAGAAAGGTGGCCAGGTTACCGTAAAATTTATATATATATGTGTTTTTAAATCATGGACTGTCTTATTCTTTTGTTCTCACATAACCCTTTAAAAAGTACTAGCTTACTATTTACCACAAAACACAAGTGTTTTGTTTTCCTAGTTCTCCCCATTATATTTTCTCATTCTTGTTTGAATGTTTGATCTGAAATCACTTCTCACTGTTCTTGGGGTCTGTTAAACTCAAGCATACAACCTCTTGGCAGCAGAAATTTCCTCACAAACAGCAGTTTCAGATCTCCTGGTCCTGGGTTGCTCTGGTAACAGGCAGGTGTGTGAACAGCAGTGGTTGGGGTGATATTTCTCCTGCTGTGAGACAGCGGGGCTTCACCCCGCAGAGATCATCTGCGGCCTTCATTGCTGTGTTCATTCCGGGTCAGCAGCCTGATGGGCCTGTACAAATGCAACAGCACTGTTCCACTCCTTGGCTTTTCAGATGGGACCTAAGAAAAATTGCTTACAATTTTCCCTCCCCAAGCTAAAACTATAAATGGGTCTTTTTTTTGTCGATCTGGACACTTATAAGAACCGGGGTGGGGGAAAACAACTGCATTTACTGAATGAAAGTGATTGCACACACCATATCAGTTACCCTTCCTGAAGCTGACAAAGCACTTTAAAATGATCCTTCTACATGTGATGACCAGCTATAGTTTATATATATCTGATTTTTTACATGATAGTTTGTGGATATTTTTAGATTCAGTAAAAAAACTTTAAAAGTTTTTCCTTTTTCTTCCTGTAAGTAAGAGTCAGAAAAACTTCCACTTCTCCGAATCCAAATGAACAGACTCTAGTCTGTAGATGCGAATGTGCTGTTTTACTTCAATAGTTCATGTTTTGTTTTATGTTTGAAAGTTATATTTAAGTATCAGCTAATACTTGCCTTGTAGAAAGCATTTTGTAGAGTCGATTGTGGGTGATGCTGATGAAATACTTTTGATTCAGACACTTATAAAATATTCCAAAAGAAAATAATATCTATTTTTGCATGGTAAGTAGCTTTAGGGAAAATAGTTAGTTGGGAAAATGTTTTGATATTCTATTGCCACTTAGTTCTCTGAATGTTGAAGCCTTCCAGTATTTCTTAAACCTTTAAAATAGGTTAATGTTTCTTGAGATGTTTGTTTGAGCATACAGATATTTAACATAATTTGGGAGATAAGTAGGCTTGTTTATGAAATTCCTAATCCACCTCAGGCAAGAATCTTATAAAGGTAAAGTAGAATATAACACATTTTCTTTGAGCATTTAAATAAATATTTATTTTAAAAGTGGACAGGGGTTGTTCCTTTAAGGGCTGGTATTTTCTGTTTAATTTATTGTGGAAATCTTATAGGTTTAATAAATAAGCAGAAGTGAGCCAACTTAGCTGAAATCTGCTGAACCAAAGCTTTTCAGTTGGATAGACTGTAGCCAGCTTATTCATCCAGTAGTAACTAAACAAGAGCAGAGCGAAAGAGCTTACCTTAAGCAATCCAAGAAGACTCAGATGGGGGAGCAGTCAGTGGACACAGAAATCAGTCAAAATTCAAACCTTGAAATCAATCAAAAGTGCGTGTTAGATGATGATTTTTTTTTTCTTAAATTTGAAGGTTTCTGTCTGTTCTCCCCTTAGCATGTTACTTCTGCCAAAATCTTATGGAGACCCCCTACTGAAGAGGTGATTAGTACTAATTTTTCTTTCTTAATAGTCTAGGACTTATGCTGCTCTTCAGTGAAAATGTCAGAAAGAGACCCAGGGTTTGGAAAGCATGGAAGCATTTAGAAACATACCCCGGAATTGTCATTGAGGGCTGACCGTCATTCAGAGTTGACTCTAAATTCCTTTCATCTAATATCCAGTCAATCATATTTTCTTTTCCTTTCATAATAATGCCCTGAATATCATTCACAAATTTTTACAGATACAAGGACAAATCTGAAAAGGAATCTGCCCTTACAAAAATGAGTGGTAGGGTTTTAAAAAATATATATATTTTAAGACTTTTGTGTATAACTGTGACAATCAAGATGCTAATTTTGCCTTCTTGGGCAATGGTGAATCATCCTTCAGTGCACTATGCAAACATTTTTTTTCCATCAGACCCAGACAAGACAGAAATACAGGTCCACTCCCACATGAAACCACTGGTGCACCCTGAGGGTGTAATTGTCCTTTGCAGCACAAATACCTTTGAATTACATATGAATGAAGATCTCAGCTCCAAGATCCAGAATGTCTGTTGGCAACTTTGTTGATTTGTAACAGTTAATCTCTTTAAAAAGATTTAGATACCAATATAGGAATTTTGCCACAAAAGCTTAGTTCTGGAGTCTGACAAAAGCAGAAGAAAAATGGTGATGGTCTCAGTGATTGCTCTGCTGATGTATTTTACTTAAGTATTTATGGGGTTTGTGTGGCCAGATTTTGGGGCTGGGGGTGGCTACAGGGTTGTGAGAAGCTGCCAGAAATTTCTCCATGTCTGGCAGAGCCAATGCCAGCTGACTCCAGGATGGACCCACTGCTGGCCAAGGCAAAGTCCATCAGTGATGGCAGTAGTGCCTCTGTGATAACATATTTAAGAAGAAAATGTTATTGTGCGGATGTAACACATCTCTGCGGCCAGAGAAGAGTGGAGTGAGAAAATGTGAGAGGAACAACTCTGTAGACACCAAGGTCAATGGAGAAGGCAGGACGGGAGATGTTTCAGCTGCCACAGCTGAGATTCCCCTGTAGCCCATGGTGAAGACTATGGTGAGTCAGGCTGTGCTCCTGCAGCCCATGGAGGACCACCGGAATGCAGAAATCCACCTGCAGCCCATGGAGGAGACCCACACTGGAGCAGGTGGATGCCCAAGAGAGGACTGTGAATCCTTGGGAAGCCTGCACTTCAGCGGGCTGGCAGGGACCTGCAGACCTGTGGAGGGAGTGTTGCCAATTTTGGGAGCTCTCCAAACACAGACACAGAGTCTAGTTTAGAAAGGAGAAATTGTTTATTCTGTGGAGGGTGCAAGGTTTCCATAAATCAAGCACACCAACTATCAAAAATTTTTAATATTTATATATTTCATCAAACAAAGGCAATAATGTTTATTGGCTATTAATTACATAATTCTCTTATTAATTAATAGCCTATCTTCTATTGGTTAATGATTCTTTTGCTTCTCATGCTAATTAGTCTGCATGCTCAGTCTATCTCTTCTTTAGAATCAGTGGGTTTCCTGGGTTGGTGGTCTGTGCGTTGGTGGCTGCAGAGTTCCCTCTGCCGGAATTACCTTTTACACAGTTGGAGCGGATTCAGCACAGTTGCTGGGTTGGTTTTATTAGTTTCTTCCTTATCTTGGATGTTCTGCCAAATGTTCTTGTGGCCCATAAATTATGCATTCTTTGTAGTCTTCCCTTCTTCCCAAGCTTTGTTTAACCTCCCTTTAGGGTCTGAGATCATTAGAGCATGTCAAGCCCTAAACTGTAACAAGGCGAACAAGTAATTTGCTTTTCTAACACCTGGACATCACTTAGAGCTTGATTGTTGGCTGCTATCTGTTTCACAGATTAAATCTTTGTTGTTGGTTAGGCTTGAAAGTATACAAAGATCAAACATCAACGAACACCCTTTCTTAAGAAAATTTTTACATATTCCACATTTTGCAAGAATAAGGCAGGACTCTCTTTCATAAACGCTTCTCATTCCCTTTAACTCTCTGGGCAAATTGTTAACCTTTTTGGTGACTTTTGAAGATGTCAGCATCAAGAGGGGCCCATGCTGGAGCAGGTCTCCTGTTAGGACTTGTGACCCTTCGGAGGATCCACACTGGAGCAGGCTGTTCTTGAAGGACTGCACCCCGTGGGAAAGTACCCACATTGGAGCAGTTTGTGAAGAACCGTAGCCTTTGGGAAGGACTCACACTGGAGAAATTTGTGGAGAGCTGTTTCCTGTGGGAGGAACCCCATACTGGAGCAGGGGAAGGACTCCTCTCCCTGAGCAGTGGCAGGAACTGACCATAACCCCAATTCCCTCTCTCCCTGGGTCATGTCAGGGAGTATGAGGGGGGAAGGAGATAGAACCCTGAGGAAGGAGGGAGGGTGGTGGGAAGGTGCTTTTAAGATTTGTTTTATTCTCATTATCCTTCTCTGCTTTTGATTGGTAATAAATTCAATTAATATCCCCAAGTCGAGTCTGTTTTGCCTGTGACAGTGTTTGGTGAGTGATTTCCCCTACCCTTATCACAACTCACGCACGTTTTATTATACTTTTTCCCTCCCCTGTCCTGTTGAAAAGGGGACTAGAGTGATAGAGCCAGATGAGTACCTGGCATGCAGCCAGGGCCGACCAGCAACAAGTAAAAAGCAGGAAGGTATCAGGGTGGTCACAATACCTACACTTTGTTTGCCACAATTAAGAGTCTGGGGGGGAAAGACTTATGCACTGCTCTTAAAAAGTTCACAGATCGATGTAAGGAAAATACCAGATGAGCTAAAAACAGCCAAGGAAGCATCATTTCCTGGTGACAAATGAGTCTGAGTCCTGTTTTTTGTATTTGTTATCAGTGATTTCTTTTGTATTTACAGAGAAAGGAAATTTTATCATAAACGTCTCTATTATTTCTTCTCAAGTGCTGAGATGAGGTTAAATTCTCAGCTCTAAAATGGCTAGACAACCTGAAATCTTGACTGTTTTAATGATTATGATATATTCTGCACCTGACTTTATCTGTGGTATGCTTACATAGGCATTCTGTGTTTATACTACTATCCTCTACAAATTCTTCCTCTTGAGGAAGACCTGCTTTGGAGAACAGAAACAATTTAGATTGAGATGTTGTCTCTTAAGTGTTATCTCATTGCAGAAATTTAGAGCTGAAATTCACTACCACAATCTGTGATTATCCAGACTTCTCACATTTTGCAAATTGCCCAGGATCTGAAAATTGGCTAGACAAAAGATTAAAAATAGCAGGTGATAACTTAATTCCTGGAATACTTGAATGACTATCAAGGGAAAACAGCCTTTATTTTTTCAAAAGTACAAATAGTTACAAATAAAGAATTTTATTATAAAATGGATGGTTTTTAAACTAGAAGCATAGAAAATTATTCCTATTAAAAAGTCTGTTCAGACATTTTTCTTTTCTCTAAGGTATGATTGTAATAGGAGAAGAAAGTTCTAATATGCAGCTATAAGACCACAGTATTAGAACTATGCACTGGGGATCATCTCTATGGTATAATTTTAAAGGGAAATAGAAAACTGCCAGTACCTGAGATTGTTATTTTTAATACATTATTGTGTTAGTTAAAACTCTGTTCGCT
Organism: Coloeus monedula; assembly: GCF_965178545.1. Taxonomy (NCBI): domain Eukaryota; kingdom Metazoa; phylum Chordata; class Aves; order Passeriformes; family Corvidae; genus Coloeus; species Coloeus monedula. Next base: position 37,216,316 of record NC_138786.1, on the reverse strand, counting down.
GCATCGCTTACAACGAAAAATACAGTTACTGTATTTGTTTCAAGTACTGCATTTATTTTGTTGATCTACATCTTATTTATGAATACCAAAATATTAATCAGATGCTGTGGAGGGTGTAATATATCCTAGCTGACAGATCTCTTACAAGGCTGCAATTAGCTCATATGAAGATCTGAAGTCACCTTCTATCTCCATTACTTGAAAATTTGAAAAGAACTTTTCCTCACATGTTTTGTTTTGGTAATCATGTCTGAGAGATAACTATTCTATGAAATTACAGCATTTTTAAACTGACTAGCTATGGAATCACTCTCGATTTTCTAGAGAATTATTTAACAATGCTCTGTTCGTCCATAGGTGTTGATAAGGACAGCATATAGAATACTTCTACTTTGTCCTGGAAGAATTGTACTGAACACTGAACATAATGGCTTGGGAGAACAAGTGTTAGTAGCTAAGAATTTCTTCAATCCAGTGAACTTTCACTAGTACTCTTGTCAAAGAGAAGATAGGTTTGAGTGGGATGGGGCTTAGTGGTAGAAATTCTGTGAATCAACTGTGGTTGATTAAAACCAGCGGAGTGGAAGTAAGCTTCTTCATTGACATGCACAATTATACTGCTTTTAGGAGAGCACTGTGTTTGCCAAGTTTACTTCCTCAAAATAATCTTTGGATAATTTCACCAGTGAATGCTTTCAACATTCAAATTTTAGCTCTGAAAGCCCAGGTCACTATAGTGTTAATCCGTCACTCAGTGTCATAGCTCTTTTGGCTGTGCAGACTGTGGCTGACAAGGTAGTGTCAATCAGCTCAAGCTAGAGTTGAACTCCGTTCATCCTGCTTATGGAATGATGTTTTTTCCTATCAGTAGTTGATATTTTCCTCATATCTGTCGATCAGTTCAGAATTTATTGATAGTTTTCCAAATTATTAATTGGGAAGTGTAATGTGTTTGACTTTACATAGACTGGAACAGTGACATTTTTGTTGCCCTGTCATGGAAACTCTGGAGATGAACACTGTGTTTCCCTCCTGGGGTCCACTATATTGCTTGAATTTAGAAGTACTTTTGTAAAAACAGGAATAAAAATTGACCTTTTTTGATATCCGCATTCCCCCAAAACCCCAATGCTTCACAATGTTAAAATCACTTTTCTCTATAGTTCCTTTTATTCTGATCACTTTGAACTTAATTTTTCTTTCAATGACCCTGAATAAACATGTGGCTTTCCATGTCTCAGGCTTCTCCAGCAGACTTACATTTTAGTGGTTACATAAACAAGATGATCCAAATTTACTTCATCTAGACTAAATGCTTTTGAAAAATTTTTGAAAAACTAAAAAAAACACTAAAAAAAAAAAAAATTACAGCTATTGACCTGGAGACTTGACCTGTTGTAGGTTTTTTTGTTGTTGTTGTTGTTTTTTAATTTTATGGAATAAACTAGATCATTAGGGAGTTGCAGTGTAAATTTCTTCATACCATGCTGCCACTTTGATTAAACTGTACATTGTGGGTGCTGAGTAAGCAGAGCATGTTCTGAGGTCTGAGTCTTTATTTTGTCTCAGCGGGCTGCAAACGTGGTTGCTTGTCATGGCTAAGGTGCTGGCTGCAGTGATATGCCTCCCTCTTCTAAGTTATGAAAAGGAAAAATACCATTCCATTCCATTCCATTCCATTCCATTCCATTCCGAATACCAGCCACCAGTAGTCTACTGGTAATCTGAGGCAAAGATATCTAAGGACAAAGATTGCCTCCCTCATCCTGGTTCCCTGGGGGACAACCTTGTGGCTGGGGAAGCTGAGGTTCTTGTCCATATTCTGCCACTGGCCAAAATTGTCTCATTTCCCTCTGTCTCAGCTTCCTAAATTATAATGTATGAAAAATGATGTTGACTTTCTTTGCAGAATATTTTGAGCACTGTTCTTTCAAGAGGTGTAGGCCGATCTTCTTGATTGTTGTCATCTGTTGATGTTTCTTGACTTGTAACAAATTAAAATGAAAATTTGGAATTGATTTCTCTATTGATGCAGTTGCAAGTAAAAAATTGCAGAAAATTACCACTAGATGGAGTCAATGATTTTCTAAATTATTCTACATAGCTCAATATAATAGAGTTGCAAAATGATTATGATCACTGAGATAAGTGGAATATGATAATTTAAGTAGCTCACCTGTATCCTGTTATAATTGCATTATCTGTTCTTTGAACTTTACAATTCTATGATTTTTCAGTTAATCTAAAAAGATTTTTTACAATTTGGTGCTGAATAACAATATCTTAATAGAATTCTTTATCAGACTTACAACATCCTGTATCAGTGCTCACTTTTGCTATTCATGTCTCTAAGTTGTTCTTATGATTCTCTTCAATCCTGTCATTTCGCAGGGTAAGTTCAATTCTAGTGGTTTCATCCTTTTTATTAATTAGAAATTGACAAGTAGGGTGAATTGCCAGACATAATTTTTAGTTCATGCTTAAATAAAAATACTGTTATGCATTGTTCTGAAAAGCAGCTTGGATGTCATCAACAATCATGAGATGCCAGTTGTTCAGAGTAAGCTGTGCTAAATTTACAAGCACAAAGATTATTCTGTTAGGACCTGCAAACTTCACCTCAGACCAGGATTACTGTAATATTTTTTTCATGCTGCATTACTTAGTAAAGTCTGTCTTCCTTATCTGAAGATAGCTAGCCAGTCAGAAATGTCATTAACTTTTATTCTGTAAAATAAAACTTGTTTTCACTAAAGAGTTGTCCAGATGTTCCAGCTTTCTTCCAATAGGCCATTATTAATGTGTTGTCTCTGAAATTTTGCAGGATACACAACCATTCTCAACTTCATTTTTGTATGATTTTGTCTTGCATTCAGACTCATTGCAGTTGTCTTTTGTACAAAATGAAAAATGGAGATAAGATTTCCCTTCAGTATTGCACTACTAGTAACAGGCAGATTTTTAGTATTTTGTTGAAGAAACAACTTAATTTCTTGCAAAACAAATACATGACAGTACTTAAAAGGAACTCTTCCACCTTTTAGTGAATATGATCACTAATTCAGAACTCTTTTACTAGCACTGAATCTTATCTAATACAGCTCTTACCTTATTTTGTTTCTTCTGATAATAGCAAGGAAAAAAGTAATAAAAACCTCAACTTACAGTTAATGTTTCTGTTACTAGGCAAATTAGTTAATGCCTTCAGTGTATTACTTTTACCCATCTTCCAAGAATATTCATTTATACTAATAAAGGAAATATTAATGATACCAAAAATAGAAGATAAAAATTTTGGATATGTATAAGACATAGTGAAAAACCCACACAAACAGAAAGGTATGTGTTATTTAAATACTATAGGAAAAACAATGAGAAAAGTATAATTTTAAAATCTACTGCTGGCTGTAAAAAAAAAAAAAATTAAAATTATAAGTATTTAAGGAAAAGCAGATAGCTTGCATTTTTTTTTTTTTAAATTATCCTCATCATAAAGTGATATTGGGAAGAAATGAAGAGATTTATCTGAATCCCTTACTTGCTTGCTTTTCAGCATCCTGAGTTTAGTGAAAAACATAGAACTGATGAGGAAGAAAAGAAAAACAGACTTTTTGATTCCAAACCTGTGCTTTGTTATACTTCTAAAATCTGACACAAATAGTCATATTCAAACCTATCTATAGGTAGCTTTTTCTATTCATGGTGCTGAAAGCCAGACTGAGAATTCATCTAAATTCTGCTAATTATTTTGCATAGAATCATAGAATACCCTGAGTTGGAAATGGACCTACAAGGATCATTGAGTCCAGCTCCTGGCCCTGCACAGAACAGCCCCAAGACCATGTTCCTGAGTGCATTGTTGAAATGCTTCTTGAACTCTGTTAGGCTGGTGCTGTTATCGCTGCCCTGGGGAACCTCTTTCAGTGCCCAACCACTTCTCTGACTGAAGAACATTTTTCTATTATCCAACCTAAACCTCCCCTGACACAGCTGCAGGCCATTCCCTTGGGTCCTGTCACTGGTCACCAGAGTGAAGAGATCAGTCCCTGCTCCTCCTCTTCCCCTAAAGCTGTAACTGCAGTGAGGTCTCCCCTCAGCCTCCTCTTCTCCAGGCTGAACAGAACAAGTGACCTCAGCTGCTCCTCCTATTGCTTCCCCTCCAGGCCCTTCGCCATCTCTGTTGCCCTTCTTTGGATGCTCTCTAACAGCTTTGCATCCTTCTTATTTTGCAGCACCCAAAACTGTCCCCAGCACTGGAGGTGAGGCTGCCCCAGTGCAGAGCAGAGTGGGACAATCCCCTCCCTTGCCCACCTGGTGATGCTGTGCCTGATGCCCCCGGGACACAGGTGGCTTTCCTGGCTGCCAGGGCACTGCTGACTCAGATTAATTTTTGGTTAACTATTGTTGAAAGCACAATTATTTACAGACTAAATTCATGTTCTTTTAATCAACTACTGCTGCAGGCCTATAGGCTTAAAAATACAAAGGACAATTACTTTCATACAATGTAGCTAAGACTTTAATAGTTTGTGGTATCTTTTCACATCTAAACAAGTATATGGGTTTATAAAACTGTGTTGAATAAAGGTCACACACTAACAAATGAAATGGAACACACTATATAAGCTTAATTTTGTAAAGTTTACAAAGATTATTTTTAAACCATATGTAGGCTCAGAGTCAGTTATATTGTGCATCTGATGTTATAGTCATCTCTTGGAATAATTTGTTTCATTATCCAATGAATTAGAGAATTATACTGTGTGGATTTGACCTGTTTGTTTTATGTATTCATAGCTGTTATCAAGAACTTTAATGGCTTACTAACCCCCACCTGTGAATAAAGCTTTTTCTTTTGTAAAGCTGGAAGGATGTGGCAGAATAGAAGTAAGAAGAGTTTTTACACCTCCTCTTGTCAGTCTGAATGATTCACTAGTCATGGTAGGCTCTATGCTCTATATCAATACAATTAAATAATCAGTACCTGTAAGTTAAATCACTTTTCACACCCACTAGTAAAAATACGACAATAAAGCTATTCCCACTATAGTTTTTTCTCTTTTCATTGAAAGTACTTGCATATAGTTTAGAGACTACTGCTACAAGACATAAAAATACCTAAAACTTCTTCTCTGTAGCTAATAAACTAAATAGAAGAAATGATACATTTCTGTAGAAGTGCAGTATGTAATTTTTACAGGGACAAAACACTGAGAGATGGTAACATATCTTTTGTTTATTTAATTGTAGACCCTGTAAATGTCATTAGGATTCTAGACAAGTGGTATTTTGGACTTGAGAATTAACTGTGTGGTGCAGTAGTTATAAAATGAACAGATAAAACATTTTTTAAAAAAGTGAAGTATTGGTTTAAAACTTAAACTTATTCAGTTGGAAGAAGGTGCTTATTTTTTCTATGAGTTGCCTGGCTAAATCTTCTAATAGCCTGCATGGAGTCTTGAGAGCTCAAAAGCTCTGCTAAAGCCATACAAAACCTGTGTTCCCTGTATTAGATTTCCTTTAGAAACACATGGAGCAGTGGAAGTTTTTTATCTAAAATGAAGTTGTTACCCAGGAGGTTGTTGTAAAGTAAAAAATAACTATGATTAATAAGAGTTAGTGTCTCTGAACTTGTGACTTTCTCAATCTACTCTCAGCTATATTCAGGTGCCATGAGAAGTCCAGCTCACTGTCTTTTAATTTAACAATGCCTTAAAGAAATAGTGAGAAAATAGTAAGGCTAATCTCTATGGGTTTATGTTCTACAAAGATTCATGCTCTAGCGGTGGCTCTAGCTCTCCAACCTTGGGCTGTCTACAGGTAAAAGATAACTCCTACCTTTTGTTGTGTTTAAGTAATGAGTACCTAAATAATGTTGTTGAGCCCTTTTGGCACCATCAGCACTAGTTTATGAAATAAAGCATTTCAAGGGAACTCTTAAGTATGAAATTTAGATGGTCAATCTAGACAGGTAGACAAATCTAGACAATTAAGCATTAGTATTTTGATGCTGCATGTGGCATTCAACTTACATGAAAGCTGATTATGTATGTTATACATTGTCTTTTGGTAACTTACATTGTCATTTTAATGCAGGGAGATAATGAAAACTTGGAAGTGATGCAACTGGCCGTAAGCGAGGAAAGGCTAGAAGAGGAAGAATTTCAAGATACTTTTTTTGTAGTAACATTTCGTTTTGCCTTGTATGCTCTTATATATAACCCTGTCACCCTGGAACCTTTTTAGTATGAGAAAATACTGGAAGTCTTCTTTAGGGAAAATATTAAAGTCTTCTTAGGGAAAATATTAGGTTTTGGCTTTTTAGACATTCTGTCCCTTTTCCAGGTTTAGGCTGAGCATAAATGGCTAATTAAAAGGCAGATGAGTTTCTGTCTTGTTTTGCAGTTTCTCAAGCAGGGAAAGTATTATATGAAGCAGTTACAGAGCAGAGCAACAAATTTTGAGGAATACATCTTGACAGACTCATTTTGTTGGCTTGCAGTGAAATGGACTGCAGACTTCCTGTGCTGAAATCTGAAAATAAACATAATTTGGCACTTATCCATGAAACTTAAGAAAGTTACCTTTATTTTATAGTATAATGCAATGCCATTTCAGAATGCACAATATGTCTTCACTATTGATAGAGTCATACAAAGGGGGGTGGCAAAACTGGAGGTTTTTGGGACAGACAGCGTTGTTAGTATTGATACATTATAGGATGTACTTGGCTGCAGGAAGCTTTTGTTTTTGGATGGACATGTAGAGCAAAAGCAGAATTCTCTGCTGATATTAAAACTGGCACTTTTATTAGAGTTCACAGCTAATCTTAAGTGAATAAGGTAGAGTCTACCTATCTGATAGGTTACTGCTGGAGGATGTCTGCAGAATAGCCAGACAGTGCTGAATGGGTTACTCCAAGACTGCAAAGAAGCCCTCCTGCTCTGCCCCCTCACGTTTTCTGAAGCACATTGCTGTTATGTGTCTAGTGAAATAGGAACCAACTGGCCTGCATCCATGATGCTTTCTGAGACTCTTTTTGGGATCAAGACATGCACAGGTATGCTGAAGGTCTTCAACATGTCCTGAGTCCATCCTAAGCCCTTCAGGGCTTGTGAAATACCATGGAAATACACGTATGCTGAAGTGGCCTTTGCTCCTCTATAAATGGATGTATGGTATTGTTCTGTAGTAGAGCTCAGTGCAGGGATGGTGGAAAGGATCGGAGAAGGGGAGAATGCTGAGAATTTTTGTTCATGTCTATCCCAAAAGATACCTGATGGTGTTTCAGAGATCTCTCACCTGAGTTTATCAGCTGTGCTTCCAATTGGGATAAAAGGCCTTGTGATAAGCAGACTCATGACAAAGTGAAGGATGGCCTGGGGTGCCACAGAGAAGGCTGATGTCTGACTTTTTCTATTGGTTCTTTTATTTTTTTTTTGGTGTGTGTGGAGAAAAGTGCTTTTCCCAAAATTGATACTGATGGTAGGCTACCCTTTGACAGTCCCTGGAGAAGTGAGGAAAAAGAAATCTGCCCAGTTTGTCAGTTATTACCTTGCAGAATGACTAAACAGATATAAATTGTACTTGAAATATGTTCAATTCACCATGAATAATAAAGTCTATGTGGTTGGGTCAGGTGTTAGATATGAGAGATTGTTAAAACTGGTTATGTGGAAATGCTGTCAAAATGTGCTGGAGCAGAGGCTCCAGAGGATTGGGGCAGGGGGCAGAGGCTTTGGGAGGGAGGTATGGTGGCAGCTATGGTGAGCCATTCAGGCCATGCATAGCCAAGTGTGGCAGGCTTAGTGCAGGCCTGAGCATACATTGCTCTTTGGTTAGCGACAGTACTGAATTCTGCATCGATGCCGTGCATGGCCCCGGCAGGTATGTTACAGCTGGGGCAGCACGGCTGGTCCAGGGAACCAGTCCTGAAAACATGGAGGATAATGGACTGTAATTGGTGAATTTTGTGAGTGCTGAGTAAATTGCAGCGAGTATCTGTTTTCTTTACATAGGTAGATGTCTGTAATATCCCATTTCCCAGAGTGGCTTGAATTGAACTTTGGTCTTGGGACAGTTTCTTTGAACATTTGTCGTGATTTTTCCAGCATTAGCATAAGCAGCATTTACATCAGAATGTGACTAATATCAATAATTAGATCCTTACTCACACAGCTTAGTGAATACTCTGCTTATAATATTTAAGTCAACTATTTCCTTTTTGAGGCAGAAGGAGTACTTTGAAAAGTTCTGCTGTATGAATTCTGATTCTGTTTTGTAGATATTTGAAGTAATTCCTCCACTTTATTTATTGTTGCAGCAGGGATTACTGCAACAAGTATATTTCAAACCAGGACTCCCATGGAAAGCGAAGTATATATGGACAGATTTGTGGTAGATGTTTCGAGATGTTTATTTCTCCAGCCGCATGGCCGGGGCTCAGCTCAGGAACTCCGCAGTCACGGGACCCCAGGGTCCTTGGCCACACCAGGGAACACAAACCAACCTATGGGGAATGAGGCTGACCAGGGGCAGGGAAACCCCGTGTCTCCCCCCCAGGGCCCCTCTCCCAGGGCTCCATGGCAGGGGAGGAGACCCCAACACTGCTGTATGAATTCTGATTCTGTTTTGTAGATATTTGAAGTAATTCCTCCACTTTATTTATATATCAGGTATTTTTCCTGATGATTGTCAAACTCAAGGAATGTCCTTATATGCTTGAGACATATTTTGTATGTATCTCTTTGTCTTTTTATTTAACTGAACTGTTTACTCAACACAATATAAATAGAAGGATACAAATGAAGTTTTAGCTGGAGTGCTGATTGATGAGTTTTCCAAGAGTAAGAGATCAATGGCATTATATATGTTTGTAAGATGCACAACACTGGTGATATTTATGAACACATGGTAGGTGTGCATAAATCAGTATGTTTGTGACATTTTATTGAAGAATCTGAGGTGGGTTGTCATGGAGATTAAAAGCTTCAAAATGCTATTTGTTGGTATTAGTTTGCTGGGCATAAGGGCATATTCGTTCTGCTACCCTGAAACTTTTGTTGTAAAGAGCTACATTTCTACCTGTATTGCAAGAGCTATTCTAGCTGGACAAGTAAATAAAGATCCAATGGGCACATTAGACTTAAAAAAAATAAACTGTTTTCTATTTTTGATCAACATAACAGTTTTTGTTTTGAAGCCATTAAGAAGGTTTTCTTCTAACTGTAGTGTTCTGGGCTATTTATAAGGTAGCAGAAAATTGTTGACTTCTCCAAACCTCTCTGCCCACCATCAAGAAAAAAAAAAGAGTTCTGGTAACTGGTAAATGAAAGTATTTTCTTCAGATGGAAATATTATAGAAATTAAAAGCATAGAATATGTTTTGCTGGTATTTGCTTTTACAATAGTACATACTCTATATGAAAAGCTAGAAAATTTCTCGTGCTTTTTCCTTAAGTAATTAGAAAAAAACGCTCATAGACCAGTTAACCTCGTTAAAAGCAATGTTGTTATCTGCATGAGGTCACTGATGTGTTGCCATTAGTATGGTTGGTTTTTTAACAATTAAATCAATGACAATGCTGCAACAAATGCTGCATACCTACACAACATCACACACACTGAATGAGTAATACAGTCTTCATAACAGACTTGAAGTGATGATTATTAACTAGAATTATATATATTTATATTTAAACTGACACTACAGAATTCTTTTGAGTCTTGACAGATCTGTGGAATATTTAAATGGAGTAATTGTAGTTACCAGACCTCCTGGGATTAACCTGCTGGAAAGAAAGTGACATTTTGCAAAGAGAAAAATGAATTTATAATGTGGAAAAAAAGCTAAAAACGAGGTTATGGTGTGCCTGTTTATAACCATTCAGGAGGAAATATGTTTATATGGAGTCACTAATACACTGTAGCAATATACTTCAGTGACACTTAATTACAGAGGGGCTTTGCATATATTTTATTGGGTTCTATGTTTCCTGAAATAGAATAAGCCATGCTGAAAGGAAACTTATCAGTTATTTTATTTTTGGTGCATTCGTATTTAGGAGTAGATTCTCGCTATTTGTGTTTTCACCAGGAATAACTTTACTAAATTCAACATACTCTATGGTAATAAAGAAAAAAGCCATCCAAAAGAGAACAATAACAACCTCTCCCTGTGTGGCACAAACTACTTTGGATAAATCACACCCTTTCACTTAAAACTCTCAGGGATACTCAGGTTTTCAATTAAAGTAGTTTTTTCAGCAGTAAACACTGCCTGCTGAGCTTTCCTGAACTGAATACAATCACAGAATCACCACATAATTTAGGTTGGAAGAGAACTTTTGAGGTCATCTGGCTTCACTCAAAGCAGGATCAACTTCACTGGGTTACTCGATACCTTGCCTGATTGAGTTTTGAGTGGGAAACCTGTTCCACTGTTTGACTATGATGAAAGCATTTTTCCTAGGATCTAGCTGGAATTTCCCATGTTGCAATCTGTGCTCACCAACTCTCATGCTGTAATTGTGCTCCCTATAAGGAGTTTGGCTCTGTTCTTCCAGACCCTCCTAGTAAGCAGTAAACAGCAAGAAGATCACTAAGATCTCCCCTTTGGTTATTCTTCATAGGATGGAACAAATCCACCTCTTTCAGCCCCTTCTTGTACACTGTGTAGCCTGGTGGCTGGCTGGTACACACTGCCAGTGCCCATGGAAATGGTTGGTTGCTAAGAGCAGAACTAGAAAAATTCAGGATTAAGTGGAAGAAAGTGGTTTCAGAAGAAGGAAGTGAATAAGTATGAGACATCAGCTTTTCCCTTAGGAGCTTGTGAAGACCTTAATATCAAGTTTATGTCCAATGCAAAAAATAATGCTGTCCATGAGCTGGCAAGGAAAACTAAGCCATATGAATCTATGAAATTGAAATTTAGGAGAAACATGGTATTCATGGGTATTGAAGTGATTTAAACTGATATTCAAATAAAAGTGGGGCATGGTGGGTGACAGCTATGTCTTCCTACATGATAGAATATTCATGTAATAAAGATTTTTATATTATATAATTTTAAAGATATAATTTATATATTTAATATAATTTTAATAAAATCTATTGTAACTTTTATAATATTTTTATATTATATATAATAAATACAATATTTTCAAAAATTAACATATTTATCATATTTTCTCACCATTCTTCTATCATTGGGACATCAGGAGTAATTTTCTTCTCCTAAATGCTCCAGACTAATAAACTGTTAATGCATGACCAAGATGAGGTGAAACTCGCATGATATTTCTTCTCTGTTACATGCCATTTAGTAGCTAAAACCTGAAGTTTCTACCATTGCTTTTCCTGTAACTGTGGTTATTAGTTAATTTCAACTGCTATTACTAGGAAAAAAAATGCTTCCACTAGTCTCTTTTTAGCAGCAAAAATGTCTTCTTTTTTTTTCCCACAGTAGAATCATTCAGCCTTTACTGAAAGCTACACTGAAAGATAGTGTCCAGAAATAGTACCTGCTGCTATGCTCTTTAGTCTCTTTCTCCCCTTGATCAGGCAGCAAAGAGGAATTAAAAAAAATACATCTACACCAATAATTGCTGTAATGAACCTTGCAACTTGTTAAATAAATACAAGCATTTATTTACAAGACATTTGACCAAGTATTTCTTGAAGGTAACAACACGCAGTTCCAATTACTGAATGACTACCCCTTCCTTGAGAAGTAACCATGGTAAAAGAAGAGTAAATAAAGGAAAAAAACTACGCACAAACATGCAAAGTTCCCTTTAAAATATTTTACTCTGTTCTTACACTATCTTGTGTCTTCATCAGAGTAGTGTCACCATCTTGTAGTTGTGCATTAAACTAAGTGTATAATGAATAGTTCATTCCCTTCCTTAGCTTCTCCTCAGGGGGAGAATTAAATGTTCACTCTTACATCTGTTTTGGTGGAGTTTTATTTTTTAATTTTTTAGAAGATTTTTGCAGAAGGTGCCTGAATTGCAGAAAGTTGTCAGAATGAAGGACTCGGGGGACAGAAAATTATAGAGCAGAACGTTATTATGTATCCTAGTAACTATTCTTTTAATCCTGTTTCAGCCTATACAACCACAGAGGTGCAGAAGGAGGAATAAAGGCCTATTACCCTTATTTCTCAAATCTAGATGTGATTCTGCAAAGCAAGGCAAGCATTGAAAGGCTGAACTTCTGGGAGCCCTGATGGACAGAGGCATCTTGGTGTGTGGGGGAAGGTAGGTGGTGTCATCCCACCCACAAGCTGTTCTAGGGGTTTTTCTTTTTAGGAGCTACACACAGCAGTGAAAAAACATTTTGGAAAGGGATGTGGACATAAATCTTTGCTATACAAGGGATATGTACTACTACCAAACAGGACGTGACAGGTGTGTTTCTGAGTTCCTCTTGTTTGAGGCCACTTTGCACAGATATTAATTCTTCATTTGAGATGAGAAGCTGAACGGGTATGGGAGTCAAAGGGTTGAAAGGCTGTATAGAGTTCTGCAAAATGCTTGCATGCCCAGCAACTATATAATAGAGAATTTTTAACAAGATTTCTGTCTTTTTCTGTATTTTTGTCTTTTGGATTGTCACTGTGAAGGAAAGGGAACACAGTAGCAAAACTAAGTAGAATCTTTAGATAAAACTTAATAAATGTCTCCATTTCCTCACCTTATTCTTTCTTGTTTTGCTGAATAAAAATACAAGTGAGAGGGGGAAATATTTCCCTAATATGAAAGAGAGAATTACAAAATGAGCATTCAACTTGAAGAGAATGTCAGGGAACAACAGTACCTTATACTGCACTCTGAAAAATTGTAAAAAGTACAAAGGTTCATAACATATTGTAAAGAAAATTCTTTAGAACTTGCTCTGTTATCTTGGAGGTAACAGACACACCATATGCCGTGTCTGGCAGTTGCTATGGCAACTACTTTTAAAATTTAAGCATGGGGAAGCTATTGCCTAAAATCTCCACAACTTGGGGCCAAATCTTGCTTGATGCTGAGCACCAAGGGAGAGTAAAAATGATATAAATGAAATACTAAAATATCTTTCTTGTTGGCTACTGAAATTTTATCTTAAATTCAATACTAAAGGAGATTTCAAGTCGTGGACTCCTGAGAACATTGAAAAAGAGAAGAATGGGATGATTGCAATATCTTAAATTTAATACCATGCAAACTGTTTGCCATTAAAAATAAGAAAAACCTATTTGTTCATTGAGGCATTTTACATAAAAATTATGATATTTGTATGAAAGTAATCTGTCACTGTTTTATGTGTTTGAGAATTCTTCCTTAGAAGTCAAAGAATAGTAAATTTTGAAGGAAATAAATGGGAAGGCAGTAGAGCTTAATAAAATGTTAGTGCTTATTAGAACTTAGCAAATGCAGATTTATTTCCTTGGACAAATAGTTTAAAACTTTGAATAATGCTTGCACTATCACACCAGCAGCCTGCATAATGCACTTCTAATGCAAAAGACGCTTTAAATATCAAATAAGGATGCTTCTAAGGAAAAAGCAGTGCAAATAAAATTAAGAAGATACTGTTGTTCTTCACCTAAAAAGGTCTATTACACCGTGGTATAATGAATGCTGTTATAAGCAAGATCAGCACTTCAGTAACTGGATTTCTGTGATCAAACTATGTCACAAATTCTGTCTTGCCCACATGCATTCTAGAAGGCCTCCTCAAGGAGTTTGCAAAGGTGGGACATAATTCAGCCAGAAAATAATACTGGTGTACTGTAGCTCTTTACAAAACTACCCATACAAATTGAACTTGTGGCTTGGAGTCATGCAGTAATGGTCTGGCCCAGTGTCACTGAAATGGGTGGTGTTCTCTCTATAGATGTCCCCAGACTTTGTTTGAAGCACTGCCCATTCTGCTTACTTTATATTAATACTTATTGGATTAATTATTACCGAGAATATCTGATGTTTTCAGCACACATCAATGCAACGCTGGATTTCTAAAAGTAATTTTTAAAAGTTGTATTAAAAATTCTTAGATTATATGAGATTACAGAATCACAGAATATGCTGAGTTGGAAGGGTCCCACAAAGATAGTCAAATCCAACTCTTATCCCTGCACAGGACACCTTAACAGTCACACCCTGTGCCTGAGAATACTGTTCAAATGATTCTTGAATTCTGTTAGGCTGGTGCTGTGACCACTGCCCTGGGGAGCCTCTTCCAGTGCCCAGCCACCCTCTGGGTGAAAAACATTTTTCTAATAACAAACCTAAACCTTCCCCATTCACAGCTTCAGGCCATTCCCTTGGGTCCTGTCACTGGTCACCACAGAGAAGAGATCAGTGCCTGCCCCTCCTCTTCCCCTCACAAGGAAGCTGTAACTGCAGTGAGGTCTCCCCTCAGCCTCCTCTTCTCCAGGCTGAACAGAACAAGTGACCTCAGCCTCTCCCCATACAGCTTCCCCTCCAGGCCCTTCACCACCTTTGTTGCCCTTCTTTGAATGCTCTCTAATAGCTTAATGCCTTTTTTTTATTGTGGGACCCAAAACTGTCCCCAGCACTGGAGGTGAGGCTGCCCCAGTGCAGAGCAGAGTGGGACAATCCCCTCCCTTGCCCGGCTGGTGATGCTGTGCCTGATGCCCCCCAGGACACGCTTGGCCCTCCTGGCTGCCAGGGCACTGCTGACTCATGTTCAACTTGCCATTGACCAGGACCCCCAGGTCCCTTTCCATGGCACTGCTCTCCAGCATCTCATTCCCCAGCCTGTCTGTACATCCAGGATTACCCCGTCTCAGGTGCAGAATCCAGCACTTTCCCTTGCTGATCTTCATATGGGCCCTCTAACTTGTCAAAGTCACTCTGCAGGGCCTCTCCTTGAGGGCGTCAACACCCCCTCCCAGTGTTGTACTTTGTGCAGACTTGCTCAATATCCCTTCTAGTCCTGTTTCCAAATCACTTAAGAAGATGTTGAAGAGCACAGGGCTGAGGATGGAGCCCTGTGGAACCCCACTAGTGACAGTCTGATGTCACCTCATTCACTGTAACCCTTCGTGCCCAACCCATGAGCCAGCTGCTCACCCATCCCAGGATATGTTTATCCAGCTGTGTGCTGGACATTTTGTCCAGAAGGATTCTGTGACAGACAGTATTGAAAGCTTTACTGAAATCCAAAAGGATTACATCAACTGGCTTCCCCCGATCCACTGGGTGGGTTACCTTGTCATAAAAGGAAATCAGGCTTGATAAACAGGTCCTTCTTCTCATGAAGCTCTGCTGGCTGTGACCAGTGACTGTGTTGTCTTTCAAGTGTTTTTCAATGGCTCCAGAATAATGTTTCCTTAACTTTACCAGGTTCTGAAATGAGACTGACAGGCCTGTATTTTCTAGGTTCCTCCTTCTTGCCCTTCTTGAAAATGGGAGTAACATTTGCCAGCTTCCAGTCAGCTGGGACCTCTCCAAGACCACTCAAAAATCATTGAGAGAGGTTTTTTTCAAGATCCAACATTTTGCAACATTGCAAGATCCTTGCAAGAAAGTGTTATTCGTCTCAAGTGTCCTGTTATCATGCTGTTTTTTCTCACTGGGTTGAGAACTTTCTCTAAGACCTCCCTCCAAAATAATGAATTCTGTGAGCTGTGGCTCTCATAAGCTGCTATGAAATTATCAGTGCTATTATTGATAAGAGAAAGAGTTGAAACTTGAACACTAGTTTAGACACTAGTCTACTCAGGGCTCTTGAAATTAATTATTTACATTGTAAAGAAAAATATGTGTTTTAAATGCACCCTGTTCAGCTGCAAGGATCGTCATTCTACCTTCCTTGCTTTGTCAGCTGCTCTTTAATCAATGCACCTTAATTTAACTTCTTGAAACATTTTTTGATGGACAGCAGTGGTAGAAAAGGTTAAACTGACTTGCAAATAATGTGATTTCGACTAGATTATGAAAATGACAAATACATTCCTCATAGGAGAAATTATTAATGTGTAGGGAATCTGAAATGTGGAGCAGAGATCGGAAGAAGGTGAGGAAAGGCTTTCTTTTGTGGCTGCCAAAATTTGAGGTTTTAGGGAAGGAAATATAAAACTGTGCTGAAGGAGATGTAATTTAATTTGGAAGAACCAGCTGTCAAAATCACAACTGGCTTTTGGACTTGCTATTAAAAGAAGTTGTAGCACATTTTTGCTGCTACTTCCTCTATGGGGACATGGTGAACAGCTCCTTCTCCTCTGTTCCCTCTCTACTCACATTTGGAGCTGAAAATCATTGCCATGTCCATGAGAAAGACAGCTCTTGCAGTCTGGTTGTTCCAGTTCTGGGCCTCTGGCTCTACCTCTGTACTCTCTGACCTTCTAGAAATGTCTAATATTTGCTTGGCAGACCATTTCTGAAGAGCATATGCATGGTTTTGCCAGAGATTTGACAATTCCTGATGTCACGTTAAGATATTTACTTGCAGAAACCGACTTGCTTCTGAGTAGATGCTAAGGCACTGATGTTCACAGTATAGCTGATAGCTGGTAGAAATGAAATAATCTGTATTGACACATTTGGAAGTTTCACATCTTTTTCCACTTAACATGATAACGTGATAATTGCTAGACTGATGATTTTTCCAGTGACACGTCTCCTTTTGTCAATATTTAGACCTGTGTATAGAAAACTTATCTATCACACCTGGCTAATTTTCACTTAATTTAAAAATAAATGAAACATATTTAGTTTGCAGGGTTAGCAGAACAAAATGAGGTTTTATTAACATTTTTCTTGAAACATTATTTGAAGGATAGGAAAAGATAATGGCAAATATATATAAAATCTGGCTCAAATGAAACTAGATTCCATGAATCAGGAAATTCTTTTAATGCTTAAATAAAACTAATTGAACATTTAAGTTGAGGCTTCATTCTGCTTACCATTTACTGCAAGTGAAACCTAAACATAATGCCAGATAGAAATAGCAACAAATACCCAATAAAATCACCTCGATATAACTATCCGGGAGACAGGCATAATTGTAGCCAAAGTGATTCTATGTTCCACTGTACATTTGTTCACAGGGTTTAAATATTGAATCCAAACCATCTAGGCTTCTATCATAGCATTTCTTTGCTGTGTGTGCCATGACTTTTGCTATTAGTGATAAAGGAACAATTTCTCAGTGAAGGAACTTGGGCTGTAGTATTTTGAATATCCTGACTTATCTGTAAACATTGTAAGCTTTAGTTTTCTTTAGCTTTGGTGTTTTCTGCAGGACTGATCCTCAGGAATGAGTGTGACCATACTGTTCTGCAAGAATAGCTATCATGACCATGGAATGAATCACTTCACCATTACTTTGAAAGGTTAAAGTCACAACTTATCTTCTGCACGCAATTATAATTCTTGCTGTAGTTCTGTTTTCACACCCATGTCTGGTAACTGTGTTCTACCTGTTGGCGTGGAAAGTTTAGTCCCTTATCCTTGGTAGCAGCTATTCTGTGTAAGGAAAAGTGTTCACTTACAGCTCTTCTTGAATAGTTCACTTTATTGTGGTAAACACTGATATTCCAGTCACATGATTGAGAATTCAGTCATGGTGAGCTTTTACGCACTGTGAATGGTTATGAAATCTTACACGTAATACAGGTGTTTCACAAGGTTTTCAGTATTATACATATTCTACATACCGTAATTTTGGATGTCATTAAGATAGTTAAGGTGTTTTTCTTCCCCACATTTTTCTTCAGATAATGAGAACGCACTTTGGGTTTTCCCCTCAGAAACTTTTGTCTCACAATCAAAAGGATGGACAGTATTCTAGAAAAGTGCCACTGTGAATTTGCAACATGCACTGACATATAAAAGAGGCACAATTCTACCTTTTTCCACCAGACCAGCATATTTCCTGACCCATCTTTGATATTAATTTGCTTCCTATATCACACATATGTGATCTGAAGAACAACTTTTTATTTTTGATTTTTATGAAATCCAATAAAGAATCTTTTTCTGCACAACTGCAGTCATCACAACAGCTTTGTCTTGTAGTTACATGCTTATTAATACATTCCTTCTATTTGCATTATGCGGTGAAACTTGTGCTGAAATGTGGAAGCTGACTGCTTTTATTATGTGTCACTCTGTGCTTCTTCGCTGAAAATCGCTGGAATTGTTTCCCTATGTCTTAGAAACAAATCTGATATTTGTCATTTAACTATATTCATATTCTGCTTTAAAGCCCATTTAGTATTTTTTATTTAAAAGATGTTATTTCACATGTTATCTCTCAATAGACGGTTTTAGTTTATCTTTCAAATAGTTGCAGTTGCTCATGGCATTTCTCAAATAGCTTGCCTTTGATCAGAAATCAGGGATTCCTTATGCAGCTTTTACTGGGTTTTAAGCCTCATATATTTCACCATTTTTGTGTAGGCTTTTAAAATCAGAAATGTAGGTAATAGGAAAGAAAATCAATACTCTTAGAAATATTCTGAATTATTCTGTCTTGCAAGCCTTGCAAAGGACTCTCATTCTGCAGAAAGATTATGTTGTAGCTTTCCATAACCTGCAGACACAGCTGAGTATCTGATTTCCTGAGTGATAGTTCTTTTTTTTTCCCCCTACAAAATTCTGGAAACATTGCCTTAATTTCTTTTAGTTCTTAAGTTCCTATCCAGACTAAGAGATTTAGAGAATTTATTTTTTCCAGAATAAAAAGAAAATTCCCCCAGTCCCAGGTAAGTGTCAGAACATTTTCAGAACACTAGTTACTTGAAAAGTCAGTATTATAATAGGTTTGTACCCTTTCATATTACAGTACCATAAACTTCTGGAACAATGGAACTAAAGTGCAGGGAATGGATCCAATATTGTCATCTTCCATTTTTTTTCACAGCCTTGTGATACATGATGCATTTCTGTATATTTCAGCTGCTAAAATTATTTGGATAGAGAGGGAATCTGAGGATTTTTTAAAATAAAAGACAGATTCATAGACTCCATTTTTCTAAAAAAAAAAATTAAGGTGTTATAAAGATTTTCATAAGGTTTTCAAAATGAAAAGTAAATAAAATTGGAAAATGTTATTAAACGCATAATTTTAAGTATTTTTAATTTTGATCCCAAAGGAAAGGACAGGAGTTGTTTTATAATGCTTGACTATTTCTATCTGATAATGTTGTGAACCAGGGCACAATTTTGCCAAATCCATGCCATTTTTGGAACTACCAATTTTCTATATAAGTTTGTTCTTTTGTAGATATATTTGCACAGAAGGGGAACATTAGGACTCTGGTAGGGAAATACAGAGAAACAGAGAGACTAATTTTGCCTTAAGACTAGACAATGTTATAATCACCCTCCACAGCTTTGGGAAACAGGAGTCTTGGTTTTGCATTTAAATCTGCTTGGCAGTATGCACTATGTCTCCCAGCCACTTGGTTATTTGTAGAATTTGCTGTATTCAGGGGGTTTGAAATACTTTAAAACAAATTGAGCTGAATGGGCATCTTAAACCATTTCCTGATTGGTGTGTCTTGTAGCCCCTAATGTGCCTTTCTAGGTCTTAGTTATTTCCTTTTCATAAAAAAATAATTGCTCTTAAAAATGTCTGCTTGAATTTCTTTTGTAAAGAGAGCCAAACTGAGGAGCTCTAGGCAGATTAACTGGACTGCTTCGTTTAGTAGGCTCTCTGAGCTTTGAAGAATGCTTCAAAAGTATGGAATAAAGCTCTTTTTCTTCCTATTTTTGCAAGGGCTAACAACTTCCCAGTCTTTTAATTTGCTGTCCTGTTGCATTAGAGTTCATTATCTTTGTGTTTCAGTTTAGTAATTCTGTCTGAGTTCCTATCCTTTCTCTCTTCTGAGTCCCTGCTGAAAATGGCAATACAACTAACACAGCAGAAGCTTGTATACGGACAGAAGATATAATGAGTATAACACTTCTTGTGGGAATTAAATGCTGCATTACAGGGTTTCATTTGTAAATATCTGCAATGGAAAAGGATGTTTAAAAGTGCATTCAGATTCACTGTTTGGAGTCTCTTCTCTTTTGTACTATGCCTGCACTGTTCGCATTGCAAAACAAGGGATGCAGTTCGGGCTAGACTGAGGGTTAGATATGTAAATTTGGAGAAAACAAGGCCAGAAAATGGTTTTAAGGCATTTAATGACTTTAAAGACAAAAATGACTTTAAATGTACAACAGAAGCACAAAAGAATTTGTGCAAATATTGGTTGATAATAGCTTTATAAATGAGAAATTCAAAGAACAAAGACTGCAAGTGACTTATTCAATGTTGTTTGGCCAGATGGTGGCAAAATGCAGGTCTTCAAATGACAGTTCCCATGTGCTGACTTCTCAAGGAGATAATCACATTGGCTGTGAACACACAGATTGTTTTCTGAATGGAAAACCTGACTGGTCTTGTACCAGTCCAGAAGTCTTTTACAACTTAAATACACAGTGGGGAGAATGGATATGCGTAGTTCACACATGGAACTACTATTCAGTGAAAAGGCTAGCTGTTTTCATAACTGAGAGAAAAAAAGGTATTTTGTGGAAAAAATTAGACTGGCTCTTGTAAAAGAATCATTCCCTTTGGTCTAGAAAAGATCTTCCATCAACTCCTTTGCTTCTTTAAGAGGAAAATTGGGAAAAGCTTAACATGTCAATGTAGGTATTTTTTTTCTTTTGATAAGAAAGAATGCACAGAAAGGTAATCTTGATGTTCAAAGAGATCTTGTCAGTTCTGTTGATGTCAGCATCAAAAGAAGTTGATAATTATCTGAAGAAAACACATTTCTCTTAGTTACTTTCTTTTTCATAAAAAATTTCTCAGGTTAATCACAGCAGCAGATCTGCAGGGGTATGTACTGTGCACCTTCACTTCTGCAGCACATTGTCTACCAAGATTCATACAGGCAATTATAGCATTATACCTTCTCTGGCATGACTAAACTTATGTTGGTTAGACTGCAAAGAGAAAAACCTAGTAGTTATCTTAAATCTGTATTTCTTGTACAGTATAATTATACCAAAGCTGTGGGTTGGCTTTTTGCTATCTATAGGTTACATTTGGCCATGCTGTGTTTCATTTCCTATTTACTATTACAGGTGCTGAAGGTGAACAGGTGGTTTATGAAGAATTGTGAGTGCATTTCACTTCTGCATGGTTAGTGTTTATTTAAGACAAATAAGCCTCTGCATTATTATTAAATGAGGTCTTCAGCCAGAATGGCCTCTATTCCATGGAACATTTGTCCTGATTTAATCTGTACACCACTTCTCCAAGAGTGTTAACTTGTAAAGCCACTGGAGGACTCCTCGATGACAGTTTAATTTCTAACTGAATTGCCATCAAGATCAGTTCTGAAAATCATCAAGATGATAAAAGAAATCAAAAGGCCTTGCTGCAAATGAAGCAGAGATAATTTTTTCCTTTTTTTTATAAGGAACAAAAGAAGTTCTAATACAGCACTGCTTTTTGGATTCTCTTTAAAATTTCCTTCAGAATGCAATAGCATAACACTGTCTACAACTTCCTTTGGTTGGGATCATACAGTGTGATTCAGACAATGACATCTTCAATTCTGCTCAACAGGATTTATCCGCAGAATAGTGCACAGCAACATTTATGCATTTATAATGTTCCATTTCACAGACTTTTTTAAGGTCTTATAGCTTAAAAAGCCACGTGTTTTGCCCATTATGTTTCCTTCAAAGCTGCATCCACTAAAAGAAAAAGGAGCTTGGAAATGCTAGAAATTCAAAATTTCTCACATACTAATTTGCTCTCCTTTGGATTTTTCATAAAGACAAATCAGGCAGAACATTTCTGTGCCTTAGTTTCCTCAGCTGGAGAAGGAGGGGGAAAAAAAAAGAAGCTGAGATAACTCCCACATGTGTTGGGAGGATACACGCATTTGATAGGCTTGAATGGAAAGCTTTACATGAGAATATCCGCAATAACCAATGCTTTTATTTTGTCTGGCCTCTCATGAAAAGAAACACAGGGTTAATTCTGGAAGCTAATTCTTGGAGCTATGCTGTTGTATAAATATAACCTTGGCATTATTCAGTGCTATATTCTAAAAAACCACCATTTTTTTCTCTCCTCCCTGCTCCACCCACCCCCCCCCCCCCCAATAGTACTGCACCATAATTACAATTGCCATAGAGGCAGGAGCAGAGCAATTAAATTCCCCATAGGTGTCACATGTAATTGTTCATAGAGAATCAGAAGATTAAACATGGCAACAATGCTCAGCACAAGATAGCCTAAACCTACTTTTCCTGCAGAACTGCAAATAGTTGCAAATCGAAAGACTGTTCTCCTTAATTACCACTGTATGAGGCATCAAGCTAAAAGCAGGCTCACTCTGTAATGTTTTCTATACAATTACAGTATGTACATACAATGCAAGCCCTTATGCACCACCTAATAGACAATATTATACACACAATTATTGCTAACTTTCATTTTACAGGGAGAAATTGCTGGTGAGCCTAGGACATCGGCCTCTCAGCTTCCCCAGCAAGCAATGTGTTGACTAAACTAAGGGAACAGTTTTACTTCCTGAAGCCAGTAGAGACTATTTATACTTAAACACATTTCTTCACAACTTACAGCATGTTGTATTAGGTGAGAGCTTGTGAGCTGGATGGGCTGCAATCTCTGTGAGCTTTGCAAGCTGGAGCTTGTGGAGTACTTCACAAAGTTTACACATTTTCTCTCTCTCTGTATTCTGAAATCAGCTACCCTGCTGATCAGAAGTCCATTTGGGACTTGAACTCAAGTCCACAAGAGTCAAAGAGCTGAAAAAATAAAACCAGTGTGGGGGTTCGGGGAAGAAATTGTCATTCTTGTACACTGATCTAACATGTAGCAGTCGGATCAATATGTTGTGTTGATGTTCTGAGCCAAAATAAGTATTGGTACAAGCTGAAATATGTGTCATTGTTCTCACTGCCACTTTTGCCAGGATTTTATATGGTTTCGTGTCCTTATTTCTTTAATCACCTTTTCAACTGCTGTAAGGCAGCAAGGTATTCCAGTAATGAATTTCTTCCTATTGTAGTTTAACTGCTCACTGAAATTTCCATTCAGTTGGAGAAACCATTTTGCTCTCTGACATGTTTTTACTGATTATCAGGGTTACCGGATACACTGTGCACTGAATTTTAATTGGCACCAAGCTATGTATTTTTAGTGAGAAAAATGGAAAATGCTTTTCATTAAATTCTTGGAATTCAAGTGCTGTCTTTGAGGATAAAATGATTCATAAGATTTACTGATTTACACATCAGAAGCAGATTATAAATCAATCTTCACCTGAGACATAATAAAAGAAACAAAATTGTGATAGTCCCTATTTAAACAATACCTATTTATACAATTATTTATATTGTAACAGCAAGTACTATTTTACTTACTGTACAAGGTCAGCAGCTGACAAGTGGATTTTAACTTTCAGCATATTCACCTACTTTTATCAAGGAATTGAAATAATAGTACTAAAAAATATCTGAAAACAGTTGCATTTTATAAGGGTTTTTTCTAGCAATATTAGTACACCAAATGAAAGTTATCTTTTTTTGCATTAATAAAATTAATGGTTGCAGATACAAAAAAATTATCAATACTTTGTTTGATGGATGGAAAATGAGCAAAGCCTAGGTAAGCAGATTTGTACTGTTTTTAATATGAATAGCCAGAGATGCACAGTTTTTTCATAACAAGTGAATCAAAGAGAAATACACTTTAGGAATGCATGAAATGGTTGTTAATTATGGCGTAGTAGATAATCTCATCCACCTAGGAAGCCTAAGTGCTGTCTTTCCAGCTCCTAGTTCTGAAATTCATTACTTCATCTTGAAAAGAGAGAAAATATTATGTATTCTCTGAAGTCATCACAGTCCAGCCAACTGGGGGGCAAAAATGAACTCTCTACAGTAGCTTGTAATTCTACATATTTGCCAGCAGTTAATTAAGAGGTAATGCCCGTAAACCATATTTTCATTTCAAAGGCAATAAAAGGATGAAGAGAATCATTAAAGAAAAGAGAATCATTAAGGAATACTGTAGCTCAGGTAACATCATGTTTTTGTGTAAATTAGATAGACACCTTTGAGACCATTTTATTAGTGCTGATTACACAAAATAAGTATTTTCATTATATATATTAGGAAAGAAGTTGCTTCTGTTCTATTAGTTTGGAAATGTTTCTAACACTGCAGATTGAAGCAGCCTAAAGATGAAGAGAAATGTAGCATTTTTTCTGATTTGCAGGAGATGATAAGCCACTGTTAAGCTACAAATAATGGAAAGAGAGGAAATGAAAAATATACTAATGATGATGTTGCAAAGAAACTCTCCCAATGACTCTCTCAGTGCCTGAATCTATTTTCCTTCAAACATGGCCTGATTTGGAGTTGTTTGTACAGTTATTAATAGTTTAATTTTATTAGTTCACTGCAGAAAAACCTGATTTACATCTTGTGCAATTAAATGAGTCAGCCTCAATCACGTACTAATCTCAATTTCTTGAATGCAGCATTGAAGGTGACCTCAATATGCTTTTGACATTGAACTTATGAAAAGCGTTCCAACAAACAAAATTTTGTGTTGCATCTAAAGAAAAGTATACCCCAAAAGACACTACATCTTTCAAAATTGATGGTGGTGGCTATATTCTGATTCCATTCAGACCATAATTAATGAACTTCTGGTTTTACACTATTATAAATTTTAGAAATGTAGCTGGGTAGCCATCTGGTGAAAAAGGTAATCTTGCACATACAGAAAGAATATTTTAGGATGGGAAATAGTCTAACTTGTGTGCTGAATAGCTATGTGGGAATTTGCTGCAGTAATTACCCTCCTATCATTAGTGACAAGTAATTGCTATAGCAACCCTGCTGCCACCTGTCTCACACACTCTCTTTCAAACGCACACACACACACACACACACACACACACACTCACACGCTCTCTCACTACATATTCATAGTTTTGAAACAAAAGCAGAAAAGCCAGTAGCTTAATGTCATTTATTGAATCACTGTTTTTTCTAATCATCAAAATATAACCTCTTTCTCCCCTGCCAACTCCTCATAAATATTTATTAAAAATAAAACATTTGTGTTGTAGAAAATAGTGCTGTTCAACCAAAGTATCTCTATTCAACACTAATTCTCTGAGGGAGAGAAAAGAGAATTCTCACAGCTTGATTCCTTTTTTTATTTTATTGCATACATTGGGCCTGAGACTGATTTTGCAGATATGGATGTGAATTCTAACAAAGGCAGCTATCTAATATATGTAACTGGTTTAGTATTCACAACTAGGGCAGCTGAGATTTGTTCTCTTTGATTTAGACACATCCCAAACCACCATGCGACTCTGTCAGCACCAGGTATTTCTTTATTGCAGGCAAACACTTCCAATTTGCACACAATATTTTTAACTTGTTGGCAGCAGGTGGAGAACAGGCTGGCTATCAAGGTTTCTCTATGGCACCATCTAACCCCGGTTCTAGTTTTCTATTTTGCTACTGCTTTGGATAATGCTAATGGAACCTGACATTGAAATTCTAAAATAATCTACAAGAATAACAGTTCCTTTGTATTTGAAAGTACCAGAAGTTAGCAGTTCCCTTTGATTAGGCAGTAAAAGAAGAGGATGGTTGCTGAGCATTTTCGTTTGCAGCTTATGAAATGCCAGTTTTAAACTCTCAGTTACAAACATTCTTCATAAAGCGATGATCCTGCTACATCAGCACACGACAGAAATCTGGCTAACAGGTTTGTCACCACTAGATGTCAGCAAAATATCAATAAACAGGGTTTACACGTGCAAATTTAGAACCACTAGTTCTCTCTAACCCTATCACTCAGTATGTCCTAACGTGAAGATGAAATAAAACAGCGTTTGAAATATGAAAGAACAGTTAGGAAATTCGGGAATAGCATGCCTCGACATCAGACATTTGTGGCCCACATGCTTATTCCAACTCTTTTGATCAAAAGAGACCATTCACATTTAATTCTTAATATACGTATTTTTTCCTAAATAAGGCACAGATTTTCTCATGCTGCTCACTCCATCTAAAAATAATCATGTGCTACAGCTTTTCGTGCTGCTGAGGAAGAGAAGGGAGATGTCTAATGAAGTACAGAAGTATTCAATTTTTTCAGAATATCAAGTTGTATGGAATATTATTTCAGATAAAAACTTGCATACAAAAAGTAAGTCTTGTAATATTTTTATAGAAGTGAAACCTATCCTTTTCATTGTTTTGTTGAATAAAAAAGAAACTCTTAAAATTTTTCAAATCAGTTGGGTAATAGTTTTAATTTTAAAATCACTTTGCAGACTTTTAGTAAGGGCGTTAAAAGCTGTGTGCCTCCTTAAATCCACAGAATATCTCCCTGCATCTGCCAGCAATCTGAATATTTTATTTATTTGGTTTAAAAACTAGCAGGAAGAAACCTCATTCTGATCAGCTCGCTGTTTAGCGTGGAATGGTTGTCCAGTCATGTGAAGCATGGTTAGACTTCAGCTTTCAAGAAGGAAATCCATGTACTGTCCCTTATACAATTTGTCTCATTTATTTCTGATTAAATTATTCATTCTTTTTCTGACGTTTTATCTCAAGACAATATGGCCTGTCAAAATACATGGTTCGCAAGCAGAAAGTAGTACTCATTTCCCAGACATGTGCAGTCCTTCTGTGCTAAATCTTTAAGCAGTATACATTAATCTGAGGGATTTGTTGGTAAATTGTCCTGTATTTTGTCACCTGTTTGACTTGAATTGTTCCACATATTTGAGGATCAAAGAATCATGTATTTTGTTAAATAGGGTTTTTCTGCCTCATAACAACTGGGAATAATTAAAAGACAAATAACAACAAAAAAGAAAACTCTGCAAACATATAAAACATGAAATGCTGTCTCAAAAATTATAGAAATAGCTATCTAATAGTTTATGATGAAGCGGAGGCAGGGTTTTTTAAATGTCCACCAGAAATAAATCAGTGCTGTAAATGAGTTGCAGGAGTTGTGGTGCTTTCTTCAAAAGTGCTGGAGGTGCATTCAGCCAGTGCCCAATACCATGATGTAACTCTGCTCCACTGTACTTTGAGATTCTTTGATGTTTTACAGAAAATACTGATCTTATGGATTTGGGTACCTATTTTGAGTACTTCAGGAAAAAAAAATTCCAGAGATTTCCCTGAAGATTGCTCTTAGAAGGGAACAATTCGCTCTGTGCTCTGTTCTGCAAACAAATAAATAAACTTTGCTTTTGGCAATGAAGAGGCATTTGTACAATTTACCTTCTGATCATCAATACACTACTAAAGACAAAATCCCATGATGATGAATATCAAAGTTCAGTAACTGCTTAAGACTCCAATGTGTAATAGCACTGGAGCGTCTCATTTCATCTCTTTCTACCCGTTCAGCAACTATTACCAGAGGAGAAGGCAGAGTTTCCTGGGGACAGTTCTAGGAGGTTATGCTCCCAGAGGTTGGTTGATGCTTGCAAGAAAACCCACAACAGTGCATTCTTATTTGCAGATGGAAATAGTAGGGACAGCTCTTGAGTCCATGGGCAGTAAGACTGGTTATTTCTCTAATGTAAGGGAAATAACAGAAGAAAATATCCAGTTCACACCTGACTGTGGGTTCTGCAGACCTAAGGATCATTCTATTAAAGTCAAAGCCCATTAGCAGTGTGTAAACAACATCTTAGACACTGACTGTTCATGTTGAATATATTTTTACATGTTTTCAGTTCTCATTCAAGGCAGAAATGTCAACACTTTTGCCAGACAGTAAAGGGCAGACATTAAAGGGTGCTACAATCTTGAGGCTGCCATCTGTTATTCTTGAGTGCCAGTCCTGATGGAAAGGAGAGGTGATACTTAAGAAGGATGACAACGGAGAAGCAGTGGGAGGGATTCAAGGGGAGGATGCTTTGTCAGGAATTTCTGTTACTCTTTCATATTGACTTTTCACTAAAATCTTGCTCATACATGATTTTTTTTTTTTTCCCCCGAAGATGAAAACTGCTGTCCTCTCAAAATCTGCTTGGTATCTTATGAAATCTCAGTGCCTTATGCATGAGATTCAAATACAAATAAAGGATTGATGGCATTTATAACATCTTCTACAGAAGGCATATTGATGGGGACTCATGAGTCACAAACAAATTGCACATATGAAAGCAAACTGTATTGGAACACATTGCACTTCCATCCAGAGGCTGTTTTAGGAGGCTAAATACTATGACTTAATCATTGTGGAGGTATTTCTTCCTGCATTTCAAATGGTAGTGGAATATACTCTCTGACACAAATGGATAAAGAAACTTATTTTCCTTTTCCTCTCTTGCCAAAATAGGGATCATCCCAGTAGGATGGCAAATGTTTGAGGATCCAAGAGGATGTAGATTGTGTTTTTTCCTTCCCGCTAGACTTATGCTCAAAAGGAATTTCCAAGTCATTCCTAGGTAACTAGGGATGAGAAAGTCAGAATCTATTTTATATTTTCTGCCAAAGATCAGTGGTTTTATTTCCCTTTCTGACCATCTGCTTCTATCCATAAAACATCAAATCTACATTTACATCTGGAGACTGTTGATAAGATTCTAGATTTCTAGCTGTGATGACAGATATTTGGAATAATTTTGCCTGAAAATCAGTAATTATCTGTCAGATAGATATAATAAGTATTCTTTCAGCTAATGAAGGTGGATGATTACCAAAAGACTACCCACATTCTAGAAATTTGGTGTGTACTTCAAACCTCTATTGTCCTTCATGATATAGTATTCAGAATAAATTGTGTGTCAGTAGACTGAGACACTTCACAATACAAGTATATTTACACTGGTGTAGATGAAAGCAAATATAGCAAATATGAAAAGCATCAGACCAAGATGTTACTCAGATCAAAATTATGAGACTGTCTGGTGCTGCAAAATCAACCATTAAACATCGAGGTTTCCATTTGGAAGCGTCACTCAGAATGTGAGTTAAAATATCTCCGAAGATAGGTCATGTGGAAAATGATGCCAAACTAACTGGTAAGTCAGTAGCAATCTGCAGATTCTATCTTCTTGCAGACTGATCATATTTTTAAAGTGAAAAACTGGGGTGTTGTGTTCAGGGGTTCTCAGGGAAACATTCTGGTACAGGGAAAAGGGAAGTTGGCCAGGAATTCAGAAAAAAAAAAGAAAAAGAAGAAAAAGGGGGCACTCTCCATCTTACTTTCAGTGCTAGAATAGAAAACTGGGACACCTTGTAGTAAGGACAGGTTGGAAAAATTTTTATCACTGTGTCACCTCTTCCCTGTCTTCACTCTCAAATTCATTCATTCACATCTAGCTCAAGCCTTGTCCTCTTACGTCAACATGCACACCATCAATTCTATATGTGATTTATTTTACATTTTTTTCTAGTTTGAGTTTTGACAACATAATTGAACCATTTTTAGCTCATACTTAAGGTCTCCAAGAGAAATTAAGCTCTATCTTCAGAAATGTTATCCCATCTCATGTTATGATTTCCCTTGCTCCTGATTGATCATTTTACACTCAGGACTAACACTTCAACACCGAAACTTCCATCTGACACTTTGAGGCTTAGGGTATTACTCTCTTCTCTTTCCTTTTCTATATTCTCTTGAAAGACCAAAGCTTTTAATTAGGTTGAAAACTCACTTTCCTTTTTAATAAAGCCCAAACCTCACCATAGCCCTAAACCTCACACATGTATACCCCATTCAGCACTGCCACTTCTGACTGAAGAGTCTGAGCATATAGCTTTGAAGGCAATGATGAATTTTGCATGCAGGAAGGTTGCCTGTGTTTGCTACAAACAGGCTTTTCTACCTCTTCATTCTCCCCGAGAGGATAGTCTGCTGAACTACTACAATATCTTTCGCAATATTTAATCAGAACCAATAATTATCAGCTTTATAAGAAGGATATACACTTTATAACCATATTTCAATATGTTGGTGAGCAAAAGATAGTCAGAAAACAATTCAGAAAACCTACCTAGAGCAATGATGGAAGAGGAATGCCTAACAGCAATCCAGCAATAACTTGGAAAATATGTTAGACTTTAAAAAGAATGTAGTTGGCAACCCATCATAGTAAGAATACTACTATTGATTTATAAATGGTCATAATTGTAAGTGCTCAAAGTTCAATTTTGAGGAAGAACAGATGTTATTCAACAAAACTGCTCAAAACATTGTTTCTCAGACCACAATCACCAGCTCTTCTACTATGGCAGAACAACCATGTGAAACATGGAAACTTTGCAACATGGGAAACTTTGCAACATGAGAAACTTTAATGCTTTGGGATTCGATGGAGATAAAATCCATTAAGTTTAAGCATGCATTACACCTTTACAGCCCTGGCACCTGAGTAGAAAATGCAGACTATACCATTTAAATCTGTACAGTGAATAGAACTCTGCAAATACGGAATTAAATTCAGTCAAAATAATTGTGTCTTTAATTCCATAAGGCTTCAATCTGCTTCTGGTTATCAGACTTGGAAGGTACTGTGTTTAATTTGCATTTGTTTTAATAAAGTAGTTGTCCTAGAAGTAGGTTAGAGGTTGATAAAAACAGATGAGTATTCATCCCCAATATGTTATGATGGTATAACCATTTATTAGGGAGGACTTTAAACAATTTAAGAAGGGGAAAAAAATGTGGTAGCAAAGATAAACTGACTTGAACACAGGTATGTTGTATGGTGAGGTTGTGGAGTCTTCATCTGTGGAGATAATCTTAACACGTGGCTGGACATGGTCCTGAGCAACCTGCTTTAGCTCACCCTGCCTGAGTAAGGTGTGGGAGTAATGACCTGTCAGCCCCAACCATTCCGTGATTCTGTGATCCTCCCAGGCTTATTTCTTTCATTATCTAGAAACAGCCAAATTTTTCTACTAAAACTCTGTTGCTGCAAAGTAGGATATACAGAATATATCCTGTTTATAAATATGATCTTGTTACCACCAGGAAATAAACTGTCAGTTAATTTAATTAATTAAAAAAATAAAAACACATCTCAGATGAAAGCTAGCTTGGAAGTAGCCCAGAGGTCAGAAATTGAAATCTTTGATGTATGCTTGATTATCTCAGTCTTCAACATATGTCCTTGCATGATGCTGTCTGTAAGTTTCTGAAAATGGTGAAGACACTCCACATTTCCAGTGGGTGTAGGAACAGTGAAAACAAGCAAGAAAGTGAACTTCCTGGATAATGCAATAGAAATAGCATCTCTCTGCCCATCTGAAACTTCATTTAACCAGCTAAGGTTTACAGTCAGTCTAACATTACAGTGCTAAATTCATTCAGAGGCTCAATTGGTTTACTGCAAGTGAAAACAGTATTGCAAGCATTGATATAATTTCTGAATTTGATGCTAGGCACAGATACTTTGGTGGGTTATAGGTCATTTGAGTCTGAACATTCAAGTCTGCCTATGTAAGTTACATCAAAACAACAAAAAAAATCTAAGATGATTAGAACTTGTAAAATAATTCTGCCAAGTATTGAGGAATCTCTGCAAAAAATTAAAGATTTGAAAGAGGCTAAAATGATCAAGTTTTCACTAATATTTTGCTAATTGAATGCATTTGGGCCTGAATTTTCAGAGCATTTTAAAAAAACAAGTATAGATCCAATTCATTTCAGTCACAGCTGTGATCACTTGGCACTTGTATGGATCTGCAAAGGATGACTCAAATAGATACCTAGAAAATGTGGCCATTTTTAGCAGTCATTAGCAGCCATATGAAAATTTTGATTTAAGTATCTCAATTACCATCACATTAGAACCTTGTGGTAGATTCAGTTCTCACTGTCACAATTCAAATCCATTATCCTTCACCTGCCATTTCCAGACACACTCTGGTCCTACAGACTTTCCTAGTTGGATGAATCAGTTTTCTTGATCTTTATTCTTCATCACATTTTATCCTTGATATGTTTCCAGAACAGAGTGTAGTCTATTCAATTAGGCAAAATGTGAAAATTTTCTTCCAAGAACAAATAAATAAGGATTTAAACTTAAACATACATACAACATACATGTAAGGCCTGAATTAACATTGCTGAATCAACCTTAATTCTTGGGTTTCCTAAGTTTTGAACTTAGAAAATTGACATTCTTGCACTGCAATACATGTAGTTTCTGATCTTTTTTTTTTTTTATGCCAGAAAATAAATAGCAAAAATTATCTGCAAAGTAACCATGTTGCATCTTGCATGTAATCAACAGCACAGAACTTTAGTAGCTTATCTGGAAAAATAGCTGGTAAATAATAGGCTGTTGTTTTTAAGCTGATGTTATAGCCATATTCCCAGCATGCTTCACAGGTATTTTTCTCACAACAGAAAAATTCTGGAGCAATTAAGATGGAAATAATATAGTTATGTTGGCAGATTGATGCCCTGGAGCTAATAGGCCTGTGGTCTTAACACAGGCTAAGTGTTTTAGAATTTATGTATTAGAATGGATGCAGTTTGGAGCTGACATGCCTAAAGCACTTCTGGGCTATTTAAATTGGAATACATTGGACTGTATGTGCATGTTGGCTGCTGGGTAGAGTTGAAGCATGTCTAGTACACAGTGTCATGCAATGTTAAGCATGCTTATTGTTCAGGAAATTATGTTGCTCAATTCTAAAAGCGTCTTACTAAGATCTAGTATGATTCCTTACTACAAGATGAACTGTAGCATCTAAAAGTTCAAAACTTCACTGTATTTGGTGGACAAAACCAAGGTTTTGCTTCAAAGCAGACATAGGCTAAGAACTCCTTATGAAAGGCTTTTGTAGTGTTTGAATATTTGAAAAATATTCAGCAGCCAACACCTGACATGAGAATTTCGGTCCAGAGTTTGAAATTTTAGGAAATTTAAATGCAAGTCAAATTTGAATACTAAAATAGTAAAGTGTTAGACAACCTCAAGTCTAGATATGATCTAAAATTAGTGTCTTATATGTGTAGGAGCATGTGTAAAAATGGCAATATAAAACTGCTACTTTTTTGTTAGCCTACTGCTTATCTGCTTTCAAACAAACTAAAAAGCACATTATGGCTTCTATGATCCTATATTCTTTTCTGCCCCATACCTTGAAACACATATAATTCAGGTTTTATGAGGCCTCTTCAGATGGGAAATAGATGGTTTTTTTCTTCCTGTGGGGGCAAGTACGTGACTAAATAAGGATGTATAAAGTTCTATAAGTAATTTCAACGAGGAATTAATGGCAAAATAATACAGATAAATCTCAATGTTTCAGATAGAACAGATACATATTCTCCATCAGAAAAAGACTATCTTGTATGTTCCTAACCATATTATTGTGACCTTCTCAAATGATGAGTAAACCAGAGACTGGGTAGAAGTTTGGTATGGTTGTCTTTCATGATATTACAAATATTTTATAATGTATGGCAGTGATGAATAACCTTTCATATATGTTTACAAAGTAATGGCATAATTGTTCATGCTTGCATGATAATTAAATGTGTTGATGTTTACAGTTAGATGTAATAACATAAAGATGGTCTGAACATTTGCCAATGTATCTTCTATCTGGATCTTTTAAAAAATAATATATAGTAGCAATTAATTAGGTGACTAATCTTTATGACAATTTATGAATGGTCTGCATGATACACACACAAGCAGACACATATACACACATTTACATTCTTATCTACCTTCACAGAATGAGGTGGATAAAGTCAGTACATTTTTAGTATAAGTACCTTACTTCAGTCTAAGGCACATTATCCTTACAGAACACTTGACTGGGTTTGAATTGCAATAAAATATATATAATAGTGAAGTATTTTATGATAAAGTTTACATTATCTGATGTTATAAAAAAAAATTCTTAGAGCTCTGATTTGTATGTATATTTTAAACTAGTAGCATGAATCAATCAGCTCCTGTAGAGGAATGACAAAAGGGGTCTTTTAGATGTCTGACAAGAATTTGCATAAGAATAGATGGTTTTGTGTTTTGATAAAGGTGTTTCTTGTTCACTAAAACTGAAAACTTTGAATGATTTTTTCCCTTGTAGTGAGATTATAAAGGACAAAAAGCTATGAGTATTATCACTTCAGAAATATGCACAACGCAATCTTTAAGTGTTGCAATTAACCACAATTTCCTTACAGAAAAATGATGAATCATGGGCTAATAAAATATCTCAAAATAAATACTAATATATTTCTATTTTCAAATGTTCTTGGGGAAACCTTGTCTTAACTTTAAAGTTTGCAAGGACTGGGGATTAATTTGGCCCCATTTCTGAAGAAACAAACATTTTATTAAAACTAACCTGTAGGAAACTTCAACACAGCAGGAACTTAATAACCTTTGTCCATTGCAGCTTTACAGAACCTAAAAGGGGGACAGTGCAGAAGTTCTGCTTAACACATCTGATATGTTACAGTTGTAAAACTGTAACCATGAGCAGCTAATCTAATTTAAAAAAAATAATCAGAATTGATTATTAAGCTTCAAGGGAGCTGTGAACAAGGGTTAGTGATTGAAAAATATATGGGACTTCCATTCAAACAGTCAAATTAAGTGTTCATCCCCTATTTAGGAGCCTTTTCAATATATTTTATACCCTGGGGAACCTAGATCCAACCAAGAGCCATGGCCTGTGGTTGTTCTGCCTACATTTGCAACAGCTTGAGATATGCCATCTCACATGGTTTAGGGAAATTGCTGCCAGCATAAGACAAATAATTCCCTCCCTCTGGTCCTCAAGAATAGCTGGAAAGTGTAATCTCTCATTATCAAACCTTCTGCTTTATTCTGTCCTGGTGTAGCTCTGTGTCATTGGCCTTGTTCACAGTCATCTCATCTTTGTCACAGATACATTTTTTTAATGTGACAGAACTGCATTTAGTAATCATGAGCTTGACAGATATGTACTTGAAAAACAAAAAATTATAGCGGATAAATTTGAAATTTTTCGTCAGTTTAATGCAAGAATATATACATTTTTGCCCGTATGGGTTCACACATAAAGCCTTGTTATGATGTAATCCTATATGTTCTTCCTTTAAATAATAATAATGTCATCCTACTTGAAGATTCCTTGTTTTCAGTGTTTATTCTCTCCATTCCAATAATTCCTTCAAATTTTTATGTTTCAATATCTTCAAATTTAATCTGTAAAATCAAACCTTGAATTTTAGATTTGTCAGGACTTTATTGCTTCCTTATATGTAGGTAGGTCTATCCAGTGTAAGCAGATTTCACTAAGGATAAAAAAGTGCTTGTTTGCCACTGTCACAAACCAACCCAAAGGTACAATCTTACCATTCATACATTCAATCTTGGCTTTTACAGCCAAGAACTTTCAGATATAATTACTTTGACTTACTCAAATTATTTCACCTGACTCTAATCAGCAGCAGGGGTGCCCTATCTTGTAACATCTGAGCAATCTGAAAACATTAGGCTTTATGGGTCTTTTTACTGAATGAGAATATTGCTATTGCTCAAATTGGCAAGACAAGCTACAAGCAACTGAAAGCCTCATGGTCTTTTGGTGACTGCAAAAGCTCTCAAGCAGATCTCATCCTCTTCTGGTCTGTGGGACCATATTATATGAGTGTAATCAGTAGAAAAAGGATCTTGATTTCTGAGTAGTAGGGAAAATGGCAGAGGACATGCTCCAACATCTTAAAAGAGCCTTGTTAAAAAGGACAGAAATGCTTACTGAAAAATCTGGCAAGAACATTGAGTTTGATATTTTATAGCAAATCAGAGGGAGAATCAACACTGGTGTAAACATTTTTGAAGAGCAGTTCTATATCTAAGCCCTGAAAATTCTACATAAGACAATTTACACATATTTTTTTTCCTAGTAACTTTTGTCTACAGAGAGGTTATTGTATATTAGAGTGTAATGTAAGTATAATACATAACAATAAGGAAAAACAGGAGGAAGAAAAGTATCCCTGAATTTATATACCCGAAAATACACACAGAGAGTTCCCCCAAAGGGCCACTACAAGAAATTGTCTCACTTATACAAACTCAGTGCTCTTCTCTTTGAAGTGTGATACAAAATTTTTCTTTTCCAAAAAGATACCATATAGAGAAGAAACAGCAAAGGCTTTACTAACAAAGTGTATCACATCCCTTGAACATGGTGCTCATTCCCAACTACATTCTGGAACCTGATTTTACTTATCCCATCACAGCTAACTTCCAACTAATTATTCTCATCAAATGCCTTTAATAATAATTGGGGAAAATCTTCCCTCTTGCTCTGACTGATTTCCAATATAACCTAGGTTACTTTCCTCAAAAGAACAAAAAGCACCAGTGCAGCTAGAAACAGTTTAAGATGAATGGGGAGAAAAGAATGGCTGGACAGGATTGTCTCTCACAGTCCAACCATTGCACGTTAACTCACTTATACTATGTGTGTCTGTTCCCTCTACAGGTCGATGGCCACCTTATCTTACACATTTTAGGTTTTGGAATAAAATTCTATTTAGTGGATGATGGTTTTATATCCTCCAAGTTAATTTCCTGGACTTACTCCACTCTTCACTAGTTTTAATGCAGGAAGAGATTAGAGCATGGGAATGTTTATATGATTGTCACATGTTTATGTTGGGAATTCTTGAGAATATCACCTATACACTTGGGAATTCAGTGGTCCATCACTATCAAAATTCCATGCTCTCACATTTATTCTTTTCTTAAATTGCATATACATATATAAATCTCATAAAAATCTGCCACCTATACAGGCAACATGATTAACACACTGTGCCTGGTATTGCACATGCCAGCCATGGTCAAACCTTCCCTATTGTGTCAGTCATTTCAAAGCTGCTATTGCAGAAAGATACTTTATATCAGAAGTCATTTGACTGACACATTCACTTTCCTCAGCAACTGTGCAGAAATGTTTTGTGACATTTCATTAGTAATAAGACTTTGTTCACCATAGAAAAAAATGAAAAATTCTGATTAATAAAGATGACCACACAAGTTATTTTAATAATGGGGTTTGAGATTATGCCTGATTAAGCTGAAGTTTACTGATATCTGTAGCCTTTGAACACCATATATGCCTGGGTGAAGATACATATAATTCAGAAGTGAAGTCTAAGTTGTTTCTCTCCGTTATTTCAAAGTTCCAATAAAAACCTTGTTTTCATCCTGAAAGGAGGCCACAGCACTCTGTGTCCCTGTTATGTATTTGAACAGCTCAGTAGATGATCTGTACAGACCTCCAGACCACAAATCTGGCACAGTGTGTCATTATGACACTTGTAATATCTTTATATGATGCAACATTTTCCAGTGACCCCCTACTACATTCCTCAGGCTAAGTTTCTCTGAGAAAATTTTAATTCCTATCATGAGCTAAATTTTGCATCGTGGTAATGAGGTTTATGAACAACCAAAACTGTAGAAAAGAGATTATATGGACACTCCCAAATTCAGCTTTTATATCCATTTCTTTCTACCTGAAGATATGTTTGGTTTTATTGTTTTTAACGCTTTTTTGGACCTACCTTTTTTGAGTGTGTCTTTCAATGCAGGTGTTACACAGGAGAAGCTGAAGGGACCTAAACCCCATCCAATCGTGGGTTAACCCCATGCAATCCACCTACTTGTATTGACATTGTTTTAAATTTATACTCTACTGAAATTTAATCTAAATAGATGATTTTGTTAAAAGGCTCATTTTGACTAATAATGAGAAAATAATTTTAAACTTAAAAAAATTCCCATATTTTTATTTCAGTATTTGTTGTGAACCATATTTAAGAAGGAACTGGGGTCACTATTTAATATTTTTTTGGTGATGTTTTAATGTTAGTATCTAAGTGGTTATTATAAGCACCTCATCATCAGTTGTCAAGAGTTATTGAGTATTTCCATTTGAAGAAGGGTAAAAGGTAAATAATGTCTAGGAGAAAATGAAAGGTAACTGTTTTTTCAGTGTTTCAAGTGATTAGAATGGCATAAACTAGAACTTAGCCTGCCTGATACTGTGTAAAACGGAGACATGAAATAAAAGGAAGCTGGCATATAAAACTCATCAAGAAGGAATTCCGATGGGAAGGTCAGCCAGCTTTGTTAGAGTCAGTAGTGGAAGCAGAAAAGAAAGAGAGATTGGTACAAAAACGCTGACAGGGATTTTTCAGAGGTTAATAATAGCAGGAAGTTATCTGACTCTTAAACGCATTGGAGAAAAACAGTGTTACTAATCACACTGATTATTGTTTCAAAGCCTAGGAGTGGAGGATTTTTTTTTCCAAATCACCTAGTCCAGCTATTGTAACTTGATTTGGGGTAGGGAACATGTGTTTGTGTGTTCAGACAATGTTTCTCGTACTGAAATTCTAAGTTCATTATATGGAAATTTGAGTAGATGGCAACTTTTCTTTGTTTTACACTGAACCAGTCTTGTGATAGGTACTCAGTAAGCGATGGTTATTGGTTTCAGTGACTATTATAATGTGAATTTTATCCCCTTATCCAGTTACTATTTTTTAAGTCAAACAAGAGAAACCTGTTCCTATTGGGTTCTGGCTTCCTAAATAACCATTTGCTCTTTTTGCAACCCATCGGTAATGACACTGTCCCAGGCAAATGATGAATAGGTATTTTGACATGGCTCTTAAAAATGCTGTTTTCATATTTCATAGTGAGCTGAACAGAGGGACTCTACAGGAATTGGTCTAAACCAGAAATTTTCTACAAACTCATTCTATACTGAGGGGAAATTAATATTCCTACAGCTGTACCTTTACCACATCATTTCATTAAAAACATGTTTAAAAAGATCATACCTGTGCTTCATCTTTCTCTTTTGCTCTCAGTTATGATATGTGGGCTAAAGTCACATCAAACTACGTGTGTACATTCCTCAGTCTTCACTAAACATTTTTTTCCTAGGAAAGTGACTTTTTAAACTTTCATTCTTACTGTTTCAAAGCAGTTATTCTTTCAATTACTATTTTTCTCTCTTGTATACTTGAATGTCAGAAAGCTGCACCTACTATCACATGACCTAAATATTCACTTAGACTGAAATATTTTCAAAGTGACCTTCCACAGCAGGCTACAAAATTGATAGTAAAAGCCGTTCTATTGATGCTTCTCTTTTCCTTTGTTCCTTTCTCCTAAGGAAAGTAGATTGAAAATACAGCAATTATTCTGCCTGGATATTGAAAGGGATTTCTGAGCAACCTTGCACAATTGAGCTGGCACATGTAAAAACTGTTTCTGACTCACTGAGCTGGCATATACTGCTAAATCAGCATTGGCAGGACTCCAGGCAGCCTGTCCCCAACACTGGATATTGCAGTAAGTACCAGTTCTGAGTATTGTATCCAAATTGGTTTTATTGAATTGTTTCATTCAGTGCTGCAAGGTCTGGCTTAAGAAACTAAAGCCTTGGACTAAAAATAAAAAGACCACAGTGGAACTAAATATGTGCCAGCTGAGCTATGGTAACTGAGTATACTATTAATAAAAAGACTTTGCTTAAATTCCTTTCAATGCCCATATTTTCTTACTCAAAGGGACTTTCAAATATTTTACAAAAGTATCAATTAGTTTACAAATTATCTTTACGAAAGAGTCCAGAAAATAAGACCAAAACATACAAAGAGTGGTTATTAAATGAAATACCCATGATCTTTTTCAGCAATGTTTTTTTTTCTGGAGGGGATGCCTTAGAAACTGTGCTCTTTTATAGGTAATTAGGTAAGTCTTGATATGGTAGTCAGTTAGTCAATTTCTCACTTCAGTCTTAGCAGTGCCATATTTTCTTTAATTTTCTGAAGACCAGGGATTTCTACAGAGGCAGCAATCACAGTTCAGCCATTCATACAGATTTACTAGTCTGTGATACTTCAGTTGAATCTGGGCTGTATCCTTGGTGTACAAAACGTGACACCCACTGTGGACAAGATTAATCCTACATGAATTTAGGCATGTACCAAGGACCTTCCAACATACTTGATGAAAAATAACATAACTAGGTCTCCAGTAAGATTCATTTATTAAGTGGTGTTAACTTCAGAGAGAGAGAGAACACAGTAGAGGTAAAAACATCAGGAAATAGGACATTAGAATAATGGAGCCTGAGATCATGCATCCTGTATGCCAGAAAGCCTGTATAGCTCTAAAAATCTGTGAGATCTTTTTTGGTCTTCCTGCTTGTGTAAATTGGATTAAAGACAATCTCTGTCACCTACCAAGGCTTTAATACTATATGACTGTGTAGTAGGCATACTCATAGGCTTTTGAAAAATAGGAAAAGACTGTAAGAAATAGTCTGCTCTAGCCTTCTCCAAGACCCTTCGGAAATCCAGTCTTAAAACCGTCCCAGAATGGATTTAAAGATGGTCTGACAGATTCTAAACAATTTTTTGTTTGACAAAAAACATCTAAAAACATTGACATCTAAAAACTGTTTGATTATAAATGCCAACTTTACAAGCTCTCCAGTTAGTGCAGGGTCAATGTCAGTTTCCTAATAGTACGATAGGAAATGCTAAAGTGCTTGATTGTCCCTATCTGCAGGTTCTGCACATACTTTGGAATGGAATAAATCTCCATTCACAGAATAACTAAATACACCTGGTTTGAGATAAAGGTGAAGTAAACATATTTATTTACAAAATAGAAAGATAATCCGGGTCTTGAGACAATAGGTACAGAAATGAAAAGATTACTACAGCTCTATGTAGTTAGTTCTGAAAGTTTTTCTCACCCTATTTGTGTCTAGCACTAAAGCTAGAGGTTTCTGACTGAGGTACAAGCCTGCATCTTCAAGGTGTATTAATGGAAAGGAATCTGTCAGGGGCAAGTTGTAATTATTTTTATGCAGATTATTTATGAGAGCTATTCATATTCAAAATCTCCTTGCCTCCCACTCTTTCTGGTTTTCTTAATATTAAGTCAGTGGTGAGAAGTTTCCTTTCACCACTTCATTGCCTTCCCTTACCAGCTTTGAAAATGCAAAGGACTTCTGGGCATTGTAACCTGCTGAAATACTCAGTTGCTCAGAGGTGAGTCGCTACCAAAATGAAATTGAAAATATTTTTTCCTACCTCCTAAAGTTAGTCATTGTTACCTTCATATTTATAAAGATAAACTGTACTTTACATTTCATGTAAATGTATAAATTGACAATTAAACTCCTTCAGCTGGGATTAATGCTTACTTTTAATTAAGATTGTGCCACTTTATTTGTTTTTGGTTAAGACTGGGTGCTTACAACTGACTTTGGATGATATGGAGTTTGGGATGAACTTAGCCATCAAACCTGTCTTTAAGGTTCATGTAGCTACTGGTGATTCTACAATCTGCTAAATGTATTTACAGCAATATATTATTATAATTTATAATTACTTGGTAGTTTGTAAGGTCTGGTTTAACTCTTATTTTCTGCAATTTCAGACTATTCTTTCTCATCATATCCAGCATATGCCATGTTAATAACATTCCTTTCCTTACTGCCTTTTCTCAGCTTTTTTAACTACTTCCTTCCAACCTGTAATTGCATGTCATGTTTTCTGGATCTCTGTCCATTTTACTTCCTCTTTTCTGGACTCTGTACATAACTTTATTTGACTATCATTTTCAGAGACTGGGTGGAGTTTTCTAGCTGATATTGAGCAGACCAAAAGTATAATTCCACATGACTTGAACAACAAGGTATTAGACTTCTGTAAATCGTGTTCTCCCTCTCTTGGTACTGCCCATACCCTGTCTGTACAGCTGATCATTGCTGCTAATATGTAACACTTTGAAATTTGTTCCTTTAGAGCAGTAGCCTCCTTGCAGCATCACTTTTTCAGTTTATGAAGAACCTTTTGAATGCAATTTTGGTTTCCATTATATTTGCACCTCATCCTAAGCTGTGTCATCTTCAAATATGATGTCTCTTTTCTATTTCATGAAGCAAATCAATAACAAAATATGGAACAAAACACTAGACAGACCCTTGTGGGTTATGTACTGGTGTATCATTCTAGTTAGATAATGTGGAAGGATTTGCAGTTCATTTGGTACTAGTTCTACCACTGTACACTAATTTGCTATGACGATGTTATTGTGGATAGTGCTGAAAATCCTATGAGAGCATTATAAATTAACTCTCTTATTATATTTGTATCCCAACAGGTTTACACATTTTTATTACGCATTAGCACGGATATATTCAAACGATGTATTTTAACACACAAAAGTTACAGAATGTAAATGAATGCAACTATTTCAGATGAATGAGCATTACTCAAAAAATACAGTTAAATTCATGCATATCTCTTGACACTAGAAAAGCTTCTTGGAAAACGAGAGAGGTATATGAAAATCTACATTGAAATCAACTTTCGTGCCTTAGCAGTCCATAGATAACCAAATAGACCTCAAGGTTTCTGAAAGAAAAATGCCAAGTTTTTCCAACTTGCCAGCTGTAGCCAGCTGGTTTTCCCTATGGCATCGCTATTTTTTTGCACCATCACCTCATGAAGATATGAATGCTGAAATCCCTTGAGTCTTGTGCTCTTCTAGAACTGACTGACCCAAAGGAACTTAGCAGGGCAGCAGAATTTAAATCCCAGATGTAAGAAACCAACTTTGGTTATCACTTTAACAAAAATGGTTTCTGTCCTTAATGGCTGTGTGATGTATTGTGTAGTGTCATTCATTCTAAGAGGTTTGCTAAAAAGTTCTATGGTTAGATAATCATCAAAACTGAAATATTTGAATTGCTTTGAGCAGATAGCTAAAGGATATCTTTCTATGTCTGTGAAAGAACACTGATGATGATGATATATAGCAGACTAAATACCTTTGTAAGCCACTCTGTCAGGGATTATTCAGTGATTTTGCTTTGGAAATCTTTGTAATTCTTATGACCTATACAGTTGAAAAACCCCACAGTTATAGTTTTCCAAAAGCAGAACAAAGAGAAGAAATAAACTTTTTACAAGGGACTTGGTATTATCTGAAACCCTATAATAAAAATCTCATTCTGTTTCTTCAATTAGTTGATTGATTTCAATAGGCATGCCCACAATCCAATCAATTTTAAAACAGCTGTAAAAATAGATTTCATTCATTGAAGGATATCCTACTCATGGATCAACAGCAAAGTTAGTAAACATAAAAGAGAATGTGATGAATTACGAATATTCTGATAGTACCATGCAATTTACCCCAAGACTGTGAGTTGTCAGTGATATTTGAGGTAACCACTCCTTTGGAAACCACCAGTATAGCTGAGGAATAAAAATCTTGCTTTATCTAGCATCAGAGAGAGGTTTCTTTGCAAAAAGATCTTGTGAAACACGATAATAACTGGTTAACACTCATCTGTAAGTTTTAAAAGGGTGTTTACATAAATAAAATATCATAATAATTTCAGACATTGAGAATGTTAGAGTTGAGATTGGCTATGGTAGCCTTGCTAATACTTTGATCTATGTGTGCATTCTTGGGAACAAAGGATGTTTTTGTTGGAACTAGTTCTCAGAAAATGAGATACAACTGAACGGCGACAGCAGTCATTCATGGTGCTCTATTAAGGATGTTGTTTCTGGTGACAATAAATTACATTTCTCTCCTGTAAAGCACAGTGATTATGAAAGGTTTGAGACTGAGGGAGGCCCAAT
The DNA here is from genome assembly GCF_965178545.1 of Coloeus monedula. Taxonomy (NCBI): domain Eukaryota; kingdom Metazoa; phylum Chordata; class Aves; order Passeriformes; family Corvidae; genus Coloeus; species Coloeus monedula. Next base: position 37,172,600 of record NC_138786.1, on the reverse strand, counting down.
ATGAAACATCCAAAGAGAGACGCTGAAGTGTTTTGCAGTGTATTTCCACTTTCAAGTATTCATAGTATTTATCTCTGTGTTACAATGAACACAGAAAAAGGAATATCTAAACAAGAAAAAAATTGCCAAGCAGGAAAAATCAGCAAATTTCTTGATTTCATGTTTCCAAAGGCAGAGAGATCAGAAACAGACAGGATGCAATATATTGGTGCAAAAATCAAGCTTCTGTTTGACCCTTCTTCAGCAGAATATTCGGAAATTTATGTAGTAAAATGCAATCACACATATACTATGAACTAGAAATTTGCTACACTTTTAGTCCAGTTCCTTCCTCTATAAATTGGCAGATTCAGGGGAAGTCATGAAGGGCTCCACAGTAAGCATACCTGAAATAATCTAATCAGAGGAAAACAATTTTTTGTTAACTTTCTATATGCTGATTTATGTTCATTAACAGGAAATTTTATACAATTCTCAAGTCTCAAATTCATCAGGCATTAGTAGTATCTCATATCAATGTGTTCCCTAGGTTGAATATCTATGGCATATATTTTCCTTCAGCTTGTTCTGTGTATTTTACTCTTTCCTTCTTTACTCTAATGAAACTGCTGATCTTTCACGTTACTCGAATTTGCAAAGCCATTTACATGTCTTCAGTAATGTGTTTTGAAACCCTTTTTTATTATTGATGTAATCTTTTGAGATAAATTGTCAGGACTGAAATCAATTCAACAGGAAAGCATAATACTAATTTATATACATTCAGAATTATTTATTTTTCATTCTTTGTTTACAACAAACCTTTTATTTTCATAGTTGACTTACATACAATGAATCCTTACCCCCCCCCAAAATATATAGTTCCATTTTAATGGAGGTACTAGAGACATTATTTGATACAGGATCTCTAAATGCTTCTCGTTTCCAGGTCATGTAATTTAACATCCTGTGCCAAATACTAGTTTCACTCATGCTAGCAGACATCTAACAACATTTTAATGTAATATCTGTGCTTTTTATTGTTTTAATGTGATGAAATTCTAATAGTTCTCTGTGCTAGTTATTGAATGATTAATATCTGTGGAAATCTAGAAGCTTGTAGATTTTACTGTATCTGAGCAACAGCAGATGTGAACTTATTGGAGAGATTGATAGGGAGTTGTGACACCCTTTAGGTCACCCTGTAAAATGTTATCTCCATTCACAGTCTAGATCTTCTCCTAAACTATAGACAATTTATGTTTTCTAAAGTCATTCCGTATATTTCATGAAAGTATTTGAAATGGCTACTCTTTGTGTTCTTTCTAGTGCAGATACATGTGAAAGGTACCCTTCAGGAATAGCCTTGTCCTTGGTTGAGGGTTCTCTCCCACAATACTCTCTTGCTCTCTTTTATTAACACTTGATTTTGCCACCCAAAAAATCACTGAGAATTTAATTGGAAAAGTTCATTTGCTATCATTCTGTTACCGAAGATGACAAATGCGAGTTCTGCCTGTTATTATTAATTAAAAGTCAAAAGTAGTGCAAATGCAAACAGCAGCAGATTGAAGTGCAAGAGTAAAAATTGCAGGAAGCCTCAAGAGCATGATCAATTGATTTGACAGAATTGTGATAGAATTATCAGTAATGGCCCAGCACAGTTTGGACACCTCTGTCCTAAATCCCCTCTAGGTCTGGAAGATCTATAAACTGACAGCTGAAACTCCAATACACCTTCTGTTTCCCACTGAGTTAAACTGTGTGATGGTCAACGAGACTTTCACTTTGCAAGCAAATTACCTGGAACTGGTCTCTCCTGCTTCCTTAGTCTAAATATGCACTAAGAGTTTACCTCTAAATTCTCAGGCAATTGCAAGAAAACTTCTGCTTCTATTTATGATAACAGGTAACAGTTTTAGGAACCATTTATTGCACTTGATGACATTCTAATCCCAAGTATCGCAAGTTATAAGGGGGGTTGTCCTTAAATCTGGTACAGAGTAAGTTACTGTTACTACACAAAGACATACTGAAGGTCCAGCAACTTCTTGTCTGTGCTGTTCTGAGAATGATGTGTTTTGAGGATGCTTTGTCTGCTGAATCCTTTCTAATATAGACTAGTAGGATGTATTATGTCATGCTCCTCTGCAGGCTCAGATGAGCACAAAGAAATGATGGCTGTTGGGGGATGTTTGTTCCAGGCCCATCACAGAAGCCATCACCCACTCAAATGTCCCTCTCCAGGTGATGAGAGGAGGACAGGGGCACAAAACCAGTTGAGAAATACAAATTAGGGACGGGAAAGGAAGAAGCATCCTGTCAAACCTGTTCTGAGACAGACCGAGCCTCATTTTCCAGGTGTGAAGCCCATCAAGACGAGTCAATGCTGGAGCACCTCATATTTGCTACCAAAAGGTAAGGGACATATTATGAGATGAAGGAGAAGAGCATTTCAGGATTGCACAGGATTTACTCTGGGATGTTTAGGGGAGGAACTAATGGCAGGAAAAGGGAAGAATTTAGGTGATTTGAGGAAGTGTGGGAAAAAAGGATGAATAAAGGGATAAGAAGGGCCTGTAACATAAATAGTTGCTTGTGGGTATGCTTGTGTTGCCATGCTTTGTACCTGAAAAATGCACTCTGTCCTATCTTCTTATTAAATTCCTTCCCTACTCTTTCTTGGGTGAAGGACTCTCTATTCTGTGTGCATGTGTGTGTATGGGGCTCTGGGTGCACCAACGGGAGCCAGACCGTGGGTTGGAGGGTCTGTATGTCTGTGGTGCCAGTAACTGGAGGATGTGGACCCACTGGCTGAGCATGTGAGCAGCAGCAAAGATCACCCCAGACTCTGCAAGGGGGTGAAGTGGCCAGAGAGCCATGTGTGTGCATGTCTGCCTGTTTGTCTCCCTCCGCAGGAGACCACAGGAGGAGCTGACTGTTGGAGGGAGCAGGGGACTTCCAACCTGATCCAGAGAACAACCAGAAAGACTGTGGGGTCTGCTGTCTCCAGAGGTGAGACCTGATATTTGTGTAACTCATGGGGGGCTGTGAACCGTGTCATTACTCATGGAGACTCTGCTAAAGTATTCCACTGTCCTCTTCTTACTTCCCCCCTAATCATAGACAATAAACATTTCACTTAAAAGGTCACTTTCTGTCTTTCCTGTAAAAAAGCCGAAATAAAATAAAAGATGAAATAAAGTATTCTGCATTAGTATAATTTCAAGTCCCAGGCTAATGAAGAAAAAAATATTACCAGATATGTGCACAAGCATGCCTCTGTCTTGCAAATGGAAACCAGATGCAATTCTGCTGAAAATAAACATATAATAGATAACAGACACATGTTATCAATTATATCCTATATGTGAGCTACAGTTGGCACACAATTCAGAGAATGATTTTTTCTTTACAACTGTTTCTGCAGAGTTAGCATAGACTGAAGATACAGTGAACTGTCAGTAGAATGGCTGTTGCTTTGACAGACACTGAAGACCTTCACATGTGAGGGTGATGATGGAAAAGCTAAACCTGCAGCCAATTACAAGATCACCTTTACATTCAAGGCTGTCTGCAAACAAATGGCTTTCCCTTCATGCACTCTTTACATTCAGTCACTCTTAGAGTGAGGGTAATGAAAGTGATTAAATAAAACTTTAAAAACTATTAATTTCCAATATTTTTGTGGGTCATTTTCAAAGTGTTTGATAGAGACAGTCTGAGATTTCATTCAAGTTTTGAAATTAGAGACTTGCCTAGCAATAACAAAGTATCAATGCTTTCTTGGTGATGCTGATATCACAGCATTAATGCTGTTTTAAGACTCTGCCTGTGAGTATAGCATATAGTTTATATTTAGCAAGAGAATCCTACAGGGATTCCATAAATCTGCAAAATGGTCAGACTTTCATGCTCTTAACAGTCCACTGCACAGCAGCGTTTCTGTGTATGACTCAGGAATAAAAAATGCTAGGTCAGCTTCACATTAATGAGCTAGACATTTACTTTAAATGTAGGGTTTTTTCTTTATTGTGAATGAAGTTTTAATTTTTGATATTGCCTATTGATTTATCCTCATTTGTTTTTTGTTATGCTAGTGAATTTTACATAATAACAAAGACAAATCACCCTGCTTTCCTTTTAATGAAATATTATTCATCTTAGACACTTAGAGTGAGGCAGCTTCTTTTTAAGACTTGTAGAAAGGTGAGCTTTGGTATTATTTAATGGTAAAGCACCAGTGGTTGCAACTTTAAAACCAATATGTATTTTTGTGTAAATATAATGAAGCAATAGTAGAAAAGGACTTAATCATTCCAGATGTGGAGAAAGACATAATTATGTTGCTGCTTATCTTTGCAGTCAAGTAACAATCTTGTGTGTTCTTTCACGGCCAAAGGTTCACACTATTGCATTTCATTAAAAAATGAAATATTGCTGTTAAGTGTTCAAATAGAGCATACATTGAGACTTATTACTAATTAGATCTTTCTCAAGCTGGACCTACTTGTGCTTGGCAGAAAAGTTGCAATAAAAATTTTTAACAAGCAATATACATAAGAGTGAGGACTCACATACTGGAAGGTGTTTACAGGTTATGCACAACCAATACTAAAAAACCAAACAGCTGAGATGCTCTGGGTCTCTCCATACAGGCACATATGTACATGCACAGAACCAGAGAGGAGAATCTTGATGATCTTGGTTGAAAGACATCTTGAACATTTGGGTAGCTTTTGTTATAATTATTTCTCCTATGCCGAAACACCAGCCTGCTAAGCACAAAGGAATTCAGGTGCATGCATAGTGAGCATGTGTAAACAATCTGCTGTTGCCATCCAGAAAGTGCAGAACTTGCACTATTTCGAAACAGCACGCCAGCATTCTGTTCTCTGACTGTGTTCTTGAACGTATTCTGAGGCTTAAGAAAGCAAGAAAAGAACTGTCCTGTCCTTAGATAAGATCTGTCTTCCTTTTTGTAGTCTTCAAGTGTTAAAAAAAATTATTTTCAAAGTATTTGATTCATTAACAGATGCATATATACTTCTTTTATTTGTACTGCCTATGTCTGTTATTCCTGGTTTCAGTTAGAAAGAACATTTTGAAAAACTGCATCAGAAAAATCTATATTCTTGGATTCAATACTCCTTACTTTCAAAAAAATTTTTCCAGTTTAAATTTATTTACTGACTGACTAAGCTGCATGGAAAATGCAAACTGGGCTTTTTCAGTATGACACAAATCTCAACGCATCTTTTATGTTCCAGTATCTAATTTAGAGAGTTTGTATAGTATCTAACTGATGAATACAACTTATTTACAAAGTCCATAAATGATACAAACCAATACCAGCATAAAAACTATTTACTGTATTTCCTAGAAATTTTCAGGATCTGAAAACTAGCTTGCAACTTTAAAAATTGTGTTTCATGACATTAGCTGTATTGTCTGTATCTGAGTTTTGGTTGTAGCTTTTTATTATGATAGGTATACAAAAAATGGAAAGGCCATTCATGAAAATGCAGTTTAATTTTAGGTAAAGAGGAAATTTACAAATTGCAAACAAATAAGGGCTGCAGAGGTAAATTAAGCACCATTTTTGGCAAAATGGTAGTCTTACTTTCATATAGGCAATTCCCCCTGTCTTAAAACATTCTTAGTTATTGGATTCCAGATCATGAGAAACAAAAAATAATAACACACTTAGTAGAGTGTGCTTGAGGTTTGTGCCAAAGCTTGCTTTAATTTAAAAGTCTCAGCTTATTTCTATATACATAGAGCAAGCTGGGATATAAACAGTATGAATGAGGATGTTCATTTTGCCTTACTGCAGTTCTGTGACTCTATGCTAAGTTTATATAGAAAGAATCAAGGCGCTGCTCGTGCTATATCAACGTTACTTGCTCTGATTTACATGTATAATGAGATATAGAGAACGTACCTTCACTGCTACTACAGTGTCTAGAAACGTTGTATTATTGGCACTCAGAGGTTTGATCTTATATATTTAATTTCAAATGAATATATGTAAATGAGAGTAAAAACATTACATATGAGAAGACTGGGATATCAAAGTAATTGGAGTTTTATCTGAGTCTCATTAAAAGTGCTACTTATCAACCTCTCCATTCATGGGCCTGCAAAATTTTAATGGCACTAATGACACAAAAGAAATGTGTATCACAAAGGAAATGCTGTGTTCCACAGAAGTTGAACAATTAGCTTAAACAAAGTTATCCTCTTCAGAGGGTTTCCTTATTCCAGCAACAGTCAAATTCATAGTGGGCTCTGAAGGAGAAGGAGAAGCGGCCGGATGCTGTTCTGCCGCGGTGGTGAGCCAGATCAAGGGCAGCAGGGCAATGGCCTGACAGACAAGTCCCACTGTACCTGAACAAGGAGGGCAGAGCAGGGCTGGGGACAATCAGTCACATCAAGCTGGACAGCAGGCAAGTCCAGAAGCAGTAAGCAAGCCAGGCAGTGCTGGCCAGTGGGTCAGGTTCAGATCAGTAAGCTATGTGGCTGGGCACCTGCATGGACGCAGTGCACCCAGAAAGGGAACAAGGGCAATTGCCCAGATTTAATGCAGCTCCTGAGTGCAAGGGAATGGCCTCTGCTAAGGCTTCCCACAGCTCCTCCTCAAACAGCTCTCTGAATCCGGGCTGCACAGCTGCGCTGCTGTCAGTGAGTCCAAGCAGCCAAAACCCCATGAAGGGGCTCTGGCACCAGCTTCCTCCAGTTCATCTTTTCTCATTCCCTGACTGCAGCCAGGAAGTGGGAAACCACAGATCTCACAGATTTGGGCACTGCTCAGAGAGTGACTTATTGCCCCACTGAAGTGAGCATTCACACTGTGTCGTTATTTCCCTTAGTGACCTCACATACCTATCAAATAGGATGTGACACTTTATATGGCCTGTACATGTGCATCACACAGTGTGAGAATATACTTTGGAGTCTCCTTATTATCTCTCTATGAATGTCTGGCTATTGTGCTGGTTTTGGCTGACACAGAGTTAATTTTCTTTATGGTGGCTAGTATGGGGCTGTGTTTTGGATTAGTGTTGATCACTGTGATGACAATATAGAGATGTATTTGTTATTGCTGTGCAGGGCTTACACAGAGCCACTTTTATGCTTTTTGTACTGCCAGGCTGGAGAGGAAGTTGGGGGTAGCTGGAAGGTTGGATGGAGACACAGCAGGGGCAGGTAATCCCAACTGACCGAAGGGGTATTCCAGATGATGTGACATCATGCTCAGTATATAAGGTGAGGGGAAGAAGAAGGAAGGGGGGGATGTTTGGAAGGACGATGTTTGTGTTCCCAAGTCACCATTACATGTGAGGGGGTCCTGGTCTCCTGGAGATGGCTGAATACCTGCCTACCCATGGGAAGTGGTGAATTAATTCCTTGTTCTGCTTTGCCTGTGTGTGCAGCTTTTGCTTCCCCAGTTAATCAGTCTTTAACTCAACCCATGAGTTTTCCAGCTTTTACCCTTCCAATTTTCTCCCCAGTCACACTGCTGGGGAAATGAGTGAGCAGCTGCCTGCGGCTTGGTTCCTGGTGGGGTTAAACCATGACACTATTGAACTGGCTATCTCTAGACCAAAGATTCAACATCATTTCAAGCTGAGAGATGGCATTAGCTGCATACAAATCCTGTGTTCACTTTTGTCAGACTATTTTCCTCTTAAAGTGTACATAAATTAAAGGAAAAGCAATTACAAATATATGTAATACTCACCTATTTCTTTAGGTTTTTGCCTTCTAGTTCTCAGAATTTTTTAAGAATAGAGGTGTGGTCTGTGCAACTTGAGAGCTTTTATTTTAAATGTGGTGTGCACGTTGGTAAAATGTTATAATGAATTTGTGTATGACCTGTTCTGTAAAAATCTACTCTGTCTGTAAAATTCAAGAGGTCCTATATTAATATTTCAATAATTTCAAAGTTCCTAGAGCTTGTCTTTTAATTTCTGTATGAGATACTGAAACTGGAGTAATTATGATTTTATAATACGTGCTCTTATATAAGTAATTTCACTCCTCTCTGCAGCCTATTAATCTTTCTAGATTCTACAAATCAGTATAACACTACATGTCCTAGCATCAAATTCACCTGAAAAAGACAGATAAAAGTATCACATAAATCTTGGCAATTTGAAGTGACACCCATAGCTCAGGGCATTAGCACTGGATTAGAGTTACTATACAATATAAATGTTTATGCTGTTTTGCAGTGTAATGCAGACAAGAGAACACAATCAAAGCTTTCACAGACATAAACAGACATCACACACTGTAATTATATTTGTCTGCAAGATTATAATAATCATAGATGGCAGGTATTATAAGGCAGTTCTTTTTTTCTGGTTAACCCCTTCAGAATACTTATCTTACTCCAAAGGCAATTCCCACTAATGGAATACTATATATTTATATTTATATATTTATATATTGGAAAGTTGGATTGAGGTGGCCATTGTCTACTTGTCCCCATTTCCAACCTCCCTGAAAAAGAAAAGATGGTGAAAAGAATCACAAGGCATTTATGCAATAGCCAGTGTGTGTTGATGTCCTTGCCAGCCCAGACTGCTTCCATCATGCTGCTGAATATGGGGAAGAGCCTCATTCCCTGAACCCCTGTGAGAGGAATGTCTCTAGCAGAGGACATGATAAAGGGAAGAGCTTGTTTCCCCTTCCAGTTTATATTGAAGATTAATCATCTCTCCAAACTTAATGTCGGAGGCTGGCTATTTTGCTTGAACAGCAAATTAGTCAGGAGACTGGTTAAAGCCTCTGTTTGTTGTGAATGAATTCTTAAAAGGCAAATCAGTCCCTTTTAAAGGCCATTTCCTGCCCTGAGTCATTCACATAGGACTCACATTGAATTCAAGGAGAATTCAACACACTCATCCAAGGGCAGAATTCATCCCTCAGTTTAGAGGCTGTGAACTTTGTAAATCCTTAAAACCAGCTTATTTACAGTAGAAACTGTACTCACCTCAATATAATGCCTACAGTCTTAGAGCCTGTGAATCTTACAAGTTGAATTTTGATTGAAAACACAGAAAAAAGAAATTTACATTTTAAGTCTTATTGATGTATAAATACAGAACATTAAAAGAAACTGTTTTGAAAAAGGAATTCTTAACAATAGTCATGTGTTAATACAAAAAATCTTTTGAGTATAGTGACAGGCATTTGCATCTGTCATTGATAAGGTATGCATAAAGTTTGAACAGGAACGATGTGTATTAACAAATGTATCACATTGAACAAGTGGTATACACAACATTATTTTATTTTGGATGTGCAATACTGGTTACTTGTCATCCTGAAAAAGAAAGCAAAACATAAATTTTCCTAAGCATAACAGCCAGGCTTCAGTTCATATTTTTAAGACAAAAAAGACTGTTTACACCATGTTCATGAAGCGTAATTACATTGCAAGTATTAATGTGGCTTCATACTTTAAAAAGTGGGTAATAAATACTTTTTCAAAACTGTTTCATCACTCAGTGATTTAACACAGTGCTATTATTAAGGAACTTAAATTTTATATATTTTCCAACTGATCTGTTAGTTTTCGTGTCCTCAGTTCACACTGAGGCATAACAAGAGCACAAGAACTTGTCTATAGCCATGTCTGCAGACATGTTCTTTTCAACAGATTATTTTCAGGGGTTTCAGGTGAAAAGGGGTTCCACATATCAAGAAACATGTATCAAGAAACACATGGAAAACAGCAGAATTAGCTCTTAAGGTTAGGAAGTAGAGGTTAAGATTTCTCTTAGTCAGTCTTTCTCTTCGAACCAAGTCCGATTGTATGCCAATATGAAAGGCTTCTTAGAGATCACTCCTGTTAAAATCCCTTTCAGGCAAGTAACTTGCCATCTGAGCCAAGCTGTATTTCTTTCTTGCACTGCTGGCCTCCCTGGCAGTCCTTGCATTGAGGGCAGGCAGCTGCTATTATCTGTTCCACTCATGGAAGACAAGTTAACCCTATCCTCACCAGGCATTTACAAATTATCACAGGATAAAAAGAAAGACTGTATCTCAGCTGTTGCTCCATTGTGAGGTTCTGAGATCCCATGCTTTTCTGAAAACTCAGTGTTATGTAACTCATTACCCACCTGGTAAAAATACGTGGATGATTCATATCCATACATAATTGAAATTTATCTGAGTTCCAAACATGTGATCCTGTATTTCAGAACTACTGCAAGGATAGAGATCAGCTGAGGTGAAACCCTGAATCTGAATTTTTTACAAATCTAACTTAGGTTTGAGTTGTTATTCCAGGCACTTTTTCTGGCACCTCTCACTTGTCTGTACTCTACACTCTAGTGGCCGAATGTCAGCCCTTTTTCTGCCTGTGTTTTGTACAGAGGTAAAGTGGTGGTTCTGGTTTTCTCCTACAGTTAGGGTAAAGAAAATGATAAGAAACACGCTGCTAGGGAACATAATAGAATTTTCATTCTATTCCATTTCTATTCCAGCTCTATCATTTCTGCTCATGGAATTGCACTTATTACCACTGCTGTAATGAATATTTTATTTACACCTACAACTTGCAGATCTTGCAGGTACTAGCATTTCCCAAACTTCTATTTCACCCATAATTATTTGCATAATCATAGTGTTTTACAGCATATTAACTACTTAACTGTATTTTAATGGACATATTAACTGTTTAGAATAGTTTCTCATAACTATACCTGAACATTAGATAACATTGAAAACTGATAAATATAAGAATATTTCAAAATAACAAAGAAAATCTCACCTCTTTCAGTTACAAGATACCAGCTGCTTAAATTCATATTTGTCCTTCTGCTTAATTTTCTCTTATATTATGACAATTTGTGATAAGTAAATACAAGCATTTTCTGTCAAATGTAGAGCTTTGATCCTTAAAGAAGTAAAGTTCTGTCAGGTACAAAGATGGTAAAAAGAGAGTAGTTTTCTGCTCTTGAAAAACGTGCCTACCAAGAGGGAATACATATACAGTAGAAACTGAAACAGACAATAAAAAAGTGACCCTCAAAAATACTTAGCAAACTGCAACTGTAAGTAAAACATGCCACACATTCATCAAGTCAGTAAATTGAAAATGAGCTTTTATAATTCAGCATTATTTCACTGCAAAAGAGACTGATAAGAATGAATAGAGTTTGAGAAAACTAACAAGAATCTTATGAAGCAAGGACAAATGTAAGGTCCTGTACCTGGGGAAACATAATCCAGGAGTGCAGCACAGGCTGGGATCTACTGTTCTGGGAAGCAGTTCAGTGGTAAATATTCAGTGGTCTGGTAGGCAACAAGTTCAATATGAGTGAATGGTGAGCTGCTGTCTAAAAGAAAGCCAACAGGATGCTGGGTTAAATCAACAAGGACATCATCATCAGAGATAAAGAAGTAATTATCCCCCTCTGTTTGGTGATTTTCAGGCCACACTTGGAATCCTGTGTTCAGTTTTGGTCCCTACTATACAAAAAAGATGTGGACTGGCTGGAGATGGTCAGGAGAAGTGCCACAAAGTTGGGGAGCCTGTCATATGAGGAAAGGCGGAGAGAAGTGTGGTTGTTCAGCCTTGAGAAAAGGCACAGGGAAGACCTTATCGCCATGTTCCAATATGTAAGAGGTGGTAAAAAGGAGATGGAGACTCCTTTTTTTACAAGGAGTCATAGGGAAAAGTCAAGGCAAGTTACTCCTAGGGAGATTTCAATTTGACACGAGTAAAATTTTTCACTATGAGAAAAATGGGCCACTGGAATAATCTCCCCAGGGAAGTGATGGATTCCTCGCCATTGGGTATTTTTAAAATTTGGCTGGACAAGATGCTGGGCCATCTTGTCTACACTGCAGTTTTGTCAAGAAAGGTTGGACAAGATGATCCTTGATGTTCCTTCCAACCTGGTATTCTATGATTCTATTATTAAGTTGTGTATGGAAAAGCTGCATAATATTTCTTTCTTGGTAATTCCAAGGGCTACTACTGAAATAGTCTTTCAACTGAAGCCTGGATGGAGACTGTGAAAGAAGCAACTGGATTTCTGAACAGCAAATTAGGAGTTTTCTTAGAAAAATATAAAGGCCTCAATACTGAAAATTCTGGTTGGTATGCAACACTTTGCAACTGATTTCTGAAAATGAAAGTAGCATGTTTGATTTATTTTTCAAGGTATTAAAGGAGACATTCTCACAACACTCAGTAATATATTTCCTTGTTCATCATATTTTTGGCTTTAATCCTAACTTGCATCTGTTTAAGCTAGATCATGGGTTTAGCCTTCCAAGTCCTGAAAAATGCAACATGACATGAATAGGAGAGCTCCAAATTGAATATAACATCAACATTTATCATAATCATATGGAATTTGATGAAAGCATCTTGATATTATTACATACATTATTTCATTGCTAATGAAAAAATGTATTTCTGTTCTTGCTTGTAGCAAAAAAAAGAGAAATGAATACAAGTGCAGTGGAAGGCAGTATGAGTTCCACCTGAATTAATAAAAAATAGAACACAAGGCTATTACTGTATTTGTCTTGGATGTTGCTACATGACTGCTGATTAAGTTACACTGCTCAAAACAAGGCAAAACATCAAAACATGTAAATGCTTGAATATATCCAATGACATTTAATAAGGCTTTCAAGGATGCAGCTAATTTTAGCACAGTACACAAAGCCAAGAAGACTGGAGTAGCAAAACAAGACTTGGGTAGACAACACTTGAGAGATTCAATGGTATCTGAAAATAATGCCCTGCCTACATTTTCAGGTGTGTTTTGATATCCCTCCTATCTTCTTATTCAGGTATTAGTCTTTCATGAAAAAAGGTTTTTATCCTGTCCCTGAGAATACAGGACATTCTAAATCCCTCTGAAGCAGGCCCCAATGGGGACATAAAAATTTAGTCTTTCACTGCTGATGCATTTAGGGAGAAAGAATGTCTATGGGGCAAAATATGAAGGTGTGGTGGTAGAATAGGCAGACGGATCAAGAAATGGGAGAATGATCATTGAAAAGATCCAGAACCACTCTCTGCCTTCTGTTTATATAGGAAGAGTATTAACAAATTCCTGTTACAAAGTAATGCAGAATCTTAGGCAGTAAAGGGCACATATAACCAGTATTGTGATATCTAGCTTTGTGCTGAAAGGGCATTCTCTGAAGCACCTGGTCAGTAGAAATCTGTTGACCATGGCTGCAGTTTAATAGAGCTCTTTCTCCACTGACAAAGGATGCATGGCTTGTATAGCTGAACTTCAAATGTAACCCAACTAAATCTCAACCCTACTAAAACATCCCTTGTTTTATTAGAACTGGTGGCCCAACTTTTGAGGTCTCTGTATGAGATTCCCTTCCACCAACAATCATTACGTGAACAGCTGTTTACTCCACTGTGACCTGAGATGAGTGTTTGTCCTTCACATTCTGTCCTGACTAAAGCATCTGTTCTAGAAAGATGTTTTGTGCAAAATCTTAAATGGACATGTAGTTAAAATACATTGGAGTATTGTCCACTGTGGGATATGCCCAGCCACTGCCCTGGAGGGATGTCTGCTGAGATAAGAGATTTCGCAATCACCCAGCAGGACTCCCTGGAAAGGAAAGGACTTTTGAGTCATGGTGAGGAAAAGTAGACCCACAATCCTTTGGGAGACCCTATGCAGATCATTCTGTAACCCACTGGTCTGTCCCAGACCCTCTGTAACCCATTGGTCCCCTTGCTGATCCCCTGTATCCCTATAAAAGAAGACAAGTTTGCCTCTGTGGAGGAGAGCTCGTCACTGGCCTTCCCTTCGCCGGAGGGAACCACCAATAAAGCTCCCTTCGTGCGGAACCAGCCATACGGGTCTTCTCGTCTCTCTCTCTGGTCTGGTTTGGCCTTAGAGGCAGCCCTGCAGAGCTGAGCTGAAATCACGAGCTGATAATCACTAAAGAGCTGATAGCTTCTGCAAGGGCTCCTCTGCCAGCAGCTGAGAGGAAGATACCAGACTTCGGGCAGGCGATTCCTTTCGGGACCATCTCCCCGGACCGGTCATATCTTCCTGGGTCGCAGCCACGGACCCCATCACCAGCTGTAATAGTCCACCTTATCACCTTCCTAACAAGCAAAACAAATTCCCACTGAGAACGAACATACAAATTGGAAAATTAAAGCATACAATTGCAAACAGAAAATACATTAAAATTAAAGAATAAACAGAGAATTTAAAATCCACAGAAACAGAAATATGGTGAAGAAAAAGAAATGGTATTTTGTGTGAGTGGCTCTGAGAAGCAGCAGGGAAAATTTAAATCCATGGATGCTCTGATCGCAAGAACAGCAAGTCCCAACATACAAAGCAAAATCTCCATAAACTGACAATTTCCCAACAGGCTTGTGATGAAAGCAGGATGCAACCTTAGGAGTCATTCTTGAAATTGAGATAACCAACATGGAAACATGTAGTTGATACATAAAAGTTAATGGTTTTTGTAGCTTGTTTTAGTAGACTAGACTTACAAAACACAACAATATTTTTACAGCCACATTTTCAAACTTAATTCCCTGAAACATTAGGAAAGATGTTTGTTTTTTCTCTGTGAAGAATAGAGATTGTTTTTATCCTGCCAGATCCTAGCCTTCCTTCTCACCCATCCACCAATGCCTTTTAAGCAGTACAAATGCTGAAGTCAGAGCTGACACTCACGATCTGCCCCCAAACGATGAAGATAGCACTGCAACTGAACAGCTACAGCATTTTTGAGATAATCACTGTGTTTAAATTTATCTTTGCTAATGAATAAAGACAATAGCATGGCAGATGGGACAAATCCACTTCATAGTTTAACGAGAAAATGCATTTATATATAACCTGATGTTATAAATGCTGAAATGCATCCACATGTGTATTGTTGAAGTATGTCCAGGAGAAGCTGGTCAAATACTTCAAAATACTCTTTATAAGCATTTGTTCAATTTTTGAACAGCCATTCAAATTAACTGTGCTTATGCACCTCATTATGCGCTGTTGATGAGCACTCGCGTTCCTATCAATAGTCTGGAAGTTCTAATCTTGAGAAAAAATAAAGAAAAGAATGGAGAATAGACATTAGTTTAATTTACTTTCTTCTAAGTTATTTCTGTTAAAAATGTAGACATTCAATAATTTTCTAGAAATAAGCTACTTTTACAGTATTTTTGCCATACATCCCAAAGTATACAAACAATTCATTAGCAGCCTTAGCCTGAACTTTGTTAGTATAAATTGTTGTTCAATACTTTTTAATGGCAAATAAATTTGAACACCTCAATATCCAATCTTTATGACTGTCTAGGCTGTGCTCAGTTGAGCAACAAGAAAAACATAGCAAGTGACTAAGCCACTATTGTTCTAACAAAGCCCTTGGGTTAATAGAGACTATTTTGACCTTATGGCACAAATTAACACTGCCTCAGGGTTCCTTTAATTTAGGCCACCCTGTAATAGCCTCTGGCAGTCAAGGATTATTGGATGAAAGCAAACCAGTTTGCTGTGAACAGAGGTTCAGGAGACTTTCGTTCAATTCTTGATGACACCACAGAGTCTTTGGGTGATATTAGGAAGTATTAAACTTTCTGTGCCTCCAGCAGCTGTAGGATGAAGCAGCAGTAGCATTTACATACTTTATAAACCTGCTATTTAAGTAATTTCACACATTTTTGGAAAATTTGAACATAAACCCTTAGGAGTCCATGAAGAGATTTGTCAGTCTTCGGTTGTCTGTGGCAGAAGAGTCCCTAACTCACAGCTGACTGCTTGGGTTTCATTACATGAAGGTTTTTTTGTTTCTACATGTGTTTTTAGCATGCAAAATATAGGAAGACATCCACAACCACCCATAAAACCCAGGTTTGTTAAAAATCCCTTGACTATATGCTTCCTTGACATAATACATATACCTGAATAATAGTCATAAAAAATATTCTGTGAATGGATTTGCACATACGCATGGATTATTTTTGTGGAATGCTAATCCCAAAGTCCAGCTTTTCTGATGTGTTGTAGACAACACACTGTTCAGGGAAAACTTCTGTGTGAAAGAACTTTGATACAATGGGTTGTGTGCAGATTCTGAAAAATAGAAATGTATACTTTGAACAGTTTTGTCATTCAGATGTTTATTTGGTTACAAAACTGTCAATTTTAACATACTGAATTTTGTATTACTCTATAGTTAACTAATTGCATTACTTCTAGTAATAAAAAAAGATTACAAAGTTTCAAATTTCATTGTTTTTCATTGAATTTTAAAGCAAATCCTCACTGATATTTCATCATATCTTGTATGCATGAATTCCATAAAAACGGAATGAAAAATTAGCTAACAGGTTTTTTTCTACAGATCGAGAAGTTATCCTTACTTAATTAGCACATACCCAATTAAATATTCTGAAGGTAATATAAATTAGTAATTTTCTTATTACCTATATTGTCTGCAAAAAGTAGCACATCATAAGATGGACAAAAAGTAATATCTGAGTTCTAAACATACTAGAGAGGATACATTGGGTACCTAATGCAAAGGAAACAGAAGAGGTGATGTTCTCAGGTATATAAAATATTTATGGGCTGACTGTAACATTGGCAGGAGTGACAGGTTGCACTCAAAATGCTTTAGACTTCCTTTGATTATAAATTGACATATGTCCAAAATTCTGTGCACTGGTATCTAGAGTGGAAATTTTCACTTTAACATAATGTTAGAAATCCTGTGGCCTTTTTATCTTGGAGAGAAATATATAAATATTTTTCTGGGGCTATTTCCACACAGTGTCTCTCTCATGCTTAAGGAGAACGGACACCAAAGGAAAATCTTTCTGTGTTTCAATTTTGAAATACTATTTTTGGAGTCTGATTTGCAGATTTTGAGCCTGTTATCAGTTCATGAATACTTATGCAAATAATTATGCAGAAAAATGACCTCGTTTATCATCCGAAGTCATGTTTGCCTGATTTCACCAAAAATAATCTGATCTCCAGTATAAATAGGAAGGGTATATGTGCTCATACCTGCATGCACATGAAAGCTGCTTTCAGCTTTATGCTTCAAATTTCTTCCCTGCAACAACTGAAATCACAGATGTTGCTTTGTAGCAACCACCCCTTCTTTCTTCAGTTACTTAAGCTCAGCAATAGTATTTATGAACTCTTGCAGGTTTACACTGAAATGACATATATTTTATGAAAATAACTTAAAACAAACCTCAAACTATCATATATACCTAGGCAGAGCAACATAATAAATGAAAAAGAATGATAATGCAGCTACATGAATAATGTTTTATAAGCAGCCATATATTCTACATATGAAGAGTAATAACTTTTTTATTATTTATACATTGCCATACGTGTACATAGGCGTCAAAGTCAAGGCCTGTAGAATAATTAATGAACCAAACAATAAATATTTTCGAAATGCTCAGAAGACCTAAGCTAACTCAAGTCCCAGCTGAGGAGGAAGGCAAGATTAGAGCAACTGGGGAGCTATGAGAAATCAAACATGCTATGGATGGAGCAGATATAGCCCAAGTGCACAGCTGTTCCATGTGCTCACAAAAAGCTAATGCATTAAATAGTTAATCTTTCATTAAGAGTGTGTAATCAGTTGGCATGATTTGCTCAACACACAAGAAAACTGGTGACTGCTCCCTTGAGACTGTAATTCCAAGCTTCAGCACTATCAGTCTTTGAGGTAACCTCACCTCTCAGTTTTAGATACAAAATATGACAGCTGCAATTTTGTTCTTTCTCAAAAGTATAAAGTAAAAGAAAGAGAAAAAAGAGAAAAAAAAAGGATAATATCAAGACAAACTATTCACCTTTGTTGGGACTGAGTGAGGATCAATACTGAGTTTGAAAAGACTTTGCAGATTAATCCATCAGCAGCACCTGCCATTTCAAAGGAGCAACAAAAGGTTAAGGGAACAAGATTAAGCAAGAATACTCTTCAGCTGTGACTCCTCCTTTGGGAAGATGCCTTTATTTGCTCACTAAAGGAGATGAGCCCAGCTCCTGGTGTTGGTGTTGATACTATAAGGAGGAACAAGGAGTGAGATGGGGGATGGGACTCCAGGAAGTCTCTTCCACTAGTTACAGCCACTGGGGTTTAATGCGATCTATAAACTCATCTGTCTGTTTACATACCAGCAAATGATACGTCTCTCTGATCCACTTACATTTTCAAGCCTAATGTATACACAGGGCACTGACGTTGTGTATACAAGACACAGAGATAGCTGGGGGCTGTGTGCTATCCCTGCTTTCACAGCACACTGTCACTCTTATAAATAAAGCATTCGCTCGGGAAAAGAGTCTGAGAGCTGGAGAGCCACATTGCGTGCAAATCCAGCTCACTGCCTGAGCTTCCTCGAGGTTGAAGCTAATCCTAACTGACATGTTACAGTAAAAGTACTTTATAAAATCAATATTAAATTCACAGCCTTTGACATCCTGGGACATCAAAGATAAAGGGAAAATAAGCTGTGGAGTAAACAGTCCTGCAGCTATGCCAGTTGCTCAAGGAGAGAGGCAAAGGAAGACACAGGAGACCATAGGGTAAATTAGTATAGTGCTAGTCATGTTTTTATACCAAGGTCTTGACATCAATGAAAACATTATCAAAACAGCACGCGAACTCTTACAAACAAGAAAAAAAATATTAGGAAAGACTCAGATACAAATTCATATAACCTTTTAAGGTTAAAGGGATACAATGCTACCTATGCAAGCCACATTTTTAGCTTTCTCTTTCAATAAATTATACCCAAGAGTGATAAGATAATAGAAATCTAATTATAAAACAATGTACCACTGAACTAAACAACTGGGCTAGAATTTGACTGCACAAGCCTAACATGACATGATCATTCCAGCTTTCTGTAATGTACACCTGTGTGTATTTTACAGTCATCCAGGCTGACATACAGCCAGCCATCATAATGTTTATGTTATGGGTGTGAAATACAAATTGTGTTGAGTCAAGAGGAGGAGAGCTTGAACGATAGTGGAGCTACTTGCCTGTTTAATCCCAAATTCTGTCTTTCGTATGTAGAATGACAGTCATGATTTATACTTTAAAACGTTACACTGGCCATGATCAAGGGTAAAAGGAGGACCAGGATCAGCTCAAAACTGGAAAATCTCCCTTCTTCACCTCTCGCTATCCTCCTCAAGCCATTTGCAATTGATGAATAAAAACAGCATGAGCTCTTGATACAAGGTTGTGTAAGTCAAGATGGTCAGTTGGTAAGTTCTTACTGGAGAATTTCATTGTGTGAATTGAAAACATTCCTTGACATTTTGTGGTTTTTGTGTAGTCAAGTTTGTACCTCTAATGGGTCTTGGTGGTACTTGCATCAGTCTTAAGAACAGACATCTGATATGCAAACACTTCTAGTGAGAATAGGCATCGAAAGAGTAGAAAACTTAAATATTTGTACAATGAAATTTACTAAAACTGTAATTTAAAAACAACAGTATTTGACTTTTTACAGGAAACCACTACGGAATTTTTACTCAAAATGACAGACTAGCTTGCTGTACCACATAATACTGCTACCAGCCATTACCCTCTGGTTAGTATTTATGATGAGCAACTGTTACGGTTTAGGAAAGAAAGAGAAAATTAGTATGTTTACTAGAAGTAAATATGGAAAAGAAGGCAGAATAACAACCGTTTTTATTTAATGTGTCTTCAAGAAAGAAATTTCTTTCCTGATGCTTAGGAGGACATGTAATTTCAACAGTATTCAACCCTGAAGTTAGCAAGAACTAGATACCTAAAATTATTCTGAATAGCCTAATTGCAAATATTTAAGGACTAGACTTAAGGGGAGAGAACTGAAGGAGTGATGCAGTGAAAGAGATAGACTTGATAGTACTGATAAAGGAAGAAGCCACCTCACCTCTCTCTACAGAACATACACATTTTCAGACATACAAATAAATACAAGTTTTTCTAGTGCTTAGAGCTGATGACAACATTTAGGAAATGATAATTAAGAGGTGAGAATCAAAAGAAAAACTAAAAGAAAAAAAAAGAAGAAAAAACCCCCAAAACCCCCAAACCAAAACAACCCATAGCAAAGAAAATACCAGAAAGGTCAGTTCTATCATCTTCTGTTAGCACACGTCTGTGATGCAGAACTGATTTTACTAGAAGGAATAAAATCTTTGTCAGCAAACAGGAGGGAACCATTTTAATAGCCATTAAAAGACCAAACCAACATTTAGCCTAAGGCTAGCATCTTCATTTGGGAAATAAAAAAACCTCTCACTGCCTCTTCTAAATATACTGCTGGGTCTCAGTGACCAACAACTGGTAATGGCATCTATGGCTGCCCTTTTGGACCGTTCATGTGCTTGGCAGCACGCCAATTTTAGAGTTAGGAGAGCCAAAAGCTGGGTTAAACAATTACTTTATGCATTATTTTACCCTTGTAGAATAAAAAAGCAAATATGGTGATTGCCAGAAACCAATGCTTTTCAGCTTGCTTTACTCAGCGGTATAGGAGATTCAGTCCAAAGCGATCTGATACTTCAGAAGGCACTGAGTACATCTGGCCCTATGGAAGACCCATGATGAGAGAGTTGCGGGTAACACATAACTTGAAAAGTACTTCTCACATCAAGAGGAAACTCAAGAAAACAAAGAAATTTTTTAGAACAGAAGGGAAAGTAGGTATTTATTAAACCAATTCAAGATTCAAACAAGTAATTTGAGTTTTTGAGAAAGATTTCCTTCATGTTGCTTAATGTAACTACTCGCAACAAGAGAAAGCATTCCTACTGTCATGGGTTAGCAAGCATAGTCCCAGAAGTGATGTTCTTGCAAAGGGGTGCTTACAGCTTCCTCTGTGACCTAACAGAACCTATCAGCTGGCCAGTTTGAATATGGACAGTTCTTTGAGCCACTTAAAATTCTGACCTCCTCTGTGATCCACACTTAAGGATAGAAAACCCCGAAGCAGAGTCTTGTTGGGGTAGCTCAGACTACTCTTGGTCTGAGACCATCTAATGTCAGTCAAACCAGTGCCATCCACTGGGTGGATTTCCCTGCCCAGGACAGTGGGTGGGAAGGCGGACCAGAGGAGATAACTGAGGTCTAGGTCACCTCCCCCTGGGTGGCTCCCAATCCCAAATTACCTCCCCCGGATCCAGAAAGTTCTCCCTTTCTTAGTTGTTAATTGGTTCCCTGTTGTGACTCCCGCCTCCCTGTTTTACCCATTGGTTCTGGAAAATTGTATCCTCCCCTCTGCTTGTACCCCACTGGTTGTTTTCTCTTTCCCTGCCTTGCTCTGCCCCCTCCCCCCCCCCCAAGGTTGTGTACTGTTCGCCTCAGGGTCTTTTTCTGGTCCCTGGACCCTCTGGCAAATAAGCCTGCTGGAACCCACACCAGAGGCCCCTCTCGCCTTCTTTGCTTCCGGGCTGACGCGGGCCTAATCCAGCGGCCACCTGATGTATCTCCTCCGAATAGGAGCCAGCGCATGCATCCATCTTGTGCCCATCCCACTGAGTTGTCCAGCGAGGATGCTGTGGAGGCTAATGCTGAGTCCCCTCTGCCCGAGGGCACACCGAGGCTTGTGATAACAAGCCCGAGATTGCATTAGAGTCTCTGTCTCTGTCTCGTTTCCGGTGCTGGCACAAGGTGGCTGCGGGCCCCGTGGGGGGGCCACGGCCATCCTGGAGCTGATGGGCCCTGTTCTACCTGGAGAACCCCCCTCCGCCCCCTGTCCCATGGCCCTGCTGTGGACAGCCAGAGTGGCTCGGCTCCCCTTCTCCAGTGCGGCCAAGATTCAGCCGAAAGCTGTCCACTGCTGTCCGGCAAAAGATCATGTGACCGACAGCGATAAGCGACATTCCAGCTGCAAGGCCTAGGTGAGATTAACCCTTTTAGTGCTCTGAATAGCTGAAAACCTGAGGGAGAAGAAAGAGGAGATGCTTAAAGCTGAAATTCTGTTGTAAAGCTATGATGTATCAGAGTACCCATTGTAATTTCATGAAGGCATGGGGGGGGTGGAGTGTTCAACTTGTACTTGAGAGCAAAAGCACCTGTGCTGAGATAGGCAGATGCTGACACAGCTGTAATTTAATGAGAAATTTGAACAGGGAGAGATGGAAGTGATGAGGACTTTTGCTCCAAATGGAAAAGGACAAGACCTCAGTTCCTAGAGATGCTCCCAGAGACAGTCCTAGAGATGAAGATGAGGAGGACCCTTTGCTCCCAGGGAAGGAGAAGGGCCTCTGTTCTTAGAGATGAAATGCTCCCAGAGATGGGTGAAGAGAACTTTTGTTTCTGAACGGCTCAACCTTAAAGTTGTACCCCAGTAATTCAGGAGTGGACCCTCGAAAGTAGTTGTGGGAAAAGCTGCAAGTCGTGGGAAGGGACTCACATGCGAGCAGAGAACCAACCTGGGCGGCTGTCTCATTGTGATAATGTTTTCATAGCATGGGCGAGAGACTCCTCTTCCTAAGTAGACTGAACAAGGTTATTATGGAAGTGGTAACAGACTGAACATCTCAAAGGTTGTCTTTTTACATTGTCAGTGGGAGAAGGGAGAAAGGTGGGGGGGGAGGAGAAGTGTTCTCAAGGTGTGGTATGATTTTTTTTTTCTTCCTCTTCTTTTAGGTCTGTTAATAAACTTCTTTATATTCTTTCAAGTTTGGTGCCTGCTTTGCGTTTCTCCTAATTCTTATCTCACAGAAGGTAAACAGTAACAAGTATTTTGGACCAAACCACTACATGTTGTATTAAGGACTTACCTTTTTTTGTGTTCTATGTGATGTTTTGTGTGTTATAGAAATGACAAACCCAATTATCTTCATGTACAAAAATAATATAAAATGTATTAGATATTTGATTTTCTTGAGGCGTCAGCACTGTTTATCTTACTGAGTGCTATAGCTCATATCATAAATATTTTTATTATGTTCTGTATATATTTGCACACTGCACTTATAATCACATCTTAACAGCTCATAGCAATGTACTAAGCAACGAGAGTAACATCCATTACAGATTATTTACATTTTCATTCCCTGGAGAGAAGACGCATATACAGCCAATGCCTCATTTTTGTAAGGTTGATTGGATACTTTTTGGTGGTGTTTTGCTATGACATTTTTGGATGGATCTTTTTGTTGGATGTATTTGCTTTCTTTTGCAAATTTCCATGGTGCTGTACACTTAGGTTAGAGATAGCAGTGTAAAAGTAACAGATCTTCTCTTTGGATGGAAGTTTTCTACAGCTGCTGCTTTTTTTCCCCTTTGCAATCATTCCATGACAGATCAGTTCTTTAGAATATTTTGGTAGTTTTGATGAAGATACGTTGATGGTCATTCAATAGACTACAGTGTGCCCAAGAGGTTGAAGGTTAAATATTTCTCCATAGTGAAGAATAATTTGTATATGGTAAGCTAAATGACTCCAAATAGCTCTGTTTTACAGTCTTTCTGAGGCAAATGTAATGTAGAAGTCTGTTCTTTCAGGTCCAGGGTCTGATTTGATCAGTATACAATCATAGTCCCTACCTGCAATTTGGAGATTGTACAACAATGATTGTGTGTCAGAGGAAACATTTTAAATACAAAGTACTTAGACCATCACTAGCTGGAGTTACTACATTCATGCCTGATGACAGTTTGATTTTAATTGGACAAAAGTTTGCCTAGAAAACATCCTTGACTATGTAGCAGAGAGGGGTACCATTACATGTTGAAGTAATAGAGGAGAATTATACTTCTGCTTGTTCCTTCAGGAAATAACACTTCAAATGAAATGTCTTCTGCAAAATGTCCTGGAGGGTATAACAATATGCTCAACATAAAATAGATATGCAATAAATATTCAAAACATTACACAACATTACTATTCATATAATCACAAATGCTTAATTGAATTGTTCACAAATAATTTATTATGGCCTCTCAAACTGTTTTTGTTAGACTTAGGTAAAACCTTAAGATAGTAAATCCATAAAATAAAGAATTTAGCACAAAAAACCTAAATGTACTTAATATTATATTTCATTATTTTTTTCTGTAATATTCAAATCTACTGGGCTCTATCTCTTCCAAGCAAGTTTTGAATGAATGTCTTAAAGTCATCTCTTGACCAGCAGGAAATTATCAAATAAAAAATTCCTGTAGCATGCAAAAAAAAATAGTATCTGCTTCTGCTTTGCATACCCACTTCTTTGGCAATACTAGTAATGAGAGGGGAGACAAGAGATTCAAATGTAGGATTCTGTTTTATATTGCATAATGCTGTTTTTAGCTTACCAAGCCATGGTTATTTATGGTTCATTTCCAGGTAGTCATGCATAAGAATCTCAGCTATAAAGTCTATGAACTGCAGTGGACTATTGTGCTAACATAATACTTCATATACTGATAAGAACACAGATGAACCAAAGTGTAATTTTTCATTACTACAAACTGGTACACAGAAGTGGCCCAAATTAGGTGACACATTATTATAGCACTTATTAAAAAGTCAAAATTTGCATATTATCATTACAGATTCATTATTCAAAAATATGTAAGATAATGAGGCTATACATAGGGCATCACAACTGTACCCCACTATCACTGAGTTGTAATTAAATAATGGGGATCTGAACTGAAATTCTTTGGTTGAGCTGTGTGTCGGAAGCCCATATTAATAATTATACTCTTGAATAACAATTATCTACTTATACAAAAGCTTGTTTCTTCCTGCAAGGGATGAATTAAATACAAACGAGAAAACATTTTTCTTTTTGACTGAAATAGTTTCTATCATGTTATTTTTTTAAATAGCACTTTTTCAGATTGTGAAGGAAATATTATCCCTTCATCACTGATGACCGGTTAAGTCATAAGTCTCTACTGTGTAGATTGTTCATTGATGAAATATTAATGTGACCTCAAATATACTGGAAAATTTAAACTATTTGTGAATTGCTAACAGTGAATCTCCTTCTAAATAACACAGTCTCTATGGTATCTGTACTTCTATAAGCCAAAAATTAGCTAACAGTCAACTTTATTGGTATAATCAGTCAAATATGTTAAATGCAACTATGTCATAGCATCTTGCCTATTTCAATCTGATATTCAATTAATAAAAGAAATAAACGTATATGCAGATGACACATTCTGTGTTTAAAAGTGTTCACAGCTTCAGATCTCAAAATCATTGTTTAATCCATTTTCCTCTCCATGTTTCCTTTTTCATTCCAGGATTCCTTCTGCATAACCAAAAAGTATGAAGTGCAGAAGTCTAGAAAGGTCCTTTTGCAATGCGTATCATTGTGCACATATTGTAGCAGTGAATTCTATTCACTCACATGAGTAGCATCACCAAGAACACTTGCTGGAGCAAGTGCTGTTGAATTTGCGTGAAGGCTGTAACTTCCTTCCAAAATATTAATGCATTCGAAACAGTGCCAGATGAAGGCTTTTTTTAAACAAAACACTCAAAAGCATTATAAAAATATTAAGTCTAAACCATAAAGGTCAAAACTTCCTCCATGCAAGTAATACAGTTTTTTGCTTTCACTTGCTTTCATAAAAAACTCAAAAACAGAACACAGAAAGCAGAACAGTCTGTCCTCCCATAGTTACCTCAAAAGCAAAAGAAAGATAAACACTTTTAAGGAAACAAAATCTAAGAAACCTAGGCATGGATTTCTGATCCAGAATTAGAAAATGCCAGTCTTGGTTTGCAATCCAGTCTGCGTCAGCAAATGAAGAGAACTACTGCTTTACCTCTGTCTAGTGAAGATAGTTTCCATGCAGTTTGTTAGAAAATGATGGTCACAAAGAATACTGATTAGGCTTCATGTTTGCTTAGCACCTGCCCCCCCCCTCCCCCCGCCCCTCCAGTGTTTCTTATATGTTCTGTTAAGTACTATAATGTAGTACTTAACAAAACATTTAAGAAACTCCAAATTTGAATCACTCAGGGTCATGTTGAAACCTGTACTGACATTTCCTTTGCTGTCATTGTTACGTGTACAAACTTCACTGGTTTTAGATGCTTTTAGAGCTGTCTGTATGATGTTCTCATACTCATCAATCCCTAATTGGACTAAAGTCTCATGTGGGTATGTATACCTGCAGTCAGCTTGGTCTTTTGTACCAGATCCCCTCAGTTGTGTTTTACTTCTTTTTATTTTGATTCCGCTTGAAATAGATTGTTAGACTTTTCAGTGGTAACCAAACTTAACGCATTCTGGTGTAATAAAAATACTGAGAAAATAGTTTTAAGGATTAGAATCCCACGTTATTTGTGGGCTACCAGGAAACATCATGTAAAACTCCTTGACTGAACTTAAGACCAGACTTCCCCAATCACACTACCACTGTGCCAGTTTCATAAAGGAGCTTTCTCCTTTGGTTTCTTACCCACTGTCTTAAGGACAAAGGGAGATCAAAGCACTTCCTCAGAAGTTTCCTACATAAGTATTTCAAGGTCTTTGTAATTTTTCCAGAAAAAAATTTGGTATAGCTGACCTCTAGTAAAATATTTGTCTGAAAGCAATACTGAGCACCAGAGTTTAAGTGAATAGTCCTGAACTAAATCAATACCAAATACTTCTGAATCCTGATGAATTGTTACACAGCAGTCTTAATCAACAGGAAAACTGAGTCTCAGGAAGCTTGGGTTTTACTTCTGTCTCTGCCATTTTTCTGCTCAGTGTGATTTCAGATCACTTTGCATCTCTTGTGAATTCTCCCATGTGTGGCCTACCTTGTCTGTTTGAATTGAAAGATCTTTGGGAAGAGAGCTTGCTAAATTTCAGTTTTGTGGCTAAGCCAGCAAGGCTCTGTGTTCAACTGTGATTTCTAATCTCTCCTGCCATAAAAAAATGTAAGAATGTACTGTTTGCCAGAATGAGGAAGTTGAATGTTAACCTTAGATGTATTCCTTAAAGAAGAAATCTACTGCAAAGAGCAATTACTTCAATTAAAATGCAATCCTATTATTTTTCTCACATAGACTTAAATCAGCTATTAACTGGTGAAAATATTTTGTAAGGAGTCAAGCGCATTATTGCCACAGAATCACAGAATCATTTAGGTTGAAAAAGAACTCTGAGATCACTGAACCCAACCTTAGACCATGTCAACTAGACCATGGCACTAAGCACTACATCCAGTCATTTCTTGAACACCTCCAGGGATGGTGGCTCCATCATCTTCCTTTGGCAATCCATTCCAGTGTTTAACAACCCTTTCCATGATGAAATTCCTCTTGATGTCCAACCTAAATCTCCCCTGGCACAGCTTGTGGTCTTGTCCTGTTGCCAGTTTCCTGGGAAAAGAGGCTGACCCTAACCTTTACTTTCAGGCAGTTGTAGAGAGTGATAAGGTCCCCCCTCAGCCTCCACTTCTCCAGGCTAAACACCCCCAGATCCCTCAGCTGCTCATGACTTGCCCTCTAAATCTTCATCTTATAATTTCATTTGTAGTATTCATATCATGTCATCTTCATTTGTAATATTTCTGTTAGTCTTATCTGTTTTTTCTTATGGTAACTTACAGTAAACTCTTACTGCATCAACTTTTAAAATACAGTAAATACAGAAAATCATTAGAAATAGTAAATACTAATGATTACTGCCATTTCATGCAATTAGCTGAAAAATGGTTAATTTTATTGGGTTTAAAACCATATCAATTACATATTAATTTAGAATGTGGGCATTGAGAAAGGCAGTTCTACATAAGAAAGGGACAGAATCTTTGCTATTAGTAATATGGATCTCTCTTCACATATGGAGGCATTGATTATTTATATAAGTGTACAGGTAATTAACAACAGGTGTTATTAAACAGCTGTATCTGGAGGAAACAGACCTACAGATTTAACCCTATCTATAGACTGATGCAATTTTGATTTATTGCCAATAATATTTTGATATAAAAGTAGTTTGTAGCCTTCAGAAACAGAAAAAAACCTGCCAAGGCACTTTAGGGTATTTTAGCACATGACAGACATTCCTTTTTGAGAAGTGCTTGCAGCAATTTAATTTAGAATGTGTTGATATTATGCATAAGATCTTCTTTGCTATTTGATGAACAACTTCCATGTATTTCAGTTCACTAGGAAAGAAGGAGAGTCCATTGTAGTTCCTGGCATGCATCAGAAAGAGAACTGCCAGCAGATTAAGGGGCATGGTCCTGTCTCTCTAGCCAGCCCTTGTGAGGCCTCACCTGGAGTACTGTGTCCAGTTCTGGGCTCCTCAGGACAAAAGAGACAAGCAGTTCCTGGAGAAGGTCCAGTGGAGGGCAACAAAGATGATTAAGGGACTGGAGCATCTCAGCTGTGTGGAAAGGCTGAGGGAGCTGGGCCTGTTCAGGCTCGAGAAGAGACAACTGAGAGGGCACTTCATCAATATCTGCCAGTATCTGAACGGAGGGTGTCAAGAGGATGGAGCCAGGCTTTTCTTGGTGCTGCCAAGTGATAGGACAAAAGGCAATTGGCAGAAACTGATGCACAGGAAGTTCCACCTGAATGTGAGGAAAAGCTTTACTGGGTGGGTATGCACTGGAAAAGGTTGTCCAGAGAGGTTGTGGAGTCTCCCTCCCAGGAGATGTTCAAGAGGTATCTGGACATAATCCTGTGCCATGTGCTCTAGGATGACCCTGCTTGAGCAGGGAGGTTGGAGCAGATGACCCACTGTGGTCTGTTCCAGCCTTACCTACTCTGTGATTCTGTATAGAGCTTAGTGTTCAAGAACTTTCTAATGTTTACTGATCATATAATTTATCTTTTTATTTAGTTTCTGGGTTTTTCAATTATTTTCCAGATCTCAGCTATATTATAGTTTTCTATGAATTAGTGTAGCATTCAATTCTAAGTGGCAGGCTTACCTATTGGGTAAATTCCCTGAAACTTCACATTATAATGCAATTTCTCCATGTCTAATCACTCTGAAACTGTATGTCTTTGAGCTAAATTGTTTTACATGAATGTTGTTTATCTTGTGAAATTTTGTTTCATTTTGTTTCAAAATTTCATCCAGAGCTGTAAAACTTCTTGTAAGCGAGAGACTATCTGTTATATGTAGCTGTTGTATTTTAGAGCTCCTCATCTAGGCAATGGCATTTGTTGAATAATATTTCTTCTGCTACCCCTTCAAAAATCTGACCAAATGCGACACTATTATCAAAGACTCAAATGAACTTGCCCATTGTCTGTAATGTTAGTAGAACTAAATTTCTACTATTTTACAATTGATGTTTGCTGAACATGCAGCACGTTGGGAACATGCTGTAGAGCACTTGCTGCAATTGCTATTACTAATTGCTTAATGGAGGAATGGGGTTCAGCTCTGGTACTATATAGACATTATTTTATTTGTGCTTCAGTGAATTACCTAACCACATGGATGAGAAAGAGGTAGAGATAAAGGTCAGACAAAGTACTAAGTAAGAAACCTGGGGAGCTGGTGCTAAAGAGGCTTAAAGCTGCGAAGGGGAGTGAAAGTGACCAAATAGGAAAACAGGTTACAAACTACAAAAATGTCTAAGTATTATGCTATTCAGACAGTGAAGAAAAACTTAAAAATATAATAATGTACGATATACAGAGCCCAGTCGCTCAGGGCTCTGTTTTGGAACTGGTGCTTTTCCATATGTTCATTGACAACATAGACAGTGGAATCAAGTGCACTGTCAGGAACTCTGCAGATGACATGAAGCTCAGTGGGGCAGTTGTGGATGCCCCATCAAGGCCAGGCAGGATGAGGCCCTGAGTAACCTGGTCCAGTGGGTGGCATCCCTGCTCATAGCAAGGAGGTTGGAATTAGATGATCTTTAAGGTGCTTTCCAGCACAAAATATTCTATGATTCTATGACTCTATGATATAATATCATTGTAACAGCATATTGTAATGGCTAGAAACTGGAGAGCAAGGAAGGAGTGAGGTCTGAAGGATATGGGGAGAAATATAAAACAAATACCATTTTCAGAATGTACAAGGAAATTCGTTATTAGTCTGTATACTGTATAGTCTGTTGATAAGCATGTCTTGTGTGCTGTCAGTCTTTAGAGTAGTTCAGTTACTTCAATGGCTTAAGCAGCCAAAAAATTTTCAGGGGATCTAAAATAAGAGATTCATCTTGGTCCTGGGAGTCTGATTTGCT
This sequence comes from Coloeus monedula, assembly GCF_965178545.1. Classification (NCBI taxonomy): domain Eukaryota; kingdom Metazoa; phylum Chordata; class Aves; order Passeriformes; family Corvidae; genus Coloeus; species Coloeus monedula. The sequence goes on along the minus strand of NC_138786.1, from coordinate 37,142,444 downwards.
TGAATGGCAAGTATTTACCTTTGCAATAGAAGGGGTTGGGCTATAAAAATATAAATTATACTATAAATAATTCTATACAACAAATTATATATACTATAATAAATAGTATATATTTATTATATATACTATATATAATAAATATATATAGTATATATAATATACTATATATAATTTATATTATAGTATATATAATATACTAGATATAATTTATATATTATATAATATATATAGTATATATATTATATAATATATAAATATATACTATAATAAATATGAAAAATTACTACATATGAGAAATGAAGATGGGATTCTCTGATTAGGGACTTTTATTTTAAAAGCTGCGTTTCCCTTTTCTCTCTGCCTCTGTCAATTTCCCACCTGTAAAATGACCCCCGGGGTCAAAAGGACCAAATGAATACAAATTAACTGTTGCATGAAATAGCCAAACAGCACAGTAATGAATGCCACAGAAAAGACATAATGAATTCTGTCTTCTACGTAAAGTTTAAAAAATGAAGAGTAAGAAAGTCATAGGGCCACACACTGAACAATGAGCAGAAAACAAAACTCTAAATAAATGCTCATTAAGAAAGTATTGTCCATCCTCTGCAGGGAATGTGACAAGAGTCCTGTGAAAACCAGTGTTTGTGATGCTTTACTTAAGCAAAATATTACCATGACATGCAAGGGGAATGATGGTCAAGAATTAGATTTCTGCAGGCACCTTTACACCAGCCATACTGAAAGTTTTGACTGCCTGAGTTTGAATTTCCATGTATTTTAAATATTTTTTATGGTTTAATATTACAGGGTATTGATTTACAACACGATAGATGATGGAAAATTGCCCTAAATAGCATGGTTCCATTTCATCTTAAAATACATGTTTTGATAATTGTAAATATATTCTGTTGTTTGTATACTGTTATATTAAATAAAATTGGCGAGCATCAGTACTAAAAGGTCTTTTTTTTCCCCTAAAATATCTGTGTTTTAGAGAGTTTTAGAGTGCCAAGAAGACTATGCACTCTGTGGCTGCTTCCAGCTCAATTTCCTGAACACCTATTGCAACTCATCTTTGTGCCCCTTTTTAAGCTGTCAATGCATGTGATATCTGACCTACTTTTGGGAACTTTCTATGACACGGAACCCTTCACGACCCACAAAATAATGAAAAGCTCTAATTCTAATATAATCACAAATCTCAAAAAAATGCAAGTAAAATGATTAATCTCTGTTCTTCTTGCTTTGAAACAGAGCTGCAGACAGGGGCAAGAAGCAGCAGTGATCTGCACATATCATCTGTTCAGCATTCACATTGCTTGGCATTTAAAATGTGTACGCTACTCCAGATGCACTGACCTGGAGGTTTGTGTATAGCACAGGAATGTGAAAAAAAAGAAAAATTCCCATATAGAATAAATTATCAGGCAACTGGAATTTTATACGCAATACTAGCTGCTTGCTTGTATTGTTAAAACAACAACTAAAATATGATAATTTAGCAGTATCTAAAAATGATAATGAAGACGATGACTCATCTACATATTCCAATGTTATTTCTATTACTGGTTGTATACAGAAGAAAGATATTTCAAATAATTTCTGAATAGCAGATCTTTGATTTCAATAATTTTCGGGTGCTCCAGATGTTAATTACTGTTTAATTTGCACAAATAGCCTTGCTTAAGCTTGACCATATTTTCTGAAAGTTTGTATTATTTATTCTTTCTAAAAAATATACCATGAACAGGTATTTATTCCACTAATGTTCTGGATAAATAATTTGAAATCCAGAAGACTGAATATTTGCCCTTTTGATTTTGACTGGAGAAAACTGTCGTGTTTTGTGATTTATGTGAGGATGGATCACTTAATAGGATACATCAAAGGAGTGATCACATTTGAAAGGATTGAAGATGTACTTAAAAAAGAATAATCATTGTTATTTGGTAAGATACCTTTTTAAAAATAAAAGCATATTTACTCCATAATGTCCACCTTTAACTAAGAAAATAATACCCTAATGAATAAATGTATCAAAATTGGGCTCTGTGGGATTTCTTGCAATCTCCTGTCAAGCATCTGTTACTAGCCATTACAGGAAACAGGATACTGAACCAGATGGACCATCAGTCTGTTTTGAGGGAATAGTTTCTGATGCAATACCAACACTTAAAGTAAGTACATCAGCACAAATTTGCTTAGAAGGCCCAATGCATACAGTAAAAAAAACCAAACCAAAACAAAACAGTATATACTTATTAAGAAAACAAGGCAGGAAGATAATTCTACAGATGATCAGAAAATGAGAAAAAACCTGTTAAACAAAATCTTAAAATGAACAAAAAATGCAGAGAGTTGCATTTTTTTCCTTACTCTGCTGGTTGGCAGATTAATTATACCTCTACTATGAAAGGACCACCAAAAAACCAATTCCTTTAAAAAACGCCTTTCCCTCAGAAATAACAACCCAGAATAAAATGTAACGTTTGTTTTCATAGTTTTGTAATGTTTCTGAGAAAAGTTAGTGGAAGTGAGCTTTACTCATGTTAGCTATGGTCTCCACGTAGATCTTAAAGTGGGAGCTTGCTTATTTGAGGCCCATGTTATTGAGCTTATATTAAGACTGTTATCTTAAAACATGGAGTTTATTAAAAAAAGAAGCAGAAAAGTGCATATTAATTTGAAGATGAATTGCAGTGTCTCATAAAAATTGAACGGTTTACATCCTAATTGCATGCCTTCCCTTTGAGGAGTTCATCTTTCTGTACTCAAGGCCAGCTTGCTGATAAAACACATTATGAGGAAAGAGATGGAAGGAGCCTCTGCCAAAGGTCTCCCCAAAAGTCTTCTAAAGAGCTTCAGCAGGGCTCTCTGCTGAGTTTTGCACTGTTGGTTCCTGCTTATCCTGGAGTGGGGTAGAAGTCATGCCTATGTCAACACCTAGAGGTACCCCATCAAGCCAAACCTTAACCCTGACCTGCAGTTTGACTTCCTGGTTTTATGTCTGAGTTCTGCAGACTTGGCTGGAGGCACTGACCCTGTGTCTGATCCAGGACAGGATCAGCGCCTCCATGTATTTGGACCTGATCACCTTCACAGATTGACCTGGGACCTGCTTCATCATCAAGAACTTGATTACTGATTTGGATCCTTAGTTGCAATTGATTACCCTTGCCAGAGTTTCTCTGCTTGCCTTGTTCTGGTGCTGTGAGACCCTTGTCAGTGAGACCTCTGCCTTCTCATTATGCTCAGCTTTTTGGCTTCCCTGCCCCTGCAGGTCAGCCTCCTCTTACTGCTCCCTGATATGGAGCTACTGACAATTTCCTGCAACAGATGTTAATGGAATCTGGAAAAGGAGAACAATGCTAAATGCAACAGAAGTCTGATCAACATTTATCTGGAATGGACACAATCTCCTTGACAACTGGACACAGAAGAAAGTCTAATCTATAAGGAATATCTCCTCATGTACATATGGGAGAATATTTGCAGGCACACCAGAGCTTATTCCATCAACAGTGCTCTAGACAGATGTGAGCTGGTTGCTAGGAAAAGACACACTAGCTCCATCTTTTTAATCCATTAAGCTCAGATTGAAAGCAAAGTGTATTTTCTTCAGCACTGTACAATGCTAGCCATCCAGAGGTATGTGATTGCAGAGGTTTTTGATGCACACAGGACCCTGACATTTCTAGACCTTACTCCTTTTTCTCACCAGTACTCTTAACATTGTTCAGTGATTCTGGTAGCTTTCTTTCTCTGTCAATCTCTTGATACTGTTTTAGCCCTAGTAAATTTTATGATCTTATATATATGATGAGCAAGGAAGAAGAACCTCTGCAGCACTGGGGGCTTTATCTTGCTGGATCTTCTTTCTCCCTCCCAATCTTCATTAGACATTGAGAATAAAAAAATTCTGCATGTTAAGAAAAGTTCAAAGGTAAAAAAGAAACTGTTTAGAAATAAACATTTTCTAGGCAATACATTTGTAAATTGGTATAATAAATGGTGTGGAATATTGATTTTGAAATGTTTATATGTGCTCTTTAAGATTACTCAAATCTATTTAGTGCTTAACACTGACTGTTCCATGTACTTTGTAGTCTCCTGTAGTCATGATTTTTAGTTTATTCTGTGCCAATCTGACATCACAGATAGCCTTTCCGTCTTGAAAATACTCCTGAGGGGTTCAAGATACAGAGGTCTCAAATTAGGCATGTAATTACCATGGATGTGGGCACAACTAGCTTTGTTTGAGAAACATACTAATTTTTGCCCTGTATTTGCCTATTTCCCTATATTTCCCTGTTTTTTCCCTATATTGTAATTCTAAAGCTATTTTATTATTTTTATGAAATTAGGGGGTTAACAGTTCTATTGAGCAATATTACTTTCTTTTCTTCATATGAAACTATTATTTTTTAGCTGAATATAGCCTAGTGAATTGGAATTCAGAGCACATGAAGTAGATCTTAAGTATACTAATCACATTTCATATTTAAAGAACATCCTCCTTAGTCTTTGGAGGAAAACTGAAATTATACATCAGCGAAAAGAGAGTTTTATTTCTATAAATCCACTAAATCTTCCGCTGTACCTCCAAGTTTGTAATTGGTTACAATACACAAAAGTCTAAGAAGTCAGCACCTCTCCCAGTCAGACTGATGTCCAGCTGGTGTCAGAGTAATGGCCTCCTTGGAAGTCAAAATGTCTCTCCTTGTTTGTCTGCCTCCAGTTTTTATTGCTGAGTGTGAAGCTGTATTGTAAGAAATATATTCCTTTGGCCAATTTGCGTCAAGTGTCCCAGCTGTGTCTCCTTCCGACTTCTTGCCCATCCCCATCTGTAGACAAGCAGAAGGCCACACTGTTCAGCAACAGCCAAAACATTGACATGTTATGAACACTGTTATAGCCACAAATCCAAAAAGTAGCACCAAAAGAGCTGCTCTGAACAAAGCTAACTCTATCCCAACCAGACACAGCACAGACTGGAGTTAAAATAAACCTGGTTTTAAAGTTTTTTAAAAGATCTCTTACACAGAAAGGCCCACTTCAACATTAAGCTACAGGCTATATTCCAAATTTAAATATTCCTCAACTGGCACAATGAATGTGAGAATGGAGCAAGAAATTTTCAGTGATGAGCAATGTAGTGAGACAAAACGAAATAGTTTGTGGAATGAGAGCATTTAGAAAAGATTTGTTGAAATTGGTTTGTAGCAGTAGCTGTAACAATGTGGGAGGTAATAACTTTCCTATTTAAATGACATTTTGTACTTAATGAGATATTCATGGAATTTGATGAATTTTAAAAGCTGCTTTTTTTAGGACAAGATTTTATTTAACAAACCAAACAAGTTTTTAAATATTGATGTTATTATTACCGCAAAACACTGAGTAATAATTCACACATAGAAAGTGATATTTAAATGTGTCAGTTTAATATCAAAACAATTACCATAAGAGATATCTCCCTTTGATAGGTTAAAGATGTAAGAAAAAAGTGGCATCATGGTCTGAATATAGACCTTAGAGCAAGGAATTGCACCTCAGTTCAAAATACAGGCTCCTTCAATTACCTCAGGGAGATCACAACTTTCTCTTTTGTTTCCCTACAACTAACAGAGGATAACACTGTGTACCAATCTGTATGGATGTGCACATATATTTTGAATAATGCTGATCCCGAAGATAACTCTCTCTGGGGCTACTACTTGCAAAGCAATAAATGGAGCAGCAGCAGATACTCTAGGAGCCAACCAAAACCTACATTAAACAGCTTTCTGACCAGCGGTAAAAGAAGCTCATTAAGATACATTAGCATGGCTACCTGCTTAGAAGATGTACATTTCTAAGTAAAGGTCAAGACAAAGTACTAAAGCAAAAACTCTGAATCTGAAGTTACTAGAATGTTGAACATATTTTAAAATTCAAGCTTAATAAAGCATGATTATTTCTACAGAATTGCTTCTGTAGCCTCCATCCTTCTATTTTCCTGTTGCATGCCGTATAACAGCCAATTCAACCTCATTCTTCAAAGTTTGAATGTAATTTTACTTATGTGTATTGGAGTCCCCAAATCAGTCTGAAAACAGGTATTATTACATTGCTCTCTTACCCCATCTCTTACTCACTGCTCTACTACATCTTGAAGCTCTGCCACCAGATAGAGCAAACCAGAGAAAAGCAATGCACTATGTTTGAGCCATGTAACTGACCTGAAAACAATTTGGGTGGGTCTATTCCTGTTGTAAAAGGCAATGAAAGTTGTGCCCTTAGAATATTGTCCCGTGAGAAAAATAGTACTCAGTTTCTCAGTTCCTATGTCAAAAGTATTTCAATGAAAAATATGAGTTAGATGGGAAAAAACAGTGAGATAAACACCCACCAGTTATCTGCCATAATGGCAACCAGTTAAATAGGTACATTCCTCTTACCTAGTCTTTCCTTTCTTATTACCATTTAGAGTGTGCCTATCACCCAACTAACTCTGCTCTAAGTATAGAATTGATACCTGCACAGAGTGTACTCTATAATCTGCCTTGTGTCATTACTGATTTTAGCTCCTTAATTAGTGCTATTGCCTCCTAGGTTCTGCATGCACCAGATAAAATACTATTGACTGAAAATTCACACTAGACTTTCTGTTAAAATAATTTGATTTTAAATTCAATATTTTTAAAAATAATCCCTCTTGAGGAATAAATTGCTTTATACATACTAGATTGTTCTTTTTTTGTTTCCTATTCTATTTATAACATTTCCACGCTCTTGGGAATCATAATGCCATCTGTATATATAATGACATGCTGCAAATCCTTCATTTAGGAGTATCACTAGGTAATTTAAGACCTAAACCCAATTTCTTTTCATGTGTTTTGGCTGCAGAACTCTGTCTGACAAGGATCATTATCCACCTAATAAGGTTTCATGCAGAATTTTGCATTTAATAAATAGTTTAATGGCTGTAAAACCATATAGATTCAACAGAAATATGTTCATCTGTTGGTTTCATTATTTGGCTAAAAAAGCAATCAAATTGGAAATAATTTGCTTGGAGAAAATGAATTCTTTATATTGCTTATAATTCAATTAGCAGTTGAAGTATTTTTTTAATACTTGATTTTTATTATAAATTAGCATGATATTAGATTAATTCTTGTTAATTAATGCCAGGATTACTGTGTTTCCAACAGACCTGCTCTAAATTAGAGACCAAAAGTTATATTCTTTTCCATGCATTTGGAAGACAATTGCTTTGAAACAGCTCTGGTCTGTGAAATCTAGTCACTTCTCTGAAAGTGTGTAGATTATGAAGCCTTCCAAATTTGTGAAAAATAATTGACTAACTGAATTCATTTAGCCACTACAGACCTCTGCATTTTCCTAGACAGTCATCCCAGTTTTCCTATCTCTTGCATTTTACCAGCATCTGAATGACTTGGTGACTCTTTTTGGTGAGACTGATCTTGTAATCAAATCCAGTAGAACACTTAAGGGCCCACAAACTTACAAGTCCATCCGAATTTATTAGTAGATTTACTTCTGTAATACATCTTTCTCTGTGGTATATTTGTAGTAACTCTTTTTATCCTTTAAGCTCAATTAATTCTACTTTGAGCTAGGATAGGAGACAATGCAGCAGATATTTACAGAAATAAAGCAAGCTTCTTAATTCTGATTCTGCTTTGAATAATACCTCTAAGGGAAAAACTGAAGTAGGAAGGGAAAGGAAGGGGGGAAGTGAAAGAGAGAAAAGGAAGGTTAAAGGAAAAGGGAGCAGGGAAAGGAGAAGAAGAAAATAAAGGGGAAGAGCAGGGATGAGAAGAGAAATGCAGAGTTCTGGAATTCTAGCAGATGTTCTTGTTTCTATACTATCAATTAAAGTGAGATCAGTGAAATTTGTTGCAATACGTACTGTGATCACTCACATTAGTAAAGCATTAAACCTTGCTTTGAACAGAGCTTGGACCATACAAAAGTAACTACAGAAAAAAATGCACCTGTAAGGTAGCATGGATTGAGCCAGCTACATACACTTTATGCTAGCTAAGGTGGGTAACAGTAGTGAATATCAGGTACACCAGGGAAAGCCCCTCAGCAGGATCTAGCTTCAGAAAAGAGCTCTGTAAATCTACAGTGCATACTACAATACCCTCTTTGCTCTTTATTCCCTATGCTGATTAGCTGAAACGAGCACAAATTATGGTCACCTACATGATAACAGTACTTCCACTTTTTTGTGCGTTCGTGCTTACAAAGGCTATGGCTGTCATACTGCAGTCCAATCTACAACACTTGCTTCTACTACTAGACCAGAGATAAACTTATTTTGCTATTGAATCAGTTTTTCTCATCTTATGGGAGAGTAATCTGCAGGAAAAATGAATTGTGACAGGCATTCAGACCACATAGCCGTGAAATGTGAAAGAGAAAATTCATACAATCAACACTGAAAGAGTCTCACAGGATTTTGGAATAAGTACCTACATAGCTTGTTCTGTAAGGGCAGGTTAATCTGTTTCCTCTGTTCTGTTGCTCAGGTTACATGCAAGAACATTCTTAGAACTGGAACTGAACAAGTGCTAGAAATAGAATGGTCTAATATTACTTTTCATTTTAGAACATTCCCAAAAGGACTGCATCCTGACATGTTAAATATAGGAAATTTTAGGAAATTATTCCACTGAGTCATCAGTACTGTACTGCTTACCATATGAGCTCCTCTTGTCTGTTAAGCCTACTTGCTAGATAGCTTTAGAAACCAAATTAGGCAGTTCATTCCACTCGTATTACTGCAAGGTTTGATCTTGAACCCTGGTTTTCAAATGCTGTGCCTGAACTTAACTTTGATTTCCTGACTTTTCTTCATTGTCTACACACTTTCCCTAGCTGCACCTACTTTCTTAAATTTTTCAATCTCAACAGAGTTGCATGTAGTCTACTGAAACCCCCACACCCAACAGTCCAATGGGCAGAGCATCTGACAGTCCATGAGACATCAAGATTTAATTTTCCACAGTACTAAAGACTGCCTGTGTGCCAGACCTGTATTTGATGGAGACCTTTGGGGTCCCACACCACTCAGAGAATTCAGTGTTGCCAGTTCTAATTAATTCCATGTGAGTGATGAAATCTTCATTAGGAGAGAAGCTAGTTTGGCAGATGTGAAAAACTTCAGCTTTCACCTCAATTTTAGACAGAGTTGTAAGAAAATCCTTTCGGAGTGTCTTCTTGCCATGCTTGTTTTACTATGGGGCTTTAATGATGGAGACTTTGAGGATGATGTGAGAATTTTGTGAAAATGTTAGGTTTTGTTGCCTAAAGACTCCTTGTGACTGCTACTTAACCTGCTGGTTCCTTGTATACTTTGTCTGAAAAATAATACAAGTATTTTTCAAAATAATTATTTTTTCTTTTTATGAAGTTCCCTGTGAATCATAATTAAAACAAAAAAAAAAAAGATAGTCATCATACATATGATTGTTTCAATACAGAGACTCTTAGATCCCCTTTCATGTCACTGGATCCCAACACCTTGAGTATAGAAAGCATCTATACAGAACGAGTATATATAGAAGCTAGGCTGAAGTCTATGACACTATTTAATAAACTGTTATTATTGTAACATATGGCAGCTAGATCAACATATTTGAAATGAAAATACTAAGGGGGGCCTCTTGATTTCAAAATATTAGTGCCTTTATGTTGTATTTCTAAAGCTGAGCAAATGTTATATTTAGATCTAAGAAGCAACAGGTTATGAATTATTGCACACTAATTCACAACTAATGTGTTGCTGTGAATGAAGCTAAAGGCTGAGTGCAATCAACTCCGTTCCATCAGTACAACATTAATTCACACACTAGAAGATCTTACTGCACTCATAAAAATATTATTCCAAAAGGTCACAGAAACTAAAAATAAATGGTAATGTAACCAGGGTCAAGTTCCAAGAATTATTATCAACCACCAGTCTGATCTATATATTTTAAAAATAATCACATGTAGCACAGAGAACTTGTGTATGCATTAGCCAAACCTAAGCACATTCCTGATTTCAGCAATAAAGTTGCATGTAAAATCATTGAATATGGAGTTCATGGCCATACATGAAAAACAAAACAAAATATGTCTGGTGCATCTGTTCAGACAAATTGGTATAAATCAAATGGATACAACACAACATTTTATTCAGATATTTGTGAAGCACACATCTGGATGTACTTCCTAGCATTACAAACTACACAAGTTCCACATGTCTAGGCCTAAGGAGAATTCTGTATTTTTTGGTATTCCATCTACAGTTTTGGAGTTTAAATACCTGTGGACTTTCTCAGAAAAGTGTTTTGTTGTGCTTTATTTATTTATGTATTTTATGTGTTTTTGTTTACGCTGTATTAATTAGGCTTCCCAAACTAAATATTTTATGAGGATTAAGTGTGGCTTTAGGGAACCAAATGTAACTTCTTTCTAATGTTTAAATATAAAAAATATGCATTGATTATGGCATTGTCTAGTGTTTACATATTTTTAAACATGTTTGCAGAATATTTTCAGGTTTTTATTTAACCATGTCATGGTTTCCATTACAGAATAGACCAGGAATAGGTTAAAAACAAGCAGTGAGGGACCTTTTACCAAAGGATAACTGGGGTTATGACTTTTCTGTGTCTGGAGAGGCTGTCTTGTCTTTCTTCTTTTATTGGGACTGACAAGAAACAGAGCCACAGAGAAAGGCTGCACATGTGTTCCATTTGGAGGTCTGTCCTAAGAAATTGTAGATCTAAAAAATAGCGTGTAGGGAGAGAAAAGTTCCATATAATCTTAGGGGCATCAGTGCTGAAGAAAAAAAGATTTGAAGAAGTACAATTCAGCAATTAAAAGGAGATTTCAGATCCTAGAGTTTAGCTTTGCCCAGGAAAGAAAATTAGTTGCTCCAGCACTCATGTACATATTTCTATCTGTTCCACTTCAATATATGTGCATTTCAATATATTTTCAATGCAGATGAACATGAATCTCAAAGCTAATCTAAAGAATAATCCAATTTTTAATGTTTCATTCTGAACCCAAATGACTCACAACGATCATTTAATTTTCATTAATAAAACTGTACCTGCTGAGAAGTATTTGAAAAATTTTGTGTGTGCTGGAATTTCATTAAGAATATTGGGAAAATTACGCTGATTTAAAATTAATCAGATTTAATCTATCAGAGGAAAATTTTGAATTTTAAGCAGTTCTTAAAAGGAATTTTGATGTATCAAAATTGAATTCATACACTGCATCCTCACTATCAAGAGACACACAATGTAGAATGGGAAATACTTTATTATGGACAGTGGATTTATACTGAAATCAATGTACACAAAATTGGATTAACTTCATTACATTTATTTAATAAAATTAAACAAATTAATGCCAAAAAAGAATAATTTAGGAAATCAATGTACCCTTCTAAGAGTGAGATGTGATAGTAGGAAATAACATAATGTTCTTGTGGTAACTTAGATATTGTACTCATATTTGTGAAAGTAAGGTTTCTTAAGAGTCATTTAGTGTGATAAAGAAACCAACTGTCCTACTCAGCTAAAACCCATCTCTCAGGTAGAGACTAACTGTATCTATTCTCCATTAAAAATGTTTTGTGTACCATGAAATAGGTAGGAAATTCCGAAAGACAAAATATTATTAGTATTACACTAAAGAAAATGATTGTGTTGCTGACAAGAGAAAGATACGTCAGAAGATGGCAGAGCTGTGCCACGTGAGTCAAAGGGCTGAAATGTTGTCTAGGGCCCTTGGGGAGTTAATATCAGGTCTCTTCAGAGATGAAAAATAATAATTAAACACTGCTTATCAATTAATGCCAACTTATAGGAAGGTCCTACACTTAGATTAAGTGAGGAGATTGGGTTGCTTGAAAACAGCAAGAAAGGAGGAAGAAAAGGACTATGGAATATGAAAGATGCAAGGAAAAAGAGAAAATAATTAAACAGACATGCACTTACACAGAGTTGGAGCACTCACATTTCTAATTAGAATTTCAGTGCAGGAGCCTAATTTAACCTTAGGGAGCCTTACAGTGATGCACAGCACTCAATCTAATACTGATATGCCAGCTTGAATTTTCATATTATGTTTAGCAGGATGCTGTTATTTATACACATAATATATCTCAATTTTAAGGGCATTGTAGTGGCTGTCTATAATATCTGCTTGTGAGAAGGGTTTTTTATTGAAAACCTGAAAACTGACAATTGCTTTTTTCTTATTCTTACTCCATTATGAATGCATGTGTTTGGTTCCCTTCTTGCTTGAGTTGACAAAGATCTCATATTTTTGAGGTATCATACAGTATTGTCATTACTTCAGAGGCAAGTTTTTTTCAAGACATTACATATCCAGAGAAGGCACAAAACCACTTAAGCATTTAACAGGTGAAGAATGTGCCCAAGTGAAATGGCCATAATGATATTACAAAACCTGCATCCTCCATCAGTTTCCAACCTCTGATGAAGCCTGCAAACTAACAGAAAGTAATTTTTTTTATTTCGAGTCTTAGCTCCCTCCCAAACTGATGTGTCTCAGATTGAAAGAGCAGTCAGTATATCAGGAGGTTAATTAGACAAACTAAAAAGTTCTGGAAAATATTCTATTCCACAGAATATTTCCATAGAAATTGTGGCAAAAAATTTATTAACAGTTTTTAGCTCTGTCAAAGAGCTATTTCTCATTCCTAAAATCTGTTTTCTTCAAAATACTTGACAGGAGCTGAAATATTTTAAATGTAGCTGAAAATGTAAATTTTACAAACAATATTTAGGTTTTATATCAATTTGGATTGACGTCATCTTTACTTTCTCTTGTATTGTCTAATTTATCCTGTACATATCATTCCCTTTGAGCAAAATGCCTCCTGGTTACTTCACTACTTAGACAAATTTTAGTCAAGTTTCCTGGATGGCAAGTAGGATTGTGCTGGAAGGGTTAATTTTCCATTTCCCCACCAACAGTGCTCAATGGGGCATATGTGCTGCTGGTCATGTGATGCAATTACAGCTGACAGCCTGTCCTGTCCCCTGAACAGCTGGGTCTGATCCTCAGATTAATGTATTTAAAACCGTAAAATCTTTGTAAGTTGTAATGATGAAGAATGACAACACTTTTTAGAGTATATCCCGTATTCCTACTGACCAGTACTTTTCATGGGAAATTACTGGCTTATGCTCAAACAAAACAGAGAAAAGTAATGAAGTACTTATTACCTGTGAATTTCATAAGAAATGTTTGGTTTGCAGTTTCATGTGTCTTTATTCCTATTGATGAATTTTTAAAATTACCCTTCTTTAAGCCCCCAGAATGTTTACACGGTCCTTGCACACTAACATCTGCTAAGTTTTTTTGCTCAAGAGGAATAATTCATGCCTCTTGAGTTTGCACACGTTTCCCATATGTCTAGAAAATCATATGCTATCACTCCTTTCTTGTCAAAGGTTTTAATTCTCCATACATTAGTCAAGGAAGAAAAACTGCAAACGCACTTTATTTTCACAAGTTTTTCACCAACCACTTTACATTTTGAATCCCTATACATTTACGAGAATGTTCCCATGGAAACTAGAAGGAAATTTTCTCTACAATATTCTTGACAGATGAAATGCAAGTAAAAATGTGTTTAATAATTTTAGTGAAAACTTTCAGTGTTTCAGTTCTAGCTCAGATTTTTTAATCTATATTTTGAGTGTGGTGTTGGGGGATTAATACTAGAGAGCTCTTCCAACCTCCATGAAAAGATTCAGATGCTAGCATACTTCTGTGGGCTCAATATAGCCACACCATGACTTTTCACCATGCCAGTGGTATGATGGTGACATTAAAACTTCAGAAGTTCTGATTTGGACCACAGACCTTAGATTTTTGAAGCAAGAGTTTCTTTCTACATTACTAGCTTGCATCAGAGGAAAATTCATCATACAGTTTGCTTTACAGGAGGAACTCTGGTGAACTCATGCAGACCCTTACTGATGAGAAAGAAATGGCATTAAGTCCTATCACTTTTGGGTTTTTTCAGCTTTCATGTTCCGTGGACTCAAGAAGTTACGTATGACTAGTGTGGTAGGTGAGATGAGAGCTGTGGATGTTGTTCGACGTTGACTTCAGTAACACTTTTAGCACTATCTCCCACAAGATTCTCATGGAGACACTGGTGAAGTATGGGCTGGATAGGCAGACAGTGTAGTGGATTAAAAACTGACTGAATAGATGGGTTCAGAGACACAAAATCTAGTGGGAGGCCAGTAACTAGTGGTGTACTCTGTGGATCTACACTAGGCTGGATTCTTTTCAATGTCTTTGTCAATGACTGGATGATGGGGTAGAGTCTACCCTCAGAAAGTATGCTGATGATACAATATTGGGAAGATTGGCTGACACACCAGAATTGTGCTGCTGTTCAGAGGGACCTTCACAGGCTGGAGAAATGGGCTGACAGGAAGCCACTGACCTTGTGCAGTTCAACAAATGGAAATGCAGTGAGGAACAGCCCCATTCACTAGTATTATGCTGGGGACCAACTTGCTGAAAAGCAGCTTTGTGGAAAAGGACATCCAGGACCCAGTGAACACAGCACTGAATGTGAGGCAGCAATGCACCCTTGAGGTTAATGGTATCACGGGCTTCATGAGGACAATCTTGCCACCAGACTGAGGCATTTCCCTTTATTCAACACTTTTGAGGCCTTCTCTGGAGTATTGTATCCATTTCTGGGCCACTCAGTACAACAGAGACCTGGAGCTACTGGAGAGAGATCAGTGCAGGACCACTAAGATGGTTAAGGCACTGGAGCATAGCTTTTATGGGCAGAGGTTGAGCAAGATGTGACTCTTTAGCCTGGAGAAGAGATGGCCTGGGGGGATCTTTTCAATGTATTTAAATACCTGAAGGGAGGGTTCAAAGAAGACAGATCCGGGCTCTCTTCAGTAGTGCCTGGTGACAGGACAGTGGGCACAAACTGAAACACAGGATGTTCCATACGAACACAACAATACACTTTCATTGTTTGTTTGTTTTTTACTGTGGGGATGACTGAACAATGGGACAGATTGCCCATAGACATTGTGGGATCTCCATTCCTGAAGATGGTAAAAAAAAAAAAAGCATTTTGGTCATGGTCCTGGGCATCCTGCTCGTGTTGACCCTTCTTGAGCATGGCAGTTAGACCAGATGACCTCTAGAGATCCCTTCCAAAATCAACTGTCCTCTGACTGGGTAACTGTGATCTGTCAACTTAATTGCTAAAACCTGCCTTTTGGCTTTTGTGAGTGTATGTACAACTTGGCCCAGAAATAGCTTTAACAAAAACTTTCTGTTAAGAATTTAACTATACCTAGCTTTTGCTCCTAAGATCATATTCTGCAAAATAGGTCAACCAAGATACGTGATAGAAAGGTACTGGTATGACATGATATGTGAACATGTAGTCAAGAGATGATGTTAATTTTATATATATTTTACATTTGTTAAGAATAACTAGGTCTGACCTCTATGTAGATTTTTTTAAAGCTACAAACCACAAATAACTTCTGATAATAAAAAAGCAACAGTAGGGGATCAGAATGAAGTGTAAGATATGTAAAAGAGTACTCATTTATGAGAGAAAAAAAAGCCATGTCAGTAACATATTCTCTCAAGAAGGCTTTTGAAAAGCTTCATTCTCTATAGTAACATTTCTTTTTTCCCAACAAATCTATGAGTTCTCAGGTTGCAATGAGTCATGTCATGTAACTGAATGTGTCACATCCAACTGCGATATGATGAGAAACAACATAACAAAAAGTGACAAGATTTAACATGACAAGTAAGAATGAAATGCTACAGTGGTAAACACCAGTTTTCAGCAATTTGGTATGTCATGTTTTTTAAAAAGGACATGTAACAGTATGGTTCTCTATAATAATCACGGCTCCTGACAAACAGAATTACTTAGTTTTCAATGATTCTTATTTTCAGACACCCCAAAGGTGATTATATTTTGATATGCAGTTGAAAGATGGATTTTGGCTCAATTAACACTGATATACCCAAGAAAATTAACCGTCAATGTGAGCTTAATATGTGAGTTTAAAGGTGTTTACTGTAATCAGCTGAAATGGGAAAAACTTGTTTAACCAATAATTGCAATTTATATTATTGATAAGGAGAACTGCTTAGAAGAATAATGTCACTGCTCATTTCACAGTAGCTTGTAACGGCATATAATTTCTTAGTGATACCAGGTATAAGCTATTGTCTGCTAGGCAAATTTCCAGTTAAAGAAAAAATAAAAATTTCAAGTTAATCAGTGCACAGAGATTGAAAATAGAAATTTTTAATTCAGACTGGAACCGAAAAGGCAAAAACATTAAATCTGAGAGGCAGAAAGAGGAAAAAAATAGACAAATAGGGAAGAATCAACAAATGTTTAGGAAAGAAGAAGCCAAGTCTCACCATACAAATTTTCTTTTTGAAAAGTTTCAAAATATTTGTTTAAAATTAATATTTTTTATTTTTGCAGCATAAAAGGTATATAAAATACAGGTTACAGAGTAAACAACAATATTACTGTTGATATGTCATAGCATAAAACAGCGCAGTTGAAATAAAGAAGGAAGTCTGTTAGAGCTCTGAATGAAACCTTTTCTGGATCACAGTGTCCTTGTTTTACTGAGACAGTTCCTTTTATGACATTGAAAGTGTAAAACAAAGACTTTGTTATTAGAAACAGAGGTCTAAGTAATTCCTTCAAAATGGTTGGAAATATTTGCAGTCATGTAGTTAATGACAAGGAAATCTAGCCCATACCTGTTCTAAATTTTTTTTTTCTGCATTCTTAAGAGCTTCATATTCTAACAAAATAAACTGTGATTTTCACTGCAGGGTACTTTGTAGATTGTAAGAAGCAAATAGATCTTAAAATGTGAATAGGTCTAGTTCTCCACTGTTGCAAGATCAAGTTTTCAGCCTCTCCAGTGTTTAGCAAAGTTTGTCATAAATAGAAGAAGGAAGTTCAAGGATTTCTGGTTTTCAAAATCCTAAAAAGAATGTTCTTTCTTTCTTGAATTTTTTATTTTATTTAAAAGTAAACTCACTGGAAACTACCAAAACTCTTGTATTCTGTAAAACTTTTTGCTACCATTTCACTTCTAAAGACAGAGAAACTGCAAAAATACCCAAGAATCACTACTGCAGTTTAATTGCATTCTTGGTGCCTCTGAGGATGATGCACATATCATCCTCAGTAAACAATCATCTGTCAGGATTTTTTTTCTATTTTGCAATTACAGTCAATGATACAGAAGTCCTAAAACGTTTTTATCACAGTGGCATAACGTACTTGTGTATGGTCACTGGTGAAATGTGCAAAAGGAAATTCACAAATGAAAAAGGAATTGATCCAAATTTCAGATTTTAATAATGAAGCTTACATTCACTATCAGAAAGGAGATAATGAAGCCTTTGAACAACAAGAATTATCAAGACACAATTTTTATTTAGATCCTGACTATGATTTTTCTCTTAGCAGATCACAAAATGCTGTAACTGTGTGCCTAATTTACACCAGACCAACATTACACAGCCATAGGGCTAGTAACTTGGCCAAAGTGCCTGACAGTTTTAGTAGAGAAATGTGAGCAGGTGTCCCCTTGGGAACCTAATCCTTAGTAAATTGAGAAAATAATTCCCATTGGGTGTGGCATTTAAAGTTCTGGCATTACACACTTTATCTGGAAAGAGAATAAATGCACACTAGAAGTTTGCCAGACTTAGAGAGAAGTAAATATAAAACACTGCTCCTTCCTGCTATTACGCATTCGGGATTGGGGAAGCTCCCTTAAGCTTATTGCAGGTAAAGTGTGTCAGAATTATCAACAATAGCTCTCACATTTTCAGAAATGCCTATCTTTTACAGGTAGGTGGTCACACTTGCAGGCAACAGTATTACTGCTGTGATTACAGTACACTGCAGTGTTGCAGATCACTAAGACAAAAGCTATTCAAGATTTTTTCCCTTCAGTTTGATTGTATGTATCTAGGAGAGACACATACTAGAATTAAAACCTAACTCTGATCCACCAGTCTGTGAGCAATGTTTAGGTCTAAAAAAGATGTTCCATTTAGGTGACATAATTGTCAAGTACTGATAGCGCCTACCACAGATGGGGAACTGCTATGGCCATAGCTCCTATCAGCTGCAGCTTTCAGTGCTGCTTCCTCATACTCATTGCCAGGATTGCCTCTGCTGACACACCACAGTTGTGTTGTTACTGCTGCTTTTCAGACTCTGAGTTTGGAGCAAGAGCTCACATCGGAGCACTTTTCTGGTTCTCTTCTTGAGAAAAGGTCTAGCATGTGTTGTCAGTATCTGTTCATTTCTTAGAGGTTTTCCAAAGAATTATGGTTGAGTTCCTCTATCTATCCATAATTTCCTTGAGCTGCCAGAAAGTTTTTGGCACTCCCCCAGAAATATGCTTCCACAAGTTCTGCTAAGATTCTCATAGCAGATTTGCCTACCTAGAGCAGAATATCAGAAGATGAGTTGAAGCTGTACATCTAATGTGGAAAGAGTGTACCACTGGCTCCTAAATATGAAAGTACACCAGTGTTAAAGGCTCTGCAACACAAATCCTAGGCAGCTTAGCTTTTGATCATACCTTTCAGGGACTATTTCTCAACTTTTCCTAAAGCCATGCTGCCATACAGAAAAGAATACAAAATTCAATGTATCTAGAAGAGTGTGAAAATAGGAGTGGGGTTCTCTGCCCCAGAAATTTTTTTATGTGGGAAGAAGGACTTTTGGATTCTGACATCTATAGTGAGGCTCTTGTATTTTCTATGGACCTGTCATTAATTAAAACATGTGGAAGAAAGGGGAGGTAGCAGACTATTTAAATTAATTTTTAAATGTGAAATGAAGTTTCAATATTAGTGTGCTCACCATGAAAAAATTTAATTTAATACTCAGTAGCAAATGAATAACAGAGTTAGAAAAATTATACAGATTGTAACTTCTGCTAAAAGCGTCGCTAGACATGTTCTACTGTCTTGGAATTTGAAATTTGATGTAGACTACAGAAATATAGGGCCATGAAATGGTCAGTTTTTTGATGGAATTTTTGCTTGGAGTTTTAGAATACTCTTAATAGTTCTCAAAAAAAAAAGAAAAAAAAGAAAAAAAAAAGAAGCACTTTCAAGGGGTTTAGAAGGACACTTCATAGAAGGGTTAGTTTATCATCATCCTTTTCTATCTTGGGCTTTCCATGCAGACAGGAAGAGAATGCAGAATGGACATGAGATCATTCTACTGAGTAATATTACAGTATTGCATGAAAACTCTTTATTGCCTGTATTTGCTCAATTCAGACAGTAGAAGCAAAGCAGTGATCAATAGAATTTCTGAGCTTAACCCAGCCATATGAGATTCAGAGAGAATTCCTCAGGCAAGTCTGTTCTAAATGAAAATTCTGTGCAGACAAGGGTAGCATAATTAGTGTGCTGCATATGTACCCATAAAATAATTTAATACTTAGGATTGATAAATTAGAATTCTTAATCATAAATTTCTCAGCAATATCTATAAATGTAGTGTTTTTATTGGAAGGTCTGTTGATTTTTTTTTTTTTTCCGATGTGGGTATTAATTTGGAATTGAAATGCTGTAAAACATGAAACCTGTGATCTCAGAAGGACTACCAAAAGAGAACAAATTCAAACCACTCCCAAATGATTGAAGAAAATGAAAGTGAATCTTCTTATTAACTGTGCACAATTTTGATCCCTTTATTTATCCTTCAGCAACAAATTTGCAAAATGAGGATACAAAGTGAGGTTCATTACAGGTTAGAATATTCCTGTTTCTATGTAGGCTTGTTTTGAAACCCCTATTTATAAGCCCACTGTCACACCAAAAGGAAAACCAGTATTAAGGACTCCAATTCAATATTGATTTTTTAAAGTGCCAATTATGATGCATAAGATTTGGGCATTATTTCTAGTTGTTTGAGTAGTATTTTGAGTTCTTCTAGATCACTAATCCTACTGTCCTATATTCTTGGATAATGTTTAGAAAAATATGAATCAGTGAGGATTTATTTTTATTTTTTTCATTTTATAACCTATACTGACAAGGATGCTTTTAAATAAAAAAATAGTATACAAAGTTCTTAATTGCTTTTCTTTTGATGTCTCATTAAGTGATTTAAACAATTGGGCTATTTTCCAACAAACATTTGAAGTGGCTAAAGCTCTATGACATGTACTACTTTTTTTCCCCCAAGATGTTTTCCTCTCATTTCTATTTCATGAGGGTTTTTTTTTTAGTTTTATACTGGCAATCTGAACACATTCAGGCAGTTGTTGGGTAACTTGTGTCTGATTCATGGGCAGGGAGTAAACTAGAATATTCCAAGTCATAATTCTGGCTTAAAACAGTTACGAAAATATATCTTTATTTTTTGTCCTTTTATATATTAAAATAACTACTAAGAATATTTTACATTTTGTATTAATCTTTATTGTTTATATGTCAAGTCTGTAGGACCTGTTTTCATATACTTAAAAAAAAGTATAAATCTAATTTTGTTCAGTCCTTTAATTACAACAACCCTTTCATATTTTGTATCTCAACTGGACTGCCTAAGCATTTTTTTATGATTATTTAAAACCTGAACTTTTCTTTTTGAGTCACGCACATAATTTTTAATCACTAACTGTAGCTCATGCAAAAAAAGTAACAGCTTGCTACTTGTATGAGTCAGAATCTAAACAGAGCTATTTAAAAATCATTTGGAAAATGTGTTATTAGCTAATTAGCATAATGTAGTTATGGAGAAGATATACAATCTAACATGTTTCATTGAATCAGTTCATAAACAAAAACTGCAATTAGCTACTATTTCCTTTGCATTATTATTTTCCTTGAGATTCTATAATATGGCCCAGCCAACCTAACAGTGTTGTCAAACAGATTTCAGATCTGAAATGCCGTGCTGCAATTAGAGCACACCCTTCATTTTTTGTGTAGTACATTCCAACACTCTCTGTTGAAACATTTGCACCAAATTTATGTTTCATGTCTTAATAACTTTACAATTACTTACATGCATAAGAAAAGATACCTTATTCAGGCTTACTCTCACTATTTCCACTTAAATTGCCTAGGTTTAAAATATGAAACATTAAAACTGAGGAAGAAAGGACCATTTGTTTTTTCCAGACTCAGTGTTTTTTGTTGAATTAAAAAAACATCCTTAGACAGGAAAATCAAATGACTTTTTGTGACTATTTCAGTTAGTTGTTAGAATCTTGCCCCAAAACAGATTAATTGCAACGATTTGGTCATCATATGGATTCCATGTGAAGTAATAACAGACAACAGTGCATAACTCAGGCCTGACTGATCTCTGAAATTTTCATTCATCTGCTAACTTTAGCATATCTTACAAAGCATGGCTACATCCTCCTCGAATTCAGCAGAGATTGCAAGGTATTTACCTTCCTCTAGAATCCCTAATCTCACCAGTGACACAGTAAGGCCTGAGAGATTTCAGGGATCATTTCTTGACATTCATAGACTATCTCTACATCCTAGTTACACTGTTTCCTAGGCCTCTAGAGAAAAAGAATGAAAGGCTTTTAGCTACTATCTAAAATTCCCTGACCTAATCAGACGTCTGATATAGTCGCAGAAGAACTAGCACAGAAACCAGTAAAAGGGAAGAAAATGAAAGAAAAGATAGTTACATTATAAATGTAAAATAATTTTGGATTTTGAAAATAAAGTTCATAACAGTGTAAAAAAGTGATACCATCTGCATTCAGGGTGAATATCATATTTATTTCCAAGAAATGGACAAATATATATTTAAAAAATATCAAAGGCACACTGACTGATGTGTTAGTGATACTTAATATGCTACTGGTGAGGCCAAAGTTTAACTGATTTTAGACTACAGAAACATCAGGAACATCAAACAACATTTTTCTGAAGTTTTGTAAAGAAAAACAAGTATTTTTCAAAAAGTGTAGTATAACTGTAAAGCTATTTTAGAGGAGAATACTACCTGTCAGTGGACATCTGTGATTATTAAACTGTTCCCAACATGCCATCTTTTGCAACTCTGACTTATGAAGACAGAAAATAATTAGGGTTTTTTTTATCAGAGTTCCCAAGTATTTCATCCCGCAAATATCTGGATTTCCTGGTCTTGTGCCTTGTGTTCAGTGACAGTGCTACAGATGGTCTGGGTAACCTCACAGACAATCTTCTAACTGAGATCTTATCCTGATTCTTCAGATTCCTTCCCAAGGCACATGCTAATTGTTTTTTATGTCTGCCTTTCAATATTTTCTAGTAGACAGAAAACATCTTGCATTAAGATGATTGCAATAAAAATAAAATTGAAGGTTCATTTTCCTTGTTTTTTAGATTAGGTTTTGAGATGAAATTATGAAAACTTAGACATTAATAGAAATGGACATTATAAACAAGAAGAAAAATGCTGAATGTACATCCAATTAAAATAAACAAATGCATTTAATTAAAAAAAAAACCAACCCAACAAGGCAAATAGTCAAAGGAAAATACCAACAGCTGCTGAGGAGGACTAATAACTGTAAACTGAATTGAGAGGAAAGGATTGAGGGAATATTAAAGTAAACTCCAAGACTAGTATTTAATGCTCATCATCATCAGGAATTTGCTTCCTTTTGCAATACTGAAATAAATTAACTTCATTGTGAAGAATGAAGATTTCATTTGTCAGTGGATATTCTAATCTTGGCAGTACCTGACCTTCAAATTTGGTCTGCATGGTTACGCACTAGCTCAGACAGTTGCACAGGATTTTGGTTGGCTGATATGAAAGACCAATTTGACAGTTCCTTGGCAAAATCATGGACATTCCTTATGTCTCTCCAAACAGTGCCCCCTTAAGGGGATCTACAGAACTCTCACTGATAGAGCACTAGTACTGTCAAAAGCATCCTTACGCTTACTGTCATCCAAAAGGCCATCTTCCTCCAAGACAAAAAAGACTGCATCTGAGGACATGAATATGTAAATCACCTTATTAGTAACATACCAGTTATAGTGAACATCCCCAAACTATATAAAAGTAGTTCATAAAAAGATGTTGCTATAGTTTTTCTGGGATATTTCAGAGTTTCAACTTGGACATATCACCAGTTTTACATCTGTCATAGCACAGAAACTTTATCTCCAACAGGAATCACCTTCTAGGTTTTGTCTGCCAACCTAGCCACATGATCTATTTTTTTCATAGTCTCTTTGTGAGGAACAGATTTTAAATGATTAATGAGTAAGCCTATGTTGTACAGATGACTGGAAACATAAATTCCCTTAGCAATTTCCATCAAAACTCAAAGAATCACTGCTTTCTCACCCAATTCCTGTATCAATACCACTTCATTTGTCATCATTGTAATAATTATCACAGTAATTAGAAAACTGGAATTTATACGAAGAACATAAATCTATGCACCTAATCCTATAAAATTATCAACAATCCAAATGAAATACACCAAACTAGTTTCCAGGTAAAATTGTCTTTTGAAGATTTCCATGATACCATAACAATATTAATACATTCTCCGAGGGAGGGAGACATCACTTTTTAGAATACCATTTGAATACAGTTTAAGAATTTATATGAAAGAAACACCAAACTCTGCTTGGTGTCTAGAAATTCTTGCTTATGTCCTAGAAAATCATTAAATTTATTTATTCTATTCTGAAAGATGAACAGAAGGTCATACTTTGCACCTCAAGTTGTCAAAATTAGGAAACCGGTCTCCATCAATTTCCTCGTATAGTCAATGGAGAGAGCTTGTCCCCTGTGAGAATTCCTAACAGTTCTCAGAGACATACTCTGAAAGAATCTCTCCTACATTTGCAGTGGATAGAACATATGGAAACTGTCCTGCTAAAGCAGGAACTATAAGTAGTAATTTGTCATCAGATAGAATAGCCCACTTGCCTTTTTCCAGATAAGTAAATCCCTCAGCAGTATGTTATGGAGAAATCACTGGCAGTGATGGTTTTTAATTATTGGCTTCTTTCACTTTTATCTGCAACCATGTTGCACAATTATACTTCACTGAGAGGGGGTAGATGGGCCACTACTGCTACTACTACTGTAACTGCTCTTCAGGAGCTCATCACCTCCAGGTGCAAGGAAAACCAATCTCAAGCCTAATTTGTGACCCATGGCAGACTGGTATTATCTGAACCCATGGCTGAGAGTCTGCTTCAGAAAAAGATAATTTCAATGTGATGCCTCCAGCCCTTCAGATTCTGTGTTCATTGGACTTGAGAATCAGTACTTTTATATAAAACTGAAGATGTATCTGAGGAGGAAATACTTTGTCAAGATCTAGGAAACCAAAGTAAGAACTCTTCATTCTTTGTTAATGTTTAAAAATAGTTCAGTATGACCTAAATTACTGTCTGGGTCAAGTTATTTTGCACAGAAGCTCTCTAGCTCCACATGGCTAATGCTTTTCAAATACAGCTGCTTTTGAATCTCAATTGACTATGACTGGATATGTTCCTTTTCCAAGCTAAAAATTTCTAATGCTTCATTTTTATTTAGAGAAGGAAATAGAAAAGAGTTATAGCAATAAAAATAATTAATGGAAAATTTCAAATATCTATAACCTAGAAAAGTTGAAGCCATTTTGAAATTAAGCATGTATGAGACCTGACAAGATAATGGAGATAGATGATTCTAACCACCTACACAACAGGAGACGAGGATGGAGAGGCTGATAACAGAAATACTGAAATATATTTTGTGGCATGTTTGCTTTCCTTCTAAGTTTCTAATGTCATCACAGAAATAGCAGAATATTTAATGAGTAGGTAAGCAAGACTGAAGGATAACAATTATATGAAAAATTAATCAGGTTCAGACTGCACTTTATGGGTCAGAAATAGCATTAGGCAACTTGATTAGGAGTTTGTTTCTTTAGCCTGTATTTAATTGTTACATATATATTGACTTCTCAGATTATGTTGAAGGGCTGTAAAGAAGATGTGAACAATAAAAATATAAATTGGGAATTCTTTGGAAGGTATTTGCTGGGGGGATGCTGTGCAGAGTCTCACAGTTTTAGCCATTCAGGAAGAAAGTTACACTTTGGAAGAAGCGTTAATTAGCTTTTAGTATGACTCACCTGACGTCATTCTACCTAACTCACTAAATACATATTGCCTTGCCTACAATCTACAAAGCCTCCTTCCTACTACATCAATGTTTTTTAAGGATTGGGAGAGGGTTTTATTTTCATTGACTACATGAGGGGTCCCAAATCTGTTACCCAGGTTTTTCAGGTGGAAAAGCTCTGCCAACATTGCCAGCAAACCTGTTCATACACACTACTCAGGCCTGAGTGGGTTACTGGGAGAAGTCTGTTTACTCTTTCTAAAATTATTCAAGGACATCTTAGTTTTGTTTTCTGGCAGCTGCTTAGAGGGTGACCCCTTCATACTCCTGGCCTGCAGCATTAGCAGGAAGAAGCTTAAAGGAGCATTTTAAAATTTTGGTGAAAGGGCACTAAACCCTGACAGAAGAGGTAGTGAAGGACTTCACGATTTTTATGTCAAAATAGGGTAAATAAGGTATTGTCAAATAGGTAATGTCATTGTCTAACAGCAAAGTCTCAGAAACACTATTCCATACACCTGAAACAAGAATTATTATTGCAGAAAATCCTCTAGACATGGAAACTAAGGAAATCATTGCTTAAGTTTAGATATGACTTTGGTGGCAAGGATTATACACACTTCAGTAAAGTCTCTGACTACACATTTCTGTCTGGTAAATGAACCTTGTTTTTCTTTCCTCAACAACACACATTTGTTTATTTTTCTCTTTGCTCTTTCATATCTAGAGGTTTTCTTTTCTTAGGTATTTTTTCAAATGAAACAAATACTTTGCAAAAGAAATTCCCATTTTCCTAACGGTTTTTATTTGTTGATGCAGTCAGTTACACTGGATATGTTACATTATAAATGGCAATGCTTTGACAAGAAGACATAATCAAGGTCAAGCATTCATGTCTAAATTCATACATGCACATTCATAAATATATGCATTAATAATATTTACTTGCCTACATAAACAAAGCATTTATAAAGCAATGTGCTTATTGAATTGCACATTGAATCTGAACTTGCAAGTGTAATGCAAGCAATGGATCAAAACTCCGCTTGAAAATATACAATGGAGGGTGAAAAAATAATCCCAGACTAAAAAAAATCCTGCTATTTTAATTATTATATAAGACATAAATTGGGATTTAGATTATGCTCTACACATTGACTCAAGATAGCCTGAAACTAAAGTTTTTAAGATTTAATTTTCTGTTGCTATTAATGAATATTACAACAGTAGCTGCCCCCTGTGGCTTGGTATAAAAAGCAGTGTGTATACCTAGCACAACATTTGCAGACCTCCTCAGTTTTGTGTTTTTAATGTGATGAAAAATTGTACAAGTAACAAAGGAAAATGTCATGGTAACTAAAACATTTCCTATACATGTATTTTAGAGGGAAGCTAAATCAAAGGTCTTCAAAGAATTACTAGGGTTCTTTCTAGGAGGTTATTGACAAATATGTAGTTTGTCTTCTGAGTTTGTGCCTCTTTCACAGATTGGTGTATTTGTGATCCCACAGGCAGGAATAAGTGTCTGTAATTCATTTCTCCTTGTTAACTAGTGTGCTTTTGTGTGTAGGATGATTGACAGCAAACTCGGCTTAGTCCCAACGGATGAGCTTGTTAGCAAAACCCTAGCATCCTATCTCTAATAAAGCATATCAGCAGTACATTTTGTCCTATCTATTAGCCTCTCTGTTTCTTTTTTGTGAAAAGCTGAGTGTCCCTTTGAAGCAATGACAAATAAACCCCTGAACTGAAGTGCTAGGCTGCCTTATGGACAGCTGGATAGTAAATGTCACACCGTGTATAGAATGCCTATTATCAGAGTGAGCCATTTGTTCCATTCCTTTCAGTATCTTAATGTAATACAAAATTGCTAAATCAAGCCCCATGTCTGTGACAGAACATAATTAATGAGAAAGCAGGAGCCAATTCAACACTCTTTATTGGGACCTAATTGGCTCAGGCAACAGAGTTGTCACTCAACAAGAGACTTCCTTTAAAGCAATTTTGTTCTTGGTTGTATTACAGAGCCTATTAAATTGTCCCCTCCTTGATCACACAAAGAAGTATCTGCATGCAATAATTAGCTTTTCCAAGGGGATTTTTTTTTAACTCTTTCAATAATAGCACATTTTCAAGCACTGCTGGAGGAAACACAGCACAGGAATACGTGCAGCCTCTGGACTGAATAATTGTAACGCATGCATTTTGGGAAAGCCTGTGAGGATTGCATCAAAGCTATGGCCAGGACATAATGGGGTGGCCTGATTTCACAGAAGGTCGCAGGTCAAGCTGGGCACCTAATATTGCACTCTGTGCAAACTGTTCAGCTAAAGGAGCAAGTGAAAGTGTAGAGGTATGGGTTGTTTAACTGAATGCTTGCTTTCTGACAAAATATTAAGCCACCATGAGGAATGAGAGGTCCTATTTCCCAGTGCCAGTATCTGCAGATGCTAATACCACCATGAGCAGCCATTAATTTTGAGTAAGACTCAAAGCCTGGGAGTCTTTTATCAGTAATTATCCATCAGAATTTCCTGAACTTTGTGTCTTAATCAGCAGATTATGGGAGAGTAAACTGAAAAATCTGTTAGTTTTAAGAGAGATTTTTTTTGCCACCCAAAGAACAAGCTTCACACTTTGTACCTAAGTAAGAAGGAAATCTAGAACCTGGTTCTGTAACCTCCAAAAGCATAGATTTCTACAACTAGTCAAAAGCCAACTTACTCAAACCCAAAATATATCACCGATTGAAGTCCAGTGACTTAACCACCATCAAAAATGTTCAGAAATGTTCACTGTGTCTGTAGATTGAAAATTTTAACTTATTTTTTAGAAAATTTCTGCTGCAGCTACTATGCCTCATAAGAACTTATCTGAAAGCCAGACAACAAAATGGGAGGGTCCTGAACCAGTTGAATATCTCTGTGTTTATAAAGGCTCATCGTAAGTTGAACTTCACATTTTCTGTTCAGTTTAAAGATAATATTGAAGTGAAGGATGTGGCCCGTGTTTTTTCCCAAAATTGTCACATAACATCCTGTATAACATCTATTAATACATATGTAAATTGCTCTATTTGTTGTTAGGCTTGGGGAAGGCTAAGTGTAAGAAATCAGTATATTAGGGGTTTAGCAACCAGTAAATTTTAGTTCTTCCCTCTTATGTCTTCCAGACACTAGAATGATGTATATAAATAATATAAATAATATAAATAATAGTGTATTATCACTTATTATTTTCTTCAGGGTAAAAATTCCAGGGATTTCAAAGGGAATTACAAAAACAGAATTAAAATAATGCAGAATGTTGGTTTTTTATTACAGAGAAATGTGTATTTAATATTTAATGCTATATATGCAGTTATATTAAGTGATTGTGATGAACATGTTTTGAGTTGCACATTTTATGTAGCTTTTTTAGTGGTAGAAGCTCATTGACATCTGCTCTAATATGCCAACTACAACATAGCCACCACTTTGAAGGCTCAGCTAGAAGAAAATACATGTATCACAAAACCGTTTTTTTTTAATTTAGTAATATGCAAGACAAATTCCTAACTGCAAATTTTAATCAACAATGTCATTTCGCAGGTGATTCATGAAGTCTCTGAAAGCATATATTCTAAGTACAGTTTTATTAGCTTATTTTTTTATTAGTAACAAGTGAAAATGATTACAAAACCTTACATAATCTAATTATCTTTAATTAATCATATTCAATCAATATTATAAAAATAACATTGTATGTTATGATTAATTCTATGTGGTATGGAATACTAATGGGCACTGAAGAATTAAAAAAATTACAGCACAGGCATCTACTGGGAAGATTTTTGACAAGTCAAATTAGAATGTTAAAAGAATAAACATTTAAATTGAAATATTTTACCAAACAAATATTATGTGGAAAAATAGCCATGGAAAAGATATTTTGGGAATATATTCAAAACAGCACTGATTGAAATGTTTTATCTAATGAAACAGTTCTCTCATGTTTAATTTTCATTCAAAAAGTACTTGAGTTCCTAAGTGAATTGCCAAGCTTCTGTAGTTTTGGGCATCATAACTGTATAACATGAGTTGGATGCCATGCTGTTTGAATATAACACAAGACCAAAAGGCTGTTTCTCATTTCAGAAAACCTTGGGATCCAGATATTAGTAACAGTCTCCTGACAACACATAGGCTGAAGTTAGATATCTCCACATGTCTGTGCTTGAAAGGTCATTGTCACTGATGACATAAAAGTGAGGTCTAATCAAGAGAGATATATGACATCATTTGGTTGTCAGTGCAAACAGAACTAGAATGTGTGATTCCAGGACTGGTGGTTATTAATACTTCAGCAACTGAAAAAAGACAATCCATATTAGTATTGTGTCTCTATGTAATGCATAAGGACAACATCTTGCATCTACATTAGCTCACAGTGGCTAAGAATAGACAAGAATTGGATGTGTGTTTTTGTGAATTGCATAAACAAAGTTATTATGATGCATAAAAAACCATTGTTTAGGTCTGTAAGTTTGTCCTTCTTATATATGCGAGGACCTCACAACAGATGTCTCAGTAAGGACTGGTTTACATAGTGGCTTTGAACTGTTTCCTTGTTTTGATAAACAAAGCATTGTTGTAATTAGTAAATTGGGCAAAAAGTCTGAGTCAGGTCAGAAATCCTTCCATCATTTTTTTGTCTAGTGTTATCCTGTAATACTCCATAATATTGCCCTAGGAAAATGACAACAAATTCCTTAGCATACAATTTTTCCAGAATATTATGAAAATGTCATCTTTTTCATGTAAATGCTATCTGCTTTCTTCATCTCATACAGAAATGTAATAATACTTGTCCTAGTATTCTGGTCCCCTGTTGCATAATTTTACAAAGGTCATTATATTTCAGAAACAAAAATATTGAACACTCTAAGCAGTCTTGGATTTCCAGGCACTAACTCTGAGCGAGTCTGCAACCTCTGAATCTGTCATGTAACCAGACTTTTCTTCAGCACAAAGTATGATTAAAAGTAATAACACATGTCATACCACTGTGGCAATGCCAACACAGAGGATGCGTTTCTACAGAACAGATGGTACTTGCAATGCTAAGAAGTCTATTCTCTTCATTTTACCTCATTGTTGCTTGGCTTCTGTGCCTTCTCACACACGTCACACATTTGAAAGTGTGCACAATGTCCTCTTTCTAAAGGGCATGAGTGTATGAACTCATATAAACAAGATCAGAATGCAGATGAATTTATGTAGAGTGTAATTCAATATAGATTTAAAAACAATATTAATATTTTAGCAGCAGAACTCTATAGCTATTATTTTAGCATCTAAGGAATTTGTAATTTTGAAAAGCTGGGAAAGGTAGTACTCATTAAAAAAACCTAGCAGGGATCAGTTCACCTACTATGTTACAGATACTAGGGTGAAATATAGCAGTTTCAAGAATTGCTGAGTAAACTACATTACAATTTAAGACTGAACATTATGAAGAATAATTTAAAAAACAAAAGAGTTGTGAGGCATGCAGAATTCCATCTGACCTTCATCCAAAATTGATGCCCTTGTAAAAAAATCATGGGACACAATGATTGTAAGAGTTTTAAAAATATCATTCACAAATTGGCTTATCTGATATTTCAGTAACTGACAGTAAGACACCAAGGCAAGAAGTTACACCTGTAAGGAACCTGAGAAAAGAGCATTGTATATTATATAACCAGTACAATATCTTCAAGATCTTCAATTTCCTTTATAGATGTGTAAAACCTCCAAAATCATTTTAAAGCAGATTTTGCAGATCACCAACTGAGGGAGAAAGGCTTCAATGTGTATAGAAGGAAGATACTGTTCTGGGTTATGACTCAGTAGGTCTATGTCCTGCTCCAGCAGTTCTGCTTGTTTATTTCTCAGCACAAGAAGTGAGGTTCAGTTCATGAGTACAACATTCTCAGATACGGTGTGAAGAATCAGGAAGAGTTAGAACTACTTCAGTGAGCAAGCAGGAATGATCTGCTGTGTACGCACCAAAATTAGTCTACTAAGGAATGAGTCCGTACACGGTGTAATAATAAAATGTGGTTTCTTTCTTGATCAGCAAGGGTGTGAATAATGGCACTGAAAGCCAGTTTATGCATACTTTTTGGCAGCCTGAAAATTACACAAATGACCTGAAAAGAGGGCAAAATTAACTGCCATGATCTATCCATGTGTTATCTGAAAAATAATGACAGCCTGCTTAATCCTCTTCTATGGCTGCCTGTGGGGTCCCCTGTACTAAGAGATATGTGATATTCAGCCTGAATAAGACTTGGAAAAATGCTAGCATATGTAGCATCTATATTTAATGTCATCTGCAACATTCTCTGTAATTTTTTATGCAATCAGTCTTTCCTGCAATCAGTCTATTCTAAAAAGACCTGTTATAGTAAATTGGTCAGCCTGTTACATCTGCTTATCTTGATGGCTAGACAGAGAATATTGTTAATTGTATGGTATATGATAGAGTTTTCACAATGGCCAGTACAGCATAGTGACTCACAAATTACACAAATACTTTCCTTCATATTTTTTTCTGCTAATTGACTTTGTTTTCTTTCTCTTTGAAGCATATTCTCAGGAAGGAAACATCTTGTAAATCACTGGCCTTTATCATATTATGTCTAAAATTTAGATAGGACACAAAAAGTGGGCAAAAATAAATTATTCTGCCCTTTGTTATCTACTCACTTAAGGGATGTTAACTTTTTTGAACTTTGCTAGCCAAGACATGCTAACAGAATATGTAGCAATTTGTATGAATATTTCAGGGTAAAAGAATTCTCCTTGTTAGTCTCAAGCCCTTGGATCATTCAAAGTTAAAGCAGCAGAAATCCTTGAGGCTTACTACACTCTGTCTCAGTGTTGAACCTGTGTATTACAAGTTATGATCCCTGTAAATAGAAGGCATTTTGTCATGTTCCCTCCCATTGTTTTTCTTGCTGTGACATTCTAAACAGACTTCTGGGATCTCTTGGCAAATTCAATGCATTATTTGTGATCCCTTTCAGGTAGATGCTTCCTATCAGCCCAGGGAACAAAAAACTGACTATGAGGAATATGAATAAAATTCCTTCAAAAGCTGACATAGGCATTGACTACAGATTAAAGTTCTTCACACAACTCATCAGTGGGGAGGAAAATGACATAAGCATTGTACTTCTTTCGACCTTTTGGTACATTTTTCATTTTGGCTAGGAATTCTATGTGAAAAGTACTTTATCATCTCAACAGTTTTTAAAATAACTATAAAAACAGTTCACCCTCAGACAACACATAAGGCTTTATTTGGGAAAGAGAATTAGTACGATAAAGCTGACAGTCACTCTTTATTCAGGAGAGATTCAGCAAGCTGTTACTACTTCTGTTTTGAACAAGAAACATTAAAAAATTCTTATTTCACTGAAATACAAGGTTGCTTAGACACTGAAGAGTACGGAGTTTCTTTGGTACTAAAAAGTGAATGTGAGCATATCTGTGTGCAAATCACCTAGGAAAAGATGAAGTCAGAGAAACAATCAAAATGCCATAGAGACGAAAAAGTAAAATGACCCTGAAGAAAGACTGGAAATGCCTCCGAAGAGAGGAATCCTGGGAAAATGCTGAGAAATGTGAGAAGACAAATTGTCTCCAGCTATTTGATTCATGCTGCGTTCTTAGAAAGAAGATTGTGTAAATTCTTTGTAAATGAACATGGTCTATCAAATGATTTCCCTCCTCTAATGGAAATAGTTCAAAGCATTTGACTGGTTATGTTAATATCAAAGGGATGCAATTGCTATTAGATTCTGTATTGCTCTTCCAGAAAAGCCCTACATGAAACTGTTTAGTGAAAGCAGCTTGGGGGTTAGAGCCTCAGCTAACCCCACTTATGTAGATATTTTAAAAGGAATTTATTTGATAAGACTGAAATTTTCAATGCTCCTTATATGATGTTTGTGCATGGAGATTTAATAAAGGGTGTGTAAATTTCCAGGCCGAACCCCCAAATACTTGGGATTGAGGAGCCATGGTGAGAATAATTCATATGACATGAAGAAAAATGATAGAAAATGGTATTCCCTTTAATTTCTGATTAATTTTTAGGACAAAACCCCTCTGATTATGTATTTTGAAAGATTTCAGCTGCCTTAGAATTGTCACTAAGTTTTATCACTTCTCTAGTGAAGAGGAAGCAATAAATTGATTTGTAGAAACCAAATTAAAAAAAAAAAAATCAGTCACAGCAATAATTTAATTTATATGGGAATGTAGTCCCTAGACAGCCATCATGCTATATACAGATATGTATTTTATCATTCTGTATACATTACTGAGATTTATTGAGGTGGCATATTTTTATGTTTTACTTATTTTTTTAAATGATGCTTTCTTATTAAAATTAACTAGATCTACTGTGCTATTAAATATGGAGCATAGACTGTAAAATAATGCCACATAGCTAGACTATTTTAGGTTATCAGGTGCAGTTAGCACGTAATGTAGCACATGGAATTTATGAAATAGCAAAGTTGAACTGTACGTTTGTAACAAGATCTTGTCTACCAAACTTTTGTCCCATTCTCTAGGCTGACTGTTGAAGAAAGAAAATTATCTTAAACATTTAGCAAAGTCCAGGCTCTTTATTAAACACTATTACACTTGTGTGTGAATTAACTTGCTTTTGAATACTGAAAATTCTTAAAATCAAGAATCTTCAGCTACAGAGGAAAACTGAAGAACCTTAGTCTATGACTTGAAACTGCTGTAATAAGAGCACCAAGAATTCCAAACGCTGTTATTTTCATTAGAGAGGGATTGAGGGATGTTTATAGTTTAGATAAAATAGGATCATATAATTAGTAGACTAATGAATCTAATATAGATGTGACACACATATTATCAATGTCAAATACATAAAGTATTACAAATAATTAAGCAATTTTAGTAGTCCATTTTGCTGATGCAAGGCTAAAACATGTCCAAGTTTATTTAAGAAGCAGCCAAAACAATTAAATATTTTTTCAAATGTTGTGTCCTTCACATTTTTTCTATCGTAGTACTTGTTATAACTGGAACTGAAACGTACAGATTTCTTAGTACTTCAGAGTATCAGTACAAAGGAGAACATGACTGTATGATGACTAAGAAAAATTGCCATTTGATCAGGCAAAACTTTATATAAAGGGAAGAAACATCAAATTTTTTGTAATTATACTGGGTAGCCTATTCTTAAGTGTCTTAATATAAATCAGGGTATTAAAAATACTTATATAGTTTTAATGTGCAGTTATACTGACAATTATTATATAAGCAGGCATTAGAACAAAAAGAATTCAGAAAATAACAAGGAATATGAAGTATGTCCGTGTAAAATTGGTGATTAAGAAATCCACAAAGCCACTGACTTCAGTTCCTCATTAATTTCTTACTCTGTTTCCCTCAAATAGCGTCTCTCTTATTTTGTGTTGGCCACTCCTTTTATACACCACAGTGTCTTTATCTTCAAGATAAATTAAGTTTAGGATTTTACAAATCTCACTGATGTGTAAGATGATTACAATGATGTACTTCCAAATACCATTTAGGGACCCTGATGCCAAACTTGGTGATCGGAATAACTATTAGAGCATTACATCATTTGCCATTCCAAACTGCATCAAGGCACATAATTTCCTATCTTTCTTAGTATGTATTAGTGTTACTATTATTAATCTCAAAGACTTACAGTTTATTATAGTGTCTTTGTACATATTTCTAGAATTAGAATTAGAATTTTCAGAGTATTAGTTTTTTGTATACTTTCTCATTTGAATGCATTGCTTTCACAGATGTTTGAAAGAGGACACAAACCCTTTTCAACAACTTATTTCAAAACCAGTATATGGTCAAATAACTTTCAAATTAACCCTAGAGTGACTCATTTTTCAATGGCAGCTCCTGAGATATTAGTTTAGTCTTCCTCATACCACTAATTTACACAGCCATTATGACTTGAGACATGCAAATTAGCAGCCAAGAAAGAATGGAAATTAACTGTTGAGATTGCAAGTAATATCCTCCTAAAATTAATTAGTATTTTGGCTTAACTTTATTTTTAGGTTCAAAAAAGTCAAGATAAAAATGTTCAATATATTTTTTCAAGTGGAAGTCAATACTTGACATAAGCAGCCAAATTTTCAGAAAATTTTGATTTCCTCTGAAAATCAGATCCCCTTGTAATAATGCACCTTTATTGGGTCCTGATTAATTAGCAAATGTGCCATTTGAGCCATGAGCTCTTTGCCTCTTCCTCTTTGCCTTCATGTTAGGATTGCTTTTTTCCTTATTGGGAACTTGTGTCTATTGTCCTATTGTTTCTACCAGTATCTGTTGTACCACTTATTGCATTTCTATGTATTTCCTTCAATGATGCATAGTGGCATTTCAGAATTTTTCTAAAATAAAAATTAAATATTAGGTACCATCTTTCACTTTTTACATTATCAGCTAAATAAGTCTTCAAAATTAAAAACCTGAAAAATCCAATACTATGCCCTAATTTATAAAAATATTTCATATATATAAGTAAAAAATATACAGTTTATGACCATCAGTATACAAATATGGAGCAAGTTTCTTAAATAAAAATACCAAGAACATTTTTATGTGAACATGTGAGTCTTCAATGAGGATCATCAGTTACCTTTTATAATGACATAATAAGGGAAGTACTTCCATTGTTATTTTCACAGTGCAAGACAGAGTGCACTGTGAAATTCTGTCCTTTCTTCCAGAGAGCTCTTCATGGAAAAACAGACTCAAAAGTGCAATATCCATACTACCTGAACTTTGAGAAAAGTATTTAATGCATTTCTGCCAGTCCATAATAGTGATATCACTTTCTAGAAAGCCTGCTGGGCTGAGTTGCAGGACTGAAAATGTGCTGTTTCTTATTTGGTCTATCACCAGTATAGCCTTACATACATAATCACCTTCATCTGAAGTTCTTTACTTCCAACGAGCTTTTCTATAGTTAAACTAATTTCTGAATTTTCACGTTATTTCCTGAACATATTTTATCTTTGAATCAGTCAAGTGCCTTATTCACATCTAATTCAGACTTTGCAAAACTATACATTGAGGGCTACAATTTATGTTTACTTTAAAAAGATATTATACAGGCTTTTAAAGAAAATTGCCTGGTGGGAAAAATGAAAGCAAAAGATGTAATACACAGTTTTATTGCAAAGATTTTTTAACTTGGTGAAAAATGAAAAAGCATAGACCTTGAACTAGAACAATTATGTTACATGCTTGATCTTACAGTATTAACATCATGTTTTGTGAAGAGATCTTACCACTGAATCTCCAGTGGTTACTGCAGTTCAGTTTAGGAAACAGTAACACAACTGCCTGATCTGCTGTAAGACTTAGATCCTTAAGCAATTTTTATTTCTCTGAGGACAACACTGGGTAAACATAAGTGAAATGATATCAATAAAGTCTTTTGTGAAGTACTTAGTGCTTAAAGAATTAACAGAAAATTAGCTAATGATGGTGAAAGAGGAAGTTAGTGATGAATCATGAAGTGTCCAGAATAAAACTAGTGTTACAGTCTGTTAACTATTTTATTTTTATTTATGTATTATGAAATATTTTTATTTGAATCACTTTGAGGTATAACAGATTAGGTTAACCTTTGAGTAAGGTTTTAATATTTTATATATATATATATACTCTTTCCACATAGTAGAGAGTAAGTGGAGGTAATAGAGTTTACCTTATTTCTTCTATCTGACTGGCCTGGAATGGGTGACATTAACCATCTTTTACTTATCAGATGATACTGCTTAACAATCACGTCACTGATTGCGTGCCAACACTGAGGAGAACAGAAAAAATCATATGGATGAGTCAAAAAATAAAAAGCATATGTAAAAATACTTCAGTTGACCATCAATACTTTAATAACATATTATTCTGTGTGTTATCTGAAAAAGACTGAGGAAGACAATCCCATGAACTAAATTGGCCACCACATGACAAAAACATTTTCACCTTCTGATCGTGAAGGTTAGTCAAAACTGCAAGAATAAATTGGCCTGTGGGATTAATGCATGTGATAAACCACTATTTATAATGTAAAAAACGATACATCATACTGATTTTCTAAGCACAGCTTTCTGCAGTATTAAGCAGAATTACTGGACACTCTGAAAACTTGATGCCAACTTTTATGGAAAAACTTTCAAATTAGTTGATATTTATTCTTTTTGTTTTTTCTTTTTTCTTTTTTTTTTCATTAGTCGCTGCTTTTACAGACCATAAAATTATTTATTGAGGGGTTTCTTTAAATACATGATTAAGTGCTCTTTTCTGATCTTTTACCAGCATTATCAATGAATTCTGGAACAGTCCTGTAACAACAAATTTACTGGATCTGCATGATGAATAGTAATAATATACTACATAAAGTGTCAGACTTTTTACAGGTTTCCACTAAGTGGACAAAAACATTTCAATTACAGCAGCTTTCATAAACTCAGCTATTTCAAAAAGCAAGACTAAAAAAACCAATAGAGTCTAGCTGCTTCCTAAAGCCATGTCTACTACAACTCCACCTATGGGTGCTTTTTTCTTTGGAGACTAGTGATAGCCCAAGGGAACAGCATGAAACTGTTTCAGAGGAGGTTTAGATTGGATATTAGCACAAGGTTCTTCCCCCAGAGGGTGGTTGGGCACTGGAAGAGGCTCCCCAGGGAAGTGCTCACAGCACCAGCCTGACAGAGTTCAAGAAGCGTTTGGACAATGCTCTCAGGCACAGGGTGTGACTCCTGGGGTGTCCTGTGCAGGGCCAGGAGTTGGACTCGATGATCCTTTTGGGTCCTTTTCAACTCAGAATATTTTATGATTCAGTGATTCTATGCTGCACTGAAATACATAGGTAAAAATAAATGAAATTGGATGATTTACTAAAATACATTGTAGAAGAGTCCTTGTCACAGTTCCCATTCCTGGGACTTCCAGGTTCTAAGACCTGTCATGTTTTGTAATATGACAATTCAGTTTAAAAAGAAAAACAAACAAATAAAAAATTGTCCTTTCTGAAAACCCATTAGTAGAAAACACTGACACACCAAGTTGAAAAATTCTTTCAACAATAAAAACTGGAGATTGCTCAATTAAGTGAGCTGTATTTTCAAAGTATTCATTATTGTTGAAAAAATTTGCATTATGCAGATACATAAAATCAAAATATGGCAAATTTCAAAGAGGCTGTTCTGGAGTAGAAGAAGACAGATCTTTCTCTGCCAAGAAAAAATGTGCAGTAATCTATGCATCAGCTTTCACAGACCTTCCATCTCCACAAGAAAAGTTCTGCAGACACCAGTTCCAACTCTGACCTAAATTTTGAGGGAGCTGTACTGAAATCCGCCATGGAGTAATCCATAGATTTCTAACTGTTTGGAAGGACAATATATGGCTACTGTGTACAATACACAAATAGAGTCCAGTTTCTGGCTCTGTATTCTCAGCTATTGAAAAATTAGTCATATTGCTCAAGAAAAATAGAATCCACGTTTGCAGTCTGAGAGGATGTCAGTAGCAGCTTGTCTTGAATTTCAAGGCTGTTAGGACACAGCCTTAAGCACTTTTCTGAAGAAAACACAAAAGAATTTTTGAATACTTTATAAAATTTTCTTTAAAATTCAAGCTGTCACTCAGTGACCTTAATCTTGAATTTAGCAATGTAAGTGTCTTGCAGGGAAGTGTCAGCTAAAAAGAAATAAATGGTCCAGTATAATAGAGCTATTTCTAACTCCTATGCTCTGATAAAATGTCATCTTTGTGATAACCAGTCATCTATATTACATCTACTATCAAGAGATAGAATTGACATCTTGCTGGGAATTTTAAGGTAAGCCTTCATTGACACAAAGGGAATAAGCAGATCACACATGCTTGATAATATTTACCCACATTTAAACATGAATTTGGTTTATCTCTATTTGCTTTCCTATTGGGCATATTTTCTGTGAATATATAGATATTCAAGATACATTGTGTAAAACCTTCTTGGCACAGCTTATACCTGAAAGGAACCTCATAATAAAGCCACTGTACAATCAACTAAACAAGATTTAGAAATCAGCAAGAACTTTTATCCTCCCCTTATTGGGTTACAAGATTATAAAATCTTAAACTTGGTTATAGGGTAGGAAAAAATGTTTCTGAAAATCAGGTGTACTGTAATGCTGACATGACACAATCAGAAATCAAGAAGATTGTATTTATTACTGAGTATTATGCATTATACAGGTATTGTCACCCAAAGTCTGTGCACAGAACTAGAGTAAGAAAATTTGAATAAGAAATTTGAGAATCTTTTGAGATTATTTTGTCAGAAGGTATCTCCTTCCATAGCAATCATGCAGACTCAGAATCTTAGAATAACCCAGGTTGGAAGGTATCTCTGGAGGTCATGTATTCCAGTGCTTTATGCAAAGCAGGGTCAACTTTGAAGTCAGAGCCAAATTCTGAGTTAAATTTCCAGTTGAATTTTTTAACATATGCAAGCATGGACATTCCACAACTTCCCTGCCAACTTTGCATCCCATTATTCTGATGCGGCAGCTATCAGCCATTTGCAGGACAAGTAGCATTTAGGCATTTTACATATGTTCACCTCCTCAGCTCAGTGAGTAGAAAGAAAAAAGAAAGACTGCTCTGACAATGGACAACTCTCTGCAGACATAAAATTATTTCTCTTACAAGTTACTCTTTTGGAATCTCCCCTGATACATGAAGTATACCTGTAACAGTTACTGAAGACTCAAAATAGTGATGATGATTAAAGATGGGCTATGGCTGCTGCAGATTTTAAGCTGTGTCATGTCAGGAATAGCTGTCCTTTGGTAAATTTCCATATAGGGGATTGGAAATTAAATTATAGGCTCTTTGAAATACACAGAATTTAATAGTCCAAATCATATATTTTTTAAAATTCTATATTCTCTAGGCTGCAGATGACTTACTGTATGAAAATCAACCTCATATCAACATCAAATAGGCCCTTTGTCCCTTCACTGTTCCCACTGTAAAATGAACTATAGCTTATCCCCCTGGATAAAACTGATTTAACATATGTGCTGCCATAATAAGCATTTCTTCTCATCACTTGTTAAAAAAATTGAAAAATTATTCAATACAAACACTCTGAAAAACCCACAGAAATGAAAGCTGTTATTTCTTGTTTTCTTCAAATTTGATGCAAATGTAACTCTGGAAGACGCCTCACCTTCTTGCTGAAAATTAACAACTGTAAATTCATTTCTAAATAGATATGGTGACTTTCCTCTTCAGCCTCACATGATTGTCCCAATCTGCTCTTTTGGACCACAACTGTGTTCCAGTAATATTATATATTGTATATAGAATTTAAATTGGAATCTGTAATAAAATACATTTAAATATCTGCGTTCGCACTTGATATTCTACTGCATCTCTTTACAAGCACTTTACAGAAAACATTTAAAATCACACTGTACTAGTATTGTCAATCATGTAAATTATCTTTGGTTTCAATTGGAAAAGTGATAGTGATGGACTGAGTAATTTTTTGTATCATCAGTAGAGATAAAATTAAAGGGAATGAAGCAGAGTCACGAACAAAATTTAGCAAGAGCTATAAAGAAATAGGAACTGCTCCTAGATATACTGCAATATTAGAATGTAAAATATCCCATTATAGCACAGGTGATTGAGTCACATGAAACTGTAATCTTATAACTATAGTCAAAACTTAGAATCATGTGGATGTATATCAAAGACTGAACATGTGGTTACTATTAAAGTCCAAAGGAGTGAGAGACTCCAGTATATTTCTGATTATAGTTTTAAAAATGAAAAATTACAAAAAAGCAGTACCAAACTAATCTATTAGAGGAAAAGAAGGAAAACAAATGTTGTTACAAACAAAAATTTCCAACAGAAAGCTTAAGCAAAATTTCCCTTTATACATAGCTTTCAGAAATACATACACAAAATTAATCCAAAGCAGCTTTGACATGTGAAGAAAATGATAAACCTCCAATATATCTCTGTAGATTTGCTCTATATTGGTCACAGTCTCTACAGATGAAGAAAAATTAGGATGATCATCAAACAGCAGCTGGAAACCCAACAGTGTTCTAACTTTCATTTTCAACATATGCTTGTAAGTGCCAGTAAGTTTTAGAGAAAGAAACCAAAGCATGAAACTTATTTCTTTATCCTGTATAAAAGCCAAATTAATTTAACAAACGTTCATTGCTTCAAGGACAGGATTTAAAAATAAAGCAAATATATTCTCACACTACCCAAGAATAAACTTTAAAAATGCTACCCTAGATTTTTGGTGGTTTTATCAGTAATCCTGTCTATATTTTTCCATGCAAAGGTAGGCTAAAACCCCAAACTTTTCTGCATTCACTTAAAGATTCTGTAGCATTTAAAAATTGACAGACTAAAACTCATCTTGAATTTTGGTGATTCAGAATCAAGGCAATACACTGTTGTATTGGCTAAGCTGATATAAGAAGGGATAGAATCACAGAAATTTAGCTTCTTCAGATTCTATGAACTATTGCAAGACAGTTGCTGAGTACAGTGTCTATGTGGCACTATACTAAAGATTGATGCTGGCTATATTTTACATAAGACAAGAAATCGAAAGAAAGTATTAAAGGGATCTGTCTACCAAAATTTTTCCATCTAGTACCTTCGAGAAAGGCACAACTCAAAAAACGGTATGCTAGGAGAGAAGTCATCTTCAGAGAGAAAAGGCTAAGCAATATTAGGAACAAAAGTAGTGGAGGAACTTAAACTAAAATCCAATTCAGTAGCATTTCAGTGCTCAAGCATCTGTGGAAAGATATTGCTACATTAGAAGGAGTAGGATATGAAATGGTTTGGACTCAGGGGCCGAGTACCAAATGCTTGTCTTTCTGGAATAAAGACAAGAAAATGAACTTCTTAGAACAATTACTAGGCTTGTCCTAGAACAGTGAGTTTATTAAAGAGTTGTGCCTGAGTATATGATCATAACTGAGATTTTAAAAGGATGCATAGACAGTAATTCCAAAATGAGTAACATTACCAAAGAAATAATGGTAGCTGCTCTTTCTCCTATAAGAAATGTAATTGGGCTTCAATAATGGTGTCAGTTCAGGAATGAATCAAATGCATCAGATCAAGGAATGCAACTGGAGCTTCAGTAATGTCCTTGCTTTTAATCTCAGACCACAGTATAACTACTAAGATATTTTTGTTGTCTCTCATCTACACTGCTACAAAAAAATTTCTGGTGAAGTCAAGCCTTTAATTTAACTTTCATGACTCCATGATTAACATGCTTGTAATGATCCTATACTTGTGCTAATAAAAGTAGAGTGGCACATAATACTGGGAAGAATGAAGGCCATGGTAGAAGAACCTGGCATTCTTCCAAAAACAGGGAACAAAAGATGATGTAGGTATCAACTTCACACTTTGAAAATAGATTCAAATTCTTTCTAAGGTGAAAATGATCTCATACTAATTTCCAAAAGTTCTTATCACAAACCCACTACTCAGCTGGCATGAGTTCTTGTTGACAAACACAGGGCTGACTAAAAGGGATAGCACAACTATCCTAGCATAACTAGGATTGAGAAGTATTGGCAGAATTGAGGAAGCCTACCTACCGTCTTGAGACAGTGCTTTTCTTCATTTTAATTTCACAATATCTAGTGTGATTATCTAATCTAAAGAAAATCCCTTATAACTTTGTAGTAGCACAACCCAAATGAGTAAAGCTGAAAATATGCCAACCTGCTATTAATAACTGGCAGACTTGGATAGCAACTGCTGTTAATAGTTTCTCAGATTGTTTTGGGAAGAAGACAGCATGTCACCAAACTTCTAGGTAAGGCTAGTTTACAAGATAAACTAAACAGAAGGCTTGTTCTTTAGAAGCAATACACAATACTGTCATTACAAAAGATTCATGTTTGGCAGAACAATCACTCTCCCCTTTGATCCTGGGATCTGTAAGACCCTGCAATTTTCAGATAGCAATGGCACAAGATCAAGGTCAATAGTATTTTTTTAAGATAACATTTTTTAACAAAAGGATAGAAGCACAGAAACAGCCAGGCAGCAGTTGCACATGTGGCATTCATGTTTTGTTATAATTTCAGTCTGAATCCTGCCAATATCACTTCATCTCAAGCCACTTGCTGGGACGCTGAGCACATCCATCCTCTCCTGTAGGCGTTATTTCTAACAAAGAGACTGTGCTTGGCTCC
Organism: Coloeus monedula; assembly: GCF_965178545.1. Taxonomy (NCBI): domain Eukaryota; kingdom Metazoa; phylum Chordata; class Aves; order Passeriformes; family Corvidae; genus Coloeus; species Coloeus monedula. The sequence goes on along the minus strand of NC_138786.1, from coordinate 37,098,882 downwards.
AGAGACTGCTAGTCTTCAGTTTCATGGGCACAAAAACAATTCAAAATCTACTATGAATAGTGAATAGAAAAAACAAACCCTTAGCTATCAGTAGCAGGCACAGCATCATGGAGGGACTCTCCATTAGTAGATAGCTGTCTTGTGAAAATAATCCTTGGCAGAAACAGGAATTGGAGCACATTCCAGGAAAGAAATCTTCTAGAAGGATTTCATGATTTTTCAGAGATTATTCCAAGATTTTTTGACTAGTCTCTGATCTTTTTTCATATGCTCACTTACATATTACAAAATTTCATAGACTTTCTACCAGCAGCTTTGGTGGTACAATAGTTACTGTCATTAAACATTTATAAAACACAAGATAGTATTTCTGAATAGGAAAGCACACTGGATAAAACCAGCTACTGTTATTAGAAAACCAAACAGTGTATGCATAAAGAAATAGAGATTTAAAAAAAGTCTACAACCAAAATGCAGTTACCTAAATAAGAGAGGGAAAATATTTTGGAAGATATTTTAACTACATTTTTTTCTCCACTTTTGTATAGCACAGAGTTCATGCCCAATACTGCTGTGACTGATATTGCTGTAATACAATTGAGGAGGTTGCAGAACTTTGTGTGGCATGGAAGATGTGGGGTTTCATGTACACAGATCACTCAAATGTTCAATCTTGCACTGAGTGCATCAGATATCCTATTTTTTTCTGAGGACACTTGTAATTTAAGAATTGTTTTTAGCCTAAAGAGAGCAGCCTGCATGTTCCCTGTACCTAGGGACCAGCATGTGGCATCGGACCCTTCTGGAAGCTCCCCCAGCACAGGTAGGAAGAGGAGCAGTCTCTGCAGGGCCCTGAGTGTGCTGTGACAGGTCGTGACAGCTCTGAGGAGACTCCTCTGCCCCCTCCACCCAAACCCGCTGCCGTGGGCCCAGGGGCTCCGCTCAAATCCAGGTCTGTGCTCTCACTCCTTGTGGCTGGGGAGGCCTGGGCCTTGCCAGGCGGGGCTGTACCTGACCCCAGTTATCCCTGCCAGCCCTCATCCTGACCTGTGGATTGCCATCCCGGCTCGGCCTTGCACATGCCTTGTCAGCAGGCGTGGCACAGCCTCTGGCTGCCCTCCCTGCCACCGTGGGTCTGGGTCCTGCCACCCGTGACTGTGCTTGGCCATGGGTCACACAGGTGTTGTGGTGAGACCTCCAATACACCTCTGAAACCATAGAAAACAAACGACAAACTTTAAAAAGTGCAGGTCTAGCAGTTTGGGGATTCTCTGATTTTTAAGAACCACCATATAGCACCCGCTCCTTCTAATAAGTATAATGCACTGGAGCAGCAGGTTGAACTTCCCAGAGGGAAAATATTCCTTTGTCTGATGTGAAGCTTTAACATAAATTCAGAAGAAGGATTTCTCTCTCTCCAAAAAACAGCATGGAGGGGGCAATGTTCTTCAATTCTAACAGAAGCTTGTCTTCATCTTAATTACCTGTATTTTACTATATTCCCAGGAAGAACACACAGAAGAAAAACACCTGAAAAGAAGCCATGTAGTGGTATGTGGTAGGTTATGTCTCCAGAACATACGATGTGTGTCAGTTGAGGGGCAGGCTCATTGCATTGAGACAAAAAAACCCAAACCACTTCAAGGTTTATCATTGCACTTTTGCTTGTACTCAACATTTGGTAAGTTGAGAGGACAGCCACAACATCCTATAAACTACTGCAGCAACAGATGTCCTAAAAATGGCACTCTGAGTACAGTCTGGATACAAAGGACTGAGGTAGCTTTCAGCACTGTATAAAAGAAAAGGTTATATGTTTGTTTAAATCTATTCTCAGGTCCACAAAGAATATATTGTCAGCATACACTTCATCAATATGCATATCCTTCTACAGAAGAAATCCTTCCAGGGACATTTTGACAATATGTATCTTGCTAAAGGATTGCTCAGTCAAAAACCTGATATTACTTTCCTGCTCAGTGATACAATGCAGTATGCTCAATATCATAACGGGCCATTATCTCTTGTTTTCTAAAAGATGCCCTCAACTGCAGATAGAAACTAACATCTCATTATAGCCTTTGCTATGTTAATGTAAAAATCCAAAACACTGCTGCCTCTGCTGGAAGGTGAATTTTTCATTTTCCGTTTTTACACTTTGTAAAGCACTCTTAAAAGCTAAACCTTTTTTGTTTAAAGGAACTCTACTGACAGATTATACCTAAGCTTCTACCAATGAAAGTGTGCATATCTTAAATCCAAATACCATGCACTTGCATCCCAGTTACACTGAATTTACTTCTAGGTTTTAAGTTCCTTCCCGTGCCTCTGATTACTCAAATTGTTGAGTAGTTAACAGTGAACTGAACTGTTCCAGTAATAATGGTGCATTTTCCTTCTAGTCTGAGAGAAAACTTGTGTAAAAGAGGACATTTTAATGAAGGAGTTAATGAGGAATGTGTGTCAAAACCACTCAGCCAATAATTCTGTGACATACAGATTGGTTTGGGTATTTATTAATGTGTTTATTCAGTTCCTTTGGCATGCAAACCAGGAAATCAAAATGGCATGTCTACATAGAGTATTATAGTGTAACTCATGAAGATCTGGCTTTTTACAGCGTATAGGAAGCGAGCTTTCTTCTCCTGAAGGTATCGTCATTGAGAACCTTTCTTACTCCATTTTTGTTAGAAATCAGAAGGTGTAGTTATCAGGTGGTGATTACATAACCCCTCCCCCCAATATATTAGTCCTCCTTTTAAATTGGCATAAGCCACTGCTCTGGGTTAAGCTGGCATACTGATGCATGAATTATAAGGAAGAAGACTTACATAAAGCCTATCCTATCCATAAGTACTGAATTTGATTCCTCTGTTAAGAATATCTGAGTCACTCAAGTAGACATATTTGATGGGCATGTGATCTAATTGTGTTACTGCTAAACCTCAAACAGTTGCTATTAGAAGCAAATTAGCAAGAGACCTTTGGATAATTCTACTACTCAAATCAAAGTCTCAGTCAATTAGCGATCTTAATAAATAACAGCTCCCTAAAATGAGACCGGAAAAAGACACTAAATAAATATGCAAAAAAACCTTATAAGGTGAAAAATTTGACGATTTTTCAAAGGTCAGGAAGGAAACCAGGATCTAAATTAGATTAAAGGTTTGTTTTTTCTACTCTTTTATCTTTATTCAGGGATATTAAAACCAAAATAACATTTTTTCATTGTGGCCACAGGCCATATCTTTGTAAAGAATTCAGTTCAGCTGCGTGTCATGAGAGTCAGGAGGGTAGCTTACAGCAAACAGTTTTGTCAGAAGTAATCACCAGGTAACCAGAGGCTTTTGGCTTTTTGTGGCCCTTTAGCTGTCCTGACTGTTATGAAATCAGAATTGGTGCTCTAAACAGGAACAGTTTCCTTCTCCACAACATTAGTGCTTCTCTATGCAGAGAATGCACATTATCACATCCATGCATATATAGCTGATTTCTCTGTCCCTTGCCTTGATTTTTTGCCTATGTTGTCCCAGCAATTTGCATCATGTAATTTGCTACAGGTCTTGAAGTCATCCCAACAAACAGGTTGTTAGCAGAGCAAACTAACTGCATATTCCTTTGCTCTAGAGCATGTCTAAGCAAGATTCATGTCTAAGCATGATTCTAAGCAAGTCTTTTGGGAGACATGATGCTGCATATAAATATCCTCATACTATTTTTGTAGGGGAAGATCTGTAGAATAATTTCAAGAATACCGAAATAACATACCAGCCTGTAAAAAAAAAAAAAGAAACTAGAGATGAGGAAAAATATGCCTTGCAATTGTGCAAGAGTTATAGAATTGATGATACTGTATGGTACAGGTTCTCATGACTTGGAATTGAATCCATACGAAGCTCCCTCATATGCAGAGAAGAAACAACACTTAGCCCAGTGTTGCTGCTGAATAATGCATTTCATACTTGCATTTTAAAAATCTACATTTAAATACTGACTTGGCTGACAAAAAATGCCCAGCATAGAGTGACTCAATTTCAGCAAAAGAGAGCTTTGTTAGTACAGACTAAAGAGAGGGATCATGTCATAAATTACTACACATATGATTACTGGCACTGGCAATTTATAGGGAATTAACTCACCTGATAACCTAATTCTGTTTCTGTAAAAGACGATGGTAAACTCCTACTGTCTAACAGAGAAACAGAACCGAACTTGCAATATGCTGAGGAATTGACAGCTCTATACTCCACAAATTATAATGCTGCACCCCATTTCTTCTTAGCTGAACATACTTTAACACTGTGATTAAGTAAATTGAAATAAATAAAAATATTTTTAACAAAATAGTCACAAATTTAGAGTGGTCTTTTCATCTGAATATATATTTGTTTACTCTTCTTTATCACACATAAATGCTTAGTCTTTAGTCACAACAGTTTTTCTGCATATGTAGAATATTATTCATATTAATGTATTCATTTACATTACAACATAAACAAGATACATATAAAGGAATTAAATAAATTTAAAGTTCCAGTTTCATTTACCTTTATTACAGCTGGTTTAAATCTATAAAGATCTACTTATTAAAAAGTCAAGAGTAGATTCTATAAAAAGAAGTTAAATTTATGATGTTTAGTATTACACATTATACAGTTCCTTTATTTTTTGCTCACTTGATCATGCTGTGAAAAATTCATGAATATTTAGCTATTAAATGAAATGCAAAATTTTCATTACCATTTTATTGAAAACTTGACATCTTAAAATACCATACATACCATTAGTATTCTAGTGCATTGTCACCTTATTGAAAAATGCTGCTAAAAAACAATACCACCATTCAGAGAAAAAAAAATTGTCCGCCCAAGGCTATTAACTATAGTTCTACACATACATTAGTGACAAATAAGTGAAGCAGCCAATGCTCACAAAAGATGTCACTAAAATGCTAGGAAACAACTGTAACCATAGAAACCATCTCACACTGCAATCTGAACATCTTTTGTCAGTGTTTGACTAGAAATGAGATGCTTAAAATCATTAGGCTATCAAAAAATCTGAAGTCTCTTCATTGAAATTTACATATTTAAATATTTTGAAACCTGCAAAAACTTCAACATGATACTTTCATAAAATATTGTTTCAGCTCCTAGTCCTCAACTATCACTTTTGATATAATAACAAGGATTATAGAGAAAATTACTCCCTCCCCTAAAGTCTCCCCCACCAGGCCCTATCTTTACTACATATACCATAGAAGAAGACAACCTAAGCATTTAAAAAAACCTAAAACAACCCTCTATGAAAACTGAGATGAGAATTAAGGAAAATTTACACAACTGTCTTTAATGAAAAATATTCATAGGCATGGCATTCACTATCTCTGCTTACTGCTTTGATATTTTTTAAAATATCTTCATAGACACCATCCCCTCTACTGACAGGATTAGTGATATTGTATAACCTTCATGACATTATGCAGAAAATTTTCTACAGTCAAAAAAATACTTGAATAAGAAATTTTTTCAACTGACTTTTCAAAGTTTGAGAACTTTTGAAGATTAAGTATCTCTCCATTAGGCTAACAGCTTATTATTAACTAATAAAAATTATCTATACTTTTGGACTATAGAATAATAAAAATGGCCTATACTTCTGGCCTATAGAACAATAGTACAGCTCAGCCTTTCTCTAGAGTGACTGATCCTGTTATGTCAGGCTGGGAGAGATGTAGGAAGGCAGCCCAAGTTCATTTTGCAGTAGAAATCAGTGCTGCAGTAAATCTGTAATAGTCTGAAAATCCACTGTAGAAAAAAAAAAGGAGCATAAATGGTGATTAGTCCTTTAATACAACAAATTTCAGTGGTACAAAGGACAGCTAATAACAGACATGCTATTGTTTGCAAGGAAGTCCTGCTAATATTAATAGAAAAATTTCCAATTCTGTATGTTCATTAATTTACCACTTACAAACTATGAAATTTTGGATATACAGAGTAAAAATATTTAATGGAAAAGCAAAGGACTGTAGTGTTTCCTTCCATTATTGTTTCAATAGGTTCTGAACTTTCAGGTGTATATGGGCACTACTACTTAATCGAGTCTCTGTTATGTAACACATTGCTTAATTTCTATAAGCAAAGTTCAATGGCCTTATTAAAAGGCTTTGAGCTGGTCCTTTAAAGCACTGTTTGCCAATGTATTGTGATTTAACACTTGCAAAGGAATGCAGAGAATTTCAAATTCCACCTCTTCTCACCACCCCCACCCTTTGGTGGTGGAAAAGGTCAGATTTCAAGGTCATCAGTCTCATGCTTTCACAAGTACTGCAAGACACATTAGAATTGTAAGAATGTCTTTCTTATGGTTGGCAAACAAGGTAGTACTAGAAATCTGCTATTTTTGTCAGTAAACTAGATTGCAAGTGAAAAAAGGCAAAAGAGGAAGAAATGAGGAAAAACATTTATACAATTCTTTACAAAGTGTTTTTATGTGTGTTTTACCAATAAGCTTCACAGAATTAAACAGACAAGAACTGATATATATTAAATGCCATCTAACTCATTCTGTAATTAGTAATTGATTGACTTAACGTATACTTCAGGAGGATGTGTATACATAGATATTATGCTGCAGAAGTTAAAAGAAATAACAGGACTAGAAAAAGCAAGATGATACTTTCTAGAGGGAATATCATATCTATAAGTACAAAGGTAAAAAAATTCTTAATAGGTTTTCTGACAATGAGCGGCTCACAGTACTTTAATGATGATGAAGTAATCCTTTTGGGAGGAAGTATTGTATGCAACTACCCAGTCAATTTCATCTGAAGTTATAAAGAGTTTTAATTTATGAACCTGGATCTGTCCTGCATCATGTTCTACATCCATCCTTTTAAAGTGTATGCTAATACTACTCTCTTGCCTGTAGTTCATTATCGTCTTATTGCACAAAGATGTTCTAAGATTAATGTCTTACAGAAGACAAAGAGAGAAGAAAAAGTTATGAACAAGTATCACAACCGTTCTTATAGTTCTAATAGTCTTTGCTGGTTTTGGTATCCGATGGTGAAATAGCAGTGCCTGATAGAAATGCCTGATTCATTCATCAAACATGTTTTTCTGCTTTGTATGTTTTACAGAAAGATTATATAAGTAGGAACCTTTTGCCTTATCCTCATTAATAAGTCTTGGTTTAGTATCATCAATATACAAGGATAAATACACAGATAATACAAATATATATTATTAAGAAAGACAGCCACTTATGCAATGCTGACAAAAAAATTGACAACTTATCACCTTCAAAACCCTTAGTATTACATGGGTATCAACATATGCAAAATTGGAAGTTAGCTAGTTCTACATGCAGTGCTCGTGGCATCTATAGTAATTCTTCTATTTTTAACTAATGTAAAATTTTTTCTTTCCTGAAAAAAGTTGACACAAAATTATGGAAGAGCAGCTCTGTTCCAACATCAGAAAAGGTTCTTTGTCTGATTCACAGACACATGCTCTTACAGTTATATCTGATAGGAATCCTAAGAAAAATAAAATCATATTTAAACCATCTCTGTATTTACCAGGACTTTCCTGTGGCTATCTGAAAGGTATTTATTGAATATACTGATTTGTTTTACTAAGGACAACAATTTTAAAAACTAAAACTCTGAGGCATGAAATAACTTGTGCTTCTTGCCTTTTTGACCTACCTTGAACCATACTTTGTCACCTGTACTAATATTTTTCGTCAAACTGAATTACATAGTCAGACAACCACTCAAGAAGGAGGCATTAGCTGTGGGCTTTTTTTTTTAAATTTCTGTATATCAACACTCAAGTATTTTTCCATGGGTATTTAATATAAGGTTGCAAATAATCCTCAGCCTCTCTATGCCCCTACAACTCCCTTTTTTGACTGCAAAGTGCAACAGTATAGCATCCTCTCGATGTTCTGGATCATTACACATTTTTGGTCTAGTAACGTAGTAGATACACCTTTGCTGATGTGATAAGTTTTCTATGTATTTTCAGGCACAATCAAATAATTTATTTGCTAACTTACTCCATAATTATTGCTCAATAACCATTTACTCAACCATTGACTTTGGTTAGATGACTTTGTTCTTTCTACTGGCAGAAAATAAAATCTACTGCGTTAACATGAAGTGGCTCAGTGCTGCGGATTGACCTTGGCTGGACGCCAGGTGCTCACCAAGCCTCTCTATCATTCCCCTTTCTCAGCTGGACAGGGGAGATATAATAAGATTGAAGACAACTCACAGTACTGTGAGGGCTGCTGTGGGGAAAACTAACTGGACTACAGGACATGGCCAGGATCACTTACTTTCAGTAAAGATCATCTCCTATTGCTGTTGTCTGAGACAGAATACTGTTCCAGATGGCCAAACTTACTAGTCCAGCCCCAGCAGGGCATGTCTTGGTTGTGTCTTAATGAATTGAAGGCCTCCTGTCTTGACTTATAAGGCTCATTTAAAAGTCTATTTATTTATTTATTTATTTAAGTTTGTCTAAGACAGATTGAACATTAGCAAGAATTTCATGGGCTTATTGGATTCAGTTATGCATTTGCAATGCATTATTTACTTCATTTACACACTTGAATATTCAGTAATCTAAATGATAATTCAGATCTTTTAGCAACTGATCAATGACACTGTCTCATAATAGTAAATTCTCTATACCCATGACTGTCAAACAGTATGTGGATTTATATTCATATAAATATTTCATATTTCAGAAGTTTCCAGCAAAATGTAACAATATATTTTTTTCAATAAAATTGATGCTAGCATACCTTATATTTTAATATAAAGAGGTATTATTCATAGGTCAGTTACTTAATTTGCTTTCTTTATTCATAACTTTGATTAGAAAAAATAAATTAGATCGTAAATTTGTACTATCTCAATGCTTTTATGTTTATATTTGCAATAAATAGGTATTTCACATATTTCTGTATTAACATGAAATGAAACACTTTTCATAAAGATTAATGCTATCTTGATAGATTATGTACACAGTAACAGTTCAGACCTGTGCATACTCATAATTGCTTGATGTTTTGGACTTCAAACTTCATATGCTCTTGTGTAATTAAATTACAACCTTATCATATGTCTGACAACTACATTGACTTGAAAGCGTGTTTTCCAACCTTTGTTGGTGGGCATGTCTTGACATTCACAATCATGAGCCACACTTGTAGACACAGTTGTTAGGAAACTGGAAGAACACATAGACCCCTTATTTTCTGTGATAGGAAACTTATAGGAATGCTGTCTGATGTACAATAAAGTTTGCTGGAATTTCTCTACATGTCAATCTTTTAAATTGCTGTAATGGTTCTGCTCTATTCTGCAATGCTCACGCTTCAAATTTCTTTTTGGTTTGATTAGGATAGAATGTCACTATCCAGACACCAAGCATTTCAGATATGTACTGTTATTTCCAAAGTAAGGAGAGAAGACTTTGGGTAAAATCTCAATCCAATCAATATTAGTATAAAAGTGCCCTACTTGCCTTTAGCAGACTTATACCTGTTCATATCAATCAGTTGAATCTATATTTCTTGTATCTGTTAAACAGACTTCTGATATTAGAGTCATTAACTGTATTTCCACTTCATACTTTGGTTTCATAAATGCTTAAGCCAGAAAAAGTTGTTGCGGGATGTAACAATAATGTCTCTGCCAAGACAAATCTGGTCTTTAGAAAATGAAACCCAAACCTGAGTTTTAATAATATGATGATCTAATGCAGCTAAAGATGCATACCAAATCATGCAGATAGCTAGACATTAGTCTGTGTAGAAATAACCCATATTGTAAGTAAGCAAACTCCACACAGTGCACGAAATAAGCAAAGTACCATTTTTACCAAGCAGTCCTCAAAACATACACATCAACCACAAGTTGCAGAAAGGCAACTGATTGTAGTAGGTGATGAAGTAGGGAGCTTGGCTACACTGAATATCCATCTTTCAAGCCTTGTCATATTTAATATTTTTAATTGTTGCCACCCAGCAGTTAAACAAATGCCAAAATCACGCTCTTATCCTTTATTTACAAAATCAGTCTAGTTTTTAGGGTGATGGAAAATATAAGATTTACAATTTTTTCAAGTTTTCATATGCCACCATTAGTGCAGTATCTTCACTCACAATTAAAAAAAAAGGCTATGCCTAATGACTGCATATAACCAGAGGCATATCCTGACTATCTCAACAGTGGCAATTTCTGATTTGAAACCCAGAGTGTTTGTAAATATCCATTATTTATACTTTCACAGTCTATCAAGTAAGTTTACACCCAACATTTATACTCCTTGAGTACATGTACTGGTGCTAATGCTAAGTAGGTTAAAATATTTATATAATACTTCATTATTAACAATCTTTTTCCAAGACAATTCTATCAACAAATTTTGATACTCATGCTTGTATAGAGACTGAACTTTCAGAGTGGATCACCAGACAGCCTGCTAGGTTATCTTGATGGCTAACATAGTAGAATCAAACTAGACAATAATGAAATGGCATTCCAGAGCTCAGCAATAAAATGTCTTCCTTACATATAGAAAGTGTTCATAATTTTATTGTTAATTACATAGGATTGTGTTCTGATATAGATATTACATTCAGTATTCCACTGGGTAGACAAAGATATCTCATAGAATTTATAAATAATAATCCTCTTATTTCAGTTTCAGCTGTTGTTTATTGTCGAGCTCACAATAATGGATTCAAAGCTTGGCTACAAATATAAGGAAAAATACTGAAACACAAGAGTGTTATCTGAGATTTTCATGGAAAGTTATTTTCACTGAGTTTTTTTTGATTACATACAATGAGATAAAAAGATTCAGTCTCAAAGGAGTTTGATATTTCAGTGGGAGATTGCAGTCTCTTCCAAGCATCATAAAGAGCAACCAGTTTCAGATTACATATCAATATGCTTTCACTTCTGTAGTAAATCAGGAGCAGGCCTATGTATAAGGTCTAATGTAAGTGTGCTGGTTTTGGCTAGGGTAATTTTCTTCACAGTGGCTAGTGTGGGGCTAGGTTTTGGATTTGTGCTGAACACAGAGTTAATAACATAAAGATGTTGTTATTGTTTCTGAATTTACACAGAGCCAAGGCCTTTTCTGCTTTTTTTACTGGCACGCTGGCAAGGAAGTTGGAGATGCACGGGAAGCTGGGAGGAGACACAGTAGGGACAGGTGACCCCAAATGACCAAATGTATATTCCAGACCATGTGACATCATCATCAGTCATGATCTTCTTCCCCATAAAGTGAGGGGAAGAAGGAGGAAGGGGGCAACATTTGGAGTGATGGTGTTTGTCTTCACAAGTCATTGTTACACATGAGGGGGCCCTGCTCTCCTGGAGATGGCTCAACACCTGCCAGACCATGGGATTAAGTCCTTGTTTTGCTTTGCTTGTGTGTCAAGCTTTCGCTTCCCCTGTTAAACTGTAAAATCTCAGCACATGAGTTTTCTAGGTTTTACCCTTTTGATTTTCTCCCCAGTCCCACTGGTGGGGGAGTGAGTGAGCAGCTGCCTGGGACTTGGTTCCTGGCTGGAGTTAAACCACCAATTCAGGGCTTGAGTCTGGCACTCACATGTGATCATCCATATTGCTTAACTGTTTGTTGTGGTTTTGGCCTGGATCAGCTGGCATTCTCTTTGCCAAGAGAAGGCATGGTGCGTGATCTGGGCAGGGAATAGTTGGTGATGATTTTCGCCAGTAGCCTAGAAAAAATAGCTGCTGCCTTTGGTGTGGCATATTTTGAGTAGGTAAAAAAGGCCCTGTGTCACAAACCAAACCAAGAAAAACCAGACCAAACCAAACCAAACCAAACCAAACTAAACCAACCTGACTGATTAATACATTTGCAAAGGTTTAAGTGTTGTAGTGACTGGGGACTTCAAGAACTGAGTGACCTTCTGTGTGTCTGGGTGTTCATCAGAATATATGGAATTCAGATTGTTCAAGGGTGATGAAGTAATGAGTGGGAGATGAAGCAATGTAGTTCTTAAATGTTGGAGCTGCTGCTTAAATATATTGGGGGAATCTCATCCTAAATGTTTTTACTATAAGCATAATCTGAAGGACCCCATGGCTGAATGCCAGGAAGTTCTTGGAGTGGCATTTTCAGAAACAGTGAGGCATAATGACAAATAGACCACTGCAAATGTAGTTTCAGCATCTGATAGAAACCTTCAAATTACACCACGAGTATACTTAAAGTCATTATTTTTTTATCAGTGCTCTGGATCCAGCCTTCCTGCTACCAGTTTAAAAAGCAGTTTCTCAAAGTGAAATCGAATTCCATCATTAGGGGACAGATTGTTCTAACAAGATGGATTAGAGCAGCATCAGCATGAATTTCAAAAACTTGCATGGAGCTATAAATATAATGTGCAATATTTTTGCAATATCTAATGTGTTTTGGTCTAATGTTGAACATGCCCCATTGTTAAAACCAGCTGTGTTCTTTCACTTTTCATTCCTATAAAGCTATGATAAAGGCTGTCAAAGCAAACCCTGCAGCACCAGCCTTTCTTGATAAAAGTTCTGTGTACACAGTACACAGTAATCTCAAGATGGAACTTTGTTTCAAACCAGAACAAAATCTTCAGCTAATTATAAGTGAACTATATTAAGCACAAAAGGCAATTTCAATTTATACTGAACAAAGTTGCATTTTACTCTTTCAAAATGCATTTGTCGAGGTTTCTGGAATTAATTGAAAATTCATTTTTCTTGATTTTCTAAGGTTATTTCTTTTATGGCTTTTAAGTAGACTGTGTAGTACTGTAACATCTAAATCCCCCCCCAAGAAGATTAGTGGGGCTTTTTCTTTGTGTTAATTTGTATTTAAAGCTTTAGAATAAGAAATGAATCATTCTTTTCATTCCTTACATCACATTAGTGCAGCAATCACTAAACTAACGGTCTTATTATGAACATATTCAAAGCACTTGGAGGAAAATTGCCAACAGAAGTTCTACACAAAAATAGGTCTGCTGTTTAAACAGAAGAGGATTAAAAATAAAATTGTAGTTTATAGGTGACTGGTTTAAGTAACAAAAAAAGATTTGTGCACTTCTATTTGTTTTGACTTTCCTGTGTATGGTAAAAAGAAAACCTGTGGATTTTTTTTTTTCTTTTTAATTCTCTTAGCTATTTTTTGGGCAGTATTTTATGGAAATACCATAGAATTGTCTCTTCTTTTCCTGAAAGCTTTATGACTGGTGGGTAGTTCTCACATCCTTTTGCAATATAGGATTTTATCCAGGCAAAAACATAAGGGTTAAAATGTCCTACATGTACTACCTTGGCTCTACCTCATCAAAGAATCTTTGAGTTTTTTATCTCAGAGATGTCAACAGTAAAATCTAGGAGCCAGAATTCAATTCACATTTATATCTGGTAGGACTGATCATGTCAACAAGAAGGAGCTAGTTAACTCCTTACAGAAACCGTAGGGTGGCATGTGGCTTTCTCCTCGAATGCAGAACGAATTTGCCAGTCACCCAGCATTGCATGGAGTGGCATCAACCCAGGATGTGAGCAGGGTTTTCTATGAACCTCTTGAGACTAGGACTGAGTTCTTTACATTCCTTGGTTTGTTTACTGTGGGTAGGAGCTGCTCTAATCCAACAGCAAGCTTTCTGGAGCCCAGGTACAGGAGGCAGCCTTGATGAGCAATTCAAAGTTCCACACATTTCCTCTTGCCTTTCAGATCAAAGGAAAATTTGGGAAGAAACATTTTGAAACCAAGTTAGGAAAAAAGCAAGAAGACTGGAGGAGCAAAGGAAATTTATTTTAAATGCATCACATCATCATTGCAGTTTCATCTGCCTACTCTGGGGTCTGCAACGCTTCTAAAAAAATAGGCTTACTTTCAGTGAGGAATTGCTGAACAGAATTCAGAGGTTGGCAGAAGTGACTCAGAGATAGCTCAAGTCTTCTCAGCAGTGGTAACTGATTTTAGTTCCCTAATGCTAAGTATAAAACTATCTCTGAGGCTATAAGATAGGATAAGAGACATAGAGAGTAATGATTTGTCTTTCTACTATTAAAGGACTAGAAGAGATGTTTAGCTTTGATTCAGGGACTAATGATCAGCCATATTGACATCATCTGAATGAACAGGTGGGAGGCAGACCAATAGGCTGGTTTGCTGCTTTCAGCAAATGTGAAACAGAATGTGAAAGCAGTTACTTGAGCCAATGTAGTGTCCTAGGCAAATCTGAAATACCTAAACCTAGCTCTGGTTTGGCATTTCCAGTACACTGTTACAGGGAAGTTATCAATTGTGTGAGAAAGAGGAGAGGAGAGGAGAGGAGAGGAGAGGAGAGGAGAGGAGAGGAGAGGAGAGGAGAGGAGAGGAGAGGAGAGGAGAGGAGAGGAGAGGAGAGGAGAGGAGAGGAGAGGAGAGGAGAGGAGAGGAGAGGAGAGGAGAGGAGAGGAGAGGAGAGGAGAGGAGTAAGAATCAGGTAAAACCCAGGGCATGCAGGGACCAATTGCTCCCCTGCAAATGGTTATCAGTCTTTATCCATTGCTTAGTGGCTATTAGGCTTTTAAAAAAAATTCCTATGATGTATATAGTTAGAAAACAGACAAAAATATATAATTGTTATCAAGGTATATTAAACAAAAACTAGATCTGAGATGCATGGAACTCAGACCCAGTTCTGTATGAAATGTATGAACCTGTGATTAACCTTATCACAGAGTATGCAGGCTTGCTAATAGGTGGCTGTCTGTGTGCCTGGCAGGTTGTGTAGGAATCAGTGTTCTACCAGCAGGACTTTCATTTCATTGTAAAACGATAAGGTGTTAGGACCCCAACACCCTCCCTGTTATGGGAGATTAGGACCACAGGAAGGTTCTTTCTGTGTTCAGAAGTTACCAACCCAAGGTGCATAAGTCTTCTCCATTGGTTTGACGGTTAACAACAGCCAGATCAATAGGCTGATTTTTGTCTCCCCAGTAATTAACTATTTGGTAAATGTTACAAGTCTTGCACACCAGTGATATGTTACTAATTCTATTTGGTCATGACCAAGGTCTGGTTGGGTGTCTTACAAAGTGTCATATTTACTCGTCTTCCTTCAATTTCAATGTGTAAAGTTACAGCTTTATGGGTCAATTATTTTCTGATCTGGTTATCATTTTCCATTTACATTTCTGTATTTCAGTGGCATAGCACAATGCTAAAAGAGTCAGTCTGGCAAGCTAGTAGTCACAGGTAATTCATGACCTTGACAGATGCCTGTTTGTAGGCCAGCCTGAGACCAGCAAGTATGATATTTTTCAGCTGTATTTCTGGGTATCAGAGGTGTATCAGGAAAAAAGGAGGATTTTAAACTTTCTTCCAGAATAAGGAAAAAAGTAAAATCAGAGACTAGCTTGGGTGAATCCTATCTTTGATAGAATAAGGTATAATCTTAGAGCCATGATCATGGAAGCAGAATTAGATAGAAAAATATTAATTGGGATTTTAAAGGTTCTTCTGTAACCTTGTACCTGGGAAGGGTACCTTCTAGGGCATTTTGTGACAGAAGGTTTTGAAAGGCATCTTTACTATAGCAGAATGATGGAGGTGATGAGTCTGAACAATAGTACTACTTCCTGTATTAATTTAAAGGGTTTATATTTTGGCATTTAGGTTTAAGCAAGCAGAAAACCAGGAAGTGCTCTCAGATATATCAGAAATGGCATTTTTCATTTCTATAAACATTTCCAAGTAGATCAGTGTGTCCAGAGGTTCCCAAGGCAATAGCAAGCATGGACATTGCTGACAAGGAAGACTTCCTAAAACTCAGATTCAATTTTCTATGTGACAACAACCAGAGAACCTTGTTGGTCCTTCAGTCAGCTAGAGCTTTTGTGGTTCTCATCTTGCACATTCTTTTCTTGTATGGCATGACAGCACAGCAGGGACTCTGTCCCACTTAGATGATGGATTCAGTAGATTCTCACACAGGCAGTGAAGATGCACTGAGGGAGGTAAGAGTTAATGAAGGAGAACCAGCATTTGTGTCTAAGATGTTGAAGTATATATAAGTCTGATCTTTAGGTGTTCCAGACAGGGGTACAGGTAGATATCTCCACCCTTAGGGATGGCATGCCATGTTACACACCTCTAGGGGATGGCTGCATTCTTGAGATGGTTAATTCACCTAAGCTTTGGTTGGGTTGAATAGGAATTTTGGATATGTACCAGGACAATAAAGGAAAAAAATTTAGTTGAAACTGTCGGACTGAGGGAGGAAACATACTGCTAGATTTTTAAAGACCCTTACTATTTAATTCAACTCTGCTGACATTTATTATAAATGTCTAAAAATCAGTTGAAAGAAAAATATTTTTTGTTGCATTCTTCACATTCTCTGATGCTGAATAAAGGGCTCATACCTTGGTTCTATTGAGAGAATGTTATAGTCTCTTCCTTATCAGTACAAGAATATATTTAGAACAAAAAGTAGCTATGCTGATATCAATTTAACTATTCACATGCTCAGTTTCATGCAGGTATAAGGGCACAACCTCCAACAGAAAGAGTTGGTCTTTAATACCCAGCTCTGTAAACCTCTTGGTTGTACAAATAATATAGTATATTAAAAACTCCAACTTACATTATATTCATCACCTGGTCCCTCTTCCCTCTCTCCCCCCCATGCCCCCCATTTCCTCCCCCAGGATTATTTTGAAAAACAAAACATGCATGATAAACATTTCAGGCTTTCTTAAGGTAAAGAAGTTTTTAGGCTCTAAACTCTTTGCTTTTCATTCTTGGCAAATTCCTCCATAGTACATGGGTAGTAGACATGGTGGTGTGCAATTGTTATTTTGAAGACACTCTATGGAGTTTGTCCTCATTTAAAAGATGGTGAAGGGAGTGTAGAACTGCATTTTAGTTTTATTTCTGGTTGATTTCTTAGGGAGTAGGACACCTTAATGTGTTTAATGCAATATTGGTATGTGTTCCCTCAATCCTTATGTGCAACACCTAAAATGGACAAAATAATCTTCTGCACCTATCTGGTAACATTTATCTATATAGTTATCATATATTTTTTAACTGTATACTGTTTGTGATTGACTTATTTTATGTCTTTTAAGTAATTTGGTTTTTTTGCTTAATTTTTAAAATAAATTCAATTAATGAGGATGTTCCTGCCTTATTATTTTAAAAGGAAAAAGATGGAGATAGTTTAACAAAGGACATAATGTGAGACTTGTGAAATCTGTGGATGCCATTTCTCTTTCCAGAGGTTCTGAGAAGAAGGTTTGTCTCCCTGCAATGGCACAGAAAAGGACAAGGAGTTGCAATACAATAGCAAAACCCTAACAGAAATGAGAGAGGGCACCTGCAAACAAACACACACACACTCTTACACACATGAAGTTACTCTTGTAATGCTCTTAACAGTGAAATTGTTTTTGCTACAAATTTATCACTTTTCCAAAGTGCACATTAAGATCAACAATATTGCTTCTCAATATAGTACTGGTGAACGTTTTCATCTCCTAAATTAAAAAGAATATTGAATTGCATGTGGCCATAGATACTATTGAAAATGAACTGGAAAAACTTCAGAATGAATGTCCTTCTTTGGATGATGCACTTTAAAAAATATTTGGGGATACATTTGGTTATAGGTTGAGATCCACAACTCATTGGTATATGCTTAATTTTAAGTACATGAATAATTTCACTCATTATAATGGGATGGTTCAAATATTTATTATAAGTGTTTTGCTGAAATGGCAAAATTATTAGATTGAACTGTACATGTGAAATAAAAGCACCTTCGCCAATTTTTTCTTTTTCTGCTTTAGCTCTACCTTTAGTCTCAAAGTGTTCCAAACTCAAAATATTGTTTATGGTTTCTAAAGGCTCTTAAGTCTACTGAAAATGGGATATTATATTCCAAGTTCCTTACCTATTTTTTTAAAAAAAATCTAATTATATGAATTTTTTCTTCCACAGGAAATTCTTTCTATGACATTGAAAATATATTCCTTTCTCCCAGGAAATAAGCATCATCTTTATCTCTGAAGGCACTAGTATTGCCATCTTTTTTCACTTATATATTCCTTCACTTGAGAGAAAATACACATTTCATTTTCCTCTCCAGCTGTTTTACTTCTGTTCGTGTCTTCTTTGAATATGTAAGGAAAATATCATAACTGTAGCTTCCCATTACATGTAATCTAATTTGAGCCTGATGACACATTTTATTAAGACTTCTAAATGATTGCTTAGATCTTAAAAGACATTTATATTTTTATTTAATCTGTAGAAGTCATAAATGCTAATCATCAAACCATATACCTACTCTTTAGCCTTGCTATGTAAAAAATGTCTTCTTTATGTAAGTCTTGCTTCAAGTATTCCATTACGTCTTTCCAAAAGGTTATAAAAGGAGTAGTATGCAAAGAAATAAAGCCAAAAAATTTATCTTAAATATATTTAAAACACTTGTGTCAATTGTACCACTTTTAAATATGGATGGTACGAATTCACTAAGGGAGACATAGTAAGGTAAATAAGTACTAGTAAAAATACGGTTCATGATTCAGTAAGATACAGCTTAAAACTGGAGATACAATTGTCCATCCAGGTGAGAAAGTTCATGTTAAGAGACACTTCACAGAACTGATGTGCACATACAAATCTTTGACAACAGAAGAAGCACACAAAACCAATCAGTTCCATGAAGAGCAAATAAAAAACAAGGGGAAAAATCTGCCAGTCATACCACTTTGACAATAGACTTCTCCTTTTAGACTTTCATTGTTCCCATTTAGATGAAGATCTAATGCATTTCCAGGTCTGTAATGAATGGCTAGTGCTTATATGCATAAAGGACTTACTATTTCCACAGTGAGTCGAATACCTCATGAATAGATCAAACCTACAGCATGTGCACAGTAAGTTCCACTGTGGTTGTAGTGAATTTTTCCCAGGATGCCTCAAACACACAGTGCATTTACACAGCAAGTTCACATATGTGTATCTATGTATCCCAGAGTCAGGGTTTGAGAACAGACTAATAGTTTGGGCAGTCTGGTACCACAGCCCTGAGTATGAACACAGCATTATCACCCAGTAGCAATCCAGGTATTCCCTGTCTCCTCAGAGTATTCTCTGGGGCACCAGTGAATTCCTGCACAGGAGAATGGAGGTTCTCTCTGTCCTTTCTTCCCTTCAGCCTGACATCTCTAATACTTGGCACATCAAGGATCCTGCCTTAGGTTTTAAACCTCCATGAATGTTGTCATGAAACAAACAGATGCAGCGCTGCAACATCCTTGTAACTTGAGGCCCTATATGCCCCGATGTGGCTCCTCCCAAACACTACATTCATAGTATGAAAACTTGGAGACATGTTGTGGCACCATACAGCAAGAAAACTGAATATGTGGCACTCAGTGCTCCCCCCGGCTTCATTCTAGAACCTTCAAACAGTTTTCTACTAAGCAGGTGAGACAGGTGCTCCTTCTCCAAATATAGAATATGGCACCTTAATAGTGAGAAACAGGTAAATTAAGAAGTTTGTACCTCTCAGAAGTTGTAACTTCTAGAAGCTGAAGATACAAATGGTTTTCTTGACTAATCCTTCTCAAGAGCTGACACTTTCATGGTATTTAGTCAAGAGAAATATATTAATTCAAACAGCCCCAATGTACAAGGCAACAACATTGCTAGCTGAGTGATAAAATCCATGCAAAGGTGGATAAGGCTAATCAGCCAAATGAAAAAAGAAAATACTTAGGTTAATCATAAGAAAAGTTCCCTGTCACAATGATACACTCTCCAGTGGAGTGGTTTCCTGAGGGAAATGATGGAAATGCCATCACAAGAGAATTTTTAAACTGAAGTTGACAAAAAATAAAGTGCTTCAGGAAAAATCCTGTGTGTATCCTATGCCAAAGAAATGTGCTGAGTATATTTCTATTTCTTAGATTTCTCTGATTCCACATAAGTTTATGATATGTAATAGAAAAAAAATTGCTTTAAATATATAAGCTTACTATGCAAACCCAAACAAAATTGGTTTTATTATTCTTAGATAATCTTTCTGTATCATCCCTAATAGCAAGAAAGAAACAGGGAATCCATTCAAAATAATGGCAGGTATTTTCTAGTGTTTTTTGTCTTAATGATATGGATTTAATATACATTCCCGACTCTTAAACTAATCTGATTTTCTATTCTTTTCCAAATAAGAGTCCAGTATTCCTGGCTTTCTTAATTTAACTTACTTTTTCTAAACCTCAAAACCCCCTTAATTCCACAAGATACATTATAACATGATTCCAATATTTTGAAATCTCTCATAATCAGTAATGTTATGCAAAGTTCCTTTTCTCAGACAAATTCAGAGCCAAATAAAAGGCAGATCAAAGATACCACAGCACATGTGGCCCAGTACATGAGGGCGAATTTTCTGTCTCAGACTGTGTTGAAAGATCTCACCACAGAAAAGCTGAAACAAAATTATTCAGGAGCAATTATCTTGCTTCTCTCCATCTCGTTGTTGTTTTCCATATATTTTCTTTTTCATTTGTTATTTAAAAATAAACTGTGCTGTAATGGAAATAAAATCTTGATGTCATTAGATTGTTAACTTCATGGGAGATTTCTGACACTCTGCTTAATTCTCCACAATTCATTGCTATTCTGTGAAGTGGAATAACAGTTCAAGATCTTTGGTGGTGAAGGTAGAGTTTTAAGAAAATTCCCATGGTTACCCATGGTGGACATTGAAAAAGATTAATGTAATCCTAGACTACTTTTCAGGTGTGTTAGAAATCTCTGCTCAATCAGTTCTGCTGCAGTGTCAGGAGAATGTCTGTCACAGAAAAATATCTACTGCAGAATAGTGCATAAAAATGAAAACCTTTCCATTTTGCAATGCAATATTACAGAAACAAAACGGCAATTTCTTCATATTTAACAGACACTGTTTTACAAGTATGCTGAATAACAAACAATTCTCCAGAGAGCCAAGTACAACACTCAGGAATACATTTGAGAAGAGGCCAAGATAAGTATTTTTAGAAAATTGCTACATAGGTAACCAGCTACAATAGTTTTTACAGACAGGATGATGCCTGACACTAACAGGCTTAATTTTGTTAAGCAAAGGAAAGGCTCATGTGTTCATGTCCGTATCAGCCTGTTCTGCATTACAGTACTTTGTGTGTTTTAAGGAGATTTTCTCCAGGGAATTGCCTTACTGTGTAAAGAGTGGAGAGAGGGTGGAAGGAAAATAGAGCAAAATAAAGGCTCTTCCCCACATGAATAATCTGCCTAGTGTGTCATGGAACGATGTTAATCCTGTTCAGTTTTAAAAGCCTCTACATTTTACATCTTCTGGGAGGTAGCAAAGTATGAGACCCAAATCCAGAATCATACTTTAGGAACAGAGCATCAAATGCAAGCAACCTACTTTGGGCTGCTGGTTAAAAATAAAAATTACTTAAATCTGAATTAATTTAGATTGCAATTTGATATTTTTTTTTTGTTAGAGTTAGACCTAAACATTATATACAATGTACAATGATGTATATAAATAACTTTAAAAAGTTATTATTTATTGATAAAATATAAGAGCAATGACTTTTATTTCTAAGATTTATTTTCAGAGGTAATATTAAGTAGTGAAAACAGGGGAGGTGACAAAGAAAAGAAATGTCTCAAAGAAAGGCAAGTGCCTGTGTGTCTGTTAAACTTGGCCTAAAGAGCCTTTTTATTATTTTCCTATGACGCCACCTAAGACCTCAAGGATAACAAGTATAAGCGCTACCCACTCACACATCTGCCCAAGACAAAAATTTTGTAGAGTGCATGTAAAACTTTTTTTTCTTTTTAAGAAAAATTTTCGAAATGTCGATTCTTGGTGTTCCCAGCTCCGTCCCTGCGGAAGGGGAGGCGGGAAACGCAGCCCCCACTAGATGTCACTGCAGGCCGCGGGTGACAGAGCGGCAGCCGGGATGTGGGACACAGCGGCAGCCGGGATGCGGGACACAGCGGCACCCGGGATGTGGGACACAGGGGCAGCGGGGATGTGGGACACAGCGGCAGCGGGATGTGGGACACAGCGGCAGCCGGGATGCGGGACACAGCGGCAGCCGGGATGTGGGACACAGGGGCAGCGGGATGTGGGACACAGCGGCAGCCGGGATGTGGGACACAGGGGCACCCGGGATGTGGGACACAGCGGCAGCCGGGATGCGGGACACAGCGGCAGCCGGGATGCGGGACACAGCGGCAGCCGGGATGTGGGACACAGCGGCAGCGGGATGCGGGACACAGGGGCAGCCGGGATGTGGGACACAGCGGCACCCGGGATGCGGGACACAGCGGCAGCGGGGATGTGGGACACAGCGGCAGCGGGGATGTGGGACACAGGGGCAGCGGGGATGTGGGACACAGGGGCAGCCGGGATGTGGGACACAGCGGCAGCCGGGATGTGGGACACAGCGGCAGCCGGGATGTGGGACACAGCGGCACCCGGGATGTGGGACAC
The DNA here is from genome assembly GCF_965178545.1 of Coloeus monedula. Taxonomy (NCBI): domain Eukaryota; kingdom Metazoa; phylum Chordata; class Aves; order Passeriformes; family Corvidae; genus Coloeus; species Coloeus monedula. Next base: position 37,076,301 of record NC_138786.1, on the reverse strand, counting down.
AGCGGCACCCGGGATGCGGGACACAGCGGCACCCGGGATGTGGGACACAGCGGCAGCCGGGATGTGGGACACAGGGGCAGCGGGATGTGGGACACAGCGGCAGCCGGGATGTGGGACACAGCGGCACCCGGGATGTGGGACACAGGGGCAGCGGGATGTGGGACACAGGGGCAGCGGGATGTGGGACACAGCGGCACCCGGGATGCGGGACACAGCCCCAGGCGGGGCTGAGCGCCCGGCTGCTGCCTCGGGAAACGAACAGAGTAACAGCGCCTTAAACCTCCACGTTAGTGCTCCTAGCTCACACCGTGCCAGCCTGCTTCCTGAATGCCACGTGAGAGGAGTGTGCACTACCTAGAATTGTTCATGTCTCAGAGCAGCGGGCCAAGCACCACAATATTTATTATAGTATAGGCACCTAGATACCTTTTGTTTAGAACTAGCAAAATAATACTTTGCAAATGCTAAGCATTAGAAAAGTTCACTCAAATTTTTTTTTGGAATATTGGGAGGTGTGTGGGTAAGAAGCGGCAGAGGAAATATGAGCTTTTTCTCTATGGAATAATCTCATTTTTAGGATTAATTTATCAATTAATAAAGAACTGAATAAGTGGAGGATTATATATATTGAAAAATAATATTTTTTTGGTGTTCAAGCTTCCAAAATGGACATTCAAATGTCACAGTTTATCTCAGTAGTCCACAAATATAATCAAAATAGTTTTGTATGCATGTTGCTCATGCATATATACATTCATTATTTAACTGGCTCTAACATTGTCCCAAAAGTTATTTAAATTATTGTTTGGGTAGCATTCTGCACTTTTACTACAAATACAACATTTATTGGGTAGTATTTTCATAAAAGAAATAAAATTTAAAACTTTTCGTGCTGAGAGTTATTTCTGTTTTATTCTTTCGCCAAGCTATGGTACATTTGTGGAATGTATCTACGTGCAGGAAAAGGCTGCACTAGGTGTAACCAAACAGAGCCATCCATATGTGTAGAGAGGAATCAAACAGAAGACAGCAATGATTCATGGCATTGAGAGAAAAGTTGAAGATTTTTTTCCCTCTGAACACATTGGGAACACTTAAACTTACACATTCATGTGTACTAAAACATGTCTGGACTAAATGTAGCCAGCATGTGTAACCAGTAAATGTAACCAGTAAATGCAAGGGGTATGTGTGCCCATCAGGGCAGAGGGGCATGAAAATGTACCAGCAGCATGACAGCAAATGTATGTATATAAAGGACGGATACCATGGAATAAGGGAAAGAGAAAGCTGTTTAGAATTATTATAGGTATACCTGAAAAAAAGTAACTGAGACAAGTATATCTTGGAAGATTCACAGAATCATAGAAACATTTAGGTTTGAAAAGACCATTAAGGTCATCGAGTCCAACCATGAATCTGTACTAATTCCTTCCCTAAGCCATGCCCCTAAGCACCACATCTACATGTATTTTAAATACTTCCACGTATAGTGATCCACCCCTTCCTTGGGCAGCCTGTTCTGCTGCTTCACAACCCTTTAGGTGAAGATACACTTCCTAATACCCAATCGAAACTTCCTCTGGTGCAACTTGAGACCATTTGCTCTTGTCCTATGTCTTGTTAGTTGGGATACCAAGACCTACGTCACTGCGACCTCCTTTCAGGCAGTTGTAGAAGTCTCTCCTGAGCCTTCTTTTCCCCAGGCTAGACAACTCCAGTTTCCTCAAGTGCTCCTCGTAAGACTGTGCACCTCAGCTTTTCATGGTTGGAATATCATGTATGGTTTGAGTTCTTTGAATAAAAGCAGTACCTAAGATCTAGTACAGTGGACAGATTTCTGTGTCAGAACTTTAGAGAAATTGTAGCAAATGGTTTGCCATGCAAAATAATGCAAAAAAAATATTGGTTCAAATTACTACTGTGTCAGTGTGGTCATGTGTTTGGGGTTACATCACAGTAATATGAAGTGTGCAATTTTTCATTATGACTTTTTCTAGGTATTTATTTTAATGGAAAATTTAAGTATTTTCAAGTAATTTAAGTATTATCTAGTTGGACTTATTTTGGAGACAAGTAGCAGATATTTGGTGATATGCCATACCACATACCATTCAATGGTAATTGCCATCACTTTGTCCCCTCATCCATTATACCATTTTTTACTAAAGCCTGTTTAGAGACAATGTCAGCCTACATTAAAATGATCGCCTATAAGAATCCAGGACTATGTGTCCTGTGTAAATCTAAGCAAATGCTAATGAGGGGTGTTGCTAAGAAATATTAATTACCAAATATTCTACCCATAACAACTGTATATGATACCCATTACAATTAATAGGAGCTGCACATGCATACTGAAGAGAAACAAAATAACAAGTATTTAAATAATTTAACTTGGGTGCTTACAGGAATCCTCTAAATACAGAGAAGAATATTAAATAGGGAGAACACAGAATTATAGATTCTTCAAGTTTGGAAGAGACTTTTAAGGTAATCAAATCCAAAGGTCAACCCAGCACTACCACTGTAAGCCTTAAACCACCCAGCACCAGACCCAGATTCCTCTTAAATACCTCTAGGGATGGTGACTCCACCACCTCCCTGGTCAACCTATCCCAGTGTCTGATCACCCTAATGAAAATTGTTTTCCGGTATCTAATCTGAATCTTCTCTGTCCTTTTAAGGCCATTTCCTCTCACTGCAGGCATGGCAGAAGAGCCTCACCTCACTACAGCCTCCTTTCAGTTGTAAAAAGTGATAAGCTTCCCCCTGAGCCTCCTCGAGACTAAGAAACCCAACTCCCTCAGCCATTCTTCATAAGACATGTTTTCTAGTCCTTTCACGAGCCTTGTTGCCCCATAATTTCAGTTGGTTTTAGTAAGGTTTTCTAGCAGTTGGGACAGTGTATCTTGGATGAATGTGCAGCTATGCTAAAGTTAATGCATTGAAAAAAAATTGCAAAGTAAGCCCTAGAGGAGACATGAAAATGTTTCTAGTATCTCTAAAACATGCATGTTGTTTACATTTAGCAGCAGCAAAATACTCTGCAAGATGCAAAGATTTCAGTGGCGTGGGGCCTCTCACAATGGGAGCTGCTCTCCAGCTCAAGGATTGCTAACAAGTGTTCGAAAGGCAAGATGACACCATGGGTACACGCACAAGCAAACTCGCTACTTGGCATCCAAGCTTTCATTTTTAACAAGTCTTTAGACAAAACAATTGTGAAGGAAACTGAGACAGCATATGCCTCAGTATAAATCACAGAACAATGCCTTTCTGAGTTAGCACAGAGGTGAAGCAATAGCTGGGAGATGTAAAGAGCCCATATTTATTTAGTAAAGAAAATAAGCCCTGGAATTATGGTAAATGACACTGACTCTCAGAGATGAGCTGTTATTGTTCAGACTCCTGCAGCTGTTCCAGCTGACAGTTTCCAATTAGAATGAAATTGCTCATAACCAAAACATGGGCCAAAGTAAACTGAAATCCGTAAGTTCCAATATAACGTGAAAAGAGAGTAAAAGAAACAGAAATACATTTAAAAACCCTACCAACCACAGAAAGCAATTCACTTCAGTTCACAAAACAAGGCAATCTATCCTTCCTGCAAAGAAGACTGAGTTCAATTATGGCATTCTCTCACAGACTAAGGACTTTCAGTACAACTACTTCTGCTTCTAAATGCTTGACCATACGTGGCCAATGTGAGAAGTATTTGGCTGTTAGCATTTATTTGCTATTTTAAGCTATTTCTTAATACCTCAGACTCAAAGGTAGCAGACAGATGGAGTCATCCTGTAGGCTACATTCAATGAACTGTTCCCCACTTCTGTTATAAGACAGAAATTGAACTCTACAATCAGATATGACTGGAGTACATATGGAAATTCATGTGATTCCTTTCATTTTTATTATTACTATTATTACTATTACTACTATTACTATTGATGAATAAAAATGTTCAGGTTAGTGAAACTTTGCATGCTGCAGATGGAAGCAAATTCTTCTTGAATCTATGGGTGTGGAAGGCTATTGGAATAGTATGTTTGCTTCAGACTGCTGAACAGATTTCTCTTCTTTATCAACATTGATGGAATACTGACATTCCCAGTAAAGCCACAATAAAACCCGTACTGGAACTTGTGGACAATTCTTTGCTCGTTCTCTGGTTTTTGCACTTGTCAATATCAGGACTCAGCATCCTGGGTTCCTGTGTGTTATTTCATTACAGAAGCAGGAAAGCAGAAGTTTAAGTGGATCAGCAGAGTCAGAGTTAAGCAGTCTTGAAATAAAGGACATAGGTACATAGGTAGAGTCTTTCAGGGAGAACTTTAGGAAGCTGGAGAGAATTTGTACTGAGGTGGTGTTTTGCTTAAATCCCTAGTTATTTCATACTTCCTAACAGCTGAGAAGATAGGCTTACTTTTTTCAGTTTATGTGTCATTTCTCTTTAAAATTACACCTTGCAATATTAGAAGAAGTAATATTAAATATAATGTCTGCTTTCTAACATTGTTAGAGAAGCTAGAATTAGAGATACCTCTGGAGTCTATTGAATTGTACCCAGCCTGACAAACAAAAGTGTTTCCAAGGTTATGTCCGGTTAAAAAAAGTGTGAGCCATGTTCCCTGGGAGACTTGTCCAATATATAATTACCATAAGTGAGGGTTTAAATCAAGAGAAAGTGACTACATTACTATTCTGTATGGGTATGCCAGAATTTTTTCCCTACGTTAGGCAGGTTCTAATTAACAATGTTAGAATTTGTAAGTAATACAAGCTGCTGTGGCTTAAAATTGTATTTCTCTCTTCAGATATCAAAACAACCTAATAACAATGGTGAATTTTAACTGTAATTCAAGACTTTAAAAGCATACTTACCCCTTCTCAGTAGAAAGGATGGGAGTCATCTTCAAAAACTGACAAAATGCTACAGAGCTCACCTAGGAAAAAAGTGTCTAATCAAAGACAAGAAAAGCTTCCTGTAGCATTGTACATGCTCTCTGAAAGATACCCTCAAGCAACTACTCAATTTAGAGACTTGACGGGTGATATTATTTGTGGGAAGCACTACATAATGGCTGTGTGCTTTACTTTTTGCAATGCAGGTACAGAGCCTTTGCCTAACAAGAGAGTAAACATGGGAATTCCACAACTACTGAGTAGAGAGGAGAAATATCCAAAAGTGAAAAATACACTTTTGCAAAGGACATAGGCTGCCCTTTTTACTGTTTTGTTTTGCATTCTGTCTGCCTGAAAAAAGGGGGAGGTGGGAGTCTGTTACATTTTTGGAGCTTGTGTCAATAGGTATGAACAGGCAAGATTTTGAAAAATAGAACCTATGTGAGGTTTACTGATGTAAGCAGTAACATATCATCTGTTCTCCTGGCTTTACTACAGCAAGATGTTGTTTGCACTGGAGTTGCTGTTCTAAGAAAATCCTCCAAGAAGGCATCTGTAATAATAAGGAACCAAGCAAAACATTATCAAACTTATCAGTAAAAAAATTAGGTAGACTTATTTTTCCTGTAACAAAAAAGAATCTCATCTTCTAAGGCAATTGACTGATTTTCTCCATCATCACTTCTTCCATGGTTTGATTGATGTAGGCAATGTCAAGTTTAAAGTGAACTTAAAGAGTCTTTATGCATGGCATTATACAATGTTATATAAAAAATCTGCTTTAATTCTTATTTTCTGCAGAAGCAGCATAAGCTCAAAATAAGTTTCTTTCCTCTCTGACAAGACAATGAGTTCATGCTGCAGTATTATCCACATTTTATCAAGTTTTGATGACCTGAATTGTGTTGAAATCCAGGAGAGATGTATTTGACAATGTGAAAAGGTATTTTTTACTGTAGTTTAATATGACCTACATTTAAAATAATCACGGTATCCTTCTGAACAAAATGTCCAGCATTCAGCTGGAGAAACACATCATGAAATGTGTGACCAGCTGGATCACAGGTTGAGCACAAAGGGTTATAGCGAATCGGGTGGCATCAGACTGGTGACAAGTCACTAGAGGGGTTCTGCAGGGCTCCATCCGCAGCCCTGTGCTCTTTAACATCTCCAAAAGTGACTTGAACACAGGACTGGAAGGGATACTGAGCAAATTTGCCACTAATACAAAACTGGGAGGAGCTGTTGACTCCCTCAAAGGCAGGGAGACCCTGCAGAGAGACCTCGATTAGGGCAAGAGGGCTGGGCAATCACCAACCACATGAAGCTCAACAAGGGACAATGCTGGATTCTGCACCTGTGACAGGGTAATCCTGGATGTACAGAAAGGCTGGGGAATGAGATGCTGGGAAGAAGTGCCATGGAAAGAGACCGGGGGGTTCTGGTCCACGTCAGGTTGAATATGAGCCAGCAGTGCCCTGGCAGCCAAGCGTCTCCTGGGGGGCATCGGGCACAGCATCACCAGGTGGGCAAGGGAGGGGATTGTCCCACTCTGCTCTGCACTTGGGGTGGCCTCACCTCGAGTGTTTGGGGCAGTTTTGGGTGCTGCAATAGAAGAAAGATATAAAGCTATTGGAGAATGTCCAAAGGAGGGCAACAGAGATGGTGAAGGGCCTGGAGGGGAAGGTGTATGAGGAGCAGCTGAGGTCACTTGGTCTGTTCAGCCTGGAGAAGAGGAGACTGAGGGGAGACCTCACTGCAGTTACAGCTGCCTCGTGAGGGGAAGAGGAGGGGCAGGGACTGATCTCTGTGGTGACCAGTGACAGGACCCAGGGGAATGGCCTGAAGTTGTGTCAGGGGAGGTTTAGATTGGATGTGAGGGAAAGGTTCTTCACCCAGAGGGTGTTTTAGCACTTGAACAGGGTCCCCAGGGAAGTGGTGACAGCACCAAGCCTGACACAGTTCAAGAAGCATTTGGACAGTACTCTTAAGCACATGATGTGACTCTTGGGGCTGTGCTGTTGGGCAGGGCTGGGGCATGGACTTGACAATCCTTGTGGGTCCGTTTCAACTCAGCATATTCTGTGATTCTGTAATTAAAAACCCATATTGTTCTATTTGTTTAATCATGTAACTGTTTAGGTTATGAATTCATTTTCTTATAAGTGGTTGGTTAGTGTAAGAATGTTTAGAGAAACTTCATTAAAATGCCAGGAGATGTACTGGGAGAGCAGTGATTACTTCCTGTCTAATACCAGTTGCCTTTTGCCAACTTTTAGAGAGATCAGCAAATATCTATATCAAGCATCGGCAGTCAGCAGATAATGAATGTCTGTCATATTCTGATAATTTTCCTTCCTTGGCAAACCAGCTTTTATGCTCACATAATACTCATATAATGCTCAAATAACACAGTCTACACTCTCTCCTGAATGGGCCTGTGTCATTTAAGTGAAAGACATGGAGCAGTAAAAACATGACATCAGAAATAAGTCTTAAAAACAGAGGCATTTGTGTTCTGTTTATTTTATTATTGGAGGCTCTCTCTCCAAAGATGCACAATATACTAAAGCATTTTTTCAAGGACTGTATATGTTAGTGACACAGAATTGGACCTCCAGAAAAGACTAAATTTAGGAAGCAAAAGTTGCAATTCAGATCAACCCATGGAAAAGGAAGGAATAAATCAAGAATCTACCTGTCAAGAGGACTTTTTTCAGAAGGTAAGTGGGAACTGAGGATGAGATGATGGGAGGCCAGAGGCAGAGGTACAAGAGGCACTCAAATCAGAGCTATTCCAGACTTTGTAAGTGCATGTTGAGCAACTGAAGGGCTTTACTTACACTGTTAATGGATGGTCCATTACCAGTTAGACTTACAGTCAGTTGCAGATAAGCTGCTCTTAACTTCTGAAGAGATCCAGTGTAATCAGTTTCCCAGTCAGCCTTCTCAGGGTGGCCTATTTATTCCTTACTTTGTAACACAATTTTGCTTGAGCATATCAGAATATTTTGCATGGACTGTAGCCTTTGCAGGTAACTAAATAGACAAGCCCATTGAGGGGCGGGGTGGGGAAGGGGAAGGGGAAGGGGAAGGGGAAGGGGAAGGGGAAGGGGAAGGGGAAGGGGAAGGGGAAGGGGAAGGGGAAGGGGAAGGGGAAGGGAAGGGAAGGGAAGGGAAGGGAAGGGAAGGGAAGGGAAGGGAAGGAAAGGAAAGGAAAGGAAAGGAAAGGAAAGGAAAGGAAAGGAAAGGAAAGGAAAGGAAAGGAAAGGAAAGGAAAGGAAAGGAAAGGAAAGGAAAGGAAAGGAAAGGAAAGGAAAGGAAAGGAAAGGAAAGGAAAGGAAAGGAAAGGAAAGGAAAGGAAAGGAAAGGAAAGGAAAGGAAAGGAAAGGAAAGGAAAGGAAAGGAAAGGAAAGGAAAGGAAAGGACGTTTGTGAGATTGAACAGAAGAGTTATCTTCTGGGTAAGGATCTACCTCTCCTGTTCTGCTGAGAGTCCTGGCAGGGACAAACAGATCACAGTTTTTGCAGAGATAATGTATTCTTTTGAAAATTTTAATGAAATGTTTTCATTCTTGATTATGTATCTTTTGCATTACACTTTGCAAAAAAATTAATATATTATTGATGGATATTTAAAAAGTTGTTTGTACTTTGTACAAATGTCCTAAAGTTTCTTAATATTCATGTTGTTGCTCCCTAAGCTATTTGGCTCCTACCATTTAGATGTTGGTGCATTTTAATGTTTCTGCTCCTGTTCAGCTTGCAAACATTTTGAGGAAAGCAGTTCTGATGAGAGAAGCTACACACTAGTAAATGTCAAGTATTTATAAAAAAACAGCTCTTCAACTTTAATTATATTTCAGAATTAGATGTTAGTGTGTAAGATCTCTGAAAAAAGCTAAACTTTTTTTCACTGGAATACTTTGGGATGCTGGTTTTGTGCCACAGAAGAAGTTTTGAGCCAGGTCTCATACTCACATCTGTCTAAACTGACCTACTCCTATTTCATGAGAGCAGGAATAAATACCCGATCTTCTCAATTAACCAACATTTTTCCCATTCCCCAGCAATACTGCTGCCACTAGGAAGTGGCTTTGTTATGCTACATATTTGCTTTTTTTTTTTTCAGAAGATCAGGAGTTGATATTTTGTGTACATGTTCATACATTAAATATATTCTAGTGTGCTATCCACATAGTGCACAAATTTCTATGGGAATACCATGTAAATGTAAGCGCCATTTTTTATCCCTCTCAGGCCTCACAACGCATCAGACCATTAAGTTAAGGAGAGGATTCCTTTCTATACTAACAACATCTATTGATTCCACATAAAAATTAAAAATTGTATTGGAATTCTAGATTTTAAAGATGATGATTAAACCTCTAAAAATTAAAATATCTGTGCAGCAGTTCCTGTGTGTTACTCTCAAAATGGCTTATAATCCTGTTCTTTTAGAAGAATTGTTTCACGGATTAATGTAATCAAGAGGCTATGCTCTATACTATTGTAAAACTAAGTGCCTCCCTTTCTAGCTTTTTTCCATAAATTTCAAAATGAAATGACAGGTAGTGTTTAGATGTGGAAAGTAGTCCCAGTTTATGTCATTCCTTTTCCCATTAGTTTTATCAAGTACAAATATCCTACCAAGATGAAAAATTAATTAGTTCTGCCTAGAGTATTTAGACAGAAGTAAAATACCCTATCAGGACTAAAAATATCAATAGTGACTATTATACTCCTATAAAATCTCTGTAGCAGCAGCTCCCAAAATAGGTACCTAACACACAAGGTATTTTTTTCAATACAGAAGTAAAGGCTGTTCATGGTGGTGGTTATTAGTAACTACAACTGCTAGTGGTGGCTTCTGTACACAAAAAAATATTACAGAGTTTTGCTCTAAAGTCTTTCCTTAGTGTGAAGGAAATAGTTTTAGTTATAAATTATAGAGAGTATTTCTTTATTACAAAATGATTAGCATTATCACAGGTTTCTTGAAATAAAATATTTGAATATCATTTATACCTGCTGCAGTTTTCATTTAGTAATCTGAGAGATTCATTACTTCATAACTAGAAATTTGCACTTTAAGTGTAACAAAACCATTTACTTATGCATCTAAAAAGCCGTATTAGTAGTAAATCATTATATTAATTGGGAAGCTATCTGGCAGTCTAATACACTTCAGTGATTTCTTTACAAATCTGCTAAATGCAAAGGAAATTTTCCAGAGTTTCCTGAGGAGATTTCATAGAAGACAATACTAATGAAAATATTTTCCTTTTTACCCTTGGGGAGAATGTGGAAGAATCTCTATTTTAGATGCTAAAACTAGAAGAGAGAATGTCACTGAATTATATGCACAGAGAGAAAAAACAATGGGCTGTTCTTTTTCTAGAATGCTTATGAGGTTTCATATTAGATAAGTACTTCAGAAAACTTACATATTAATAATTTAATTTTATATATATATATATATAACACGAACTTATATATAATAGTTTGTTTTAGCTCCATACCCTAATTGTTCCTGAAGATCTCTGTGAAATAATGAGTGGTTTCAAAGACACCAGTAGTATTGCACACCTGAAATGCAGTAGAGGGAAAAAAAGACCATGTAAATTTGATCCAAATTACTAAATTTAGCTTCTTTGTGAGCAAATCAAGATGACAAGGTAATGTCATTGCATTAAAAAAGGTCATTGTTTTGACAAGTTTAATTCAACCTACAGTAATCTGATCAGCCTTCAGAGTGTAGAAAATCTGAAGCTGACTTGGCTTTATCTGTTTTGGCACTTAAACTGTTTATTAATTAATGATATGAACTTTGAACAGATAAGGCAGTTTTCATCATATGCTAAGAAGCAGTCTCATAGTGTCTCCTTGTCAATACTAGCTTCACATTCTACTTCCACAACTTTTCCAAGTATTTTGAAATGACACCCTAGGTTCTTAATCCTTCTCCAACCAAATGTTTTTCTCCCACTAGAACCTGTAATGAATGAAAAAACAGAATAATTAGCAGTTTTTGTCATTGTTGACAAATTCTTAACACTTAAAAATGTAGATGCTTCTAGCAGTAGGGTAAATCCATTAATTATAAAAATCAGTACAATTTGTAGGAACTGAAGAGCTACACAAATGCATTATCTCAAAGTCCTCTTGTGTTAAGTTTATAATGAACTTACATTGTGGTTCACATTTTTTCCCATTTACATATTTTATATTAACTGCAAAATCCCTACTTGTCCTTTAACTCTGCATAGAAGTAAAACTGTGAGGATGTAACTGCCTTTAACAGGGTTCTTATTGCTGTAACATATTGATGTGTTTAGATGATTGCATCCATGTAGACAGGTTATCCTGTCTTTCATAACTGTTGTGTAAGCAGACACATGAACAGCTTTCAGAGAGTTCATCTTCAGAACTGAAAATATAAAAACAATAATTTTTTTAATAGAAAAATGAAGATTTTTCTTAAGTGACTGATAGAGAATACAAAACAGCATAGGAAATTAAGGTCTGTTGAAGAAAGGTTTGTCCAGGTTATGGCCAAGAAATCTCTTATACAATGTTCAACCTTACTACAGCTGCATTCCATAGAACAGCCAGTCACAGAGTTGACGGCTCTGCCCTGACAGTGACAAGATTTTGGTAATAGATTTGCAACTCAGACTATTTCTAAAAAATTCAATTGGAATAAACACCTCCTTTAAAGTATTTAAGTGAAATGCAAAAGTCATTCCTCTGACATCACTTTTCTGTGTCTGAAAAATATCGGTCGTTACAATGTTCCTGAATGCATGGACAGTCATCAAGCTGCTGATCCACTCTGTGGATCCCTTGTTGTTCCCAGTAGAATGAGTGAATCTTAGCAACACTCAAGGTACTGAATTTGTGGCTGTCCCATCAGATACGGCCACAGTTGCAAACCATATCTCACGCAGGACAGTGTAAACCCCAAAACTGTGCAGAAGCTTAATGTGCTCCCTCAACAGAATCTCTACATGCCAGGACTGCAGATGATATTATTTTATGATTGGTGAAGAAGATAGCATCACAAAGGTAACAAATAAATAATTTAAAGCTTTAGAAAGACATAAAAAAAATTTTTTAGTCCTTGTGCAAGTAGAGAGGAGCAGACCTTAGGCCTACCGGACCAGGTCACCTATGCCACACAGAGATGTTAGAACTCTGCTCTTTGATTCTTCCTATTCTGTCCAGTTAAATTTTTCATTTGTCAGTAAATGCTTTCCTCTATAAAGTTTTTCTTCCAATACTTTGAATTAACAGACCACGCCTTGTGGTTTCTAACAGTAGTGGGGCAATGCTACTGTGCCATATATGGTTTCTAGTGCTATGCAGCGCTGGGATGGGAACCCAACAGATGCACCCTCTCACCTTAATCTCTCAGATGAGCCAGGGACATGTAAGTATACTTAAAGATATACTCTTTCAGATGCTTTTTTAAAAGAAAATGAAAGGTAATTTCCAAACCAAGCCTAAGAGTTACTAGTTGAAAAGACTATGCGTGAATTAATCTCAGTTCAGCAAAAGAAACGAATGACTCTTTGATTTATAGCTACCTTCAAATCTTGTTTAAGGGATAGTGGCACTATGTTATTTCCTGGAGTTACATAGTTGAATGAGTATAATTTGTATAACTTATTTTTAGAGACAAAATAATGATTTGGGGAAAAAAAAAAAAGCAAAAAGGATTAATTTCAAACTTGTTTTTAGGTGCTTGTAATCTCTTTTAAGATGTTCCATACTCTGAAATGAAGTAATGTCTACCTCAATTAATTCAACTCAGATTCATCTGGTTAATCTATACCATAACGAAAAATAGAGGCATGGGACAAACGATTGGAACTTCCAATGAATATGGAAGAAGAATACAGAATGACAATATAATTTTTCCACATTGTCAATGTTTTGGATATCGGGCATTTTCCTTTAAAATCTTGTGAAAGTACTTCTCGGGTGTAAAATTTCATTTAGGTCAAATTGTTCTTTCTAACAGTATGAGAGGAAAATTTTCGATCAAACATTCCTGAAACCTTTACTAATTAACCCCTTCATCCTACTTTTCAGTCATTAAGTCCCAGAAAATACTTTGTTCTGAAGTTGTTATATTTTTATGTAAATGACATTTATTAGATTGGCTGGCTCTATTGTATTTATGATGTTATCTTTTAAAATGGGTTCAAACCCTTTTGGAAAAGAAAGAACATTTCAGAAATGCCAAGACTTAAACAACAGAGTGCTGCCTGTATTCCCTTGACCTGAACCACATTAGCATCACTGATTATTTTACTGAAGAGAAGAAACTAGAGAGATGAGGCAAGTCACTCCTTTGAACAAAAATAACACAGCCTGCCCCCTTCAACTCCATTATCCTTTGTTCTGATTTCTTATTTGCTTACACAAAGGACTTAGTTTTAAAAAAATCAGTTCTTTATTTTCAAATAGTAAAATATTTCTTAAGATCTACGTTTTGTTCCATTTTTCAGATAAGACTAGGATAAAAACCAAGGTTCCACCAGAACAAGTTTTTTTTCTCCAGCCAAATAGAACCATTGCTTTTAAGAACTGACTGAAGTGGTTCCATCTGCACTGAGTACTGCACCTGAAGCCTGTGTTGGAGGTTTTATCCTGCCAACATTTATATGCTGATTACTTCTCTAAAACTTGAGAGTCACTTCCCCAGCAGCACCTGGAATAATTGCAGTGACTGGCAAATGAGTCATGAAGGTACTGTTAAGTGAGCCAGTCGCTGTTCAGCTAATAATTCTCCAGAATCAACACGAAACATCAGCACATGACCTTTTGCTTCACTGCAACCCTGATTTTGTATCCCTCTTACCTGATTTGTTTGTTGCTGCTTGTAACAATGACAACAAAAGAAAGACCTTTCCAAACTAGATTGCTTTTTTCACAAAAATGAACTATGTTCATTAAAATGAAGAATGAGAGAAAATGCTGCTAAATCCAAAAGGGTTTTACTGAAATAGATGACTGCTTATTGGCTGAAAATACATTTTACATGGACTTGCACCAATTGTGCTTTAGTTCTTCTGCGGAACAGCCAGTTAGTTAAAGGTGTAACTTAAACAGTGAAAAATAACTCATTGTATAAAATGTGGATTTTACTCTCTCAAAGAACAGTGTTTACATAACACACTCACCACAGATTATTTTCTGATTAAATTTTTAAAAAAGATGTCAGTGTGAGTATTGCATTGCATCTGGTTTTTTCATCTGAGAACGATAAATTGCTTCAAAGCTATCTTTACATCACATCTTGCCAAAAACTACCTTTTAAAAGAAAAATTGGTCTACTTAGTCAGTTTAAGAGGCTAGTAGTTTGTGATAATTTACTTTTGTATTGGGTTTATGTGGCAAGGTTTTGGAAGTGGGGAGCTCCAGGGTGGCTTCTGTGAGAAGCTCCTAAAAACTTCCCTTGTGTTTGATAGAGCCAATGCCACGGTGTGCCTGCACTGGCTAAGGCTGAGCCCATCAGCAACAGTGGCAGTGCCTCCGGGATAACAGAGTTGAGAAAGTGTGGGCTGGGGGAACCTGCAGCACCCAGGTCAGAGGAGAAGGAGGGGAGGAGAGGCTTTTGACACTAGTGCAGAGACTCCCCTGCCACAGAAGACCATGGTGGAGGAGATGGATGCCTGAAGGAGACTGTAACCCTGTAGGAAGCCTGTGTTGGAGCTGGCTCCTGGCAGGACCTGTGGCCCCATGCAGACAGGAGCCCACACTGGAGTAGGTTTGCTGGTGGGACTTGTGACTCCATGAGGGACCCATGCTGGAGCAGCCTGTTCCTATAGGACTGCAGCCCTGGGCAGAAAACCATGCTGAATCAGGCGCAGAGTGTAAGGAGTCCTCCTCTGGAGGAGGAAGTAGCAGCAGAGAACATTTGAAGAACTGACCATAACTCTCATTCCCCATTCCCCTATGCCACAGGGTAGGAAGAGGTTAGAGAAAATCAGGAGTGAAGCTGAGCCCAAGAAGAAGGTAGTCTCAACCCATGAGTCTTTCATTATATTTTCTATCCCCTGTCCAGATGAGGAAGGGAGTGACAGAAGTGGGCACCTGGCAGTCAGCCAGGGTCAACTCACCGTGTTAGGTGTAATAATGTCTAACAAGTTCAGGACAATCACTTGATACAAAGAAGTCCTAACCAGGGGGGCACTGGAATAATTTGACAACATGCTTATCATCAGAGAAGTGCGTGTCAGTGAAAAAAGCTTTAAATTTAAAAAGATAATATTTTTATATATATATAAATATATAATATTATAAATACATAAATTATATATATATATAATTTCTACAGGAGAATTAAGTGTGAGACTTTCCATAAGGATTCCCACATCCAAATAGACGCCCTAAATTCTAGTCTTCTCTTTTCTTTGCATTACACCTCTTCTACTCAGATTACATTTTTCATGCTGTTTCTGGAAGGGTTTGGTTTTTCTCTAATGCAGGATGAAATAGTTTTACAAGCCTCAGAAGTATCTGGAAGATAAAAGTTCCATTTTCTGTCAGGTCCTGATTTAAAACAGTATTACAGAAACTGCCAAGAAAATCACTTGTGGTCACCACAGAAAGAAATGATGACAACTATTGGTCCCCAGTCTGTAGGTCTAGCTGTATTTTAATGAAAATAAGGACAGAGGGTTTGAGGATTAGGATAATATAACCAATATTAGATTAGCATACAATTGAATGCTACCCATGAGATTGGTTCCCACCTATTCTCTTATTTCTATTGGGTGGGACTTGGTGGCTTCAGAATATGTATAGCATATAATTTTACTGCAAGTGCAGGATGATTAAATTAGGAAAATGCAAATTTTGTAGAGCGTTGGGTTTTTTTTTTTCTGTTAATCCTCTTTTAAAATGATGCTTCAGAGTAGTGCAGCTACCACAACCATAATTCAGTGATCTTTTGGTTTACTGGACTGCCAAAATGTAAAGAAGACAATAAATATTCTGCAAAACTGTGAATCCTGGGAACCTCAGTAATCTGTGTATTTCCACCACTATATTTTGAAGTACTTTCTTCCTCCTTCTTTTTTGAAATGACCACTTCCTGATGTTCTTCTTCCATTCTCTCTTCACTCACCATAAGGTCCTTTGGAAGAATCCTGTCCCAGACTGCACATGAAGTATTCCTGATGCCTAACATCACTGATAAGCAGCTACAGTGGGACAAGCAGCCACTGCCAGGCAGGTCCTACTTTCCAGGCAGGGAAAGGCGCCACTCATTGTGTCACTACAAAGGTACCTCAGGGATGCACACTACGATCCTGGAGCTAGTTTTGAAAGTATGTAAATGTAATTGTCCAGTGACTACTCATAGTAGCCTCTCCTTTAATGTGTTAGTGCTCCTGGCTTCCTAAGCCTTGGACCAGCTGAATTAAGCCCAGAACTAGGAAGAAAGAGATGTCTGTGTGTGCCAGTTCAGTTGAATGAATGGTGCTTGTGCTGTTTGAAGTTGTACATAGAAACTCTCACATATTAAAGGACAGATAATTTCACAGCCTCATATAGTCTTACAGAAACATCTGGGAAATTGCAGCTACTATTTTTTATCCTACTACCACTAGATGATTTAAATCAAGTTTACAAGGTCCACGAAATATTCTATAGTTTAGGAACTGCTGCTCTAGTGCTTGCCTTTTCAGCAAGCACTGGGAGACAAGTCAGATCTTTCAGATCAATATTTGTTTCCTCTTTGAATGCTTTCTCTCTCAGCAACATCAAAAAGTGTCCCATGTGAAAAATGATTCTAATTATGTTTTCTTGCAGAACTCTCCTGAGCCAGACAGGCAGTAAAAGGAAGAAAGTCTGAACTTCATTGATAAGAATGGGGAGAGCAAATGGGTGGCCTTTTGACTGACATGAACAGACTCGGTATAAATTCTAAAGCAAGGGAGAAAATAGTGGAAGATGTACTCAGAAAAACAGGGGACAAATGTTTACAGTTTAGTATATATGTGAGACTGGGGGTAAGAAAAGGGAAGCTCATAACCCCTAGCTATCCCTCTGAGGCTAAAGCACAACTTCCCATCTGAAAACCCACCTGCAGGCCATTGGATGGGACATACAGGCTGTGTTTGGCATACAGGTTGTTTTCTTAAAAATCTCGCTGTAGAAGGTGACCCTGGGAATACAACAATAAGTTTGTACTTTCTCTTTTACCTAATTCAGTACATACACCTCTAAAAACTCTCATATAACTAATTTATCACACTGCTATGAAGACCATAAAGCTTCTCCTTCATAATGAAATATTTTTAATCTACTATATAAATAAGGTTTACTGTTAGAAGAAAACTGAGGATGAATAGCAAGGTGTGCATTTTCTTCCTTAGTGCATCAAGTACAATATTTATGTATTCATGTAGTTGCCTGGTTTAAGAGGCTGTCATAAATGGGCTGAAGATACTTATGAGAGGCAGTCATTCATGGAAGTTATAGAAGCTCCTCCATCTTCCAAGAACAACCTCCCAATTAACTGCTTCAACATGAAATTGTGAAATTCTTAACGTGATAATACCAAGAAGCACAACATTTGGTGAAGATATTTTGATATGAACAGAGCTGGTAGCAGTAATACAGCAATAATTGCTAGCTCATTTACGGCCTATTTAGCTCGTGCAGTGAACCAGATGAGAACAGCTAATGAGCACAGCTTCTTGCTGTAATTAGTAGAACAGTAGTGGCTCGCAGATGATTTACAGTTTGCAAAAGTCAGTGTATTTACTGAAAAGCTTGCGTTCTCTGTGAAGATGTGCCATATGATGAACTGAGGATGCCACGCTTTACTTTCTAATAAGCCTTAAGATTTGGTTTATAATAACCTCAGAATTCATCTAAATCTATCAGAAGTACAACACTGAAGATTGCTGTGTGCTGTCTCTTAGTCTGCATTCTAGTCTATCAGTACTTATTTTGCCATTTGATGTATTTTCTTTCATTTCCTTCGATGCAGAAATAAATTTTTTAAAAATGGTATAATTTGTGCCCTACTGACAGGGTAAAGACCATTTTATGTTGTGGTAAATCACAGACATATGTGCTGTGCAGAGCTAGAATTAAAATAGGTTAATGAAGGGACAGTAAAATACGGAAGGAAAATGTTTGAAAAGAGCAGTATTGATGTTTATAGACCCCAAATAAAAAACTGGATATTTTTAAGAAAGGTTAAGTTCTCTTCCTTTCCTTGACTACTGAATGGACTGCTTATAGACAAGAATGCAATTAGAAATGTCAAACAACTACACCCAAATGATATTTACTTAATCTATGCAGAAATATTAAATATTCTTATGAAATGTCCATCTCAGTGTTTCAGATTCACAGAAGTCAACCAGAAACAAGACCAGTCTTGGCTTTCTAGAGTTTTATCTTCACTATTATTTTTTACACTGTGAATGCTTGAGTGCTACTTTTGTTCTTAAGGATGGCAACTGAAACTGTGAAACGACTCAGGCCTAGTAAAACCATAGCAGAAGTTTTTCCTTTAGCCAAGCTCTGTACACTTAAAATCATACCTCTAAGAGCAACCAAAAAATAATGCAGGTGGGAAGTAATAATAAACTACAATGGCGTGTAATTCAAAAAACACATGAATAAACTTTTAAATTAAAGAATGACATAACTTCTAAGTAAAATATACTTCTATTTCAAAACAAAATCAAGGCAAAGACATTATTCAGGAAATTTGATTCAAAATTACTGGTCAAGTTAAAAGGAAACAGAAGTAACCCTGTATTTCAATTTCAAACACAAGCGAAAGATCTTTTTAAACATCTCATATTCAGAGTGTCATAAACACTTCGTAATGGTTTGTTTTACTGATGATAGTTTGTCATTCATTTAGGTGTCCAATTATTGTATGTTATATGCAAACATATATGGAAAACCTCAGGCCCTTCCTGAGGGTTTCAGAGTTTTTATCAATATGTTCTGTCCACTGTGTTGCACTGTAAGGACTGTTTATCACATTTCTCATGCTGACCTGTTTGCTCTATCTTGCAAGCACTGCTTAATTATTTAATGAGTTAGAGTAAAGGAATTCAAATGAAGACATTTGACATACTAGGAACACACCAGGTTCGCTACCTTAATCAATTATACTTAACAGCTCAACAGATTTTAACAGTGATGAAGAGATCACTGAGTCCATATGACACTGGTAATATCCCTAAGTTAAATCCAGCGGCCTGCAGTTCTGCTCTTGTAAGTCAGTGAAATGGGTTTGAACTCCTTTATGAGGGGAGAGCAGAACATACTTCTTCCAGACTTCTGCCTCAATGGGGAGAATGGGGAGGTCAGGCAAGATAATCTCCAGAGGCCTCTTTCAACCTCAATCACTCTGTGATTCTCAGGTTATATATTATTGGGGTTTTTTTATTATTATTACCTTATTGTTTTATTTTTTATTGTGTTGCAAACCAAGAAAAAGTATTTATTTGTAAAGCTCTGACACACAATGTGTAAATTGTCCACTTGCTGGCTGGACAATTAAAAGTCAACTATGTACGAAAATGCACAAAATAGACTCAGCAAAATTAAGTCGTGTACATTCTCATTTCGTTCTTTAAACTTTCTACTCACTCTTTTCCACTACTTCTTTCGTATTATCATTGTATTGCATGCTGGAGGGGAATTCTGAAACATGATTAAAAGTCATTAAAATGTTTAGCAGAAACCCTTCAGCAAAATGATAAGTAGAAAGTAATGATATATGCAAGGTTCACACGGAGTAGGGAGGCATTATAAGTGCCCATTTGTATGCTAGTAGAAATCTGATTCAAATATTATGGCACCTGCCCATTCTAGTTGGAAAGAGTTTTCAGAAAATTTAGCAATATTTGATGCAGAGATGTTGAATACTTTGGCTAGTGAAACAGCCATAGAATCACAGAGACTCTTCCTGCTTGTAAATACTGTTTGATCTTCCACCAGTTTCATTTTCTTGCCTACACCCCCTAATCACCATGGTTTCTTTCTTACTTTTGTGTCATTTAAGATGAAGAACAGAATATTTGCCTTTCTCTGCACAATTATTTCCCATTCCTATTTGGGAAATTGGGTTCCTTTGTGGCTCTATAATGAAAAAAGCCATCATGGTCAAAATGCAGAAATCTCACTTTTAGCTGCTGAAAACAACCCTCTCAGTCCCAAACACAACTGAAAATTTTGTCTACAGAGTGTGACTAGTCTGTCATCTTTGACTTAGTGCACCCAGAAGCATTGATTATGTACTTAAAGCTAAACAGGCAGAACAGTAATTTTGTAGGAAACCTGCATAAAGGCAGCTTCCTGTTTACCAGCAAAGCCCCTAGATCTTCTCTGGGTTTGTCTTGTCAGTTTTTCTTTTTCTGTCATGTCTTTATCTTCAGGAGTGTCATAAAATGGTACACTAGAAAGTGAATAAAAATATTCTCCTTGTACATACAAACTTTAAGGACTTTTTTCTGTGGGTTTATATGAACAGAGATTTTTTACAGATATAGCCACTGGCTGGATTCGAGTGCAATTATATATGGTTGGTGCAAATCACTTGGCTTTTACCACCATGACCCTCACCACAAACTACAAGTAAATATAGAAAAACTGTGAGGAGCTAGACTTTCTCAGAAAATTATGTTTAAGAGATTAACAAAAATCTTTTCTCTGTTTTTTTTTTCCAGCCTTATGCAGGGTTACTGTTCAGGAAATTCAGAAAAAAATTACAGTCTGGCTTTTCACTGGAAAAGTAAACATTATCACTTGTATGTCCTATACTACTATTGTATGCTCTTTTTTTCAAATATACAATTATCAAGAGGTAAAAGGCTTTAAGTTGATGCTGATAAACTATACCTTGAATTACTACTACTAGGACATACATATGTGAACCTTACATTTCTTTTACCCAGAGTCCAATCTAGACTACATTGTATAATATCATGTTTAAGAACTATTTATGATATTTACTAAGTTAATACAAACCTACAGGAGTAGGATGACTTCAAAATAAAGTGTAATCCAGTAAAAATGAAGTGTTTTTCCTTGGAGCTTCCAAATTTGTAAACACAAAAAAAAGCTTTCTGTTTATACATTGCTCTCTGTTGCAGAGTTCCTTGATCCAGCAACACTGTCACAGACACCTCCACAAACTTTCTATTATCAGTATGTTCACACTTCTGTAAATGCCAAACCACACCACCGTGACAAACTGCATCATGCTCAGGAAATCCTCTAGGATTTCAGCCTGGGACACTGTAAGAAGGGAATTATGAGGATGCATATTCACCTGTTGTTTTTCCACAAACAGTCCTTTAGCCAGTCCTCTTTTCCCCTTCAGATCAATGAACTGCTACTAGCACACAACAGGTACCTTTGGTCTAAAGACTCCAACCCTGCTCCTGGAGGAGCAGCCAACCAGCTCAGACTTCCTTCTCACTGTTGATATTGACTGCTCAGTGCTTTTGACAAGTGATGGAGAACTCTCAGACTGGCCTGGACTCAGCAGCAGGCTCTGCCTGGAACCCCAGTTGCTGTGCAGGTCCAGGCAGAAGCAGGTAAAGAGGACTAGAAACTTCGGTCTGATGCAGTATGACTGATCTGTCAACACTGTTTTGATCCATGTCATTTAGCTCTGTGCATTTAAAAACCCCCTACCTTTTGCCTCAAAAAGTACATGAGAAATAAAAAATAAACACCTAATACATCAGGGTGTGTATCACAAATGACATTTCACTTGGAGTTTTCATTCATATTAGGACATAATTTTGAAATGTGGAATATTAAAGAATAGTAGTCTTTCAAATAATTGTAGGATTGTTTTCCAATTCACAACTGATATGTAGGTACATTGTCAAAAAGTTTAACTTACTGTCATAAAAAGAGAAGAATTAATACCTATTCAAATTATGAATTCTTTCTGAATATTTAAGTGATGGTAATACCTCTCATATTGCCAAACCATTATATATGATAAAATGTAAACTATTATTGAATGTAATTCTTATATCTCTCTAAATACATAGGTCACCAGTATGTCTGTTATTTGGACTATTTTAAACTAAATTATACATGAAAAGGTTTATGTAATCCATAGTTAGAGCTGTACAATCAGAATTTAATTATATAGATTGAATATATAATTGCAAAGAATTACACATTTAAAATCTTAATATAATTGCTGAGTTGAAATGAAAACCAGATGACCATAACATTTTTGCATATTTGCAATACTATATCGTTTCTTTAAATTAAAAATTCATTCTAAAGACTCTTCTGCAAAGAAACAACAGGACCTTAGAGGCAAGAAAATATTTTCTTCACACTTTGGAAGGTGAATACAATTTGAATATGATAGAACTTATGTTTTTCAGATATTATTCAAACAAGTGTTTTTAGTACTGGGAAGGGACAACTAAAAAGATTCTATATACAGAAGTATCACTACCGACTTTAAATTCAGGCTTTCATTCATCTAATATAAGTAGGCAAGAAGAGTCCTTGCTTTTTAAAAAATGTTTTTTTTGAGAGGGAAAGAGTCTCTCACAGAGGAGTTCCCATAAACTCCCTGGTCTTTCTATCATAATCATTAGAACATTATTGTAAAGTTAGGTATGTTTACTTAAAGACTTAATCTATTAATTAACCAGTTTTGGGGAATTAAAAAAAAATATGTAGGATTCAAAGTCAAGTATAATTTAAAAAAAAAATGATGGAAGCTAGGAGTCAACGTGATGCACTGCTAGTGAAGGACCATGCTATCAACATGATAGTGAAGGACCACAGTTCTCCAGCTATGAGATAGCAAAGCAGACAAGTCTGATACCAGAGCACTATTACTGCTTTTCTACATATTTAGTATATATTATAATTTTTATAATATATTATATTGTGAAAATTATTTTTATAGTATTAGAAAAAAAGGTTAAGTACAGTATGTGAATGTTAAATTTCATGTCTCCATACTATTCTTCTTGCTCATGTTTAAGGAAGTTTCTACTATCAATGCTACGTCCTTTTTGAACTTTCTTAGATCACTATTTCATTTGGGCAATACTACTGTTAAGATCTTGCAATTGGGTCATTTTCAGAGAGATGAATGAGTCATGGCTTGAAAAAAAATCTTTTTTCTAAGTTGTGTCATAAGATGCACTTGTTCAGATGGAAGTATTTTCCTCCTAGAAATGTGCTTGCTAACACCTGGATTTCAAATCTAAATAGAGATACCCAAAACCTAAAATTGGTACCTTTGGTATTTCTTACTTGTGTTGGAAACAAAAGCTAAGAAAGAAGCTGGCAGAACTTTAAGAAAAAGCCTTCATGCCTGGAGCTGCAGAATAATGCACATAATGATTTCTCCAGTGTTGCACAGTGTGCATCTTTGAGAATACATGAGTCCACCCAACTTAAAGTCACACATGCACAGCAAAACAAGTAATGAATAATGAGATGGTGAAACTGAACTGTCACTGAGGTTGTAATTCTCTGTGTCTCATTTTTGCTTCAGTGACTCTTTTCTTTTAGCCTGAGACACAAGCAGAACAAACAATTAGTGCAATAATTGATGATCTGTGTCTTCAAAGCTTGGGGTGGCCATGCTCATGTTTTATAAGTCTACTAATGCAAACAGCTCTTCCTTGTGGTTAGCATGCTGCCTGTTGTTCAATGATAGTACCTGGGAGGTGCACCTTTATCAGACAAAAGGTTTTTATCTGCACTTTTTTGTCAGTGAATCTCTAATAAACTATCTTTTGTTCCTTGCTGGTTTTAGATTCCAGTAACACTTATATCTGCAGTTGGTGAAATGATTACATGTGTAGCTCATCTTCTAGAACCTAACCTTGCCTTCTGATGCGGCTGAGTTGTACTTGTGGTGTTGTAAAATAATGTTGCAAGTATTTAAAAAATCCTCTAATTTTATTATCTGGTTTTGCTTTCGTTGAGTTATTCAAACATCGATGTTTCTTGAGTTAGATTTTATCCACACTAGTCTAGTTAACTTTTATTTATTATTAAAAAAAATTCCTAGCTTCTTTAAAAGCCAGCAAAGATCAAGATCTGTAATCTTAGATTTCATCATTCAGTAGGATAAAATGAAATTATATGAAATAAGGATAATTAAACTGATAAAGAGCAAGCCATCTTTGCAAGAGGATATATTTCATAATATATTCAATTCCTTGATTTAGAGATTAGGATCAGGTAGGAATAAGTCTGGAAAATGTTTTATCATGGTCTGAAACCATTCTACTATAAATAGCAATGTAATGGATGGCACGCACAGGACTATTCACCATTGATTTTAAGCCTCTCTAGCACATATGCGTTTCTCTAAGGCTGCTTGTCAATACTTCTATCCTCGCTTGCTTTCCTGTTTTAGCTAATAGGTAAAAGAAACCTTAATTATGGTCCACATTGTCAAATAAGGAAATGAAACCACCCATATAATCTTATTGAAATCTTCTGGAATCTATAAAATAAAATAAAAATGATACTCACAGGAACATGTTTCACATGGATCAGTTTTGACCTTTTTGTGTATGATTAATCTAAAAGAAAAGAACAAGAAAAAACCCTGTCCTTTTGCAATAATGGAGGAATCCCCCCACTGAAGTAAATGCTTAAACATGATTGATTGATTAATTGATTTGCAGATATCTAATTTTTCATACTTCTGTACATGTAGAAAGACAGCAAGAATTTTAAAGGACCAACAGTGAAGATTCTGTATTATCCCATTTTCAATTCTGCAAGATTTCATTCTTATAGAAAGTGTCACAGATTTGAATATTCTATGTTAATGGTGCTAACACAGGCAATTCATATATTTAGAGCTCTCAACACTTGTGTCAAAACACAACACACAGTGTTAACAAAGCACTCTGCAGTTCCTGGGTAGACAGCACTAAGTACTGTTACCCACTGTAGGTACAGTGACTTCAGATCTGTGACTTCTGAATAGCAAGGGATCCTTACCAGAGGTTCATTTTCTTCCCTCTGTCATCTAACATTCAGAACTTCATCATCCTTTATCTACTTGCACACCATAAATTCCAGTTCTTAAAACATTTGGTGTCCTCATTCAGCATCAATTAAAAGACTGTTCTAAAGGTATGCTGCTATGTGTTCAGAGAAGCTAAGAGCTTCTCCTAAAAATCATCAAATTACTGATTCATGAAATGACAGCTAATCTGAGATAAGATTTATAGCCACATTAAAGCCAACTCTGACAAGAAATCCACCCACACAAACATAGATGTGTCATGAGTGGGAAACACAGCATAAAAATGCTACTTACGACATTTTGATGGTCTTTCTACTGATAGGCAAAATCTTATGCAGCATCATATTAAAATAAAGCGAAAAGTTGAGGGGAAGTTTAGGAAACAGAAAACTAGATGTCTGAACTAAACCCGAACTTATCTTTCAAATGTTGTTGCTAACAATTTTTTTAATCATTTATACATGAAACAAGAACATTATACAAGAAAAGGTTTACACTGCTATGTCCATCATGATACTCAAGATCTTGCTGAATGCTTAGAGTTTCTTCAGAACTCAGTTAAACACTGGAACTTTTCTTGGTTTTATTCTTTTCAATGCTGTTTCCTTACAGTGATTTTATCTATTACCACCTTCAGAACATTTTGTGTCTTGTTTTTTTTACATAGCTAAATATTTTTCTATATAAATTGGTGTAGAAAAATTCTCATTGCTCAGTTTAACCAGAAAAGCAGATTATTTATGCTCTGATGCATTTCTATTTCAACTCCAGTTGCTCTCATTTTTTTGTCTGATTTACATCCCTATTAAAAAGAAGTCTTTGTGATTCAGAACTGTAGATTAAGTTTCAATAGATTGACTCCGGTAAAAGAATCTCAAAAGATGTTTGGCTATAGATGGTCAGGCAGATAAACAATTCTCATACCCATACTCAGAAAGACAAACAATATTTAGTCTATTAAAAAATTTTAAAAAGTCTGTGCAGGATTCAAATGCAAATCCAGCATTTTACTGCACACAACTATGTATGATCATCCTGGGTTCATATGGGCTGTGATATGAAGGGCAGTTGGAAAACAATAGCTTAACAAATGTGTCAGCTTAATGCAATGTCAGAGGTCCTGCTGTTATCCATGACTCACAACAGCAAACATGAAACACCATCTATACAGTTGCAGAGAATTCTCAGTGATTATTCATAACAACATATACTCATTATCAAGCTTGCGATGTGTTTAGTTTGGACTCAAAGCTTTTGTTTTGACAGATTCATTTTGGTCTCATCATTTTGAAATCCTAGCTCAAATTTTCTCATGTTCCAACTATTGTTCCCATTGTATATGTCTTGCAGAGGAGAAAAAGTACGTGACAAAAATAAAGGAAAATTGAACAGATCTCAAGATGTGACATTTTGAATACAGAGAACTTTTTTAAGCACAAAGGTTTGAACAAAAACTTCCTAATTCTGTTTCAAGGCCAAAGTGAGATTCATACCTTTCCATTGACAAAGTCAAAGCATGCTTGAAATCCATTGGACCTAAAAGCTTCTTACACTGATTGAATCTGAACCTCTCTATTAACATTTGACAAAAGAGAATATTCAATAGAATCGAAGTAATTTTATTGTGCTTGGCGCACGGTTGCAGAAGAGCACTCAGGAAAAAAATTCCCATCAGCAAACTCTAACTGCATCATCATAACTTTTTTCTACAAAACTTAAATGTCCTAAGATTTTCTCATTTTTCTTATATCTAAAAATGCATCGTATCCAAATTACACTTTTTACTCCTTTGTAGAGAAGTTTACTTAAAAAATCTTTTAGATATAGCAAGCACAAAACAAAAACCTGTAGAGATTGGTTGCAGAGTGGACATAATTTACTAGCCTGTTAGTCTTCTTATTCACAGACACATCATATTTAACATAAATCAGAATGTTCAAATTATGTACCAAGACTTTGTACCACTCTGCACCTTTCTCTGAAAACCTACTGTAATTACTTTTTCGTAATTCACATGAAACACTGAAAGACAACATAAGGGGCAGGTGATGAGTTTTCATGTTTTGCCGAATGGTCAAAAGTTACAAAGACCTATTTATGACACTGCTCGCTTGCACATCCTTAAATGACTTCCTGAGCAAGCCAGCACTTAGTGTTTCCACTAAATTTTACCCTGCACTGCATCCAAAGCAGTGTGGTCAGCAGGGTGAGGGAGAGGATTCTGCCCCTCCACTCTGCTCTGGGGGCCCCAGCAAAAGAAGGCTGTGGACCCATGGCAGTAGGACCACAGCAGGGCCACAAAAATGATCAAAGGGCTGCAGCACCTCTCCTATGGGAAAGGCTGAGAAAGCTGGGCTTGTTCAACCTGGAGAAGAGAGGGGTCTTGGGACACCTAATAGCAGATTTTGAATATTTAAACATGGCTTCAAGAAAGATGGGCACAGTCTTTTTAGCAGGGCCTGGAGTGATAGGGCAAGGGTTAGTGCTTTTAAAAAAAAAGATTATAGATTTAGAAGAAATTATTTTTACTATGAGGGTGGTGAAGCACTGGCACAAGTTGCCCAGAGATGTGGCAGATTCCCTTTCCCTGGGAGAATCCAAGGTCAGGTTTTAAAAGGCTCTGAGCAACCTGATCTAGTTGAATATATCCCTGTCCATTGCAGGGGGGTTGGACTGGATGATTTTAGAGTTTCCTTCCAACCTAAATTATTATATGATTCTATGATTCTACAAACTGGGGCTGTTTTAATGGTGCTGATTTAAGAGAGTTTCATGCTTTGCCTGGAAAGAAATACAACAGAAAACCTCAAACATTTCTAGTCCTTGGCTCACCTGGCAGCTTAAAATTTTGTACAATAAAAAAATGCAAATAAAGTAAAAGGACCGCTAGTGGAAGCTAGAATAAAGAAAGGAGTTAAACCAGACAGAAACAATAAATTAAACTTTATTAACTTTCATTCTGCAGGGAAAAAAAATTTTAGTGGTAACACTAGCAATTCTTATCCTGCAACTAACAGGTGTCCCCTATGCCAGACTACTGAGAGGATTTTATTATTTACTGTCCTCTCACTTCTCTCTTCAGTGACAGTTAAGCTTTTCCTATAAGTTGTTCGTTAAATTTGCAATTTCTCTGCTCTCCAGGACAGCCTCTTTCCTGAAGCCAAGAACCAATGAACCACACAGATCTAGTTTTCTTTAGCTGGAAAAATCTCATGTTCCTTCCTATCTGATAAACTGTGAGATTCAGCTGCTACACACAAGCAAAATGAGCAGGGCTGTTACATAAAAGTATGTAAAGAATTAATATAAAATATGGTGGAGTTTTTAATTAGAACAAGTTCTGAGAAAAAAGAAAGGCAGTTATGTTCTCAGGGGAAGAAAAATGGTTTTTCATTTATTACTGCTAATTAGTGAAAACTGAAAAAAAGGTCTAAATTTTCTGTATTTTAAAATCTCCTCTTTTGATAAAACCCAGTTACTAAACTTTGTAGTCCAAAACTTGACAAGACAAAGGAAATTCCTGATTTTTACAGGTTCTGAATTAGTAAATATATGCTGATGTAAGATGTGCTGGGCGCTGAATGAAAATGAACACTTCAACTTCTATTTCTCACTTTTTTAATGAAAGATTGCCCCACATCTTTTTGCAGACCCACTGTAGTGGTTAGCAATTTTTAATAAAGGGGTACCTTTAATTTTTATGTTTCAGATTGATTTAGCAGCAACAGATAATCTCACCTATTTGACAGCAGTTTCCTGACTAGAAACCAAGAAATTTAAACTGCCAAGAGAACAAAGAACCACATCATAAATCAAAACAAGGAAAGAAAGAGAAATATATCTTTTCCTGAAGGACAGTGCATGTGCTGAATGCCTAATCCCACAGAGAACATCCTGTTAAACCTTGCAGAGGAGGAATGATTCATTTGCTGGACTAGTACCTGTTTCTACTTGTCAGCAACAGTTTGTCCAGCCAGTTGGGGCAGCATGGACATGAGGAAGGTAAGCCAGCCACAGAGGGGAGGATTTGTGTCACACTGTGTTTTAGTTTTGAATTTCTTACAGGTCCCACCTAGCAAGTATGAGTCCTCTCTGTGTCAAAAGCTATTTCTAACAATCTAATAAAACATGGTTTTACAAAACTCAGCATCCTCAGTGGGCTGAAGGGTTTTGAGTAAATGTGTGACAGAATGTCCAGACCAGAGTCTGTTTAGAGTCCTGTCACAAGTTGCATAGTTGAAGATGTAAAAGTAAACAATGAGCAGACAAGGTGTCACTTTTGTCCCAAGTAACAATTTCTTAAATAAATACTAAGTAAATATTTGCAGAATGTTTAGCACATATCTGCAGTTTCCTGATTTGAATGCCTTTTTCAAGCAGTCAATATAAATATAGATATTTATATAATTATATTTATTTAGCAAGCTCAAGGGCATGTTAATTGGCTGAAGGGGAAGGAAGGGAGAAGGGGAGACAAGTGAAGAAGGGCTTCATGATGCTGTCTGATCCTATTTTTTCCTTTTTTCCAATAATTGTTAGTGCAACAGTATGATGTTAGAGACTTATCCCTCAGCTGCTGAAATGCACAGGCACTAGAACCAACACATAAAGTACATCTCAATACAAGTTATTAAAAGAAAAGAAGCTTTCAATTATAGTAAATTAAATCAGTTTAGTGAGAAGGTGTTAGAAAAATGCACGTAATTTATCTGATTATGTACTCTTGTTCCGACAGTACTTTGAAAGCTGACATCTTTGTTGGCAAATTATCCATTAGAATTTGGAAACAAAAAGTGTTCAAACTGATATTTGAAGTAATGACTCAGATTTCTTGGTCACACTTTTATTACCATTTACATCTATTGTACATGTATTTACCTTCTTTACATGTACTGTAAAGAGAAGCTGTGATGCTACTCAGTAAAATTAAAAGCCGTCCACATTTTTTGTAAAAAATTCTGTCCAATAAAAAATTGCAATGAAAATGGATTGGTTAATCACTGTGTTATCAAACCACTGTGTATTCATGGTCATACTTGCAGCTGATACACTTGAAAATGGATGGATATTCATTACTTACATTCTCATCTGGGTAAATGGGTGTATTCATTTCAGTGGCATGCCGAAATTTGGATTTAGGAACTCCAGCAGTCATTTACAGAGAAAACAGGAAATGTCTCAGAAAAAAGGAAAATCCCAACCCACCCCCCCAAAATAGAATAGAATAGATAGTCTGTTTCAGTTGGAAGGGTTCTACAGCATCATCTAGCCCAAATGCCTGAGGAGATCAGGACTCACCAACAGTTAAAGCACATATTAAGGTCATTGCTCAAATGTCCCTTAAATACTGACTGACTTGGGGCATCAACCACCTGTCTGGGAAGCCTCTTTCAGTGTTTTACCTCTCTTGATAAAGTAATGGTTTCTGTTATCCAGCCCAAACATCCCTTGGTGCAGCGTTGAACCATTCTCACATTTCCTGTCACTGGATTCCAGGGAGAAGAGATCAGTGCCTCCCTCTCCCACTTCCCCTCCTGAGGAAGTTGAAGAGACATAAAAGGAGGCACTTTCCCCTCACTTCCTAAGCTTTCTTCCATGCTTTTTTCTCTAATACTTTTGCTTAGGTGGGTGGAATTACAAGAGTGAATGGCAGGGCTGTCCTGCATGGATAAAAACTTCTGATAAATATATCTTCTGCATCTTTCAGCATATGAGCAATTAATAGTGTTTGCATCTAACTAATCAAAATCAGAGTTCACAGACCACCACATTAATTTATACAGGGGAAACCCAAGACTTGCAGTGTTAGTGTGTCAGATAGACTAGGACAAGAATGTTAAATGTTTTCTAAGGTGATAGTTGAGTTTCCTGTGAGCTACAGATGAATTCAGGTTTGTTCTCAATTCCTAGTGAACCACTTTGTAATATCAGCAACAAGCATAGTGATTAAGGAAAATATCAGACTGATTTTTTGTCGCTACCTTTGTGCACTGTCTTTATGTGACATGCAAGATCCCTGTGAGAAAAGGGTTCATTTTACAAGTTACAGTTTTATTTACTTTTTCTTTTCCTCTTATATTTTCTCAATTACTAATGTTTTTTTCTGTTCTAATTCATTCATTCCCTCTATATTTTATTCAATGAAAAAGTCTCCGTATCTCCCAACAGTTTTGCCTCCTTTCCTTCTGTGGTATGTACACTAAAATAATCACTCCTAAGACAGTGAATATGGTTGCTAACAGAACATCATCGGGCTTTAGAGCTAAATATCACAATGAGGTTAATGACAGATGGGAAATGCTCATACATTGCAGTCATGGTTTCAGTCTGTCTGCAAACACAGTTTGCATTACTTTATGTTTTGCTTTGAAAGAACCTCAACAGCTTGGGTTTCTTTTTAAGGTTAAGGTTAAAACCTATGAAATCTGAATATACCATTGCGTCAATAGCGAAGCAAAGCAAAGAAGCACGCATGTCCTGTTGTATGGGTGTCTGATTTTCCTCAGCTGAAAGCTCAAGCCAGAGATGTAGATTGTTTTTTGGTTTTGTTATTGGTTTTTTGAGGCTTTTTTCCACAGTCAGTAATAGTCAAAAATTCTTGGTTTACTACAACCTTGTCAGATACATAACACTCCTATTTTCCGAAAAATGGTCATTTTCCGTCAGAGGGAGACCTGCACTCCATTAATCTACCGTGTCTAGGGAGAGAGGTCAGGTTTGAGCCCAGCTGCCTGGCAGCAGGAGGGCAGGTCCTCAGGGATGGCTTTGGCACTGTTGCACTCAAAGCCATCCACATCACTTGGGCCAGCTTGCCTCAAGAAAGACTTTATGCCATGTGTAGAAGAATAACCACACTGCCTTCCAGGCCACCTCCACATAGGTAATATTTTTTTCTGCACTCTCTGCAGCTATCTCTCGACTTCTGTCTCTATTGTCCCAGATCTTTCTAGCCTGGGTGAGAAAGATTTCTCTTGCATTTTCCTTGTTCTGTCAGCAGGTCTTATAGCAGGCAGTCTACTGATGCCAAATCCTGCATTTTACTATAATAGCTAGTCTTAAAACATTCAGACCTCAAGCTCTTCAGCTATCAGTAATTGGAGTTAAAAAAAACCAAATACACCGATTCTTGGAAGTGTCTGATGACATGATATGCCTGTTAACACACGATGTACTGCACTGCTGTTCAGAAAGCAATGCGTGTGACACGCAACAGATGCCCCATAGCCAACCCTGAGTAAACTTTGCAAATGTCTGACTGCCTAAGCCCAGATATATCTATTGCTTTGCAGCCCTAGAGAAGAATTACCAAAAGAGGTCCAAGATGATATAGCAGCTACTGGCAAGCATATGTGGACTTAAGTCTGAAGGCAGAGGCTTGAGATCAGTGCTCCTATTCCTCTAGAACTCTAATGGACTGCAGGAAAAGAGAGTTCTAGCAAGTACTGATGAGATGAAGAGGGAAAGAGGAAGCCAACCTGTGTTCTTTAGTAAGCTGTTAAAAGTCCTTCCTTGCTGGGGCTGATGGAAATTTATTCTTATAACATTACACAGGGGATGGGCATATGGGTTTAATACTCTTAGAAATATAATAAGATCTCTCCAAATGCATGCAAAGAGGTCCTTTAAGGGTAGCTAGCATGTCTTACATTCTTGGTGCACATTGAGGGGTTAAGAAATCAGCGTACTCTATGGCCACAGAGATCACATGGGTAGGATTTCCCCTCAAGAGAAATATTTAGTCCATCCCAGAACAGAGTTTGCATGCACATTAACATCACTGCAGCATGAACAACAGTAGATTAAGACCCTGGCAATAAACAGGGAGTGGGCCAATGTGACAGCATAAACATATCTTTTGCGTCTGCAACGTTCAGTAACATTCCACAATTCTTCTCTTCCTTCTTGTCCAAATGAGCTTCTTTTGGCTTTAAGCCACTTCTCCATGCTAATGTCAATGGCTTTAGCAACACTAAATAGGCTGTGCCTGTTATCTTCACATCTTTTTTTTTGCATTTTTTCATTGTTACAGCTGCTCAGCCAAACCATCAACAATTTATTTCCCACAAACTAAATTGAGCCAATATCATTGTAATCCAGTATAAACAGAGAAGCAATTGGTTCCAATTAGGCAAAAGTTTCAGTGTTTCCAGGCTTGCAGCCAATTTGTGGTTTATGAAATTTAACTAAGTTACAGCTTAATCAGTTTGCTGCAAAAAAAAAAAGTTCTAGCCAACAATATCCTGATGATAAAGAAATATCATGGATAAAGGAGGAATGGATAAAAAGATCTTGGTGATGATTTTTTTTACAATAGCCATACCCAACCACTGACAGCAGAGAATCACAAAAATGAGAACTTTACCATTCTACAGGTGAACCAAGCTGCATAACATCAAGCAGCAGGGAGGAAGCTATGAAAAGGTCTGTCTTGCTGTTACTTTGCAGTTACCCTGATGTGGAAAAGAAAGCAGCCAGGAAGACAATTCTCACACAAATATGCTCTAAGGCAGGTGCTGTAGTTAAGGGAGTGAATACATTTAGAAAGCTATGGCGATCATTCAAATCCCGGAGGACAGGATTAGAGCTGGAAAATCTGAGAACAAATATAAGAGTCTATGTGTTTTAGAATCAACGTACAAATATGTAAATGAAGATTTAATGTTAATGAAGTTAGGAAAGACTGAATAACTCCTGATGATACTCTTGAAGAACCACACTATACTCTAAGGTTTACACTATTACAGAATACCAACAATGTTCTTCGGATTTTAATATGGGCAACACTGTTGGCATAACAGCTGGATAACAATTAAAATGTGTAGGGTTTATATTCATTCAGAATTCATCAGTATAATGTTGCTAATAGAGTAAAACCCAAATGAAAGTCCTCTTCCTTCACAGCTATTTTTTTGGCAGTACTATTCTGACAATTATCAAAAGACACGCAGAATAGACAGTGAAAAGTTTAGAAGTACTACTCTAACAATATGGAAAATTTGAGAGCAGTTCAGTCCAGTCTACCCATCATTTTTTTTGGTTTTTTTTCCCCCTAGGTGTGCATTTGGAACAGATTGTCCAGAGAGACTGTGGAGTGTCCCTCACTGGAGATATTCAACAACTGCCTGGAGGCAATCCTGTGTCATGTGTTCTAGGATGACCCTGCTTGTGGACCCATAGAAGTAGAAGTGGACCCATAGAAGTAGAAATGGACCCATTCTGTGATTCTGTGGTTTGTCCAGTGCTTAATATTTCTGTCTTTCAGTTCCTTGTAATCTCCAAAAGACACAGAGAGGTTGGACCCAAAGTGGAACTCAACACTTAAAGTGACATTTAAGGACATTTGCAAAATGCAGATATAAAATGAGACCTTAAAGCCCAAGGACAAGATTTGTGAAAGCAATAAGGTTGTTCTGCTTTTCTCAGTGGATGGTCAGGGCTTTCATTTTATCAGAGAGGAGACCTGTGAGATCAGAATTTGCATCTAAGCAGCTCCCGCTCACTTCTGTTATTCTGTGCACATAGAGAATATCTACTGAGATTATAAGATATTTTGGGTCAAACTTTCATTGTGGATCAATAGTTTTTTGATTGTTGGACAAAGTAGAGAATATCAGAAGGTTATCTCTATCCTCTAGTGATC
Organism: Coloeus monedula; assembly: GCF_965178545.1. Taxonomy (NCBI): domain Eukaryota; kingdom Metazoa; phylum Chordata; class Aves; order Passeriformes; family Corvidae; genus Coloeus; species Coloeus monedula. The sequence goes on along the minus strand of NC_138786.1, from coordinate 37,041,719 downwards.
AGAAATGTTTACAGTGCCACAGGAAGTCAGGTGTGAACGTACATCCACATTAAAGCGAAAAAAAAAAGAGAGAGAAAGAGAATGACTGAGAGAACTTCATCAAAGAGTGGGCAGGAGCCACACAATTTGTCCATATTCCAGAGACTTGTATTCAAAGTTTTCCTCTAAAGTGGCCAGAATACAGATTTAAATAAATGTTCCTACCCCCAGGTGCACCATTGGTAATAATTTAATAGTGCAGTTAATTTTCCTCATTCAAAAATGGGTTGATAAAATCTAATCACCTCTCAGCAGACAAGAACTCATATAGACTTCAGTGTGGCTCCTAATGATCCCTAAGTAGACAAGATAAAGCCCCAGTTTTCTTGGTGGCTCCCACAATTCCAGTTCAACTATGTACTGTATAGATTACTTGTACGGTGAACTCAACTGAGAGCCAAAGGCTGCAATTGTCGATCTCTCTCTTTCACGAGCACAACTGCAAATCTCACTTTCACAGCATACATCTCCAAACAAGTCTGATTGAGTTCTGAAGGTCTTCAGCACTGGTAAAAATTATGATTAAACTCAGCAGGAGAAATGAGAACAGGTGAATGTGATATAATAGCAAAGAAATGAGAGATTAAAAAACAGCAAGATAATTTTTTCCACGAAAGGAATCTCAGGCAGAATTTATAATATAAATATATAAATATATAAATATATAAATATATAAATATATAAATATATAAATATATAAATATATAAATATATAAATATATAAATATAAGTTTGTGAGCATTTGTAGTAAAGGATTGATCTGAAAAATTGATCTTAAATTCATCATTTATTTATATAATTAATCACAAAACTATGTATAAATTTAACAAATTTATTTAAGTCAAAATCACATTTCACCTTAGATTAAAAAGACTCATGAGGAATGTTGATATATTTATTTTTCCTGGGAAGCAATGGGACAAATTTCCCTTGAGCAAAGAATTCATGTTCATCCTGGGCTCCTAGAGGTGAGACCAACGCCATCAGCACTCTCCCCTCTATATCAAATTCTTCTTTAGGGGAGGTCATCCAGGCTGAAAAGCACCTCCACCTTTAGGTAAGAGGACTGTGTGTTTGGACAGCAAAATCAGTAGCAAAATCTGCAACTCCCAGATTCAGCATTCCAGCTAACTCTGAAGGGTGGACCAACTTTACTCAGGTTCCCTGAAAGGTACAGAAAGTAATCCCGGTTCCCTGTTAAATAAACCTACAATGAGAAAGGAGAAGCATAATGGATTTTAAGTAGATTTTCTTCATTATTAGGACAAGAACAGTTGGTGTACATTATAACAGCTTAGGAGCAGCTTCAATTGGTCCTCAGCTAGTCTTGCTGCAGGAAAACCCTTTGACACATGAAATAGCAATAAGCAAAGTTTTAGTCATTCTGCCATGACATTTACCTCCTTTCTGTCCAGTACACAGGAAAATACATTGTGTAGGATTTATGAGTGCTCTCAGATATGTTCTTGTTTTTCCTGTGTTGCAATCTCATTATATTGAAGCAGCTATAGAAGGGTTATTGCACAGCAGTGACCCACACTGCTTTTAAGTAAATTTCCTCCAGGTCTCCAGATTCAATGTAAAAGAACAGGGAAAAAAACAGCTTAAACTTATAGACAATGCTGGTCTGAATTCTTACTGTTTTCATCCTATTTAGGGACCCCGTTGAGAAAGGTTGCCACACTCAGCAAGAACATCTACAGAAATCACTTTGTCAACTACTGCCATGTAATATCTAATTTATCTAGCTGAAATACCTGAGGTAAGGATGAATTTAGGGCTTCCTGATTATTCCATAAAAGATGCTATGAAAGCAAAGTGGCATCAAACGAAAGCCTGTATCTGTACTGTAATTTAAATTTTGTGTCTGTGTAATTGCTTCAACAGTGCACCAACAAATCTGTAAATGCAGTTTGAGTAAATGTTATAAACTTAAAAAGAGAAGCTGTTAAATCTCTTAACATCTGTAAAGCTTCTTTTAAACACTAGGAAACCTGCTCTCACTCATGATTTAACTCCTTGTTGGGTAAAGTAATATATCATGGATATACCAACTGGTCTGACTTTTTTGATTTCAGGAGTTATTTTCCCACTTCAGTTGAAAAGTTATTTTTTCCTTTTGTGAGGCTGTAACCTAGCAGGGGTAGAAGTAGAGTACACATTTTATTTCCTGAGAGAAGTTAAAACCATGCTTCTAATATATCTTTTGCCTTATTTAACATTATATATCATCACAATTGTTCTAAATGTTCAAAAACGATCTAGGGAACCAGGGAATATATGGAAATAATAAGCAGGGTGATACCAGTTTATTAATATTAGTTTTACTAAGGCTTTAGACAAAATTACTGTTTATTTCCAAACAAAAATCTGTGTACCTTGAGAAACAGAAAATCAGAATCCTTTTTGGCACAGTAAGTCAACACCAGAGTCAATAGCTTTGTTCTTCATTTATAGAGATCTACCTCTCAACAGTGAATTATGAGACAATATAATAAATCTACATCAAACTGTCTTTACTTTTATACAAACTGAGTCTTACTGTGTCAGTCTTGTCAACACTGCTGAATATTAATGGGAATAAAGTTAATTGCTGGGTGTATGAAGGTCTGATGCAGTCAAAGTGAAAGAAAGCACCTAACAGAAATCTGTCAATTTTGACAAGCTGTAATTTATTTCTACTTCATGATATGTGCCGACACGTTTCAAACCTTACTCTAGTCTTTACCATAAATTGCAATTATTATAATTCACAGTGACATTTGACACAGAGGTTGGGACCTAGTTTACCACATATAAAAGAGTTTACATCTCAGGGAATTCACTTGCAAACTCCAGCATGTATTTCTCATTGTAAATCCAATTGTTTCCACTCACATTGAATATGCAAAGTAAATTTTGTGACTTGCACTGCTAAAGAAAAGAAATAGCACATTGCTTTAGCTGAAATATAAAGTGTTTATGACAAAATATTTACAGATATTTAAAAACTAAATTTCAGTGTGACTGTAGAATTATAAGTTTTATAATATTAGACACTGGTGATGGATTAACAATTATAAACTTGATGGATTTTTTGAGTATTTTTATAGCCAATCAACATCGGTTATAATAAATGCTGTTACTGGGAGCATCAACAGCATAACGGAAGTTAACTCAGTTTAGTCCCTGAACTTTTGCTCATCTGTTACTCAGTATAGTTTATAAGAAAGGTGTTGATGAGTATTCAGTTCTTGGACAGAAGAAAAATTCCCAAGATGACTGAGTTTATGGTGAATGTCTCTAGATCTATAACCCTAGTTTTGAAGTCTGGGTTTATTATGAGCTTCGCCATTTCTAATACTTAATACCTGTAACTTGCAAATACAAATATCTCTTTTTTAAATGATATCAATTTAGAAAAGATCACAAGGATTGTAAAGTTCATCAGATGATGCAGGCTATAAGAAGAAATGTGTTACCTCTAAAGCAGCAGACTTTCAAAAAATTTAAAATTCTTCTGAAGCCACTGTAATTTTAACAGTAGTACCTGTGAGTTGTGATCGCTGTGTATACTTTTAATTAACTACACAGCTTTATTTATCTTGACTGTAACTTTGCCTTCTCAGGCCAATATCTCATCACTAAGCAACTATTAATGTTCTTCCTGCCATAAAAGTTCCTTCTAAGAGAAATATAATCTGCATTTTTGCAAAACCTCAAAATTCCCATTTACTGCACTGAGATCAGAGTCAGGGCTTTCTTCCTACTTCTCTAGACAATTGCATTAACATTCTAGAGACATTTAGAGAACCATAAACAGATGAAACAACAACAACAATAATAAATAATAATAACAATGGTAATTATAATAATAATTCGTTCACAGGGAATAACAGAAAGATACCTATGTAAGATATCCAAGTATCATCTTCTCTCAACAGAGCACATTTTCAGTTGCTTCTGAACCAACAGCTGGCTTTACTGAGAAACTGGTAGAGACATTCACAGCCTCACACTAGGGAAATCATACATGGACTAGATTAAGCTGAGATATTAAATGTTTTTTGTTACCAAGACTTTGGGATTTCTGTGGATTCCTATCATAGCAGAGAACAAAATAGTAAGGTGAAACCATTACTAACACAAGTGTGTCTATTTACATAGATAAATGATAGATGTCAAGGAATGGTATTAGAGGACAGAGGAGTAGGAAAGTTTTCTATCAACCACAGAGATTAAATTTAGAAAAGTTTAGGGTTAGCAGAGGAAGAAATACAGAATAGCTTACAATTTTTTAGATATAATTTACTGATATGACTTTTTCCGTAAAAACTGCAAAGGGAAGGTTTATGAAGCTAGTATTGTTTGAGTCAAAAATGCTTGTTAGCCAGAACCCTCTCTGTCTTCCATTCCTTATGTAGCCATTTGGTTTTTTTTCAATACAAGAAAACAGAAAAAATAAATGTTTTATATACTGCAATTCTCTACAAACATTTAATTATATACAGAAAGAGGATCTTGATTTGTTTGCATGATAAAGAATACTAGTGTTTGACAGTAACATAATGGAGTAACACTGTGGTGAAATTACGTTGCCTTAGTGGCCATCTCTATTGTGCATTTCTCTGTGAATTTTATTTGAAATACTGAAAGTGTCTTACAATGAAGGCATTTGAATGCTTTTTTCCCCCCACATCTTTTTCTAAGTGATGCTAGAACTATTAAGATTTAAAAGTTGTGTATTGAAGATGTTCATGGTTTACATCATTATTTTTAGACATAGAGACAACAATAATAGGAAAGAAATACTGTAAAAAAGACATCAGAAGAAAATCCATATCTGAAAATTCAGATTAATGTATGAGCTTTTAAAAACAATAAGGCATTCCAGGGAGGATTCTCCATTTTATTATTTGTAGTACTACACTAGAACTTCAAGCTTACCAAATGGATGAAAATCAGTGACTTGGGTCACTGTATGAGAAGAATAATATCTAAAAGCATTTTTTTTTGTCTTTACAGAATAATAAATATTAAAACATGGATAATACTAACCCTGCAATTTAGGACTGCAGCAAAACTTTAGTGCAAGTTATGTTATAATCTATTATGTCATGCTGAGTATCTGTTGTGCCAAGTACCCATTTAACCACGTGATTAGGCCAAGATTTCTGCAACCTTTACCAAAGATACTTATGAAAGAGTTCTCCTGTGGCAAACGACCAAAAGCAGTACATTGCAGGATTAATACATTTCACATGTCCTCCCTTTCTGAATTATTTCACTTGAACATGCATATACTCACTGAAATACAGATTGCTTAGAATGTAAGTCCCTGAAGTATTGTTCTTCTTAGCTAAAAGGATCTGGATGAAACATTTAGGGCTGATCCCGGTTTAATTACCATGATCCAAAATCATTTCAGCAGACACTTGTAATAAATTCCTCCATACAGCAAAGCTAGTTATAGCAGCTACTTGTCTGGAATTCATGATCTTATCCCACTGCCTACTGAGCATATGTTAGAATAAAAAAAAATGATAAATTATATGTTCGCTAGAGCAACGGCCTGTCAAAGTTTGGACTGATGTAGCACATAACACACCTGTTTCTCACTGGCTGTCCCTTCCAGCTGTGGTTGTGAAACATGCTTATTGTAATAAGGTGAAAGCTCCACCTTTTTTGGTCCTGAAAAGTGTTGTTACTGAGAATTCAATCTTATTATTACAAGAACTTCTTTTAGACATAATTTCATAATACTTAGGGAATTAAGCAAAGAATTTAGCATTTGTCCATGGGATCAAATCTACTATACATAAACACCTCATAAATCTGCCAAAAGACATAAATCTGAACAGTAAGACTTTTTTTTTTTGCTAGACATGCTAGGAAATGTTATGCTTTTAATAAGGACCTGGCTTCTTTTCAGGCTCATCTTTTTTTTTTTTTTTTAAGGCAGAACTGAAAGCAAAAGCCTTGGAAGTAGGTAGAAAAACAGCATAATCACCAAGATACCATTATCCTGTCTCTTGTAGCTTTTATATTTGTGCTTCTCAAAGCTATGGACAGCAAATTACTCATGTGATACCTGAGCTGCATAAAGAAGATTGAAATCTGGGCTGTTAATGATCTTTTCACTCTGTTTAGGCGTTTCTCTGTAAAAGCTCACATGTAGCTCAGATGCTGGGTGTCTATATTATTCCTAGGTACCCAACAAAATACAGAGATGGAAAGCGTCATTCATCTTAGATACACTACTGCTGAAAGAAATCTTATTTCTGTATGAAATACTTTTTGAAGAAGGAATTGGTTTTCTAGGACACCAGATACAACTTGCAGAAAAACATTAGGTTCCTCTTTGTTTTTTGGTAGTAAGTGACACACATTAATAAATACATTAAATGAACAATCAACTTAAATGAAACAGAAATTTTGGCTAGCAGTTAAGGTGGTGATTAATAAGAGTATAGATACATAAATTATTTACTCAAAACATGATTTTCCAGGTAGTATTTTTATGCTTAATTTAAAAAAAGTGCTTTAGACAGAAATGAAATATATATGATAAAATTCACTACTTCTTATTTGGCTAAAGACTGAAAGCATTTTGAATATTTTTGTTTGTAATTTTCAAATAGAACTTTTTACCACAAAATTCCCCCAGAAACTCCAGAGAGATAGGAAAATATCATCATCACTGATATCATAAAGCTGGAGCTAACAAAAGATTAACTGGTGTGTTCAAAGCCACACATGTATGGGAGACCTGGAAGTCAGTTTGGGCATGTAGGCTTCATGTTGTGAACCACCATAACCATCTGACTCCTTCTCACTTCTCTTCTTACCCCTTTTTATTAACCAGGTAAATGCAGCTGTTCCAGGATGACATTGCTACTTCCAAAGATTATTTAGCAGTCATTAATTTTCTTTGATCCTTAATCACCTACACAAATGGGTGAAATGTGTGCATGGAATCAATAAGATTTTTATCCTTTTATCATCTTATAGATAGCACATACCAGACAGAAGTGCATCTGGTTCTGAATGGCCTCAACAGGAGAAATCACAGACAAGGCTGATTATGTTCTACTAGGTACCTCAGGAAAAAGTCCTTTCTGTAGAGCCAGTCCAGAATGCATATTCCACAGGCATAACTGTGAGGCCAAAATCTGATTTAATCTATTCTAGCATTCTTTAATCTGTTTATCACATCTGTTACATGCAAATTTCTCACCAATTTATGACTCTGGAATTCTTACCAAAGTCTTTCTGGAATACTTTAAAAGTAGCTTTTTGTTTTCTTTTTAATTTGACCAATCCCAGTTTTAAGTACCTTTCTGTTTTTTCTTAACTCTTAGAGGAGTTTCAGATCTTCAGTCAAGGATGAGCAAAGAAATCATGCAGTGCAGGTACCAGACTTCTCACACTAAGAGCAGTGTGCTCTTAAGGCTCCTCCAGGCATTTCAATTAATAAAATAGTGTGATCATACATTCCAGCCAATACATAGCTCGTTCTAGTATGAGAATCTACACCTTGATGAATAAATCAATTTTCAATGTATAACTTCCTCTATTAAAAAAGATACCAATAATCTCTTATTTCTATCCTGTGAAGATTTAATACAGAAAACCTCTGCAAAAAGAAAAAAAGAAAGAGGTGGATTATCACTAACTGAAATGGTTATAGGAAATCCTGTCACACTGCCCCAGTTTCTTTCTCCAAGAAAACAAGATTGTCATTGAAGACCTTCATGCTATTTCGTTAGTTACATTAAGTAACAACAATATTTATTTAGGAAATATTGTTAGACAACTCCCTAAACAAAAAGAAATTTTAAAAATGAGTTAATCTGTGGTAACCTCAAGAAATCCCTTTTTTTTTTTTTAAGTTGGAGGCAAAGTAACTTAGCAAAACCCATTGAGAATTACAGGGTTAAAGGTAGAAAGCATAAAACCAAAACTGTGCTTTCCTACCGATTCTTTTTTCCTAGAATCCAACCCCAAAGTTACTGAACAGGACAACCTAGAATATTGAAAGGAAATGAAAAAAGCTATTCACTCCATGAACAGACACACAGTTTAACTTAGTTCAGTATATTTTCATTCAGAAGAAATAAAAATTTACCTGTATGAAGTTAATGGAAGCATTTTGTTTTGCTTCTCATCTGATTTGAATAAATCTAACTAGTAAGACCCTTGCATGCTTAGGCATGCTTAGGAATCTCACACATTAGGTCTCCATGAAGAAAAAGTAACTTCAGACATTTATAGAACAAAGTGATTACAGAACCTCTACAGAATATTTGTGGGGAATCAATTGAGTAGATAGTGGTGAGCCCTTTTTCTATTAGGTGGCAGAAGTTGCACATCTGTGGGGAAGCCAATAGCTCAGAAATCTGCCTGACATAAAGTAAAAGAGCAGCTCTGATGGGGGAATGTAGAATGAGCATATGTCTGTTCCACATGGATTTTAAACTTGGGATGACATTTTCCTTAGAAAAAGAAACCGTATTTTAATATTTCCTCTTTTGCTGTGGACTACCCACATAACTGCTTGGAATAATGTGTGAAACACCCTTCAGGCAGCATTTAATGTATCTAAGTGCAGAAAGATTTAGAATTTGGAATACTATCAAAGCACATGTAGAATAAAGGAACAATTCTGTTTCAGCAGCAACACAGGAGATGTGTTTTTCATTATGCATGTGAAGTGTTTAATTTAAACTGGTAATGGTTAACCAGGTCTGGCCTTGAGCTATGGCGATCTGGGGAAAACATCCATAAAATCCCTTCTAATGCCCTTCAAATTCTTCTTCTCTAAAGTCAAAGGGAGAGAGAGTAAAAATATTTTTGGAAAATATGAAGATCTCTTATGTGAACTATTTTTCTCCTGAAATGTGCAGTGAAAGGTAAAAAAATGTATAGTTCATACTGAGAAGACTAGCAGCCTTAGGGTTACCTGTACTAAAATTGTAAGGAATGCCTTACAATGGAGTTTGGAGTTAGAGGTCATCAGGGGAGCATACACAAAGCATTTATGGAAAATGTATCTTAGATGTCTATGGTTTACAGATGTTTAGGTGCATATGGTTAGCTTTGTACAGAGGAATCCCAGCCTCAGCATGGGGCCTAACTGCATCTCTCCCATTAAGGGAGTTTGCCATTATTATCAGAAGGGAGGTTACATATTTTATTAATAAATGACACTATTAAAATGTATTTATAATTCACAGTAAATGAGTTTATTTTAATAAAAAAATAAATGTTACTCCAATAAGAAAATAGCTAATATAGAATCCAGGCCCTGTGTATGCTTGCAAAATTAAAATAGCATATATACAGTTCAAACAGAAGGCAAAAGTTCAAGAACTTCTTTGCCTAAAGCATTCATATTTTCCAGAGAGAGTAACTATTGTCCAACTCTGTCTGTTAATGGCATCCAAATTTCAAAAGAAGAAAGAAGAAATTTAATTTTCAAGGGACTGAAAATTAATTTTACTGCTTAACCATTCTTTCTCTAGTAAAGTGATAAAATATACTGATATAGGTAATGAAACTAAAAGAAAGCAAACAGAGAAGAATAAACATATGTAATTTCTTGCTTAGCAACAGTTCTAGAAAAGCATGACAATTCTAGCCATAAATTATTCAGAATGTAATACTCTGAGAGAACCTTAATAATGGACAATAAAAGTGAGTATTAGCCAAAATTAAATGGTATTCAGTATTACAGTCTTGTAAAAGAATCTTCCCTGGGCTGAAAAGGTTTATTTTCATAATAATCTTTTAGGAATTCAGCAAAACTTCCTTGATGACAACTACTGACCTTCTTTGTTTTCCTTTCAGGCCTGATTTGTTTAACTATAGATTTAAAAAAGGTAAATAGACACTTAATTATTTCTCTTCCTTTTCACAGTTTTATCAGATGGAAACCTAGCTTACCAAACAATTGATATTAGAATTTTTTTAAATATGCAGGCAAAATACTGTTTCTCATATCAAAATGGACCTTGGGAAGTCTTATTTCTTGGAAGCCACAACTAATCTTTTTTTTTTTTCTTTCTGTTCCAAGTATTTTTGAATTAGTAAACCACATCAAATGATGTTTTAGTTAGACTGTCCATATCCAGTGGCAACAAAAGACTAATGCACATCTTCATGTTTTAATGACTTTGTCTGATCTTCAAGCAGCCCAAGTGACCATGCTGGAAAGAAATTACTGTGATTTAAGGGACCAGAAATAAAAGTCAAGAAGAGATGAAAATGGACCTAATGTAATTTACCAGTCTCTTAAAAATGAGACCCACATCAGAAAAATCCACCTTAACAGCAACAAGACCACTTGCTTACGTGTCATTTTAAAATACTATAACTATTCTTTTCTAAAGATGTATAAAAATAAGTATCTGAAAATTATTTGTCCACATTCAGTTGTACCCACTGTACAGACCATGAAATGGATGGTCATGGGGAATGGGTCAGGAAAAATGGCAAAGGTTTTTCTTACACTTGATTCTTAATGCTTTTTTAGATTAATTTAAAATTAATTAATTAACAATCTGTGAAATTTGAGGAATTGAAAAACTGAGTTAAATTTTAAGACTTCAATTTCTAACTAAAGCAATAAATGAAATAATGCATGTTTAAGTTAATTCAATTTTTTTTCACTGAAAGAAGTCAAGTAATAAAGTCGTACATGTACTGGCTGAATAGTTAACATGATACAACTTCAATGCATTGTCCTTGTACTTCCAGTAGATGGCAGGTATAGTACTTCAAACTTTTTAAAAGTCATAAAACTCTTCACTTTTTAAAAAAGTAATATGCTGTTATCTGGGAAATTTTACTTATAATACAACCCTTTCCATATGTATATATTTTTACATTTAATATCATTATCGAAGATATGCCAAGATGAAAAGAAATGTTTAATACAAACACATTAAGTACTGAAAACAAATTATAAAATAATAAAAATAGAAAGAACACACAGAAGAACATGCACAGAAAACTGGAATTCTTAGAATAATATTCAAAACAAAATAAAAGCCAAAACTGGCAAACTTACAGTAGGAACATAGAATAAAAAAACCTTCATATTTATTTCTCTTTTTCATAAATTTGCATCTTTTTAAAGTAATATTTGTATCTTTTTCCATAAAGGAAATTTGAATTTTCTGTTATGTGTCACTGAAAAATTAAGAACCATGTTATGACAGTCAAGCATTTATAAATTCAGAGATTCAAGCAGTAATGTTGGTTAAACCAAGATAACATACACAAAAAATGATGACTTTTTTTTTACTGCAAGATTGAGTTATAAAATCCTACTTGAAGCAGAGGAATTCCTCCTCTCTCAGAGCGCAGAACAGCTAATATACAGTTACAGATTAGGAACAAAACCTCTAATTTTCTTTCCATTGTTCAGTATGTGACTCCATGCCTTGTTCATTGCACACTGCTACAACTTCGAACCACTCTGAACGTTTTGTGTGCTATTTGCTTTAATAGTGTCATGAATGCCACTTTTTCTTGACCAAGTTTTGGTTAGTTTGCTTTCTGATATCATCTCTGTTTTAGAAAGGGGGAGAGAGAGATGCTTTGAAATTAACATCAAAAACATTTGCAAATGTTTATTGGATTGTCTGATGTTTTTTGGCAGTGGTGGTACATGTTAAGCATTATAATAGTACAAATAGGTTAAAATGATTTTTTATTAATTTTTTTTCAGTCATGAGTGCCAGCTGAATACAAACAAAGATAATTGCACACCTAGTGAGAATTTCTGTGATGGATGGTTTAAAGGAAAAGACTAATATCACACACAGACTGCCATTAAAATCATCATCTAAATACAATTTTTCAGGCAGGTTTCCCCATTATCATAACGAAATTATATCTTGTGTTCTTACTATTCCATGCCTCATGACATCTTCTGCACAAAAGAGAACAGCACCTACTTTCTAGTTGTTTTCTGTAGTTGTCCCCTCTTTGGTCATACAGCACTGAAAGAAGGAGTGGAGTAATCCCAGCAGCATGTTTACTGTCCTTGGTTTCTCATCTCAAACTCACTATGTGAATACTAATTATGCTGCCTAATTTCCTGTCTTGGACCTCATGTCCCCCAGCTGCCTCTCATTAAATTTCAGTCAGTTTATCTTTGTACTTAGTTAACTCTTCTGTCCTCTAACCAATATTGGCATTCATTGCTTTTTAAGTTTTCTTTCCATTCAACCTTCTCCCTGGCTTCTTATGTCCAGCTATCTGCCAGACTATTTAACTTCTTCCTCCACATTCCTAGTCAGGCCAAATCATCTTCTGTAGTTCTTAACCCTCCTCCAACCTTCCTTGAAAACAATATACTTGGTATCTTGTTTCAATCTTCCTATGTAATCAATTTTGACTTTGATTTTGACTTTGTTTGCATTTTGGCAATTCGCTGCTCATCTCAACTTTCTGCAGTTTAGACACCTGAATCCTTTCTCCTGCCTTTACTCTTTCTTCTAGACTAAAGAGCTCTGAGTCCCTTCACTCCAGTTCTAAGATGCCAGACTTGAATGAGATGCTTTCCTTATTTCTGTTGCCTGAAAATCACAAAACAAGGCATCACACCATGTCACAAAATAAACTGGTAAGAGATGATCATGAACACATCAATTCCTCTTATGCTCTTCAGTCCAGCACCTAATATTGACTCTCTGCTTAAATGAAGAAGCTCGTGCAAGGAAACCTCGCTTTTGTCATGTACTCTAAAGTTTGCCTGCTCAGTCCCAAGGTGACGATGACAAAAGTCCAATCTTGTCAGTAATATGTTATGTTGTATGAGAGACATAAGCAGTGATGGAATCAACATTGAACATTATGAAACATCTACTGAGCATGCACAAAGTGACGCTCCCTAGAATCCTGTTACTTGAACAATTTTCCTATTTAAAAGAAATGGGAAGACTTTTTTATGAATCAAATGCTGCCAAATCTCCTTTTCCACTTATAAATATGTGAGTTGCAAAGTTTTTCAAGGAAAAGATCAGGAAAGTTCTTTTCCTCGGCTTCATTCTTGGAAACCATGCAATTAGTTTTGGCTGAATTACAAAATAAAACAAAATAAATTCTTGTGCAGGTGCCAAACATGAAAGACTTCATTGAAATGAATAAATTAAATAAAGTTTTATGACACAGATAATAGAAAAGTAACCTTAGTAAAAAGTAGAAAACTAACAACAGGTGATGATAACCAGGTCTGCATTTAATATGTGTTCATAGAAAGCACAAGGTAGCAATAACTTCAGAAAAAACACTTCTCATACCTTTCCCAGTGTTTCATCTGCACTCTGCCTATTTCCTGCCTTGGCCATTGCACTGAGGTCATAACTTGGATCACAAGAGTTGTTTTTATTTGAGTAGGAGAGTGATTTCTAGTGAAGACAATTATGACTTTAATGCAACCTTTTTTATTTATCAAAAGAACAAAATTTTTTCTTTTGTACTTAACTTTATCTAGGCTGCCTTGCCCCAGTTAACAATCAGAATAAAAAGCTGCTTCCAAGCTTGGGATTCTGTATCATTTCATTTTTTTGTGATACATTTTGCTGTCCCCTCACACACATAGACATAACATGCAATATAATCGCTTAATTAATCCACCTTCAGATATGTTTTTTAAAAAACATTGAGATGTTTCCTCTAATTATAAATACAATAAAAAATATAGATACCAATTATACATCCACCACAACTGCTTAAGTCCTCAGACAGTAGCCACTTCTACAAGAATGTGAAACCAATCCTAGCTTGTTAAAAGTGGAACTTCCTTAGCTGAAAAAAATTGAGTTTGCACATATCTTTAAAAATTCTAGCTAATCAGTTTGTGTTTAAATGGGTTACTGCATATACATGTTACATATGTACTGGCTACGCAAAGTAACAAAAGGACACCACTCCAATGTGAAAAGGACAGTTTTATTTTTGGATAATGAAAGGATGATGAAAGGACATGATTTTTCATTAGAATTAAGTAGCAGCATTAACCTCAGCTATCTTCCATATTTTTGGTCGCTTGACTTCACTTGGGAAAAATAATCTTTCCCTGAAAATATAGAAAAAAAGGTGAGCAATAAAAGAACAAAAGACTTCAGAAAGTAGGCCAAAACAAACAGTGTTCACTACCTAATAATATTGCAAGACTTTGTCAGCCTGATTCAGTCCAGAGCCTTGAATCTATTCCCTGTGAACACATTACTGTTAAAAAAAGAGAGAATGGAGCTTTAACATGGCACTCTGTAGTCAGTTTATTTCACAAGTGTTGAAGGCTAGTTGAGAAAGTGGAAAATTTTTGAAGATCTTGTCACATGCTCTAAATATGTCAAACAGATCTAGAACTAAAGCTTTGAATGCGTATTTAGGGATAACACTATACAACAATAACTTTTTTTTTACACTCCTCTTGCAGCATGGTAGCAGTGAATGTACCCTGAATGCTTTCCCTTTGATTATCACCTGCAAAGTATTTCTGAGGAACTAATTTCCATCACATTTTTATTCCTTTTGATATTACCTCACAACAGGACCACAACACAGAAAATTGCACAATTCTCCTGTAATGGAAATCTTCAATATGTCACTAATATATAAAGCAGTAAGCCCCATAGAAGATGCACAGCAACACATGACAAAGACTAACACAAAAGAGAACAGGAATATCTGAAGCCAAAATAATTTATGGAATATCCTGTGTACTTCAATATAAATATACTGCTATGTAAATTTTCAGCAAATATTATGAGATTTTAAAATTCTTGAAAATTGTAATGAAAAAAACGCAGAAATTACCTTGTTTGTGTAGTTTCAATAAACTGCAATGGGATACTGTTCAGTGTTACTAGCAATCTAGGGATAAAAAACCCCAAATAACCACAACTCCCACAAAAGCAGATGCAAAAGCCAAACCCCCAAATAACCCACAAATCATGGTTGTCAGTATTGTGAGTCCTTTTACTGAAAAATTGCACAAAGAGTTGTACTACCTTCTTTCCCCTGAAATACTGAGTTCAGTCTTTTGTCACCTGCTCTGTCAGCAGAGCATAACAAGGGTATTTTTCCCCTCCAAGCAAGATCTTTAATTGAAAAGACCTGAGCTGCTACACATGTGTAGGGGAAATGGGCCTGGGCTAATCACTTTTCCCCCTTGTTCAGTGACAAACGCAGCAGAGAGTATCACTACCTCTAGAAGCTCTGCCCAGAGAGAGCTGTAAAGCAGCCCAGGGCTTCTTGTTTACATGCAGATGTCAAAAACAAGTTTCCTGTTCTCTAGAGGTTTAGGCCAAAAATCTAATCACAAACACATGCATGGAAGTGGTAGCTATCAGTATTAGGAAATTAGGTCATCGAATTATAAGCAAAAAAGGTTCTGAAGTAGACATTTACTGGAATTTTCAAAATCTTTATTTGAAAAACAGCAGCTAGCTCTCGCTGAAACTGAGTGTGACCAGACTAACAAGGACATTTTGAAAACACCAAAATTTTTTTTAAAAAGCATGAATGCTGGCACGAATTCCCCACACAATGATAGAATACAGGACTGGAGAACATGTTTATCCAACATTCCTGTATAGACAATGGAGAGAGACAAGAAGCCCCAGAGGGTGAGTCAGTTCATAAAAGAGTGCCTCTCTCACCACTGACTATGTAAGACACCTAAAATAATTCTCTTACAGGAGCCTTTGCTAAGTGCATTGAGAAACATGGTATTCATTGGAACTAATGGACAAATGGATCTCTAATTTGATGAGTTCAAAAAATTAAAGGGGAAGGACATAAAGTTGTTCAGTAGTAGTGTGGATCAGATACAGGATTTTGGATAACTTTTCAATAGCACTGGAACAGAGGAGCACTGAAGCAAAAATTCAAACACAAACTAACTTAATGTGCACTGCCTTAGATATCTGGGATCTTATTAATTCAATTGTTACTGAAGTCACTGTTAAACTTTTCCAGAACAGAGATGCTTTTAAGAGAGAGTAAAGAGAAATAATAATTTTCTTGATATTACGAAGACTGAAATTTTATATATGAGCAACAAATGAGGACAAATATTCACACTCCTGAAATGTTTCAATGATTTTTTCATATGAGAGAAAGATAACAGCATGAAGAAAAGAGGCATTTGAAGGGTGTGGTGAGCTGACCCTAGTTAGACACCAGGTGCCCACCAAAGCTTCTCTATCACTTCCCTCCTCAGCTGCACAGAGGAGAGAGAATATAAGGGAAGGCTTGTGGGTCAAGATAAGGACAGTGAGAGACAGTCAGTATCACAGGCAAAACAGGCTTGACTTGGGGAAATTAGTGCCTATTTTGGCCACATCCACCTGTTTCAGCATGGGGTCCTCCATGATCAACAGGTAGATTTCTACTCACTGTGGACCCCCATGGACTGCAGGGGCACAGCCTGACTCACCATGGTCTTCAACATGGGCTGCAGTGGAGTCTCTGCTTTGGCACTTGGAGCACCTTCTCCCTCTCCTTCACTCATCTGGGTGTCTGCAGAGCTCCTCTCACATACTCTCACTCTTCTCTTCTGACTTCTGTTGGTGGTGTGCAGGTTTTGCCTCCCCTTCTTAACTGTATTACCCCAGAGGTGCTCCCACTGTCACTGGTGGGCTTGGCCTTGGCCAGCAGTGGCTCTCTCTTGGAGCCGGCTGGCATCCATTCCTCTATGAGCTTCCCACAGAAGCAATGCCTGTAGACCCCCTCACCACCAAAACCTTGCCACACAAACCCAGTACAAAGGGATGAGGTTAAAATCACCACAGATGATCCTGGCCATGCATTTATTCTTTGAGAATAGAAATCCTGTTTGCCTTAATCATCACATCACCATGGATTTCGCTGTGAAACACACATTGGCATAACTGTTTCTTTAGCACTGAGTAACACTCCTCTAACTTAGGGAAGTGATCCTGTTGAGAAGGTTTGGAGCAAATGAAAGAGAAAATAACAGTCAATTTTGAATTAATTGCTTGCAAATGAAAGTCAATGAAAATATGTATCTTCTTACATTAAAGTGCAGCAAATTGTCTGTAGGTCATAGTACTCTGACATAAACCTGGAATCTGCAGGTTTTGCACATAAACTACCCTATTAAATTTGTCTTCACCTGATTGTAACTAATTAAATTTTCAAAATTTCCAGGATAACTATATCCAGGTGCCATGTCTTGTGTTACATTAAGTCAATTCTTGCTGTGAAGCATGCTAACAAATTTTCCTATGTCTATTATAGAATCTCAAGTGTCATAGGCCGGAATGTGACATAGTTGAATATTTCTGTAACAGTGGTTTTTCAGTCCACATGTTTCAATGCTGGTTTTTTTGATTATGCTTCAGAAGTGGGCAGGATCACAATTTGTATCTTCTATTTTGGTCAGGGCGCAGTCAAAAAGAATTAAAAATATCTCTGCTCTTTTAGTTAAGAATGGCATGTAACAATGATGAGTGAGTGTTGCAAAACATATGATTGATATGCCTTCATTATAATTTCTTTTTATTTCTAACCACCATTTCCCCCAAGGCAGAAATACCAGTATTATGGAAATTTTTGATGCAAAGCAACCCATGTACAAACCTTTGATCAGGAAATATGGTGGTTCTTAATTTTATTCTGTATCTCTACAGCTTAATTCACTGCAAGCAAAGTGGTGAATTTACAGAACAAACTGCCAGACAAATGCTACCCTGAGTAGGCTTTTCTTTGCAATACGTGTATCTGAATTAGAAAGGTCACCTGCATCCAGAAAGAATGCTTAGAACTTTTGAAATCTTTAGTATCAAAAATAAAAGTGTACAGTGTACGTAAACACCAGAATCTCATGTGAGAAGAATCATGTTGGTATAAAAGCTAGAGTTTTCAAGTGTAGAATATTTACAAGATCTCAAAGAACTGTGAAATTACTTTCTTCTTTGCAGAAAGATTTTTGTCTGGGGAAATGTCTTTAAGTAGACTACAGTTAAGTCCAGTCTATTCTTTAGACAAGATCACCTAATGATTCTTTTCAAACTACTCTTTAAACATCAGTTTATCATGAACAGACATTAAAATTTGCTACCCATAATTCTTGCTTAAGTGTGATACCTAAGATAAATCCTATCTGGATGAATTTATTGTAAATTATATTACATGCATATACAACTGTGATTGTTGAAGTTTATTGAAACTCTGTGAATATTTTTGTCATTAAAAATACATAGTACTGTGGAAAAAGAACAGAATAGGTATGCATATCAATGAAAATTTATTTAAAGTTTAAAATAAATTTAAGAAATATTTTTGAAATCCCTGTCTAATTTTTATGTAGAACTTTCAGTGCAGTGAGACTTAAAAAGAAAATATAATTCTATAGACCCAGCTAAAACTTTGAAACTACATTTTCAAAATGGTAATAAAACCCTGTCTCTCTTCTGCAAATAACAATCTGTTGGATAATGTTCATGAACATCCTATCCCTCCAAACATTTGTTATTGTATTCCTGAAAGGAATAAGGGAAGTGGTCTCAGACCTTTGCAATGAAACACTTCTGTGAAAACAGCTGAACTTTATCCTGGGCAGAATAAACTTTTGACAAAGAGTTCTGGCGGAAATGTTGGACATCTATCTTCATGAACAGTATACAGGATAAATAATCCAAGTGATATTATTACAAGAAGCACTTTGTGAGTGTTAACTAGAGAATTCAGAGCTTAATCCAGTTTCTTACCATATATTCAACATAAAGATTAAATTTAATCTAGTGTTATAGATGAAAATTTAAATATGCCAGACTCAGGAAATATAAAATTGAGGTTCTCACAGCCATTGGCATTGAGCCCCTTTGCAGAGGCATTGAATTTTATTAGATCAATGCTCTAAGGATATGCTGCTGGCTACAATGCAGTTAAGTGACAGGTGCTGTGAAAAACATAAAATTCAAGTTCCCAGCTTCCCCACACTTTTCATATCCTCTTGAACTAACATAAATATTTTTAATGAATATAATATATGGCATTCTACACTGAATTATTTTGGCTTTTGGAAAAACAGATAATTTTTCATTGGAAAGTACCTATGTAATCTACCAACTACTGACTCAATGAGGTGCTATATATTAAATGCACTTCAAATCTTTATCTTAATAACTGATATTTTCAGTTCCTGGTTTGTATGGTTTGTCTATTGCAAAATGCCTAAAAAGGTAACATATTCTAAACTTTAATTGAAACTGCTGAGGAGGGGGGCTTTGGGTTGATTGAAATGAGAAAAAAATGTTTTCTGATAATTTGCTTCTCTCTTTTTCCTTCAAGGTCCCTAGAGTTTCCAGTAGAGCTTTGTACCTGTATGCTTTATATTTGCTTACTTCTAGATACCATGTTGCTGGTCGAGGAGTCATAATTTATGAAACTTAACTGAATGTATTTAAGTGTTGTGGTGAATACAGAGAAGGAACCTTATGATGAGAAACAGCTGCAAGGGTCTACAGTGCACAAAGATCAACCACCCTAACATTAAATATGTGAGTCACTGAAAAAATGTAATTAACTATTTCCTAAATCACATCACCTGAGACTAGGTCAAAGTAATACAGACCAGCTGTTTAATGATCCCCTGACCCCAAATGTCATTGCTGCAATTAATATGGATCAGCCAAACAGGACCACCTAGAATCTTAATGAACCTTGCTTAAGACAAATGCCTGTTCTTTGCTGTGTCTGTGGGCACTTTCACATCTCAGTGTCTTAAAGAAGGAAGATACAGAGTTACCTAAAACTATTATTTCATCAAATTTCTTACATCAGGTTTATTATAAAGCTCCAACTTGTAACACATTTATGCAGACATATATAAAGAGCTCTCTGCAACGCTGTGTGCTCAAGTCTGAAGGGAAAGCAGCAGCTGAAGGTTTGCCCCAACAAACACGCATGGACAGTCTCCTCCTCAGAGGAGAGCATTTTCTTTCTTTCTAGGCAGGAGGCAGGTGGGGGGCAAGTGGTTATTGAGTTAATTTGATATTGGTCATATCTAAATTAAATTCCCTGCCCTATTAAGGAATGATGTGGTCCATAATTTATGAGAAATTGTCTCAGCTGTAAAGCACAGTGCACTGGTATGAAATTCAGCTTTAAATAAATTAATTTGTGTCTCTAGCTGGCTAACTGCAAAAGTATAAATCTTACATATATATTATGTTTAAATCAAGACTGCATACCTTTGTTTTCACAAAGTATCGTGAATTAAAAATATGCTTCATTCCATAGCACTCCACATGGAAATAACAGTCTTGCTCTGCTTCGTAAAGCTGTAGTAAAAATATACTCAAAACCAGTGGTGTATTCACATGGCAGAGGATGAACACATAGAACTCATGTTTGGAAGATATCCACATACAAATTTGTTGACTTTCTTTGTGGAACTCCAAGGGGAAAAATTAAAAAATGTGACTTATTTCTATGTTTGATTTCCACATGCAGTTTTTTTTAAAACTTTTTTTTCCCCCTAAAAAATCCTTTATTCTGGATAATATAAACGATGATCAAGATCAGACTAATTATGCATTTTTTTGACTGCTTCTGTTTGTCTATCTATACTTCTGTCTAATTTCAAATTGCTACATTCTTTTATATCCCCAAAAAACATTATTCCAATCAAGTTACTTTTAAGACTCTCTTCACATGCGTCATCATGTCAAGATCCATTAAATTTAAGCATAATCAAACACAGAAATCTGTTTGAAATGTCTTTCCACTCTACGATTTCCTTGTTTATATAACCCAGGGTGACAATGCTGCAGCATTGTGTAGAGCCTCATGTTGAGACGTTTGTCTATTACAACAGGGAAAAGATACACCTTTTTCTCCCTGTGATTAAGCCTAAATTATGGTTTAAATTAAAGAGCCTTTTATTACTTGAAGAAGTTCACCAACTAAGTCTTCTTTATGTGTAGGTTTTTGGTTTTTTTTTTTTTTTTTTTTTTTTTGTGTTGGGAGTAAGATACAAGAACAGAGGTTTTGTTTTATGCATGTTTTTAGTTCTATGAGGTTATCCTGAATAAACATGTGATGCAAGAGTGAACTTTCATTATTTTCAAGCCTTGTATGGAACAACTTTTCGTGTTCATACAGCATGTAGTGTGTTTACCAGTCTTTCATTAGTGGAAAATTGAAATTAAATGTTTCTTAATTTTAACCCCAAACTGAAAAACTATGATAAAGTAAAGTTAACATTGCAAGGCAGTGGCTATAAATGAAGGCAAAATATAGTTTTAGTTATCTTAGAACAGAGTCTGCTCAACTGTTAGGGTCAAATTTTTAAATCTGAACATTCTCAAGTAAGAAGCTATGATGTACAACTGTAGTACTCCTTGCAACAAATTTTTCTGTGAATCTTCTCTCTTTCCATTTTTACCTTCCTCTCTTCTACAGGTTCCTTGTGATCCCTTGTGTCATTTCATTCCTTCATCCTTTCTCCTCCTGTGTAAAATACTAGGTTCCCCCATAATTGAGCTTATTCTCAGCTCTGGCTTTTCAGTGTCATGCAGTGAAACCAAAACAGCAGCAGTAACCAACATCAATAAATATTAAAAGATCAATGATAATTTAGGTAAGAAATCTATTAGTTCTCTATTCCTATAGGCAGTCTCTCTTAACTCATTAAATCATTACAAGCGAGGAAACTTGCACTTAAGAATACAGGAGCAGTGTTTATTGATTGTCTTATATCTTTGTCTCAACAATCCCACCTGTTTTACCTGGACCTGTGTGTGGTCTTATTATTCATGCAACAATCATTAAATAATTTATGTTAACCATAATTTAATTTATTCAGATTATACTGGAGAAAAAATGATGTTGTAAATATATAAATATCAAATAAAAATATTAAACCACATAAGAGTATGTTAAAACTAGTCATAGAGGGACTAATCAACCTGGCAATATTTTAAAATATCAGAGAAGAAAGTCAGTAATCATTTCAGACATATCTAGCAGTTAGATAAATTTCTAGCTCAATTTTAACACTGCCTGTAAACCTGTGTCCTTTCTGTACTACCAGACATTGCTCAGCTCACAAATAAGACACTCTTATCCTTACTTTCTCTTGGCCACTCTGCTTGTTCTCTACTTTGGCTCCATAAGCTTTGGACACAACTGTTGATGGATAGTTAACAGACTCTTTCTTCACACTGTATCCACTCACAGAAATACTGTAACAATGACACCTGTTCCTACAGGTCAAAATCATGCATCAATTACACCACACACATCTGATTCTGCAGCAGCAGTACTCTCATTCCCAGGACTTGATGAAAGTCCCTTTTGAACTGATGAAGAACTTCAATCATAATGACAAGGAGAATTGGACAGTAGCCACAAAAATATTAGAATTAAGTAACAGTATAATGCCCTCTTGGTGAGTAAAAGAACAAAGTTTATTGTTGGGGTTTTAGGAGCTCGCCTGGTTTTAGGTTTTTTTTCTGTTAAAGGAATTTTCCCCCATACATGTTGCTAGGGGAACAAATGGCTGGATACTTCAGAAAAACAAAAGAGCTGGCTGCTCTTTTTATTTCCCCTGGGTGTGTGGGCAGTCCATCTCAGTGTTTGGACAGAGAGGGAAGCTGCTTTCTTCGGCTGCTTTTCTTTCTGCTGGAGAAGCCCCGGGATCCCAAAGCCCGCCTTCCCTGCCCGGCTGGAAGCCGGGCTGTGGCCGCCCTGGCCCGCCCTTGCTTCGAGCCTTCGCTGCGCTATAGCCGTGCTTGACCTGCCTCCCCAGACCTCCAGGGGGTTCCCCTTTCGGATACATCTCATCTGCCATCCAGGATTTGTGCTTGTCCCTGCCGTTTCAGCCTGCCGTTCCGGCCTGCTGTTCCCGAGGGTCCGGCCGGACACTGGGATCGGCTGCCCAGGGGTTTGTGAAGCCTTTGTCCCATCCCTTCCCGGGATCCCAGGGCACCGGTGCCGCGTGCTCCCCGAGCTCGCTCCGGAGCGCCCCCTGCAGCCGCGGGGGAACCATCGCACCTGCCCTGCTCACCGGGAGCCGCCAGCGCCCCTGCCGGCTGCGAGCGGAACTGCACCCGAGGGGAAAGGGCCCGACAGCCGAGAAGGCTGGCACTGGGTTTGGGATTGTTTGCTGTTACTGCCAGAGTTATTGCTGTTTGTTTGGCTGCTTATACACATATAGATATATAATAGTAAAGAACTGTTAGTTCCTATTTTCCACATCTTTGCCTAAAAGCCCCTTGATTTCAAAATTATAATAACTCGGAGGGAAGGGGGTTGCATCTGCCATTCCAAGGGAAGCTTCTGCCTTCCTTAGCAGACACCTGTCTTTCAAACCAAGACATTTGTAAACTGGGTATGTTCATATGTATTAATTAGTGAATAGTACTTCAAGAAATTTGCTATAATAATAAAAAACCCCCTAAAATACTGTATAATTGATTTTCAATAGCATACATATTTTACTAATGGGATTATCAATCTAGTTTGAATAAAATTACCAAATGCAGCAAACACACTAGCTGCTTATTGAAATTTATGCCCAACTAAAAAGTGAAAATCATGCAATAATTTCTAAAGAGGAAATGCATATTATATACAATTAGAAAGCATATAGCTCTTGGACCCATAAATGTTAGGTCACTGTAGAATTGTAAGACAGTACCATTCAGGACTGTTTAGTGAAATGGTGGTATGTAAGTGATAAAAAAAGTGTCCTTCACACAGGATAGTCTATTCAGAAATCACCTAAGACATAGAATTAAGAAATTACTGAATTAAACCTGTGCTGTGTCTTCCTTTAGGCACAATGACTACCTCACTTCAGTATCTCCAGGATGGGAAGAGTGTCTCAGCAGTTTTTAGCAGCAACGACCATCTTGTTCCAGGCATACTGTGCTCCTAAGAACCAGAGAGCCAGTGAGGACAATTTATACAAATATGCACAAACACTGCCAAGATACTCATGCTTATCTGAATGTATCAGTTATTCTATCATCAAGCCATAACAAACATCCTCAATGCATACTTTGGGATAAACAGAGCCTGCCCTCTCCCAGAATTTTTCAAGTACAGTGAGGTCAGTTTGGTGCACAGAGAATAAAGAAAACAAAAAAAACCTTTTCCCTCTCAAAGCAGCACACTTTTTGCTCAAAGAAACAGAGTATGCAGATATTTGGCATAAAAATGCTTTATTCTGCAATATTTCAGATCTATTTTAATGTTATCTACCTTGTATGTCTGTGATCCATTTGCCCAGTGACATGCTTCCATAGTCAGCAAACAGTTTTGCCAGCCTGAACCAGACCTTAACTTCCAATTCCAAGATATAAAAAGAGAAAAAAATGAGACTTTTTTTGTGATTCATTAAAAAAAATACTACATTGAGTTGTATCAGATTTTTAAACTTGAATTTTAAATTATTAAGCTTACCATTTTTAAATGTTTTGTCCTAACGATCTACTTTTAGTATAAAGTCATGGAAGATAATACTCCTTTCCTTTTAGAAATGATGAAGCACTTTCAACAATTGGAAACATTCTTTTAAAACAAACCAACAAAACCAAAACAACAAACAAAAAATTTGGGAGATTTACTGACCGTATTCACAACAACCATTTAGATCTTGAAATGTTATCATTTTCTCACGGACATAAGTAGTTTATCGGGAAATCCCTAACCAGTTGTACAGCTAACATCTGCTTCTTCTCTCCAAAAAAATACCCAGGAGCTTATCTGTGAAACTATGTTGTCAGTAGTTCAGATACCAGCTCCATTTTACTTACCAGTTCAGCCCTAACACAATACCAATTCCAGATTCAGTGACATTTGCATTTCCAACTCTAGAATCCTTTTACTTTCCATCATAGTCTACACATTTCTTCCCAAATTTCATTCCATTGTATTTACCAGTCAGTTTTACTCTTTTTTTCCTTTGATAATTAGTTTTCAATGCTCTGCTTTTGTTTCAGGAGAGAAATTACAGGAGCATGCAGTCTACTTTAAACATCATTTCGGCACCTGAAAACAGCAGAAAGAAAAAAGGTTTTCACTTTTGTAGACCTGTCTTTAATAAAGCACATTTTGCTGTTTAGTAAGAATGCAAATAACACAGTCTGTATTCAACTGTAGAAACAAGGTATGTTCACTTATTCTTGACATAAACAGATTTGGCTCAATGTTCAATGTTAAAATCTAAGTCTATATAAAGAATATGTAAATCACCTCTAGACATGAGAGCTACTCCTTGTAAAATTTGAGGTTTCTGCTCTAGCATAGAGGTGTGTGAGTAGATTGAGAATGTGTTAGATGAAAGAAACTGAACAATTTTAGTGTCAGAATGCAAAAATAGGTATTGCCTGATTCAGCAATGAAGTGTCTTTGCCTACTTTAACATTTGAACTGTTGCACGTAGAAGAGATAAATTTTCAAGGATGAAAAACCATTATCTTCAGCAGTGGCTTGGAAGGTAAACTCTTCTACAGGCTTCTGCTTTGTGTTGAACTGCTTATGGAGTCCAGCAGAAGTGCACATGTGAAAGTGACCTAATGCACAAAGGATTTATGCCAAATCACTTTCTTCCTAGACAGGTGATGCTTTCCTTCTGAGAAAAGATACATTACTTACAAGGGAGAAAGAAAAATTACTATCTTTACATCTTTGAATTCATGTGGTCTGTCTTTTCTGGATCTCATTAGGAACACAACAAACAAACAGCTAAAGGCAGATGTCTTCCACTCTTACCTTGGGAAACCAAAGAAGTTACCACAGTACTGAGCCCAAAAAGCTTGTGAGTAAACACTCACTCTAAACTTGCAAACATCAGAAAAGGCTGCCTGTCACTTTCATGGCTTATTCATTCTAATGACTACTTGTTTTCACAGTTAAAATTTAAACCTTATTTTCAGTCTCACTTTCTATCAGTGACTGCTTCTTCTTACTCTTTATTTGCTTTTCTTCTATTATTTTCTTCTTGCCAAGATACACTATACTATTGAGCATATTGCCAAGCAACCTATTTTTCAAAATAGTGATCACAGAATGAGATATGATATTCCACTATCTGCCTCACAAAACCCATAGTAAACACCTCATTGTAATGACCTGTGTTCTCTCTTTGTAAACATACAGGAACTAAATTTTAGCTCAACAACTTTAACCTAGAAACTACCACCATCTAGGTCAAAGAAATTGACTTACATAATATTCTCCATTGCTTAGGCATATTCTGCATTAGTCTTTGCTGGCTGTTTGTTTGTTTTTTTAATTAAAACATATGTGCCATAAAATTGCTTCTGTTGAAAAGATGGAAGATAAATGGATAATTGTCTGTTCAAAAAAGGACCAGTTATATCACAGATAGAGAAAAGCAAAAAGGAATAAAAACTTTATGAAGGGGATGTTACTCACTCCCAATGAATAGAACAGAATTCCATCTATACAATGCAGAAAGCTGAAAGAACAGAAGATCACAGGTTCAGAAACACACCGAAGTGGAGGGTCAAGTATACAATGCATACAATGCATGAGAACATACAAAGACTACTATTCACCCTTCATAGTCTGGCAATGTAGAGCAATTAGAGGTAACATTACAGAAATTGTACCTTGAGGGCAGCTTAGAGATGCTTTCATAATGTGATGTTACAGTGACATCCTCTGCTGACTGCCCTCTTCCTGTACATGGCCAGATACATAAACTGTGTAACTGTGTGTAGCAAACTCATTTTTCCCCCCACAACTTCGAGGTGTCAGTTCATGTACTGCTAAATTGATGTGTACAGGCGCAGTGAAACCTAAACTTCCAGTGGTTTTTCCACCTGTGCATGTACAGATTAGCAACCAGGCATGCACACTGTATGAGGTCGGATACTGCTGTGAACGATTTTTCCTTTCCCTAGCATCAGCACAACAATCCCCTGATCTGGAAGGATCATGAAATAGGTGACATTTCAGTATATACAACAGGCCAGGTTGTACTCAGGAGCACATCACGTGGTGCCACTGAATCCTTTTATAAATGACATTTGTATATGACTGGCTGGCACAGAGCAGAAGAAATCCTGCCCTAATCTATTCTGATTACAAAGGTGTATTCAACACAGCTGCCATACTTAACAAACAACTCAGCAACCTACAACTTTAAAAAAATACTGTAACCTTTCTTTTTGAAGAAAAAGTTGTGTCTGTACAGAGGATGTGGAGCTGCAGGTAAGTCATGTCATATCACTTCTATCACTTGATTTCACATACATGAGAAAACCAAGGACATGTAATTCTCAGTATTGTTACTGCTACCTCTGCTCTAGTTATCTGATGAATTACTAAAGGGCTGTGTCATGAATGAGTGGTTTAGGTTTCTTAAAGAGTTGCCATCAAACGCATCAGCAAAAGTAGGTTTGATATGAATTTGTGAAAGCACAACTTTAAGTCTGATGGCGACGTTCACTCTATTATTTACTATATGGATGAAACATACAAAGGAAAATCTATTTAGAATTGAGCTAGAATGAAAACACAAAAGTGTAAGGGAGACCCTCCTGTTGAGTGCTTTAGGTATTCTTTCATATCTTTAAGATACGAGCCACGTCTGAATTAAAGATTTGAACTAGCCATGCCTAAGCTCTCATTGGGAGTTTAGGAAGTAAGAGGGTCCACTCTGAACCTCAGATTCAACAATTAAGCAGGGCTGCGGGATTTTCTAATATGTTTCTCTAGTATGTTTACGTTGACTCCTGTACAGAAAAGCTGGCTAGGCCACGGGATCATGGGAAGCTTGCAGTACTTCCCAGGTTGGAAATCAGCTGACAACAGTAGAATGGGTCCTACTAACACAGGATCAAAATGAAACAACACTGCAGATGTAAATTTTGGTCAAAAAAAGCAATTTGCAATGAAACAAGTTGTAAATCAGATCAACTACTGAATTTTCAAACATACACATGTAGTAGTCATCCCTACAGGTGCCACATATACCTAGCTTAAGAGTTTTTCCGTTGGTATTTAAAATATTTACAGCTCAGATTTCCACTGCCTTTGCACATCTTCGAGAGAAGGTTTTTTAGACTAAATGTTGCCTTGCCATGAGTGCTGCTTGTGCAAACGTGTGGGTCTTGCACCGATCCCAAGAGTTGGGAAGTGTAACTCATCCTGGTTTTGGTTTGGCAGGGTGTTCCTCCTTAGCACAGACTATACCTGAAACTGGAAGCTGTTTTAGAGAAGAGATGGGTGCGTCCTGTCCCTACGTCTTCCCAAAACCCGCGGCGAGTGCTGGAGGGTGAGGCACGATGCTGACCGGAGCGGCCGACCGAGGCCGGGCAGAAGAGTCGGAGCCAGACGGGAGCTCCCGCTTCCCTGGTACTATTTTCCGCCCTCGAGGGCAGCTGCCGCCTTGCCCGGGAGAGGCCACCGTGCTGCCTGCCAGCAAGGGAAGCTCCCGACTGTCCTCAGGCTCTGCCTCCACCTGCCTCTTGAGGTACTGCTCAACGGGAATCACGGGGGACGAGGAGGCTCTCACCCCTGCAAGCACTGCAACCCACTGACTGGGCCAGGTGGGGATACCGGAGCCAGATGCGCCTCGCTCCACCACGGAGAACCATCCGACCCCGTGCCCGGGCCGCCTGGCCGGGAGGCGGCCGCCCTTTGGTGGCGGACCTGCGCGGCCCAGCCCAGCCCAGCTGGGCGCGGGCCCGTCCCGGCGGAGGGCGCGGCCCGTCCCGCCCCCGCGCCGCGCACGGCGCCAACAGCCCGAGCGACGGCACCACCTCGGCGGTTCTGGGTTGGGCTCCCCCCGCGCGTCTTTCTCGCCGCCTTTTCCTGTCTGCATCCTCCTCGGTCCTCCCGCCACCCCCCCGCCATTTTCACCCGGGAGGAGCTCAGAGGGACTTTCCTGAAACTTCGCGGGGAAACTCGCCCGGCGCCTCCGGGGCGGCCGCAAACTTTTTGCGGCGGTGCCTGACTCTGCCCCTTCGTCCGTGACTCCTCGGCTCCGGCGGCGGCTCCGGCGGGAAGTTTCCGATGAGCGCCCGGCCGCCCAGCCCGCTGCCGCCGCCGGGGGCTGCTGCCGGCGGTGGCGGCGTCGCCTTCCACCTCCAGATCGGGCTGAGCCGGGAGCCGGTGCTGCTGCTGCAGGATTCCTCGGGCGACTTCAGCCTCGCCCACGTCCGGGAAATGGCTTGCTCCATCGTAGACCAGAAGGTAAGAAGAAGGCCCCAAAGCGAGCCTCCTCCTTCCAGCCCGGACCCGCTGCTCGTGGGCGCCGTTGTTGGCTGTGAACTTTCCTTTCCCGGCGGCTCTGCTCCAGGGATAAACAAAACCCATCCCAACTTCCCTGCCGCCGTCCCCACTTCCTGCCCCGCGGCGTCCCGGTTGTCTCTCTGCCGTGCCCCCCACGACCCCGGTGTGGAGGAGGTTCTGTGCGGGATGCTCGTATGCGAGCTTGGCTTTTATTTTGCTGGCAGGGGATGCAAGTGGTTGTGCGAACTGAAAGCCGTTATTAAAAACAAACTCCGGCCGGATCTATCCGCTGCTTTTTAGTGCTGCGGAACGGGGGGGGCGCGGGGGGCAGAAAGCTGTCAGCTGTGATGGTAGCGCGGCGCCCCGGGGCAGTTCACGCTGTACCGGCCTCTGCTGGGAAAGGAAAGTTTCCACCAAAAAAAAAAAAAAAAAAAAAAGACAAACAGCAACAAGGAAAAACCAAGCCCGACAGCCCAGGATTCAAAGCGGCGCGCAGCGCTTCGCACGCCTTTCCTTGTGCCGGGCAGCCCGGCAGAGCCGCCGGCCGGGGCTGGGGTCCCGCGGTGCTGCCCGGCCGGTGCCGGGCCGTGGGGGCGGGCGCTGCGCCGGGGACAGGGGTGCGCGATGAGGGGTGGCGCCGGGGGCCAGCCCCGGGAGCTGGCAGGTGGCCGTGGAGCGGGAGGGGACTGAGTCAGCCCTGGCTGGCGGCTGCTGCTGGCCGCGGTGGGTCTTTGGGCGGGCGGGGGTGGCACTCACCGCAGACCCTCCGGAGAGACACCATTGTCAGGCGCAGTTCACCTGCACTTCGGTAAACCTCGCTCCATACGCCGAAATCCACCGGGCTTCTGCCTGAGCCACCGCTGCCTTTGCCTTTTGCGATTTCTATGTTTTAACAATCGTGTTGTATAATAAAGTTAAGTTTTACTTTATCCGTATTTATTGTGTGAAAGACCCAGGTAAAACTATCATAGTGATTGCAAAGGAGAAAAAAGCCAGCCTAAATATTCAGGATGATTTTAATGGAAAAAAATTGTCTTCCTCTTCCCCCTTGTTTTTACCGAGGTAAAATAATTTCAGGCAGGAGTGGGGTTTTATTGTTCTTGCTTTTTTTTTTTTTAAGTTGATTGCTTTGCCTTACATCTCTTTGTAGATCATCAATCTGGACTTCACTAAATAGTGGAACTTCTCTTTTGTTGAAGAGCAACTAATGAAGTGTTTTCAAAAAAGTATAAAATATACATCCTTATTTCTAAATTTTGCATTCTTTATAGTTTAAGAAATGGCTACCTGCTTTTTTAAATTAACTTTTGTAGAAAGGTGTACCATTTCACATTACCATATTTGTTTTCAAAGCTAGGCCAACACTTGTCACTTGGTCACATATACGTCTGAAACAGATTGAATACTTTTCATATTTCACCGTTCAGAAATTATTGTGCTAGCAAGAATGGAAAAGCTAAGATTGTTGTATTCATTGTTTCTATTTACTGTTCTTGAGTAGTTTATTAATTTAATAGGCTTACTACAAACTTGATTTTAAAACTCATTTCCTAACAATGTACCATTGTGTAAAGAAAACTAAATGTGCTGGCCTGTGCTCAAAAAGTCAAACTTACTTTAGTGAGTACTGACATAAAAATGTTGAACACTAGTTTGTTGCAGTTTCTTAATTGCATAAAAGAGAGCATCATTTAGCTGCTTCTCTGCAGGGCACACTTGAATGAGGAACTTTCCTCTAGTCACAGTTTCTCAGAGCTGAAATATCTGCTTTCCCAAGGTTGTCGAGAGGGAAGTGGCTCAAAGAAAGGGAAAACTGGAAGAAAGGCTTTGGTTTGTTTGTTTTTACTTTCTTTTCTTGTTAAGTGGTAGCCTCTACCTCCTCCACCCTACAGAGCAATTTGTATGTTATTTAGTCCTTAGAGTCTTCATTTTAAGCTTAAGCCTGAAAGTGTATCTATATACACAATTGTTTCACTAAACCTGATGGGATTGTTTGCATATTCAAAGTTACTTGGCATACTGGCAGAGACTTAAAAAAAAATCATGTGATATCTGGAACTGTTACGAGGTAGTTATTTGTCTGTTGTAGGTTCATGATTTTATCTTTTCCTGAAATGATTTGAAATATTGTCTGCTCTTGATTTGATAACAAAGATGTATTTGCTTATCATATTTAAGCAGGAGACTACGCTGTGAAGAATTTTATATTGAAATCTCGTGCTATTTTTTAAGTTTTTCTGGGTCTGTAGAGTAGTGGTCAACAATTTTCTTCCAAACTTTCTATTTGGTCTGGACTGTTGAAGCAGTATATAAGGATGAGAAATTGTGGTTTTGTATTTCTCAATGGTTGTCATCTTAGACTGCTAAAATCAACACCATGTCTGTGGTGTGCTGTTAAATATTTAAGCAGTCCTCTTGCACACAGCTTTATTTTTAGGATTGTGCTGACTTTTCTTCAGTATCAGAATCAGATGATCTGTTTATAGGGAGCCTCTTCCGTGGTAATGTGGGCATACCTGATTTGAGATGATTATGACCCTTACTGTTCACAGGTTTATTTATACACCTGCTTAATTTACTCCTGCTCAGAATTTACGTTAAATTTAAATAAACTTCTCAAAGTGTGCAGAGTGGATCATATGTAGGCCTGAGTAGGATGTTAATACAGTGTGTGTATGTGTATATATGTATAGACCCTCCATATTTCTGTATCTTTGTGGTGGTCTTGTATATAAATAATATACATGTGGGTTCACATGTGTAAAACTTAATGCTATGTATAATTTAGAAGTTTATATTTCCTTATAAACATGTATTTGCATTTATTTACATTAGAGTACTTTAACTTTTGCACTTCAGATGCTGTTTAGATTTTAAATTTTGGTAGTGAGTGTTATTATAGTGATAATCTAATGTACATGATGTGAAAAATGGAATGAGCAAAGTGTGGGTTTTTTTCTGTATTTTCCATGGGAGACATTCTTTCAGAAATTTTATCCTGAGATAACTGTAAAGACACTTCCTTTACAGATCAGAAGATGAAATGCTACATACTGATTTCTGACATAAATTCTAACACATTTAAATCTGTTAAGAACTCTTCTGAAGACAATGAAATTTGATTCCTTTGAGTTTGTGTGTTTTGTTTGTCTTGCTTAGAACCAGTGATGTGAAAACCCTGAGACTTGTCAGTGTGGGGCTGGTTTTTTTTTTCAGTTAAAATGGAACTTTAGCATTTAAATGATGATGTAGTTGACAAGAAATGAGGATCAACTTTAAAATATGTGCCAGTGTTTGACTTCTAGGCTGACTCCCCCACAAGAACAGTGGGCGAATATTGTAAAATATGATCTTTGTTTTCTGAAGACAAAACCTATGAATTATTGCCCTTTTTGAATTAGCTGCACACAATAAAACCACTTCTCCAGGACAAAAGTGTAATGTAAAGCGCACTTTAATTATATGGAATTACCATGTTACCAAGACTTTTTATACTAAAAAGACAAAGAAAGTAATCTTTATACGGCTTTTTAATACAAATTCATACAAGTTCAATTCAAAGGGGATATTAGTTATTACTTGTATTTTGTTTTTACTGAAATTCTTTGTCATCGTTATATCTCACGATGAGTTGGGGTATTCTAGTGGCATTGCCAAGTTTTGCAAACTTTGAGTACATAATGCAGTGTTATTTGACGTGAGAATGTGTGCTTTATAAAATAGCCCTTAAGTCAGCTGCTAAGATCATGTGCTGGCTAGGCCTTCAGCACTTGAAGGCTTTAGAAGTTGTAAGGAATGCAAAAATGATAAAACAAACACAAGAAAAAAAATTGATGAGAAGCAGAGAAAGTAAGATTTGAGCTGCATAGGCTGTGTAGTTCAGACTGATTTGTAAAACTAGTGTTGTGGATGGTTCAGTTGTTTGAATAATTCTGAAATTCTACCATAGGGGGAAAAAAAAAGTGATAAAAAGAGAGGCCATTTTGGGAAAGGACAAAAAAGAAAAGTACTTGGTTCAAGTAGCATACTGCAACTGGAATACTGTGCCCAGAGTCATCTTTATGTAAGGTATCTGGTGTTTAATTAGGAGAATTGCTACAAATCAAATCAAGAGCCTTTTTAAGAGCATTCCTGAGAATTGAACCAAACACACTTAGGAACAGGTATGCATCCACTTTTGCTTCTGGTTGTCATTATAAGGAAACTATAACTTAAATAAATAAAAAAGGAAAACAAAAATGAACTCAGTTTTGTTTTCCCAGGCTGGAATCTCTAAACTTGTGGTCTGAGCAAAGAAAGGAGAAAACCTTTTCCAAAGGTTGATATGAGAATATATTTAACTTTTTCTGCAATGTTTTTAAGCAGTCATGGAAAACATGTGGGGTGTTTATATGAATGATGGGGGTTTTGTTTGTTTGTGGGTGGTTTTTGTTTGGGTGGGTTTTTTGTTTGTTTTTCCCCCCAAACCTACACACTCTCCTAAAATAAACTCTTGTTTATTGTTACCTGGTGATAATGAAATCAATTCCTTTAGGGTGGGATTGGGACTCAGTAAATAGGCTGCTATAGAGATTTTTAGCTTCAGGATAAACAGAGAAACTGTGACAGGTTTTACCATGCTGACCAAAAGTCATATCTTCATTCAAACATACGAATGTAAACATTTCATGTATTCACAACACTGTTGTCTTGTAGTCACAGTCTTTATATGTTCTAGAAAAGTTATTACAGATGTGGTGTTTATCTATGACACTTAAATTCTCACGGTGTTTTTACTGGTGTACACTGGTAACAAAGTGTTAATTTTTTTTTTTTTCCCCCGTAAAGTGAGTTTTTCTCAGCACCAAATGCTTTCCTCTGCCTGTGTTATGGAAGTACTAAGTTGTTAAATAGAATTCGAGGAATGCAAGGTGCCTTGTCTTTATGCACATAAACATTTACCAAACTCAAGGGAGACTTTTGATGTTTACAGTTTAATCTTTTATTGACTTTTCATTTTTTGTTCTCCACCCTGGAAACTGTAAGTTGATGTATGTAACATGAGTTTGTAGCTTAGTTACAGTTACTTTTGGACCATATCTGAGAAGATGCTAGTAAAAACATAACTTCAGTGAAAGGGAGTAATCTGAATTAGTTTAAAGAAACTGGGCTTTTTAAGAAATGTTAACTTTGTTATGTAATCTGTCATGCATCCAGATAAGGAAAAATGGGTCTAACACCACAAACCTGTGTAGAGGATTTGAGGATTTCCTAGCTAATGATTAAAGACTATTGAATGCATTGTAATAGAATAAAAAATAAGATGGAGCTCTAGGTAGAGGACAGGCTTGTAACCAAAGCAGTTCACATCTTAATTTTTAAAGGAATTACAAAAGCAATGTGTTGATCTTGTGTTATTTCTACTGATGCTTTCCCCAGGAAATACATAATTTCCATAATGATTTAAAGAAAGTAGAAAATGAACAGGCATATGAGATGCTTCTCTCACTGCTCATGAGATTCAGCTCTGTTGCCCGTGAAAGGATGGAATTTGCTGAATGAAGTTGCAATGAAGTTGCAACATTTCCCAGACAGAGGTGTCATGTGGACATAGTATGGCATGTGCTCAGTGAATTTGAAATACCCAAGGTCTGACTGTCTGTCCCATAGAAGACTTACTGGGTGTAAACCACGTGATGACCTGAGAAGGCCCTGAAAGCCCAGTGTGTCCTGAAGGTGCGATGGGTTTATGCTTGTACGTAGATGATCTCTGCTGTGGATTGTGTGAAACACCCTGGTATGTGTCAAATCCCTGTATGGCTTTGTGCAGACTTTGACAGTGATTTCTGGAAATCTCTCACAAATGTCTGAAACAATCTAGGTAAGAACAAGTTATTTTGCCTCCTCTGTGTTTGGAGAAATCTGCCTGTACGGTTACAATATGTTTATGCTCTGGTTACTTGCAAGGAAACAAACACACTTAGCGAAGTCTGTGTAGTGTTACTTTTGGTTTCTTATTTTTACTGTATTTTGTATATGAAACTATTTCAGTTAAAAACTTCTGCCAAATGTGTGTTTGCTTTTTTTTTTTAGTGACTATGCTAGCAATTATTTTGAGGACATCTGTAGAGCTTTTAGGATGTAGCTATGTAGAATTAAAAATTACAGTAGACACAACTCTTGGTCTCAGTGTACTCAGTGTGTATCTCAAGCAACCTGTGATAAGCACATGCACTGTTTGTTGATTTTTTTAAAAATTACAGTGGTGTAGGTCATCTCTGGCTTCTTGACTTTGCCCTCTGGTTGGCATCAGACGTGTTTATGTTGACATTATGTAATGTGGTTGCAGTTACACAGTTGCAATCAAGTATATAATTAAAATCTCTCTTTCAAGTGTTTGTCCAAAGTGTAGGTGACCTGTTCTAGAAAATACTTGATTAATCTTTCCTTCAGAAGAGTGTGGCTGTATATATAGTATACCTTTATGTACATCTTTAGTCAGAGCTAGCAATTGACTTGTGTATGTCTCTTGCTGCTTGGAAGTAGGACTTACCTTTCTTCTGGAGCTACTACATGCTTTTTGCATACTGTCAAATTGTCATTTGTAAAGTCTTCCTTAGGGTGTGTTCTGGTAAAATCATAGAATGATTAGGGGTTGGAAGGGACCTTAAAGATCACAGAATGGGTAAGGTTGCTCAGAGTTGGCTTCCAGACTGCAAGTGTACGTTGGCAGCTCATGTTGAGCTTTTCGGTCCACAAGCATCCTGAAGTCTTTCTCCCCAGGGCTAGTCTTGATTCACTCTCTGCCCAGCCTATACTTGTGCTGGGATTGCCTCGACCTAGTTGCAGGACCTTGCACTTGGCCTCGTTGAACTACCTGAGGTTTGCACAGGCCCAACTCTAAAGCCTGTCAGGGTCCCTCTGGACAGCATCCCTTCCCTCCAGCTTGTCCACTGCACCACACAGCTTGATGTCAGCAGCAAGCTTGCTGAGGGTGCTCTCAGTCCCATTGTCCATGTCACCGACAAAGATGTTAACAATGTCCGTCCCAATACCGACCCCTGAGGAACATCCACTTGTCACTGCTTTCTGTTGGACATTGAGCTGGTGACGGCAACTCTGAGTGCTGCCATCCAGCCAAATTTTATCTACTGAGAGGTCCATCCATTAAGTCCACATCTCTCCAGCTTCCAGAAAAGGATGTCATGCAGGACAGTGTCAAATGCTTTGCGGAAGTCCATGTATATAATGTCCACTGCTCTTCCCTCATCCACTGCTGTTGTAAGCCCTTAGTAGAAGGCCACCAGATTTCTCAGGTATGATTTACCTTTAGTGAAGCCATGTTAGCTGTCTCCATCACCTTCTTATTTTCCATGTGCCTTAGCATAGTGTCCAAGAGGAGTTCTCCATGATTTTGCCAGGCACTGAGGTGAGAAAAAAATTGTTTCATTTTTTTTATCAGACTTGAGTGTCACTTTTGCAGGGTTGATTGTAGAGGTTCTATTAGAAAGGCTGCCTGAATTTTGTTATATGTCTTACTTGCTACAAAAGAATTTGCTCTGACATCCCCTTTGTTTACATTTTTCTGGCTTGTGTTTTGGTATGAATGTCCTGGATTTTGCAGAGCAAATCAGATTTCTTCTACAGGCTTTCAACTTTTTTCTTCCTCATATACTTTTAGTACTGCTAAATGAGCTCTTGCTTTTTGAGGCTTTTCTTTCAAGTATTTCTATCCAGGAAATGGTCTAAAAATATGGCAGACGTGTTGTCACTCAAAAACCATGGGTATGATTAAAATAAATTGTGCATATCAGCTTTTGATCTCTTAGAGTATAAAGTATTGATGTACGCACCTCAAGTCAGCTACTTCATGAAGCAGATTTTTGCTTTCTAAATGCTCTTCTAGATTTATCTGCTGAAGCACATGTAAGATTGGAAGGGTAGTATAATGTATCACACTATGTTGAGATAGTACTGTGGATATATTGCAGTGATTTATGCATAGGCAAAACATTAAGCATAAATTCCAATGTATATCTCTGTTGTCCAGTTCCTCTTCCTCCACCTATTTGTGGCTTCCTTCTTCTTGTTCCTTGTATCTGTTTTCTTCTTTAGTTGAGGAAAACTTGGTCAAGAGGTAAGCTTTCACTTCTCCAACTATACAGTGCGTGTATTTGTGTAGTGATTTGTATCTCTTACATAGCTTGTTGTGTGTGCCTCTTCTGCAGTCAGAACCACATCAGAAACAGTATTACGCCATTCAAGATAGAACATAGGTAATTATTTTGAAAAAAATGTACCTTTTTTTTTTTTTTTTTTTTTTAAATTAAGAAACATGAATGTGCATCATCTGATCTTGGCTGTTTCCTTAGTGAAGAAAAGAGGCATTTGGAGACTTTTATTATTGGTGGGCATAAAAAGGTCTTCCCAATATGATTTTAGGCACAAGTTGTATACAAAGATCTACTAAGAAAAGCTGCAAACCGTGACCGCAGTTGTGTTGACCTCTACCTTGTACATTTTGAAAAGCTGTATCTGAATGTATCCTGTGTAGTCTGAAAGCATCTTCTATTTCTTCTGTCTTCAAATTATTTTTAAAAAAGTCGACCTTGTGAAATAGTTATCTTCCCAAGTGTTAGAAATAGTTTTTGTCAACATCTTGTCAGATGCGAAAGCACAGGCAAGACCCAGCTGGGTCTGGGAGAAACATTCTGGCTATGAGGCAATTTGTCTGAAAGATGCTTGCCCTTAAAAATGTCAACTTACCTATTGCCTGATCTTTCCTCCTGAGAAATCCCTTTACATAAAAATAGAAATTACTAATGTGTGTGGGCCGTAGTGGTCAAACATACCCTGCTCTCCCTCTTGGCAGCACTGTATGTCCTTATGTACTTCATGGGTGCTAGGCTAGGGTCTGTATTTAGGCTGAAACATTTCTGAAAGCCCATAGAACCTTGGGCCGCAAAGTGTTAAACTTCTTAAATTGTGTTATTAATCCATGGAGTGAGGATCTGTGGCATATGGAACCTCATTGATAAGGAGACAACAGTATGAGCTGATGTTTTCTGTTTAGCTGTAATAATTTTCCCATTTTGCTGTAAGTTCAGCCCCTTCTGCATCAGCTTTTAAGGCTTGGGTTACAGATTTGCTGTCTGTTTATGTGACAGGACTCTAGGTGTGCTGACCACGCTGTTTAATATTGTAAGTACTGATCTTATCTCTCTGAGGGTTTCATGTTGCCACCCAAAATCAACTACATCTAGGAAAATGTGAAAATTGCATACCAGAATAATAAAAAGCGCATGTTACAGATATCTGAAAGGTTGAACTCATGCCTTTTGTTCTGTTGTATTTATTACACTTACCTCTAAATAGAAGGAATGAAGCAAAATATGTAGAATATGAGTAGGAGTCTGTTCAATTCCAAACCCACACAGTTTTCACTGCATTTTTTCCTAAAGAATTGGCTGTCCTACACTTAAAAAGAAAAAAACCAAGGTTGAGTGAAAATTGAAACAATCTGGTTAAAGTCTGTGTGTGCGGGGGTGGAGGGAATTAGGTTAGGGGAAAAGCTCTCTTGATTTTAAACTCAGTGATTTCCTGATTTCTGGAGGAAAATAAAATATTGCTGTCTGTATGTTATCCTTCTCATGTAGCAGTATGTCTGCAGGCCACTTTGTCACAAGGGGCTTGGTAAATTGTCATAGCAAGAGTTCAGGTAACTGTAACAGATTGTCAGGCAGAAAATATAGTAAAATCAAACACCTAGGAAAATAAAAACACTTGTCCTCTACATCTAGAAATGTATCTCTAGTATATCTTTAATCTGTGTTTATTATCATGTATCATGCCATGTGGACTTCACCCAGAGATTGACACATTTTTCAAACCTTACAAAGAAATGCCAGTGTCCTGACCTTCAGTTCTTAAACTAGCTTAAATGATCATCCAATGTAAACCTACTCTTTCTTTCTTTCATTTGACTACTTTTATTTAGCAACTCTCACGAAATGGGGATGTTCTGAGCTGTATTCTGGTGCCAAATTGATTCTTGGACTAAGTAAGTACTTAAGAAGAGTTTACAAAGGTGATAGAGCTAAACTCTTCCAGCTGGTGGCAGAGGCTGAAATCAAGAATAAGAGTTATGGTTTGAAAGAGATTCAGGTTGGACATTAGGTAAAAAACTCCTTCCTAGGAGAGTAGTGCAGTATTGCAACAGGCACCCAGAGAGGTGGTGGAAACTTCATCCTTTGTTTCTGGACTTTGGTAAACAAAACCTTGTGTCCATCATAGTTCAGCTATAAGAGAGAAGTCAGACTAGATAACTTTCAGAGGTTCTGATGTTTCTGTGATTCTCAGAGAATGCAGTGAATATTTGTTTATATTTGTCCATTTGTTACATTAATGCCTAATAGATATTAGGTGGCCTGTAGTATAATAGGGCCTTATTATATATTGCTATACTTTTGTATACAGGGAAGAAGTCCCTCCCTTCAGTACTTTGCAGTCAAGGTGTACTGGACAGCTGGTGATAGCACCACATCTTAAACTGCATGGAATCATATCTCAGCATATAAACCCAGCAGTTTATTTTCAGTATCGTTGAAAAAAACTCCTGTGAGAAATCCATCTTAGGCTGTGGGCAAAAGCAGAGTACTTCCTTAGGGAAGAATTGTTAATAAAAACCACACCAACCCTTCCCATATGAAATAAAGACCTCAAATCTTACAGATTAGACGTAAAAAATAGTTAGAGGAATGGCCTGCTGAGTTACCTGTTGTTATGGAATGGTGATGGGTTGGTCTGTGCGGAGATTAAAGGAAGGATTGATACAACGAAGTTACATGCTCATCTGCTGCAAAATTTGTTTCAAATGGAACAATGTGCAACTTTTCAAGGAAGGAAGATGATACACTGCTTGAGAAGTGAACCGATAAGTACATACTTGATTTATCTGTCTTTGCAGGGAGGACATGTGCATGGTAGAGATGTTTTGCAGGACAGAAGATGCATTATTTAGACCCCACCTTGCTGTTAGGGCTTAGAGGGAAGACCAAGGTAACAGCCAAGCTAAAATTGATGTTTGTTGTATTGCTTCTTGTTTTAACTCCTCTTTCACCTGTGCTTCTTAACAGGCTCGTACTGACTGGTCACATTATGTAATTTAGGCATCTAAAGTTAATATCCTGGACTGGTAGACAGTTGAGTAAACTAAGGGCATGCAGTCCGAGCTAAAATTTGGCTGCTGATTTTTCAACATATTTTAATGCGCTGTGCATTCACAGTTAGCACATATGTGCAATTGTATGTTTAAATTGAAGAATGTTAACACTTGGTAACATTCAGAGCACTCTTTCATACTGCACTCACACAATTTTGTTAAATACCTTGGTTTACCCAGAAGTAAAATCATTATTTTGTTTAAAAAGGGAAAAATAAATTTGTGTCAGTTTTACTGACAGTTGAAAAAGTCTCATCTTTTTGCGTATAATATAGCTAAGAGAGTTAAGTATGAAAACCCTTTTGAAGACTGATGTGTGAAACAGGAATTTTTAAACTTTTTTAAAGCTACTGAAAATCACACCTGTTTGTTCAAAGGTGGCCTAAGAACAAAAAACTTCATCTCATCAATCTAAAAGGTCAGCAAATATCTGCTTCCTTATTCAAGAGATAAATAATCAGTATGTAAAAACTTGATAGAATATATTTGGAGATGAGGAAAAGATCTGAAGGGGAAAAAAACTTCGTTTGTTGGTCTCACTAAAATACAGAGTACATCTCCATCAATTGCTGGTGAGTGAAGCTACATTGTTTAATTTAGAAAGCATATTTTTATTCTGTTAACTGAGTTTTTGAGTTATAGTGTCACCGTTTCCCCCCCTCTATGTAGCAGTACAAGAGAGATTCTGAAAACAACAAAAAATCATTATATAACAAGAGGGGCTTTCCAAAGAGCAAGTGAAACCTTAACTTGTATCTTTTGAATAGGAATGCTTAAAAATCTTTCACTAGTGTGGCTTGATTGTTATCCCCTTCTTTTCCTTATGTGTTTCAAAAAAAAAAGAATGTCAAATGTCACTTGCCATGTTGAGAAGGTGCTTAAATGAGTATAGATAAACAATAGGACAAGACTTTAAAAAAGCATTAAAACCGCACCTTATGATAACTACATTTATAAATATTAATAACTATTTTCTTTTAATCCAAGAAATATGCTATTTTTTGATTCCAGAGTTTGCATTCAGATTCTTATGAAATGATGATCAACCAGCTCTGTGACAACTTGAAAATACATGAAGCTTTAAATTAGAATAATCTGTATTTTTGTTCCTTTTCTCGATGTCAGTGGGGGAATGGGAACAAATGACAGGTCAATTGGGTGGACACTGTTGAAAGAACTAGATCTTGGTTTTTTTTGGAGACTTAAGTTGCCTGTTATTCTTTCATCTCTGCCTTCTCATGCCCAGGGTTTTTTTCATATTAACAAGTTCAGTTACATTTGATGAAAAACTAGTAATAGTAAAGAAAACTTAGTTCTGTTTTTTCAGAGAGGCCAACATCTGGGTAAAACAAGGGGCCAAGTAACCTTACTGAAGATAGGCTGCCTTGGACTCAGGCTTTTTAGTTTGGAGAGAATTCATATGGGATTCAAACATTGCAAGAGGCTTAAGCATAGAAAAAATAGTGTCAGAATTTACAAACTATTGTGAGACAAATACACTGGAAATCAAGCTTTATTATTACCAGGTTAAATGGATGCAAATCCTTGGATTTAGTTTTGCGTTCTAATTTGCCTCAGCAGACAGCCCTAAAGAAGCTTGTTAGTAGGTTCTCTAGTTATATGTAAATTCTTAAATATTGATTGAATATTAACATACTTTCCTAAATTAGTTATTTGTTATAAATGCCTTTCATGACATCGCTGTGCTACTGGGGGACTGTGCTGCTGTACCCAACACTGCATATTTACTCAGCTTACAGGACTGGCTCTATGGATAGTACAGTGATGCAAAGATGAAATACAACTTCTTGCAGGTTTTGATAGAGTTTTTGAGCTTTCCTGTGATACCTGCAGTGTTTGAAAGTTTAATTCTGAAATCAGTTTAGACCAACTGGAGGTCTAGAAAGAGTAGTCTTTCAAGTTAATAAATGATCTAAAAGTTCTACTAAAGATCTAAGTTAGTGATCTGTTCTAGGCAATACTCTTAATTTTTACTGTCTTACGTTTAGGCTTCCCTCATTCCCCTGTCTACCCCCCAATGTACTTGGTATCTTCACTGGTATGTTCACTGAGTTTTAATTACTTGGGTTATGTATGATGTCAAGGATTTCTGAGTAGTGTTTAAGCCAGATACAGGGCTTCCAAGTGCAAATGAGGTCTGGTGCACTCAGCCCAAAGTGGCTCTGGGTAGCAGTTGTGTGGAGAAAGATAGATAGATAAATGGCCACTGAAGATTTCCCTGATTAGG
Source organism: Coloeus monedula (assembly GCF_965178545.1). Lineage (NCBI taxonomy): Eukaryota > Metazoa > Chordata > Aves > Passeriformes > Corvidae > Coloeus > Coloeus monedula. The sequence continues at coordinate 36,998,994 of NC_138786.1, read as the reverse complement.
TGTTTTACTGCAGGTGAACAGCATATTGGTAACTGTTTGTTCATGCTTTGAGGTAATGATCAACTGATAATATTTGTTAAATAAAAAAGGAAACCAAAAAGCATTGAGTACATACTTGTGGTGTGGGGAAGAGGTTTTTTTATTTTTTGGTTGATTTTTTTCTTCAGGAAAAAGAAGTGTAGCACACTTGTTCATCTGTTCTTAGTGGAATACGTATATATCTGCTCTTTATCTTCAGTTATGTGCCAGTTTGTAGTACAGCCAGGTAAGTGAGTTGCTATTGCTACAAAGACAAATTTCAGCTAGCAGCTCTAGAAACAGGACCATAATTTGGAAGTGGTTATTTGTCTTAGTAGATATTTGTTTTCTTCTGACAGGGGAAAAAAAATCTTTACAACACTTTACCTGTATTTATTTTCACATTTCGGTTTCCTTGTGTGCAGGCTTGCTTATGTCGCACAGTTTCAAACACTGTTTATCTTCTATCTTTTGCTTTCTGAAACTACATTAATGTGTCTCAGCTGTCTTTTCTTCTGCCAAATCTCTAACTAGTGACAAAATGGTGCTTTAAAAATTAATCAGACTGTTTCTGGGGGAATAAAAGAGTGATCTGCATGTAATCACTTTATCCAAAGAGAAAAGTAGTCAAACACATAAATCAATAGTATTTAGAAGAGCATAAGACTTGGAAATGTGTACGCTGCTGTATTTTGTTAAAAGTTCCTACAGCTCCTCAATTTTATTTTTCAACCCATTTTTAAAGTGTGTTACTACAAGTGAATCAGATGTGACTCATAAATCTGAAGGCATATTGGATGTAATTTGTCTTGTGTTATTTTTCCTACGGAATATATATTGCAGTTTTTTCAAGTGTCACGATGGCTATGCTGACCCTTTTCTTAATAAAAATAATAATTTAAAAAGTCTCTATTTCACTGTAACTGACCAAGAAAAGAGCCTGAAGGAGTTAAGAAAAGATGATGAATTTCATATTTTTCCACATGTGTTTCCACTGCTTGGTTTTATATATGGATTTGAGTGAAGTTATGGATCGTCTGAAACAGTAGATTATGTCTGGATTATGTGGAAATCAGTTGTATTTTCCCTGAAGAATGCTTGAACCTTACAGTTTTTTCAGTAAAATCTGGCAGAACTTTTTGCATACTAATGAAATGTGAAAAGATGCTAATTTTGCATGCTTTTTCAATGATATTATGTACAATCTCTCTAGTGGCCTTTTAAAAATAGATTTAATGTAATTAGGGTGTATCAACAGAAATCCATACATACGTATGAAAATTATAATGTGATCCTTCCTCCCCAAAATCAAGAAAATGAAAATCAGTTTAATGAGCCTGAGGGCTACATGAAGACATTTCAATGACAACTTCTTATCCATCAGTAATATTCTCTGTAGGAGCTATGAAGTAAACAGGATGGTTGTTGAACAATGCTTATTTAGGCAGCCTGGCATCTGCATCCTAAAACTATCAATCTGTCTCTCAGTATCCTAAGTGGTGTCCTTTTCCTATTGGACAAGATTCAGAAAAGTGTAGCCTTGACTTTTGCTAAAATATTTAGGATGTCTCCAAGATCAGTTAGACTTTGCAATGAGGTAGCAGGTGCAGATATTTTGCATATAGTAAGACATAATGTATTTCAGTTGAAAACTGAGTTTTTTTCTATTTGTGAGGTTGCTTCTTAAAAGGTTGGAAAATCATTCTGGTTGAAAGCAGCAAGCTGGAGTGGTTTTCCAGTCTTTTGATCTAAACTGATTGGCATGTCTAAAAACATGCAGAAAATTGCCATGCTTTAATAGGATAAACTGGTTCATGTTTCGCATATATTGGACGCTTAATGATATAGCAGTAGAATGTAAATTTCAAGCCATTGGTCACTTTATTTGCGCTTATAATCATAAATCTGAGCAAAAACTAAATACTCTGGAGTTATCGTCAAGTGTTTTGTTTTCATGATATTAGTATGCATGAATGCTTATGTAAAAGAGCATGCAGCTGAAAGGGTGTGCTTTTGCTCATCATATACTAAACCTAATTTGTTTGGTCTTTGTCTTCTGGAATGTGGAGGGAATCTGAACAAGGGTTCTAATAATTTCTGATTGCACCCATTTTTTTTTTTTTTTTCTTCTCTCTCTAATTGAAAATGGAATTACAATTTGTGTGACCTTCTTGGGGTAATCGTGAAACAGAAGCTGTGTTGTCATGACATGAGAAATCAGTTGGGTAAGCAATGACGAATGCATTGCAAGAGGTAACTTAATTTGAAAAGTAGGGAGCAAGATGAGAAAAAATACCTGGAAATGTGTTTGTTTTGGGAATATTTATAACTGAGAGCAAGGGCAATTTATTTTTTTGAACTACAGAAACTACAAAAATATGGGTCTAGGTTAGATAATGGTGCATTTTGGAGCATTTTGGTTTGTCTTTTTGGAGAAGGGATTGTAGATGAAGAATTCTGCAACAAAATTAAAGATTCGGCTTACCAAATTAGTTTAGTTCAAAAAACCTTTACAACTCAATATGAGAAGCATAACTGAAGAGTATCAGTTACATTTCTATTTACATGTTTTTGTTAAGAGGATGTAATTTATTCTCATAGACAAGCATAAATATTACATTTCATGCAATGTACAATATATAATTAAACTTAGAAATAGTATGCTAAAAAACATACAAGGAAATGCTGTGCGCTGTTCTAGTTCAGAAGGCATCTTGTGTTTTAATTTTGACTGTGTTTTTCCAAGGAGAACAAATTTGATTTAAACTGACTTGGAAAATGCTACACTTTTATCTCGTTTAGAGTTTGAAGCTCTAGTAAAACTTTACTGTGACTTGACTTTACGTCTTAAGAATATCATTATATTTAAAACAAGTCTCTTACTGTTTATAAACATGGTAATGTCCTTAATTCTCTCTGTAGCTGCCACAGATTTTCTTTTTCTGTTAGGAGGAGGATAGTCTCCTACGTTCCTTAAAGTAAATTAAGCAACAATAAAATAAATACTTGAGCCTGGATGGAAGTGGTCATTTAGATCTGATCTTGAAGCCTGGAGAAATAGTTGCCTGTGAACTTTTTAATTTGCCGTACACTTCCAGTGTTAGGTTGTTTTGTGTTTGTTTTTCCATCAACTGTTTGCACATGCATGCTTCTTGCATAGCTCTCTGAATGTCAGCCAGCACTTGAGGGCACTTGAGATTGTGTATCTGTTTCCTGGGGAACCTGAAATTTTTTCTTCTTTTACTTTTAGGATTCTTTTCATGCAAGCCCAACAATTCTTTCAGAGCTGTAAAAATACTTAGATACCAGTTTTTTAGAACTAACACGTGAGCGAGTTTTTACTAGTCAGTGCATGTGCTCCTGTAGCTGCAAGAACCAACCCTTGGAAGAAACAAATTTTCAGAGCCTCTCCCCAGCATTGGGTGAGTGAATAGGATTTTTGGAATGAAACCTAGGGAACAAGAACATAGTGGAATTTACTGACTGAAATAATGCATGAAGAAGTGTAGCCAGTTTTAAAAATTTTAATAATAATATCTGTTAATTTTATTTTTTAAACTTGAATAAGATACTCTATAAAATGTACAAACTGAGGTTAACCTTTGAAGAAATAGAAGACAATTAGGGCAGAGCTGTAAAGCTGTTGACATCTGGTTCTTTATGCAACATCTGTATCTGGAACCACTTACATGCTATGTTCTAATTTACTTGCAATAGCAGAGCAGGAAGTCATGTTTGTACAGCTCACTGCACAAATACCTTAAAGTAGTGAATATCTAGTAGATTTAAAGTGATAGGTCCATGCTAGATCTTTCACTGGTAAAGAAAGCAATTCCCATTTATTTATTTATTTTCTAATGAACAGAAGATGAGCAGAATTGTCTCCAAAAGAAGAGCAGTATCGTGAACCTCAGTACTAAACTAAACCAAAACTTGAAACATACACAGTGCGATACAGATGTGTGTAAATTTTAGGGCTGTGGCTCTGGGGTTGAACTGGGACTGAATAATGAAGGAGGCTGTTGCCAACATGAAAATACAGAATCAGAGAATGTTAAGGGGTTAGAAGGGACCTTAAAGATCATCTAGTCCCACCCCCCTGCCATGGGCAGGGACGCCTCTCACTAGACCAAGTTGTTCAAGGCCTTATCCACTCTGCCCTTGAGCACTGCCAAGGTCGGGGTATCTACAAACTCCCTGAGCAACCTGTTCTTGGTGTCTAACCACCCTCACAGTGAAAAATGTCTTTCTAATATCACTCTTAAGATTCCCCTCTTTCAGTGTGTACCCATTGCTCCTTGTCCTATTGCTACAGTTCCTGATGAAGAATCCTTTTCCAGCTTTTCTGTAGGTTCCCTTGCAGTACTGGGAGGTTGCTGTAGGTATCCATGCAACCTTCTCTTTTCCAGTCCAATTTGTTGCAAATATTGAAGTGTATCTGGTGAATAAGGCAGGAAAAAAACTGAAAAAAGAGAAGAAATAATGGCATAGTTTATAAAGTTGCCATTTATATAATGACAAAGTTTATAAACTCAAAAAATGAGTTTGTATTTATCCCCACACCTGCTGCTAAATTGCTTTGTGGAGCAAGTCAAGTAACTTAAGTAATACTGCACGGTTGCTTTGTCTGCTCAATCCATGAGACCTGGCTTGCTAAAGTGTCAGAGCCTGCAGCTGCTACTTTAAGAAGTGCTTCATTTTGAATGAATTAAACACGATATAACAAATACAGACTTACTTTGCATGTAGGGAAGGAGCAAAAGGGAGCAAACGGTTGCAGCTTTATCTTCTTGATTACCCTCTGTTGCCCTTCATCTCTATAACCATGTATATATTTATATAACTGTATGAAAAAGTATTTTCCCTTACTGTTCATGCTGTGGCTCTAACCACATCCCTTCCTTACATTTTGCGACGCAGAGGGTGTGCCACCTTAGTTTCTCAGTTTGCATTTGCTACATATAATGGGAAGTACTTTGGAAGGCAAACAAACGTGGAAGATCAAACTGGGCACAGGCAGCTTACTCTTCCTTGGACTAAGTTCCTGATAATTCACAGATCTAATCATATTTCTCATTTCATGTGCCTGTTATCATGCCGATATTTTTAAAAATATTAATATACTCTAACAAACAGTATCATACAAAAGTAATTGAGAAAATTTTTTCAACTGTTATTTAAAAAAAATGATCAGCATCTTCAAATAAGTTGCTCCATACTGTATCCAAACAGTAAAGAGAAAACAAACCAATTAATCCCAGGCACGGATTGATGGAGGCATCACAAGTAGTATAATTGTAAGTGTAGTGACTCAGTAGAGTGGTCCCGCAGAGCAGATGGAGTTTTCATAGACAGCCGTAATTTTGGCATTTCGAGTTTTAAAATGTCTGGCTTTGCAAACTTAAACATATTTTTGTGTGTGTTCAGATGTATATACAGCTATACTGATTCAGAAACATACAAAGGGAATGGAAGTTACTTGTACCAAAGTCTATGTGCTTTATCACTAGATTTGAAAAACTGAAATGCTTCTTACAGTTTGCCAATTGACCTAATAATCCAGAGAAATGTGTAATGTTTTTGTTTTCATCCTGCAGCTGGTCATATCATCACATTCAGGTGATGAAATATTCTATGTTTAGAAAATATCTGTAAATGCTTAACATTTAGAGAAATTCTGAGATAGTAATGTATTTAAATATTTTTGCCAAACTGGTTTTGGGTAAGTAGTTCAGGTGATCAAACTTTGTTTTTCTTTTACTGGGTCATTTGTTGAACAGTATAGCAGAAGAAAAACAGTGCCAGAAAAAAGACTTCGTGATCAAGTCATACGGTTCTTACGAATTACATGCTATGTACATTAGTCAGATTCATACTCAGAAACACTTCTAATTTGTACTTAGGTCCTCTAATTAAAAAGTAAATTGTATGCATTTGGTTCAAGGGCACTAGTATCTTAAGTGAATGTATTTTATATAAAATTTTCTCCCAGTGTATTGTAACTAATGCTAATGAGCAGCATAGTAAGTTGAATTCAGCCTCATAATCTTAGGTCAAGTCCATCCATCACTCATTCCAATGATTTGAAACTACATGGTGCATTTAACTTTACTTCTTCTAGGCAATTAGATGTGTCAGCTGTCTCTTCTGCAAATCTCTGCAGGTCTTGGAAGTTTCTTTAAAATTGATCCACTGAGGCAAATACTTTCTGTACCTGGAATAAGGTTTAAAAAATTGCCTGCCTCATGAAGAATGTTAAATTTGGATGCTATTATTGACATTCTCCTACTTAGAACATCTGCAGTAGGAGTTCTGTTTCCTTTCTCCTCAGTTGCCTTCACTTATTTTTGCTTAAGGGAGGAACATAAGAAATGGATTGAAATGACCATCACATTTGTAACTGTGGTGGTGAACAATTAAAATGTTTTGTTTGGGTCTTTAAATTTTATAAAATGATACCTTGTTTTTCTTCTGGTCTCCATAGTGCACCAGTTTGCCTCTTGGACATAAGGATTTCAGTACATCAAAAATCTCATGAGTCAGACTAGCTGTTTTTCTAGCCAAGTACTGGTCTCTAGCAGCAATAGTTACGAGAAGCTCTTTAAGGAGGCCTCTCGTGCCTGGTTCCCTCTTACGAGCTTATTTCTCATGCTGCCCCCTCAAGTCCCTATCATTTATTAGTGGTTTTAGAGGGCATATCCATTCTTATTTCAGGATCAGCTTTGAACCTGTGGTCCATTTGTTTGTGTAATATGTTTTTGATTGTTGATGCTTCTGCTTCCACACTTCACATAAATTCCAGAAGATCCCTGTATGATCTCTATAAAAAGAGCTTAGAAGTTTTCTGTAACCCTTGTGTGCTCTCTGTGTATGGAACCTGAGGCATTTCTTGCTAGAGTGGTATTTCCAGTTAGAGGGAAAAGGTTGTCAGATAGAACATGCTGAGAGCTGTGTGTGTAAACCTTGTTCTCCCATCAGGAATAGTTTTCTCATATCTCACAGTCCTCTTAAGTATTTTGCACTGTATTCTGGGAATACACCAGAAGGTTTTAGAACTATGGGCCAGAACAAAGTGAGAGATCAATGCAGCCAAATCTGTTAGTCTGGTATGTCAAAACTGGGCCTTGCACCCTGAGTTCCTTGGAGATATTCAAGAGTCACAAGTTTTAATGTGGGCAAAAATGCAGTCATACTCTGCCTTGTGATGGGCACTGCTGGTAGGGTATGAGGATAGTCATATATGTCTGAGGAGTAGGTAAGTCTGCTTAGGTTGATTTAGTATGAGCTAGCTGGAATGTGGACAGTTAATGAAGCATGGTCAAAGTATCTTAGTATTTTTCCTGGTTGTAAATTAAATGTTTCTTTAAATTTGAGTTTTCTTTTGCATCTCTAAGGCATCCTAATTCAGAAGATGTGAAACAGCTATAACTGAACATACACACTGGCAAATGTGCTTGCTTTAAGATGTATTAATGTAGGTAAAGACTAGAGACTGAATTGTTCAGGAAGGAAAGTTTCTGGATGGAACAATAATCTGCAGCACTTTTTGTATCCCAACATATTTCAAGTTTGCATTATTTTTCCCACTCAGCTGATCTGCTGTCAAAAAAAGAGTGACTTGGACAATTACAGCTTTTTCAGATGAGGAAATAAGGATAATGTCTGTGCTGCAGTAATGTAGAGATTTGCCTTCTGAAGGCCAGTGAGGATATATGCTGCTCTCAAGGTGGTAAGATGACTGTACACTGTAAGTGGCACTGGACAGGTTATCAATATTTTTTGTTTTTCTTTCCCCTCATCTCCCAAATAGACCACCAATTAATTTTTACATCTGTCTTATCAGACTGAATACTCAGCAGCATGTGCTGTACAAGTAGGGATCCACAGCTGGAAAAGACAATCTGGCAGGTTGTTTGGTTTTCAGCTGTTTGACTAATTGCTATATATGTAAAAAACAGTAAGTGGAAGTAGAAGTAGAGAATATGAATTTTCATTATCCTGAAATATAAGCCCCTATTCAAACACTGTTTTTTTAAAAAAAAATTTAAAGGTTAATGAACTTTATCTACTGATAGAGTGGTATTTGTTTCTTCATTGTGTAGATTACATTCTTTCTTTGTATATTTATTGTGGAATTGGTGTCATATGACGATCTTTCAGCTTTTGAATCACTACTTGCTTGAAAAATGATTGTTCCTAAGAAGTTTGGCTATGTAGCAACAAGGCATTTCAATATGAAATTACTGTATCTTTTTTTTTTTGGCTGTTGCACATTACTGGGTTCAAAACATATACTATTTTATATTGAAGCTCTTAAAAAATGTTTTGGTTTCCAATTTTTTTCTCTCCTCTCCTTTGGTAAAGAATATTTATTTTACATATCTTATTTTAGGAAACTCCTTAGGAAGTTTCCTTAACTGTCTTCTAAAGATTGCCCTTAAATGAGGAAGGGAATATACATACACTTGTTTTATATGTGTCTGGCTAATGTGTTTAGAAGTGTGTTTAAAACCTGTAAAAATTTCAAAACATAAGCCTTTCTTCCCTAAGTCTTTGATCTCTCTGTTTTGACATACTGCTGTAGATAGAACTGACCTTACATATGGACTGTGGTGTGAAAAGTGGCATGCAAGTGCTGACATTAAGTTACTGTTACTTTCAGTATTTTGTCTCTGTTGTGAAAATTTTACTCTTTGACACTTTCATGTAAGTGATAGAGTCATTGCATCACTCTGTGCCTCTATTTATTCATATTTGGAAAGGACAGTTATATTTCAATCTTTCTTCAGTTGTGTACTTCGAGATCAATGGGCAAAGCTTACAGGAACATCACTGGTAATAGTACTAGTAATTAACTATTAAAAAAATTTATTTCTATTCAGAATAAGAATAGGTGATTAATAAAGTGTGCAGAAACAACTAGTGCTATGCAGACAAAGTTTGTATGTAGAAAATGGGAGTTGGAAAGATGTATATTTAATCATTCTTACAGGAATAGTATTAATTTGTTGTGGTGCATATCAGGGAAAAAATACTTTGAATTTTAGTTCATATCAATTCTGAGATCATAAAAGGGAGAGACTGATGCTTTAGGCTTTACTATAAACAAGTGACATTTCTGTTTAGATTTTGGAATGTTAACATATATCTTTGTGCTCCCAAGTCTCTTTTTGTCCTAGGTCATGTACTTGACACTTTGCATTCACAACTCTTTCGGTGAGCACGTTTAGGGTTTATGTAAATTCAGCTGGGGGCCAATGTCACCGTTTCTGCTTGTTTCCCATGGTGTATTGCTAAGCAACATGTGTATGAACAACAGTCTTTGCTTTCATTTTATCTCATTCCTGTCCCACTCCAGCCCCCCACTTCACTAAATAGTGACACAAGTTTGAAAGGTAGGTATTAGCTTGTCAGGCAAAACAGTAGTTTTAGTTCACAGTTTGTGAAAAATGAAAGATGCAGTAGATAGTGAGGATTTTGGATGTTGGATGTTCTTCAGTTTCACTATTTAAATATTGATCATATTCCCACCAATTACTTTATTTTTCTTGTAGTCACCTTTTTTTTTTTTTTTCTTTTGAAAGCAATGACTCATTAGGATATTTTTACGCATGCTCGGCCATATTCACTGAGAAAAATAGTTTTGGAATACTTATGTATTTTTTTACATATTGTTCTCATGTACACAACTATTATATTGGATCTATACAAGTTATGGGTAAATTATAGATCTGAGTGTCTATTTTGGATATTGCTGAAGACAATTTATTGCACTGCCTAGATTCCTGAAGTGTAAATGATAGAACATTATGCAAATGTGTATGCGTATATATACAAAGAGAGAGACAGGATTTACTATAACTAGTGTTTATAGTGTATGATATTTTACATTAATGTATAGCAAACTAGATTCTGGTGAGAGAATTGAGGAGAACCTCAGTAGTCAACTGAATTGAAAAACAACTCATAGTCAACAGAGTTGAGAAAAAATGGAAGTAAAGGGCACATTTTCTTGCATGAGCTGTCACTAAAGGCAAAACTCAGGAAGGAGATATATTCAAAGGTATTTTATCAATTTCATTTATATATTTTTGGGCAGTAACTTTATTTTTCAGTATTAATTTTACTTGCATAGTGAAAAGAGTTTTCGAGATTCCCCCCCACCCCCTCACTGTGCAGACTTCCCTGCATATGTTTTGCTAGATTTTTATGTGGTGGTGTGTTTTGATTACCTTGTCTTGCTTTTCCTAGAAGGAACATTTTGTGTATTTCCAAATATGAGCCATCATTGCTGGTCCTGCTAGATTTGGACTAGGAGCAGTTGAGTATATTGTTTACTGATGGCTTGCTTTGTAACTGTACTGCATTTTAAATCTGGTGCTCAACATCTGAACTGCTTTCTCAGATTTTACCATTAAAATTATCTTACAGAACTTAAATCTTGTACCTATTTGATATTATAATTTGCATGTAACATACAGCTAAAGGCAATCAGTAGTAAATTTATTTGATTTACATTTTTTACTTGTATTGGAAGACTGATGGTAGCCTTGTTCCTATTTTGCCTTTCTTTTTTTTTTCCATTTTTGAGGAGAAAAAGAATGTCTTTTGCAGAATGTTTGATTATACAAAGGTGAACTCCATTATTTTTCTCATTTGATATTCATCAATTTGCATGTTAATGTTTTCAATGGAAACTAAATATGCTAATTTCACAGCTTCTTAGCAGATTCCTTAATCATGAAGATATTTGTATGTTTAAAAAGAAATGAGGTAAACTGCCAACATTGCTTCATAAAATTATGCTACAGGTCAATCTGAAAATCATGACTGCTGCAGGAGCCTTGTCTCCATAGGGACTAGAACCAGCTATCACTGAAATTGAAATTAACTGTAAAATTTGTCTTCCGGGTTGGTTGATTCCTCTGTCTTTTAGCTATGGTTTATGTAAACAGTCAAGCAAATGTTCAGTCAGCAATTCAGTTAACAGGTCTTCTAATCTTTTTTGTATTTGTTCTTTAAAAATGTTTGTACACATAGTAAATATAGGTAGCTTCTTATATTCAATTATAATCAGATGGATAAGGACTTCAATGCTTTTGTCTGTTGTAAAATGGAGTTAGCATGATGAAAGCCAAGAACCACTGTTTCAGAATTAATATACATCAGAAAAACTAAAAAGGTGTTGGTAGGACTTCCAGAACTTCTCTTCTGAAGCTAACCAAATTTTTTACTTAGTGTGAATTTCTTCCTTTCATGTCTGCAGAGATAATACTGTAATGTCAGGCTGCAATAAGCTGAAATACATTAAAATAGTAGTACAATTAACAGGCTTGCTGTCCTAGTAGCACTGTAAGCAGGTCCATGGTAGGGCTGGGAGGATATTTGAGAGATAGTTAAAATACACTGGGCTCTTCTGCGTAGTAATAGGGGGAAGGAAGGTTCAGAGAAATATAATTTAGAGTACCTCTGTTAGGATTTGCCCTAATGGCCTGTATTACCTCTAATATAGTCACCCTCCTGGGCAGCTGGTGGTGGTAGGACTGAGTCCTATCAAATGACTAGGAACTCTTTTAAATATATTGAGAATTTTTTCAGTAATATTACATCACAGAGCAGTTTAATTTGTACTCTTGCAGAATGTTATTTCTAACACTTGCTGGGTATCGTTTGTACCACATTATCATTGTATTTAAACTTGATTAATATGTCTTCTGACTTCATTTTCTTATACTGTATGGTAAATGCTGAATAATTATGTCTGTAAATTCATGCAGTTTAGAGCTTATTCTTTGCATTTCATAGTCAAATTTTACAATTGTCATCCAAATGTCCTCATTTAAATGAGATATGCATCTCATGAGGCTGTCCCAATAAGAAAAAATTTAAATAAAATGTATGTTGTCTTGTCATTATGATCTCTGTGATTTTTCTCTTCAGCTGTGTTTCAGTGTTAACCCAATTCTCCATAGTTATTCCAGTAACATTGTTGTTTCAAAGGAATAAAACATTAATTATATGCTTTTTCTTTAAAATGTTCACCAACCTTTAAACAATCTATGTATAATATGTTTTAAGCACTGTTATTATTGTAATAATAACTAGTTGAACCTTGACTACAGGCTGATGTCTGGAAATTAATATTTTGGTGCCCCTTAAATGGTTTTCTGCAAAAAGACATTACCAAGGCAGACTGATACCATACAATCTCTTGGAGCTAAATTAATATTTAAAAATCACATTTCTTAAATAGTTTCTTAACAGGAATAATTTGGTAACCTTCAGCAAGTAGATTTGATGAGGTGAATGTCCTTTTTCAGACCAGATTTCAAATAGGTCTAAGTAAAATCAATACTTTTTAAAAAAGGTATTCAGCAGAAATAAGTGCACTTTGCAACATACACTCTTACAAACAATTTCTATGAACAGACTAAGACAGATTTTTATTCTCTAATCATATGTTTAGGGGGTTGGCTATTTAGTAGTTTTTTAGCTTTCCAGATGCTCAAACAATGCACTCTTAAGTACAGTATCCATAGATTATCCCCAGAATGCTGTAGATTAGCTATTTTAAGATTTGAATTGTGACTAAAAGCTGAGAAAAAGCAACAGCAGTTGCAGTTGGAAATGTGTTGTCTCCATTAGCTCATTTAAAATCTATTTATCAGTGAAAGAGACAAAGTATGCTGTGTCTGCGTATAACACTGTTACTTCATTAATATTTTACATACATATGTGTCTATAAATAAAACCCTTATGTGAATTCTGAAAACAACAAAGAGTATCCAAATGAGAGGCCTTTTTTTGTTTGTTTATTTAACTCGGAGGGCAGTACAAGTTGTGATCACCAAGGACTTATTAGCAAATTTTGGACAATAATGAACATACTTAAAATTTAAGTAGAGCTTCTTTCTGTTTGTTTAGATACTCAGAATTTTACAGTTTTGGCAGATAGGTTATTTCACTGCCAGTTGGGATAGTATTTTTAATTTGCTTTAATTTAGTAATTGTAAATCTTACAAATATGTCTTGCTATTGAATACTTTGTAACATGTGATTTTTAATCCTTAAAATTAAGCATAAAATATGTTTAATTTAAAATAATTTGCTTTAAATGTTTTTCTTATTAGCAAACTGTACTTGCTGTTTGTCTTGTTGGGTTACCTGATTTAGCTAACTTAAGGCAAACTAAGCTAGAAGCCCTGCTTCTTAAAATATTTAGGTTAAAGAAATATTTAAGTTAATTAAATGGCTTTTCTGATGTAAGTCATTTGCCTCCAAACAAGCTCCACAGATACTTTAATGAGAAATCAACAAAGAGTTGTAATACATTCTCTACTCAGAATAAAGCCAACCCAAATAATCTTTTTAATGGCTTATGTCTGAGTTGCTAAAAGTCTGAAGTGATACAGAGCTTACTTTCAAATATAGGAGCTATCTATACTGCAGTTGAGTATGTTACAAAATACTTTTTTTAAAATCAGGAATGACAGGCCATTCAGTAATGTTTTAATTTTCTGACTTAGTTTGGTGTAATAAAAATTGTCTCTCAGTGAACCTCTACTCCATGATACATAGTAAAAAGAGTCTCCATATGTTGTTATTATAGCCTTTTTGAGTTCAAGTTGACTTTGAGCAGGTTCCTGCAGAATGCGATGGTTCCAGTACATTTCAAATTGATGGAGGACAGCTACAGAGCAGCCTTGCAGGCGGAAAAGAACCAGTATGTGTAAACCCAAAAGCGTTGAGCAACATTATTATTACCCTTCTCTAGTCACAGAGGACATGAAAAATTGCTTTATTTGTTCATTTCTTTTAACCGGTAATGTTATTTCAGAACCATTAGTGTTGGTTGTTAGCAGTACTGACAATATTTTGTGTATGTTCCTTTATTTTGTTTTTCCGATTTTCGTATCGTACAGTCATAGAACAGCCCAGGTTGGAAGGAACCTTGGAAGATCATGTGGCCCAACCTTTTGTGGGAAAGGCAGCCTAGGTGACATTTTCTAGCATCCTCTCCAATCACATCTTGAAAACCTCCAGTGATAAGGACTCATGTACCTGGGAGGTTGTTGCAGTGGGTTGATGCCAGCTTGATGCCAGGCACCCACCAAAGCCACTCATTCACTTGCCTCTGCAAACTGGACAGAGGAGAGAAAATTTAATGAAAGGTTCATGAGTTGAGATAAGATCTGGGAGAGAGATCATTCATCAAATACCATCATGAGCAAAACAGGCTCAACTTGGAGATATGCTTTAATTTTTCTTACACTAACAAAATCAGAGCAGGATAATGAGAAGTAAAATAAGCCCTTAAAAATACCTTCCCCCCCTCTCTCCCTCCTTCCCAGCTCTACCTCCTGCCCCAGCAGTACATGGAGGCAGGGAATGGGGTTTATGGTCATTTCATCACTTGAGGCTTTTCCTGTTGCTCAGGAAGAAGAGTCATTCCCCTGCTGCACCGTGGGGTCCCTCCCATGGGAGACAGTTCCCTGTTAACTTCCCTGATGTGAGCCCATCTCGTGAGAAACAGATCCCTGCGAACTGCTGCAATGTGAGTCCATCCCATGGGCAGCAGTTCCCCTCAGACTGCTGTGTTGTGGGTCATTCTTCCACAGGGTGCAGTCCTTGAAAGGCTGCTCCAGCCTGGAAGCAGGGCCCCTCTATCCACGGGTCTCCCGTGGGTAAGAGCCTCCTCTCAGGCATCCACCTGTTCTGGCGTTGGGCTCCTCCACAGGCTGCAGGTGGACCTCTGCATCCCCATGGACCTCTCTGGGGACAGCTGCTTCACCGTGGTCTGCACCATGGGCTGCAGGGGAATCTCTGCTCCTGTACCTGGATCACATCCTGCCCCTCCTTCTCCACTGACCTTGGTGTCTCCATGTTGTTCTGCTCACATATTCTCACTGTACTCTTCTCTGACTGGAATTAAAACTGCACAACCTTTTTTTTGATTTCTTCTTAAATATTTTATAACAGAGGCATTACCACCATCTCTAACTGGCCCAGCCTTGGCCAGCAGCATGTCCATCTTCAGAACCATCAGGGATTGGCTCTGCTGGACATGGTAGAAGCTTCTAGCAGCTTCTCTCAGAACCTACCCCGGTAGCTCCCCCAGTTCCAAAAACCAGGCCATGCAAACCCAGTACAGTTTGACTGCTCTCACTGTAGAGAGCACTTAGATTGAGGTGGAACATTTCCTCATGCAGCTTCTGCCTGTTGCCCATGTTTTCTCTGCATGGCTCCTTGTGAAGAGGGAAGTTTCTCTCCTCACTGCACCCACCCTTTAAGTACTCAAATATGAGTTGAAATGATTAGTACTGTTAATGTTTTTGTCTCTACTAGAGAATTTTCACCCATGTATCTGGACCACTGCAAAAGATAAATTAAAAAAAATAAATCTCCAAGCAAAAAGAATATGATAAGTAAGACATTTTGTGCACTGCTTCCAAATTTAAGATTATGTAATATCAGCATGCTGAAAGCTAAGCTTCACTGTTTATTGAGCAGTCCAGCTGCAGTTACTGGAAACAATGATACAGATACATCAGCTTTCTGTTGTTAACCTATAAGCCAAGTGTCTTATTACTGGCTGTATCTCACATCCAGTACTGACCACGAGTTAAATGCACAGAGGAATTGGAGGCAGCGAAGTGTCAGTGGAGCACTGATAACCATAGGAAGAATAATTAAAAAAGAGAATTTGTGTCATTTTTTCCATACCTCATGTTCTCTCTAATATGAAAACATTTTTTGCTCTCTGTTGTTTGCTCAAAATAACACTATAAGCACTGCTGGGACTATACCACCATTCTTGTTGCAGATAACTCGCTTGAAATGCACATGGATTGATTAAACGGCTGAAGTGCCCTGAGCACGGACTCCCAGCTGTGCTCGTTCTGATTGCTGCTCGCGGTGTGTGCTGGGAATTTGCTCACGGAGAACTGGCAGGCGTTTGGTATAACCCTGCTCAATACTAATTGTGTAATAAAACTGGTAATGGAGAAAAATGGGCTTAATATTCTCAGGTATGAACGGGCTTTTGAAAAAAAAGGAAAGACCTGGCACTACCGCATAATTTGGAGTTCAGATGTTCAATTTTCATATACGTTTTGTATAAATGCTAGCTGTATAACTAATAGCACAAACTAGATGGTTTACTGAATCCTGTTGTCACAGCTGAGTTTTTCCTCAATTTTACCTATCAAGGTGAATTTTTGGTAAGATCTTGAAAGATTTTTTTAAAATTTATCTTTACTGGAGTGATCTTACTTGCATTCTTGTTTACAGAGGAATACTGAAGGCAACCTGACAAGTTTCTGAAGGAGGAGCATTAGTTATTTTTAATATTAATCATTACTATGAAATTGGAAATTACAGAAGGAATCCTGTTATAGACTATCATATTTTATTATTAAGGTGCAAACTACGTTGCTGGTATTTAAGATGGGCAGGTGACTGTCAGTGATACCAGATCATCATATTGTGAGATTTGTGAGGTACAAAGACTGTAGTAAAGCCATTGTGTTAATTGTTGGAGTTA
Source organism: Coloeus monedula (assembly GCF_965178545.1). Classification (NCBI taxonomy): domain Eukaryota; kingdom Metazoa; phylum Chordata; class Aves; order Passeriformes; family Corvidae; genus Coloeus; species Coloeus monedula. The sequence goes on along the minus strand of NC_138786.1, from coordinate 36,982,433 downwards.
GTAAATTTGATCTGCTGGTGACTGAACTCTTCGTCTCGAATGTAATGAGTATTTAGCATTAAACAACTATATATTATTTATTCAAATCTTTCATCCAGAAAACCAGATCATTTTCTGTGCTGATGGGAGAAGACTGTGAGTATAATCCATGAGCTAGATACTGGTAGATGCAGAGTCAATGAATAAATACCCTTAAATATACGAAGAATTGGATTCACTGAATTGGTTCTCAGCACTAGTTCACAGTAAATGATTACAAGTATGTACTTGTTGTATAAGTACTGATTCTGACACTAAATTGGTGTGAGATGTGAGTGAAGAAAACCAAGAGTAGTCCTTTATTTTATGGTATGTTTTTTTATGTTTGTAGATGTGGCTTGGTTCCAGTTAAGAATTTTCTGGCTTCTTATTTTTTTTAGTACAGACATATTTCAGATTTTGCCCTGCAAAGAGAGAAATTTTATGCAGACTAAATAGGCTTTTTTCTTTTAGAAAATCTAGCTATTGGTTAGAGTCACTGTTTTGAAATGTGAAAGATTTTTCACCAACACTGGGTTGGATTTTTCATTTAAATAAGCTTCTCAGTGTTATTATTGAATGAATAGTAAACTTGCAATCTAAAATCTGGTAACCATTCCATGACTTACTTTCACTTCTACATGCATTTAACATTGAAGTTAAAGTAGTTAAAATTAATGTTATATTCAAGAAGTGTTTAGCCGACCCACTTGCTCGCAAATGGCTGGCAGTAATAGTTCCACTTTCTTCATTAGCTTTTAAGGAAATTAGATTTCAAATAAAGTTACTAATGAGAATGAAGCCCCAGATTTCTCCTTTAATGTTCATAAATTACTTAAAATTCTTGTACCTAAAAATGGGTTTGAGACTAGCAGGACTTCAATAAAATTGCTTGCAGTTTCCTGATTAGTAGATGAACTTTAGGGAAGATCAGCATTTAGTACTGTCTCTAGTAGGCCTAAAACTGCAGAATGAAAGACGGCTCTTATTTCACTAAAGCTTTGCTGTCGTACCTTTCAACTTTCAAGCCTGCCAGTGTGTGTGATAGAAGGCATCAAAATGTGTGAAAAATGACCCAAATGCAGAACTGTTATTTGCAGTTATCAATACAAACTGTTATTGTGCCATAATTGACAGATGGTTTTGCACTCTAATATCTGTTTTTAAGGATATTTTTACACTGATTTAGACAGAGTTGTGTTGTGGGTTGTGGGGGTTTTGTGTGTTTTTGTGTGTTGGGGTTTTTTGGTTTTTTTTTGTTTTGGTTTTTTTTTTTTTTCTTTTTGCAGGGAGGGTTTGGGTTTTTTGTTTTGTTTTTTCTTCCCCTAACACAGCAGACACAAACCCCAGGAATTAATGGTGCTCAGCAAGAAGGAATTGCACTGTAAAAAAACTGTGGGCATATAGTAACAAATTGGAATTTGTTATTTGAGTTGGGGAGCACTACGGCCAAAACACACTCTGAACTCCCTACAAGTGCTGGTGAATAGCTGTTGAATGTTCTAGTGTCAGATATATATTTTTCTTTCTGTAAAACTCTGTAAGATCTGAAGTTTATTTTGCTGCAGAGAGAAAAAATACTTGAGAATTTATAAAGCCGGATAAAATGAAAATGGTTTGTTTCTAGTTCCTTGGCAAGAACATTTTGCTAAAGCACTGATAAAGTCTGCTGTTAAAGTGACTTCACCCGGTTCTTCCCTCCTGTCCAGTCATTTACTTGGAGTGAACAAATAGTAATTGTAGACCTGCTTGAACACTGGCATTAAAATTAATGCGTTCTTAGAAAGTTCTTATTTTCATACAGGTCACATCTTCTTTTCCTTAGGCGTACAATTTCAAAACTAGTGTCAGGACCAAACATCGATTTCTCTAATTTGGTGTAATTTCCACTCGAATTTTCTTAGACGTTAAACTGTATATTTTAAAACTAAATTAATTTTTTCTTGATTGAAAATCAACAGTTTACAGTTCCTTGCTTGAGAACAGCAGTAGCCAGATGTTTGTAAAACAGAATAGAACTCCACTTAATAGGAAGGTGGATGTTAGAGTTTGCTGGCCTGTTATGAATATTGTTGTGTTTCAGTGGAGGGTGTGTTTTTTGGGGAATGATATAAAAACCACATGGTTTGTGATTATGTTCTATTACAGAGAGTTTTGTAAATTTCAGTGTGCTCTTTGGATGGATTAATAGATGATCTTTCAGGCTCATGTCTTAACTGTTGATGGATAAGAAGATAATATAAGCAGTAGAACAATGTTTCTGCAACACCATAAAATTTCCGTAGATCCTTTACTGATGTTAATTACAGCAGAGTTCTCCTATAAGAAGAATTTGAGTGACTGACTTGAAACATCTTCAGCCTCACTATCAGCAAGGTTTTCTTCTAATGATTACTTCTGCGAAGTGGAAATGCAGGAAGCCGTGGTGGTGCTGTGGTTCTTGGGTGAAGTGGTGGTGGAATTAAAGAACCTACTGATAGTATGAGGACCTACCTGCATCTGGAGCTTGCTGTTTCCACCTGAAATGTTTATTTTTTGTGGAGAACAGAAGAAAAGTGATCTCAAGAGACATTTAAGTGAGGTAAAATGATAGGGTCCAGGTCAGGGAAGCAACTGTTTGAAAGAAATCTGAGAGGAGAAGCAGAAGCAGGAAGGAAGAGAGTCGTGTAAGATGAGAATAAGATGGTAAGGAATGTTAAGCTAGTGTACAACTACAGGAAGTACAAACAAATGAAGAGCTCTGAAATTTTTTTTTTTTTTTTTTTTGTCTGTGAAACAGGCCATATTAGGTACTGTGGAAAAGAAAAGACAAAGCCTACAAAGAAATCCCAGAAGTAGGGGGAAGTAAGCGGCATGAAGGCAGACCATTTGGGAATACTGATTTGTCACCATTTCTTCATACTGCACATGCTCACAACTCTTTTTCCCTAATGTGGCCTTCTTGTATAATTACATAAAGCTGCTTATATGGAGATCTCTTCTCAGTCTGTTCAGTGTGTCAGTAGAGCCATTTCTTGTGTTTAAAAGTCCAAAAACCTATCCATCTGTCCATATTCTAAGTCTGCAGCTTTTTCTTACTCCCAGTGGGTTTTAGGGGTTTTCCTCAGCATTTGCTGAAGGTAAGTGTTAGCATGTGTTGGTGATAACTGCATGGAATGTGTTCACAGCAGCCACCTTTAAGCACTATTTGAAATTGTTAGATACATTTCCTGAAATTGAGTAGAAAACTGTCACCCAGTATGTTTAGTGTTTTTTCGTACACACGTGTGTGTGCATATAGATATATGTTCTTTCTCTTTGTGTTTTTATTGCCTTTAACCCATTGAAGATCTAATGCTAGGAGCTGTCACAGGAGGTTGCTTTGTCTCCTGTCTGTTGCTATAAATATTTCTGTCATAATCTTAACAACAATCTGTAATGATACAAAACTTGCCAGTTTGCAAAAGTATTCTCAGAGCTACATTTATGGGCTAACAATGAGCTTGGTATTAAAAGAATAAAGAATGAGCCCCAGAAATAGCTTGTTTGTGATCTAGTAACACTTCCTACCCTTGCATGCATGGATTTTTTTATACTGTGAGTTGGGTTTTTTTTCTTCTCTGTTTTATATACCTTCTGGGGAACTACTGGAACCTTTGTACAGGGGTTAAAAAAGTGATAAAAGCAAGTGTCAAATATGTTGCTGCTTTTGTAAACCAGAGTTTTAATATGATGAACAGCAACACCTAGCCTTTAGGCATGAATGTTCAGCTGCTGAGAGCTTCAGCATTAAGTACTAATGTGGGCATTCATACCCACTGCCCCTTGCTGTAGTAATTCCCTGTAACTTATTTACTTTATCAAAGACACCAACTCTAATCTGACAGCATTTGCAATCTGCCAAAGTGTAAAACTGTCACAAGATGTATTTACATATATAGCAGAATCTGCATAGCTGTGCAGGAGGTGAAAATAAGTCGATATAAACCTGTGTCAGTGAAGATGGGATTTTGTGTACAAAATCTGGCAAAACAGTTTATCAAATTTTGAGCTGTCCTTGGTACCAGATGAGAAATGGAAAATTTTATGAGGAAACAAATGACAAAATTCTGTGTCAGTTTATTATAGGACAAAGTACAAACAGTAAACTAGCCACTCAAGTATTGAAAGCTCACAGTAAATGGATATTGATCACTGCCAAGAACATGTTGCTAAATTATAATTCTCTTTCAGAGGCTAGCTATTTTTCATGGTGACCATGCTTTCCTTCAAAGATTTGACTTTATTTTAGGGTTTGATATCTTGATATAATTGTTGAAACGTTCAAAGAAGATAAAACAAGTAACACATCCCAAAGAATTTTATGAAACATGAGGATCAGACTAGTGGTGTTGGTGTTTGGTTTTTTTCTTTTGGGTATGTTTAGTTTTGTGAGCTTTTTGGTGATTTTTCTTTTTTTCTGTTTTCCAATACCTTCTCTAAAGATGACATTTGCATGTCTGTCACATGAACGGATAAATAAGTGTATTAACCACACACATACTTCAAAATAGATTAGTACTATAAGCTGTTTGTACATATTTATAGATAAGTTTCTTTTGTAAAATAGTGTATTGGGACAAAAAAGTTGAGGACATCTGAAGTGTTGTGCCCCTTTTTGCAATGGAGGAGTTACAGTAAGGGCAACTTCCATGATGTGCCACATCACAGGCACTTTGTTAGCTTTCCAGCTGTTTGTTATTTGCTCCACATAGATCAGCAAAGATGGAAGAGCCATGCTTCGAATTTTAGTGCTCCTTCTCTGCTTGCACTTGGGAAGATGTTACCCTTTAGTATTAGGTTATATCCTCCTGAAATATTCCAGTGATACTCACGATATGGGATGGTGTCGTGAAGATAACTGAAATTTAAACTTCTGGAAACTAAGAAATGAAACATTATTATATATATATATGTTGCGTGATCTATGCTGTCATTGGAATATAGTGTCGAAACTGACAGAGCAGCTGGTGGGTCAAGGCACGTGGCAGCGAGGTCCTGGGCAATCCCAGCAGGGAGGCAGATGCAGGCATTGCTTAAGATGTGATAGAAGCTATGTAGAGGAACACTGTTCTGGTAAACTGTGTTACAACACAGCATGTGATGCTAAATCTGCAAGGAGCAGCTCTGTCTAATTGTTAATGTATTGGTAATGGACTAATAAGGATGAAAATGTTGGAGAAGATAGAAATAGCTGGAAGCTGCAGTTTGGACAATGCAAGGCAAGGCACAGGTTGCCTGTCACAAATGAAAAATTGCTAAAATTGTGCGATAAAATGCTTCAGATATTAAAATACAAGGCATGTCTGTGAATCCTCTGTCTCGTAACATTAGCAAGTATAAAATGAATCTTGCACTGTGGGACTATAAATACACATCTATTGTGCTAACTTATCCTGGATGGCAGAGTAACATGTGGAATTGCATAGCATCACATAGCTTTTTAAATGCAAACGTGTGAAAATTGTAACTAATAGAATCGTCATTAGTTTCTAAAACTACTATTTCTGTTAAAAGATGTTGACTTTACTGACTTTTTTTTTGTCAAAATGTAGCTGTTTTTGCTAGATAAAAGTTGCTGCAGAAAGTAGAGTGTCAGGAAACTGAAACTTTGGAAAACAGGAAATGAAGCACTAACCACCATGCTGACATAGGAAGGTCAAACCCTTAATTTACCTACAGTTAGCTTTACTTAGAAGGTGGAAGTAAATGTGCTTTATATGGTAATGAGAATTTATGTAGATTTGTTCCAGACTCACTAATTAAGTACCACTTGAAATTAATGATTGTTTTATGCTGAAAGCTTATTTATATTTTTTTCTTTTTGTTGTGGCAAGGGATAGTCCAACATGAATGTTTATTAAAACTTTTCAAGTTACTTAACATTTTACACAGTGCTTCTTTTAGCAGTTTGTTTTTCCTATATCAGTTTTAGAGCAAGAATGCAAGATGAGATTTTTGTTATGATACTAAAATTGAGCAAAATGTTAATTCCTTGTCCCCCCTGAGAAAACAATGTGGAGTTAAGTGATTGGTTTTTTAATTTGTTTTGGTTTGTTTTAATGTTTACAGATTGCATACATAATTTTTTTAGTAGATGTCGGACCATGTGCCTTGAAAGCATCTGGGTTTTTTTGTTATATAGCTACACATCATGTATTCACATCTTCAAGTTAGTAGTATTTAACCTTTCAATTTGCAATACTTTCCATTACAAGAGACATTTAATGACATCTGCATTGCTCATAGGGATTTTGAATGTCTGTTCTTCAGATGTACCCTGTCTTTGTATAAAAGCACTCAGATATGGCTTTTAATTCTTCAATAGCAGATATCTAAGAAGTGGGATGACTGATGATAAAACATTCCTGTTTAATGGCCACCTTAAATTTAATAAACCTGAAAATTTAGGTGAGTTTGAGATTTGGTAGTGTAATATACTTACCAATATAGTATAGTATTTTTCAAGACTGCTACAGAGAAAATATATATTTTGATCTCTGACCGTTACTTTGGGATAAATATATCTCTGATATTTTTAGGCACTTGATTTTGTGAGAATACTAGGTTAAAATTTGAAAGCAAGGAATACAGAGGACACGCTTGCAGGAGAAGTAGTCAGTATAATGCATCATTTATCTTGGGCTGTACTTTTAAAAACAAAAAGATAATACTTTATAATTTGTCAGACCACTGAGAGGGGACTTTGGTAAGTGAAGGAAATAAGAATTTTTTTTCCTCATCCAGAGTATTTACATTGTGTTGCCTGTGTATTCAGCTTTAAAATCCTGTGCTTTAACAGTCCATGTTTTCTGCTGTTGGCTTGTAGAACTGACTTTATTCTTCCAAGATACTTCATAGTGTTGTGAGACTTAAAAGCTGTTTTACAGGTGAGGTATGTTATCTATATCATTGACACAAAAAGGGAGTAATAAATGCTTTCCCCAACTACCAATACAAACAGAAATGTAATAGTGGAATGATGACTTACAGTGAATTCTAGTATTATGCAAATGTCTTTGTCTTGTCTTAGCAAAATGAATCTTAAAAAGATGATGGATTTTTATTTTAAAATTCTGCTGCACTGGTTTTGGACCAGGTGGTCCAACAGGTAATTCATTAGTCCATTCCATCATGCTTGGTGCAGGAGGTTGGACTAGATGAGCTCCAAAGGTCTCTTCCAACCTGCAAGATTGTGTTGGTGTGTTCCATGAATCGTTATCCTGTCTTAGTGACTATTAAGGCTATTTGTTGTAGTTCGTTCCGCTAGGAAGGCAACTGGAGAATAGAGTTCTATAGAGTTCTCTATAGAGAACTTCACCTCTACATGAAGCAAGGACAAGACCCTGCCTACAACAAATGCACCATGAATAGTATAGCCTTCTAAAGGGGTCCTGGCAAACCTCACAGTTTAGTGTTCTCTATTTGTATCCCAGTCATGCTGTTGAAAGATGCCTCTGGTAAGTACCAAGCAGCATAAGTCCCTGTGGAGATTTACATATATTACAGAAGGTTATGATGTGAGGCTGTGGACATTTCAACCTTGGACCATGAGCTCTTGTGTGGCATTAGATTTGAAAGACTTTCTTCGGTTTAATAACATGAAAAACTGGTGATCTGACTCTCCAAGTATTTATAATTGTGTGGAAAGCATAACTTCAGTGAGTCTTTATGTGGGCACTTGCTTTGGTGGGTGGGACAGGTGAGAAAGGACTGGACTACCAGGATGTGTACTGACTGATGCTGTGGTCTCTCAGGCAGCTGGTGGATGGGTCATCAGCAAAATATTCTGCCCAGATAACACAAGTGCTTTCCCATGAACTCTACTGTTCTTCTTCCCCCAATCTTTGATGTGGCGTGAGAGTGCTGGTTCATTTTGGTTACAAAGATGTAGCCAGCAAGAGACATCAGGAAGTGCCATCAGCGTGGTGTTTATATACAGCAGAGACAGAATAACAGGAGTTGGTGCTTTCCTCCAGTATTCCGTGGCTAAAGAACCCTCACCTTCCCTTTTTCTCAAGCCTAAGCTGCAGGCTGCAGTCTCTCTCCTAGGCAGGACTCTGCTACTGTTCCATCCTTCTGTTCTTGAGGAAACTTGTTTGAACCTTCTGGCTTGGACTTCTTGACATTTATATTTCTAATCAATGTAAATTTTTATGTTGTGTGAAGTAAGACCTAAGTGATGGCATACCAGAAAGATGCAGGTGTCTCAGGGAGGTTGGACTGTGAATTGTGTTCTGGTTTGTAGTGGTTTACCGAAGGAAAATACTAGTCCTGTGCTAATGGCATCTCTTTCATCCCTCTCTTCATGCTTACAAATACTAAGCCTAAATTTATTTTAATTTTGTGTATACAAGCATGCATTCAGATGTAAGTACATACATATATGTGTGTAGATATATATATAACAATGTTTAGACTTTTGTCATCCACAAGAGAGGGCTGAGGAGAGTGATGTTAAAACTTACTGCAAATATTCCCCTGGGTGTGTTTGCTGTTGGAATAGTCTGTTGGGTAAAATTGTGTAGTCAGTCAGCTAAAGTTCTTATTAAATTATTTTTACTTTTTCTATAGCTCTTTGTGTCTGATGGTGCTTAAATTATTGAATGTAGTGTCAGTGAACTCCGCTCTCCAATGGCACACATCCACTGATGGTGTTAGCTGCTGGATAGATGTTCACTTGTTGCTGTGGTAACCCTGTTCTGAGGAGTAAGAGAAAGAACAGGGAGGACTTTGTATAACCATGGTTTCTGGTTTCCTTGTGATGCTATGTACAAATGCCTGTGCAAAATGAAAATTTCTTAAACCACCATGGATGTTCTAGAGATCATATTCATTTATAAGACAAATGGGAGATTTGACTTTCTAGAAATTCAAACTCGATTTTGGTTTTTAGTTTCTTAGACTGAAATGCAACATTGCTTTGCCTTTTGTTTGCTTCAAGGCTGAAGTTCCCACAGGGAGGAATTTCTTTCAATAAGTGATTTGGTATTGTGTCAGGTAGCTTTAGCAGGCAAACAAATACACTGTTTATTCAGAAGGCAGTCAAAAGTTATGTGATGTTGCTGCAGCTTCCTTTTAGCTTGAGGTGGTTAAAACCCAAAGTATTAACTGAATTCCCATAAAGAAGTGTAAACCCCTCAAAGACTGATACCCCTTATTGTTTCTCAAGTTGTGACAAAATGCTGCTTGTTGTTTCTGTGCATTGGTATTGCTAAGCATGTCTGCATTCACTGTGTGTAAATACAGGATGTGTTTGTGCTACTATAGCCTCCTTCTTTAAGTTTGGTTTGACTGTTTTCAAAGGTATGACTAAGATGGTGTTAATGCAGAAAACTGCCTTTTAAAAAATAAACAGTAGATCATTCTTTAAGAGTGTGTACACTTTTCAAGTATGAGGTTAAGACCTGATTCTGCAGATGTGTGAATAAATGCAGTGATGCAGCTTTGTCAACCCTCAGTCCCAATGAATTTGTTTCATATTAGTTTACTTTGAATCTCTTTAGATTACAGTTGATAAGCATGTGAGGGAGTTTTCAGTAGACTTGATGGAGATGCAAGATATGAGGTTGTTACAATAATTAGATAGGAAAAATAATTTTAAAATATTAAATAAATGTACATTATAAAATTCTAAATTATTAAAATTAGAATAAAATTAAAAGAAAATATAAAATAATAAACTGTATAAGCAGATTTAATCATTCTCATATGAAGAATGCAGAAAGCATTAATCAGAGTTTTGTAACTATTGCCGATAGGTATGGGAAATTGCAACATCCAACCCATTGAAAAAGCCATACTGTCACACTAGAAGAGAATAAAACTTAAAGCAGGAAGTAATGATAATTGGAATGATATTTGAAATATCACAGAAGGAACGAATGTCTGTGGTAGCAATGGAGCCTTATTGGAAATAAGTACTTAAGACTGGTGAAGAGAGCACCTCTGTTGTAATGGCTGAAGGCTTTCCAAAGTATGAGGGAAGATTCATGTAGTTTCATTATAAAATTAAAAAAAGGCAGAAAACATTTAAAACTATGGTCGTTGACTTCTGTGGTAGGAAGTGGTAACATTTTTGTGTGTGCATTAACTGATACATTTGGAAACATCAGCCCTTCATTAGGGCTAAAACAACAGTGGTGGCTGTACAACTAAAGTACACCTGAGAACATTTTCTCTGAAATTTTCTTAGTTATCTTAGTCCAGGTTTCAGTGAAACGAAGCTTGGAACCTGTGGACAGAGAGAAATATTAGCAAAGGGAGTGCCAATAAGTTTGTCAGCCTGTGTAAAAAAAGGGAGCAAAACAAGTAGTTATTGCTTGTATAACACTGAGAACTGTTTGAATTCCTACATCATCACAACTGCAGCACTAATTTATTTTTCTTCCCTTCTTTCTGCCAATAGTTCATTTACCAGCATTGATAAGTCAGTCCAGTTTGGGATTCCAGTTCACCTGTGAGATGACACCTCAGAAATAAATCATCTGTGTACAAAAAACTCACTTGAGCATTACTATTAACAGAAGTAGCTTGTTATAAAAATACCTAAACTAAATTTTCATGTAGTATATAGATAGTGGAACAACAGAGAGAATATAATAGACACATTTTATATATATTAGGTATTACTATAACGTGATGCAGATAGATATATATGAAAAGGTTACAAAAGTTCTCAGATCAAGAGGAAAGAATTTCTGGGTTGATGACAGGAGAATTAATGAGTTTGGGTTTATATTTCTATTAATCTTTAAGGACTTCCTGGAGGAAAGCTGCATTGTTTGAATTATTTATCATACGTATTAAAAGTATTTGCACATTAGCAAAAGTTAATGCTTTCTGCTTTATTTCTTTGCTATAAGCTAGTATAAAACATGAAAAGTTAGCTCTGGGAGATTTCAGCAGATTTCAGCTGTAATATTGGCATGGTTCAGAAGATTTTATGTTGCTTCAGCAGCTTATTCTTTATGCCTACTTCTAAGAGGATAAAACTGATTAACAGATTAGTAATAATTTAGTATTTTGGTAAGATTAATAGCAGTGTGGGTGTGTTGGTTTTTTTTTTTGGGTTTTTTTCCTTCTTAAACTTTAAACAGGATTCTAGGGCTGGCAAGGACCTCCTGTGTTACTGTCTGTCATGGCAGACAGTCATATCATTTAACTTGTCATAAAATTGTCAAACTTGACTTTAAGAAGATTTGGGTTTCTGCCCCTGGGGCTTTACTTGGAAAAACTGTCTGAAAGTTAAATTTCTTTGGAGCTACAGAATTATTTTAAAATATGCAGCCTGATTCTCTTCCTAGTCACCTGATAGTCATTTTTGTTGGCTGTATCTTGGGTTTTCTTGTTATTTTCATTCTGTTCTAGAGTGATATCTCTGGAAGCTTCTCCTACTTTCTTTTTCAAGTTCATTGAGACAGGTTAACCAAACAAAACTTTGTCTCATCCCATAAGATACATTATGTATTTCCTTAGTTCTATTCATTTTATCTTATTTCCAAGTAATCTATTTGATATTTTATTTATTTATGTATTTATTGGCAGTGGAGTGCAGGGATTATGCATCATACCCACGTTGAGTTTTACCTGTGCATTTTACTAGAGCATGAATAGATCACTCTCTGCTGAATATGCTTAAGAGTCAAAGGAAGAGATTTTTGTTTGTAGAGGCACACCTCCTTTCTGGTACTTGGCTTCTGTGGTTGTTTAAGTGCAACACTGTACTTCACGGTAACTTCGTGAGTTAACAAAATTAACACAGGACCATGTATCCTCAAATAGCATATCTTAAGAGAAGTAGTTCTTTCTGGGCTTGGCTTTGCTATAAATAAACACAAATACTTTTATTTCTGTGGAAGTCATCTTCGCTAATTGACTTAGAAAATCTATTTCAAAACATTCTTTTATGATTAAGTTTCTGTTGAAGGTGAGGTCAACTGGCCATTGTTTACAGTGTAACAGTATGTTTCTGCTGCATATGAGGCAGAATGCTGATGTCTAATTTAGTAAGGGATTGTGTACACAAAAGTTGTTTCTGAAGGAGTTTATGATGTGTTCAAAAGAGGGTGAAAGAGATTACTCGACATGACCTGACTCATTTTTGAGTTGCCAGTCTAAATCAGAATTTTATAACTTCTGTTTGACCTGATAGAGAGGACAGCAGTGTCTCTGCAATGTACTGGTAATACATGTGGAGTATATGAGATGATAGCAAGAATCTAGTGAAGCCCAGCTTTCCACTGCATTTCTTAAATTGTAAAAATTATGAAACTTAAAAAACCTTAATGGTAGAAATAAAAATTATATATATAGCATGTGTCAGAACTCAGGGTACAGGTGCTGAAATCTTTGGATTTAGTACATAAGTATGTCTGTCCCAGTTTCTAGCCTCTCATTTCCCTTTGTCTCATCCATTCCTAGGATATTTGCTACACCTTGTAGCTGCTAGGAGCCATACGAAAGATACCACTGCCTAGTCAGGTCTGGTATGCTATGGTTTTATCACTCTATAAAAAACAGTTAAAGAGTATTTTTATGTCTTATTGCTGAAAAGATACACTAGCTCATATAGTAGGTAACAATGTGTAAAGGAAATCACTAATATTTTAAAAGGAGTAAGCATGGCATAAAAGAAACAGCTAAATAAAAGCGTCAACTTTAGAAGTCTCTAAATTTGAACTGTCATTGGCCTTTGATATAATATAATTGTGGATGGAAATGCGAAATGCATTCCCTTTTACGTTCTTAGGCTTTGCAAAGAACCCCAGTTGGAAGACAGTCTAAAATGTTTTTCTGCTGCTCTTTAGGGGTAGGAGAGGGGTAGTTGTTGAATATGAGATTAAGATCTTCATTGTAATTCTGAAATCAGTGTTCAAGGAATTTTGCGCCCTGTTCTTCTCTCATCACAATCATTCACTGGCATTGACCAAACTTAATGTTCTTGTTATTTAAATTCATCTTCAATATTCCTTCGTTTTTCTTCTTCCTCTAATCATAGTTGTGGAGGTTAATCAATCAGAATCAATTAGTGAAAATAACCTATGTAGCAAGTTTGCTATTTTTGTTACTAGGGAAAAAGCTCTTTGACCTGATTGCCTACTCAAGCCACTGTAAAGAGATGTGCTGTATGTTTGAATGAATACATAAACTCACCCTTTCTAGTAAAGAAAAATTAATTGTTAAAAGATGTTGATTTTAAAATTTTCTCATTTAATTTCAGTGATCATTTTGCTGTATACATTTTTTATTTCAAAATCTCAAGGGAATACATTCATGTAAAATGTTGCTGATACATGGTGAGTTATTTAGCCATTGCGGTTGGCAGGCGTGGGACGCTGTGGTTTAGTGGCTTCTTATATCTTTGTGCAGGCACAGACTTTAGAGGAAGGAGAAGGGGGGAAGGGAGAGGTACATTTGTTTCCTCATGATTATGTTTTTATTCAAAGTAGAGTTGATAAGTTTGTTTTTTTGCTAATTTGCTTCTTGCTATTTTGAAATTTTCTTCAAGACCCTGTTTCAGAGATGACTGTTGCATTTAAAATACAGGATTGGGTGCCTCTTTGAAATGCCATTCTGTTTAGAAAGAACACCTACCATTTAAGTAAAATTATAGTGCTCTGAAAGCAAAAAAAATAGTCTTTTGTCACTCCTGTATATTTATGCATATTTCATTTCAAACAAAAAGGATATTTTTCCAGCTTGGCAGAAGTAATCATTGGCAAATTTTTATTTTTTTTCTTCTTTTTAAAATACCAGTGTGAAGACTTCTCTTTCTGTTTAATAATTAATCTTAACAGCATAAATCATTCTTTTTTTTTTCACTTCAGCTTTTTCATAAACACAACCAGTTCCATTCAGGATTGGATGATTCCATTACTTTGGTTGTGTGGACTTTTGGGTGAGATCAGATGCTTTTTTCTTGGATCCAGCTGTGTAGTTCAGGGGGAAGGGAGGAAGAGGCTGATGTGATGTGGTGAAGTTGGCGTGGGCTCTTTGGTTGTTATACCCAGTAGGCAGACAAAGCTGTGAGTGATTTGCCCAGCTTTTTTTTCATGAGACAACCCTTGCAAAGTGGTCACTTTCGTCCACTTACATGGTTATAAAATCTTTAGAACGAAAAAGGGAACTGGACTGTATTTAGGATAAGATTTAGCAAAATATAGGCAAGTTTGCAAATTGGAAACATTCTGAGTAATGGTGAGGAATGACAGATGCATTATTGCACTAAAGAACATTAAACATTTTGTCTACTTCCCTTTACAAGAAAATAAAAATATATGGTTGCAAAGAATATTTCTAGAATGTTTCTAGACTGCTCAAACCTTGTGTATCTGTGTTTTCTGCCGTATCATTGTAAGTATTCAGTTATTATGGCTTTCTCTGTAATGTAACTTTTTTAGAGTGGTGTATTTTTTTGCATTTTGAGGGAGATTATCTGCACAGATTTTCGTAGGCTGTAAACAGAACTTCTTGCTGCAACTAGGTTTGTGGCTGTGGGCTGAGATGATCTTCAGTCTCTAATCAGATCTGTCCAAAGAGGGACCAGTGGGCGGGAAGGGAGGGAATGGTCAGAAACCAAGAATGTACATGTGCATGTAATTTAAATATGCACCTGCCTGTGATGCCACGTCTGTGCATGCAAAATTGTTTCTGGCCCTAGAAATTTGGTCTATATTCAGATGTCCCTCTACATAACAATACAGGCATTTTATTTTTATTTCATTAAGCTTTCTTTTTGCTACTTGTTAATTTTTGTTCATTTTACTGGGTTTTGAGTTTATTTGTGAATAATAAAACTCCTTTTCTCCTCCATGCATAGTTGTCACTGGTAGAAATGATGATGCTGGTGAACCTTTTGGGGTGGAAAATGTGATCAAATATACATAGAACCTTTGCTTATATGCATCCATTTAATGGACAGGTCTGATTCTTTTCATTTGACTTTTTTTTAGCTTTCTTATTACATTTTAAGTTTTGGTGTGGTACAGGTTACAAGTGCTTAGCACAGCAATAAGAAATTAATGTAAACCAAATTAATCTAGTTCCTAAAGATCTATTTTAAGTTAGATATATACAAGCAATTACCTGATGCTTTTAAAAATTATGGCCTCAGTTGTTAGTTTACCCTGCTGAAAATTCCAGAAAGTCAAACACTGGTCTGTCAGTGCATAGTATCCAGTTTCAAGTGCTTATTTACCTTATTGAAGCATAGTAATTAATGACCAATGTATGCTTCTAATGGTACATTGCATAAAGGTGACATAACCCCCGAAGCATTCTTCAGTGACTGCTTTAGGGTTTTGAAATGTCACTTGTTATTATTGAAGCCATACATGTTGGCAGTTCAACTCAGCATGCTGGATCACTGCAGTCAAATCAGTGCTCATTTGAAATGTTTATAGCTTTATTCTCACAGTTGTGCACTTGCTGGTTTTAGAGGCAAAAAATAATTGAGGTGAAATTACCTGCTGATAATATGTAATTAGTTGAGTAAAACTATTTGTTGGTGTGAGGAAAAAAAGAGAAACCATTCACAAAGCATAAATATTACCTCTAGAGTACTTTGGTAAACATTGCAAGGACAACCCCCCCAAGTTTTCTCTGTGCAGGTACAGAGGATCTGATACAATGAAAGGGATCTGTTTGTCATAATAACACATCCATCCATTATTTCATGGTTTTATTATGCATAGTAAGAACACTGCCACTTATAGAGAATCAAAACAGTTGAACGTGTTGTGGGAAAATACTTAGGTTTGTACTTCTAAAAGATAATTAAAATGTTGTTATGATAACAGTGACCCCTTCAGTGCTTGAGGAGAAAGTAAAATATTGGAGCTGGTTGGCTCCTTAGGGTGTTAGGTAGCATGTGACAGTAGGTGTTTGTGTATGCAGCACCTTGAATGTTCAGTATTGGGCATGGGAAACTCTGTTGGGTTTAACATGTAAAGAATGTACAGCTACAGCTGGTCTGGCTTGGTTTGGACTCTGGCATATTGTCAGAAGCTGTGGGCCAGGAGTCTCCTTGTGAGGGGCACTGAGAATTCATGGCTTGCTGCCACACAAGTAAAATGCATGTGGTCAGAGCTAAATGGATTAACCACCACTACTTTTGAATAAAAAATGACATTACTCTTTTTTTTTTTTTTTTCTTAACTTGTCACTTTGCTTGCTGCCCCTTCTGCTGGGGTGGGGGGGAAATGTAAAAGTTCAGATGAAAAAACTCAGAATGTTTTTTTTGTCTTGCCAAATACCAGGATAGGTGTGTGTCTCAACTTTGAGAAGAAAATGAGGAGCTTAACGGAGTTACTAGGTTTTTAAAATGGTGGTGAATGAAGCTAGCTGTGTTGGTCCCTCTATTTTCCTTTTGTCAGAAGTTAATCTAACGTTTTTACTCACATTTGTCGGGTCATGCAGCTTACAGGACATACAGGTGTCTGCCCCCTTTGACTATGATTGTTACTGCCCATCTTCCTGCTTCTGTCTATTCCAAGAAACTAAGGTGGCCCATGAACACCTAATTTTGTATATTCCTTTTTAATATATGAGATCTTGATCACTCAGTTGCTGGCAATACAATCTCCTGCTCCCTGCAGACTTCTAGTTGCTAGGCTCTTTGTGTATTAAGTGTCTGTCTTTTCACCCTGGCTGGGTGGGTGCCAAATGGCTGAGACTTCAAGCAAATAAGATTATTTTACAATGACTCTTTTGTTTTTAGAACTTAGAAGGGTTTCTTTATATGTTAAATGAAGGTCTAAAAAGTTTTCCTAGTTTGTGACAGCTGCTTTTCCCCTGGCAGAAACAGAATTTTGACTTTGCTTGTAGTGCTCTTCAAATATTGTAGTTAATGCCAAAGACTTAAATTTCTCTATAAAAGGCAGGAAGCCATGATTTCCTTGCTGTAAGCAATATATTTTTAATATGGTATTCTGTATGAAAATATCCTGTGAACCAGAAGCTTCAAGGAGCTGATTGACCTTTTTGTTCTCAGTGTAAATTTCTTCTCTGCATCATTTATAAGTTAACCATTCTGATTTTAAGTAAGAAAAAAAATCCCTTTATTTTATGGGCTTGTTTACGCGATTCTTAGGAAGATGACTATAAAAGAAGAAAAAAGATGCTTTCTTAAAAAGTTCTAGCATCAATTGTGGAATACAGTTCTGCAACTGAAAATTGTTAACACTGCTCAATGAATGAAAAGTGCATTAAAAAAAGACTTTTAAAAAGTGGAGTTTGTGGGAAGGCAGGAGCCAACACTTGAAATTAAATATTCAGAGACATGATTAAGGCAATATCTTTTCACAAAAGCATTTACTATTTTTTTAGCAGCAGGAGAACTTCCATCTCATCAAAAGCAATAGGAAGGAACCTACTTGAAGTCCAAAATCAGAGGGGCAGAGCCATGAGAAAAATTCCAGTCCCTTGTTGTGCCTGAGAACAATACTGTCAAATATCTTCTCAGTTGTAGGAGAAGTGAAATTTAATGAGTGTGACATTCTCTACTGGAAAAACTTAATACTTAAGTAGGGCAATATGGAAGTGGATATTTGAACAACCAAACCCATGCAGGAGTTTGGGGTTGACAGTGTGTTCATTTCATGTGTTAGATATATGATTTCTAAGATGCACATCCCAGACAAATTAAACTCTAAGACAACTTTTGTCTTGATGTTTAAAAATATTCTTGAGGCAGATAGGTCTGACTGAAATTAAACTGTCAAATAATCTGTCAGTACTAGTTGGATGGGGGTGGACATGTATTCACCCACACTGAGATGCAAATACTTCCCTTGTGAAATGTGGCAGCTATTTAGGAGCTCTGTGCAACCGTTCAGGATAAAAAATGGGGAAGCATTTATCCAATTGAACTTACAATGGAAATTTTAGATATCTGAAATGAAAGTCACGGGAATGTGACTTGCAGAAAGGATCATTAAACTGCAGGAATGTACCTTACATAGTTTTCTTACTTCGAACTGAAAGTTGAGGGTTTTTTCATGTCCTTCAGGACAGTTGTAGATAAAAACTTCAAAAGACCCAAAAGGTTTTCTTCCTATTTCAAGTCAGATTCAGCTCTGTCTGCACCCTTCTTAGTCTAACCTGTTCTGGGAACATCCAGTGATGGAGGTATCACAAGCTCCCTTGAAAAGTTGTTGCTGGTTAAACTATCCTTTTTTCTTAATATTGAACTTTAGTTCCCTTTATTTATTTTTACTCATTCCTGCCTATCTAGAGGCAGAAATAAAGACTGTCAAAGTCTCCTTCCGTCTATCTTCTTTCACCTAGTCAGTGGTTAGCTCTTTAAATCTTGCCTTTATAGCACATTCTACAAAATTTTTTCTGCTGCTGTCCTTGGACTGTCTTTGGACACACAGAACTAGACTGCTGCATTTGAGGACTTGTCAGTGCCAAAATGAGTGTTAGGATAATTTCAGATACCTGTTGTATTAAATACCTCTTTTGATGTCCTGAGAGTGAAAGAAAAAGATGCTCTGAGAAGAGTCCCAAGAAATCTGTTACCCTTCTCCAATTTATCCTGACAGTTTTGTTGAAGAATATGACATTGTGGCAATTTGTTCTAATACTTTTTTGTATTAAAAAACCATAGGAGTTGTCTGAATTAACTCCTTTTTAAATAGCGTATCTCTATCAGAAACAAAAATCCTGTAATGTGGAAATAGCACAGCCATATTTGTTTTTCAGTAAGCACTTGTTTTGGATACTTAAATTAAGCAAAAAAAGAAGTTGGACCAGCAAATTAATTATTGTGTAATCTAATTCTACATAGTCTCAGCTGCTAGAATTTGGAACTTGCAGTTTCTTTGTCTGCTAGGCAGATGAATCAATAGAAAATCAGATTTCACTTTCTAGTACAGATGCTTATCAAAAATGATCAAATCCTGACCTGCCTTTAGAAATTAAACCATTTAATCCCGTGCTGCCATGTATGGGAGAATATGTCTTTCAGTTCCTTAATTATTCTGTTAGTCCTCCCTGAATCCTTTTGCCAGTGTCCTAGGTTTTTGAATTCTAAATGCTAGGTATGAACAGACTTCCCATCGCAGTTATATCGCTGCCAAAAGCAGAGTTAGTAAATCCATATACTTTTGATATTCCCCAGTTTAAAACTATTTTGATATTCCCCAGTGATTTACTACACTGGCTAAATTTCATTGTTGCTTTTCAGAATCGAGTCCCTTTTACAACAGAGGAGTTTGTATTCCATGTTTCCACACGTCTGAAATAACGTTTTGCAAAGTCTGAACCTGTGCCGCTGTTAAACTGTGCTTGTGCATTTTCCTCATTACATAACCAAGTAATCTAGTTTTTCCATAAGCCAAGGTAGTTCAATAGTAATACTGTCCTTCTTGTTTTCATTTGCTCTATGATTTTGAGAGGCCTACAGCTCTGTGTCCGTTTATCAAGAGCAGCAAATTAGTTTTCTTCATCTTGATTACTCCAGAACCCAACCATTGACTTTTTCAGGTATTTCAGTTTTGTTTTTGGACTTGACAATGTATGTGCAGCTTTTGTGAGTCCTTTTCAGCATCCATATCAACTGATGTTAGAGTACAAAGTGTTTATTCATTAATATTCAATAATATCTTTTCTCCAAATGAGAAAGTGATTGATAAATATTTGTGGGTGGTAGAATTGTTGAAGTTCTTTTTGTTTCTAAAGTATTAGCAAAACTTTTAATGTGTTTTAAGTATGCTGACAGTGATATTTCCACATTACTTTGGGCTTCTTCCTTGGTTTTCTACAACTGTTAATTTTCTATGTATATCTGTTGCTATCAAGTTTCTGTTTTGAACATTATAATTCTGTATGTATGGGGGACATACTTTAAAGCTTCTTTTGAGGCCTGGAAAATGTGTTTAATGCAGTTATTTTTTTGAAAGCAATAAAAAAAAAAGAAAATTATCCTTAAGGTTTATTCATATACTTATCTTTAAATTGTCTTCATTTTGTGTGTTTCTAGATTCACAGAAGGCTTAGACGTATGTTGAATCTTTATGCCCCTGTGTGCTCCTGCAGTGAATACATGCAATTAAAGGAAGAACTGGATGCAAATGGTCCCATTACAGAGACAGAAATTTGTTGTGGTCTGCTTGTGATCCCATTCTCTTTTCAGTGGTTTCCATTTCTTTACTGACCATGTCCTAGTATCATGATTAGGAGTGCATTCAAAAAGTTGTACAGTCCACCTTTGAAACTAGGTAGGAAGGCCAGGAACCCAAATGGCCTCTTCCTGAGTGATTCACTCTCTAGAAGCCTATATATAGCTCTTGTATTATTATATAGAAGCTGCCATTTTTTGTCATGCTAAAAAAAGAAAAAAATCACATTGTTTTCTTATCCCTAAGCAGGTGTTTGGCAAGGAAAATCCTTTTGGGTGTTGTAGACAAAGAAACCCAAACTTCCCATGACATGGCTTACTCAGAGCTACAAAGCAATGCTAAATTTGCATAAAACAATAATTTACAGGCACTTTTGTTCTAATGTTTTTTACTAGGTCTTCTGGACAGCTTCCTCTTAGTATTTTGGAATGGGGAATTAGTATGTATAACACAGCATTATGAGTTCTTTTTTCTAAGTTAGTTGTCTGATGCTCAATACAGACCTGCTTCTAGGTACAGGTGCTCATGCTAAACTGGTGTCCAACATGAGTGCCCGCAGCCTTTCCTTCTGCTACAATTCCCTCCTGATTATATTCCTTGCAGAATTAGGGAGCCCAGTAATCCTGTTACTTGGTGGCGTTCTAGTTAGTAATAAATGGAAGTAAAACTGAAAACTGACTAAAGAGCAAACTAATTATTAGTACTAAAACTAGAACCAGTATGATTGTTAAACATTCATGTTTCTATCAAATTCAGTATGAGAGAGCCCTTTATAAATATTTTTCAAATGACTCTTAGTGTATTTCCTAATACTCTAAGAATATAGATTTAATATTGGTAGTGGATGAAAGAGTAATTAATTTTTTTCTCTTAATATTTTACTTGAAATGTGAGGGAATTCTGTTTTTTCAGGAGTAAACTATATACTTGAGAATACCTTATTTACACTAGTACTCTTGATCAGAGATGTTATTTTCTGTTTCTGTGCAAAACAAAAATTATTTTTAAGCAATTATGTAGACTGGCATCTGTCTTGAAGGAAATGAAGTTGATTTTGAAAGTAGAGCAGAGGTATAAGGAAGTGAGAGTGATCTGTAGGTCTCTTACCTTTGTTAGATCTTTCTAGATCTCTTATCTCAAAAACAGAAGCTTTGACTGCATGTAAGCAGTTTGTGTTGTGCAGTCTGTGAAAAGATCAAAGACACTTGTTCTACATCTGTGTAGTCTATTGAGTGAGGTACGTGACTGGTGACTGTGCCTCCTGAATTGATGTAGTGCATCAATGATGCTGAAATGCATCTGGTGGGACACTCTCACAGAAATGGGGTGTTTGGGGCTTTGTTTGTTTTGTTTTGGTTTTTTTATTAGTAGTGTATGGAATTGGCTCTTGAATTTGTTTCCTTTCATCTTTATTAAATTAGAGATCTGTTTTCCCAGACGTAGTATATGGCATAGAACTAGTAAGACTACATCTTCAGAAGCAGTCAATACTTGTGAGCAAGGGGCTCTTTAGATGTTTTTATGTTAAAGGAACTAGAAAAAAATCTTGATTTTGTTAGTGATTCATCATCCTTTTTCTGCCTGTTTGCTGAAGGGCATGAAAGTTTCTGCTCCATTTCTCAACCTCCTTGGTGAGAAATGCAATCTGTTCGTGAAGTATCTACGTAAATGGATGCCTGTCAACAATCTGGCACTTGTTGTCACGTTCTCCTAAACATTTCACAGGAAGCTCCATAATTCTGTGCTGGGGTGGACAATGTTGAGCTGCACAGAGAACATGGACAGGAACTGTGGGAGCCTTTCTGCTGAGGTCCCCCGTTGTCTTAGAGAAATGTGGCATTAATGGATCAGCATAGATCTCAAACTCTCAGCATGAAACAACCGAGAAGACAGTAACTGTTAGTGCTCCCCCTCAGTGCTTCTGCCTGTGAAAATTTTCAGGGAAATAATGCAGCATGTGCAGATGTGGTAGATGTGATATTTTTGTCACCAACAGGATGCAAAAACCAGTTTATCTTCTGACTCTTGTTGTGATTTAATTATTATTACTTTTCTAAATGTTTCTATTGAATTAACCTCTTAATCTACATGTTAGAGCAGTCAGCTATACAAGTGTGCTTTGATTTGCATGGCACATTAACTTATAGAATTTTTGTGTGACAAAATTATTTTGAGTCTTCTCAGTTTCTGAGTTATTGAACTTATTCTTTCTTTACATGTTCTTGTCTCTGCATTGTCTTCATTGCATTGGAAGCTGTAATAGAATATTCACAAAATGCTGAAGGAATAATAGTAAAAAAGGTTAGTCTTGGAGAAGATACATTATATTTGAGAGACAAAAGCTCTTATAAATTAAGGTGGTCTTTGCACAGTATTAAGGAAAATCAACTTCCAGCATATAATCAACATATTTTTCGTAACCCATTGTATATAGTAATTCAGAGTAAAGTACTTCCATATAAGTTTCAATGAAAAATAAATCCAGTATTTTTTAGGGAAATGGAGATAGCTGTATTGGTGTCTTGTGATAGAACAAAGAGTTACACTAATTATGCTCTCTCTTTGTTTGAGAGAAAAGTGTTACTATTTTAGATTTTCATGTTTAATTGCTGTGGTGGATTGACCCCAGCCAGCAACCACTTGCCGGACTCAATTCAGGAACAGGGAGAGAAGACCCAGGGCTGCTTGCCCTGAACTGGGAGTTCTTCAGTCTGCATGGAAGTAGCATGAGTAATGTGGTATATAGTCAGTATTTTTGTCAGTGAGCAGTTTGAGTGACAAAAGGCGAACTGACATACAGTGGCAGGAGGCATAGGTAGCAAGAGAACCTATTTGTTTAAAGAAATACAAAGGAAACAACTCCTGCCCTGAATGGCCACAGGAAACAACCTGTATTGAAAAAGGCTGATGAGTAGGTTGTTCAGAGTTCAGGCTGTCTCCAAATTGGCCATATTTCTATCTTTCACCATGGCCATGTTTTTTCGTTTTCATGGATAGTTCTGTGAAGGAGCTCAGCTGTGTTTTAATTCTGTGGATCTTCATTGTTCCACAGCCAGTCCAAGTCAGTGTGTGTGGGCAACATACTCTGTTCCTAATCTGAGAGAGATGAAGTAAGCTGATTTCTGCAGCAGATCACCACTGCAAACAGAATTAGTGAAATATTTGTATGTACGTATTTGTTATCTAAACTATTGTTTACATCATAAAGCAGTCAATAAGTTTGCTGCTTTCTGATGGCCCATTAGGAAACTGCTTACTAGCTTCCATTCTTCAGGCATCAAGTCCTTTATAGAACATGTACATATATCAAGTGTTGTAGTAAAAAGGTAAAAGGAATAATGAATAGTGTAAATAAGGAATAACACTGCCTACAGTAAAGCATTAAGCTTAACTGGATGTTAGGAATGTACCAAATGGTGATAGTTCTCTGGGGTTATATCTAAAATATAAATAAACCAAAATGAGAATAGAGGCTCAAGCATTGGCCAAAATCACATAAACTTTTCAGTTTAACTGCATGCTTCCTGTTACAGTTTGAACTGTGCCAAATCACATTCTTTCAGATGATGCCCAGGCAGTTTGGGTCCTAGCATGTGTAAGAGAGTGTTTAAAATAAGGAGTGGGAATGTCATCTCCCTGCTTCTGGGGAAAGAGGTCATCTATGTGGCAGTGAGCCATTTCTGTGCCACTTAGCTGTGGATCCAGAGAATGGCTCCTGGCTGGTATAGCTGCTGTATTCTTAGTAACTTGTCTGTTTCACTTAGCAGTTAGATTGAAAGCAAACTTTCCAAGACTTTTCTAGGAATGCAAAGCAAAAAAAGGAGCAAAGACCTATATTGCTGTTCCCATTCACCACTTTAACCCTTGTAAATCTGGTTCTTGGCTGCTGTCCTCAAGGGTCATGAGACAATCAAGGTCTTTCCCGTGCCTCTCTTCTAACTGTATTTTCTTTGCTCTGGTCATCTCTTCCTTGCCTTTCAAGATTTCTTCAGTTGCCCCTTTGCCTTTCCAAATCAAGATATTTTTTCATCTGTCATTTGTCTGTTTTTCTGAACCTGTGACAAATGGGCTTGACCTGAGCCTGTCTTGGGTAGTACAGCAACATAGGCAGCATCAAGTTGATTGGTACTACTCGTTATATTTTCTGACCCTTTTCCTTCCTGTATAACTGAAGACTGCCTGGGAAAAATAAAAAAGAAGGAAAGAAAGGAAAGAAATAGTTTATTGCCTATCCTTGCTGTTTGTCTGCCTAGCAAGTGCAAATGCAAAGGAAAGGTCTAGGGTGAGTCACCATTTCTGAGATGTCTCAGGCACAGAATGTGACATCCTGGATGGAGATGCCACCACTGCTGGAGCAAGCTCCACCTCCTGTTTGTACCCAGATGTTGCTACGTATGTTCTATATAGCCATAGTGTAAACTTCTATTTAAACTCAGAGTTCGTGTTATTTTGTAGTAACTGCAGTAATGTATATGTGAAGGAAGTCTTTGAATACTTATGAATGTTTCTTACAAAAAACCCCATGAAGTCTTGTGGTATTTTCTTTATGCCTAAGACTAAAGTTTTCATGATAGCTTTGTGCTTGGAAAATAGAGCCTTCTAAAAATCTCTTGAGTTTTCCAAGTGAGTTAATAATGATTGCCACAACTAAGTGAAAATTTAGGTAGTCCTCTTGATGAAACATTGGCTCTTCAGTGTCATAATTTTGCTGTGTTCTGACCTCTGTAGAGAAAGGTAATTCTGGCTTCTAAAAACAAAATGCACTGTTATTTTAAGAATATAAAAGAAAAATGTTTCAGTTTGGTTATTGTGATTGTCTCAAAAGTTTTGCACATTTATATCTTTGTACCAAAACAGTTGTATCACGTTAGGGTCAGGTCAACAGTTTTGTTTAGGTTAGGTCAAGGTTACTTGTGCTTTAGGAAGTTAAGTTAACAATCATTCAGTGTGACTCAGCATCTCCACATGTTCTGAAGACGCTGTCTAGCCTACAGTCCTTATGTGTGCTGGATCAGTATCTTTGTGCTGTAAAAGACTCTAGGTTTTATCAAGGTTCTTGTTGCAGGTGCTGTTATGGTAATCACTAAGGGCTTCTAAAAATCTGACTAATCTAGAAGAAAAAAGTCATCACTAAAAAAGGCAAATTTAATTTTAAGGAAAAGTTCAATGATGACTGAAAAAATTAAAAAAACTCCTTTCATCCCTTCCTAGAATAAAGCAACAGAAACTAACCCTTACAGGAGATGTGCAAAATTGTAGTAACATACAAAAAGACAGAAACAGGAAGATGACTTTTTCTTTCTTTTCCACTCTTAGCAATGAGAATCTGTCTACCTGTATGTTAAAATTTTATTATGTTGAAAGAAGTATTTTTGCAAAATTATCACAGCAGCAGACTTTTTTGACTATTGGACTACATTACTAATTGCAATGAAACCATCATCATTGTTTGGAGTACATGTTTTCCAGTTCTTCCAAGTTAAGTTCTTCATGTAGAAGAAATTTATTTCTCATCTGGTTTTCATTTGACATATCTACTGTGCTAATCTTCCAAATACATAATTATTAAACCAAACTGGTGAAGAGTTGTTTCACCTTAGACAGTCTTACCTTTCTTTGAAATTAATTTCCATTCTAAATTGTGGTTTACCAGAAAAGGAGGCTGAGTAGGTTGTCCATTCAGATGATTGTGTATATGATTTTTTATTATTAATTAAATTTTGAAAGCTTCACAATTCAATTTGGAGATACGTTAATATTTAGAAAGATCAGGTCTTGTAAAGTTCCATTCTCTAATAATTAAACCGCTTGACTGTCACAATAAATAGAATCTTAAAAATAACTAATCTTTTCTTTTGTCAGCTTCTCTTTGATCCTTGTTTTGAGAACAACTGTTAATAACCGCACAGTTAAGGATGTACATAGTTCAGCTTGTAGCTGCATGTGGAGGGACCAATGCCAGTGAAATTACTGACTGATGCAATGGGTAGTGGATTAAATGAATTACTGAATACTTATAAATAGAAGTTCTACTTATTGTAATTTGACTGCAGTTTTTTTTTGTAGTATCACTTGAAGGCTTTTTAAATGAAAATCCACAATTTGCATAATCATTTTGCTTCTTTTTGGTTATTGGTGAAATATTTTGGTGGATTTTCTTGAGATGTTTACAGTTGCTAAGGGTAAAAACACTTCAATGCTTGCTTCTGTTTTGTATCTGCTGAGGAAGATTAGTGCTGAGGCTCCTTTTACCCTGTGTTTTATGGACAATCTGCTGCCAAAGTGCCCACAAGCTGGGCAATGACAAATTATTACTTGAGATCCTGATCAGCAGTCTTTTTCATGGGAAAAATTAATTTTATTTTTTATTTCTTTAAGGTTTTATGGCTAGACAATTGTGATGTATTATTTTTAGATAATGAAAGAAGCACACAATTTCAGTGTGCTTATTACAGGTGACTTCGAATGCTAGTAGCACTTCCTCTTTTTACCATAAAAGCTGCTACAATATTGACATGTTCTATATGAATGTTTAGACAGCATTTTTTTAATGCTCAGTGTTTTGAATAAAAGTCTGCTATGCTTTTCCTAAATAATATGCTTTTATTGTGGTTGTATTACAGTACATGTAAAGAAAAATTATCGGCATAATATGAGACAAACATTGTTGGGAAGGCAAGAGTGGGAATACTGAAAACTAACATTTAGGTTTTTGTTGTTGAAATTCTTAGAAGAAAATTTTAGGGTAATCACACCTTTTGACATGCATTTTACTTCTTGTGGAGATGTAATTGATTAAAGTAGTACTAAAGTAGTATTCACAGTCTGTGAATGATTGCTGCATCTACATTCAGTAACTATTAATAGCTTAAAAGCTAACAAATTTAAATCACTACTATCCAGTAGTAAATGGGTTGTATTCAGAATACATTTGTAATCACTCTAAGCCACAGTAATGAATACTCTTCTTAATAGAATGTTTAATTTTTCACCTTAAAGTGGAAAAGTAAAAAAATAACTTGCAGTTTGATCCAGAAACATCTTCTTGCTAGATAGCAGATAGCTAGATAGCAGTCCCCATCTGCTATCCCTGAATGCTGATTTTTAAATGGAGATGATCTCTAAATTACAAGTTTTCCTCATCAGGCTGGCTGAAATTATTTTGGCTGTATTGTGACATAATTACTTGTCTACACGAATGCTATTTTCCTCTAAAAACTTTACCCTGCAAACTTACATCTGTCTGCTTTATAAATGCAGCTCTACAGGACACACAAACTGGATCTTCCTTGAAGTTTTAAGTGTGGTAAATAATCAGTTTACTTACTGCCAGAATTTTGTTTCTTCATAGGAGCAAATAATTTTTTTTTTTAAATGCAACTGTCAATATGAGGAAAAACAGTGTATTGTATTTACATTTCTGCAGAAGAGTATGTTACAGATTAGACAATGGTTTGTTCTAGGACTAGTAGTTGTTTATACATGGTATAACTGGTGTAGCAGTTTTCTGACAGTGTCCTCTAATATCCCTCTGGTAGTACATTACAGGCTGCTTGACAGTAATACAGTTAGGGAACAGCACCAGGCTTCCACTGTAAGGCTGTTGCAGGGTCATAAACATAATAACAAATGGGACCTACATAGCAAGGCTGGACAACATTAACTGCTCTTGTAGAAAATAGAATACTTTTTCATTTTCTTAGGATAGTTTGTTTTAACTAAAAAAAACCCAAACTATTTTATTAATTCCTTTGATTTCATAAATTAATGAATGGAACTTGTGGATGTATAGTACAGACTGTCCTCTGTAAGATATAACCGTTTTATTGAGAACAGTCATGCCAAGTTCAGCACTTTTTTTGGCCTAATATCACTCTGGATAGCCACATGCAAGATTTAACTTTGCTTGTGGACAGACAGACTTACAGTAGGTAATAAATAAATAAAATAAAAGAATAGCAATACACATTTAGCCATACTGTTGATCAAAACTGTATCCATTTGTACTAGATAGGAAATTTTTCATGTCATGTGATGTTACCTACTTTAATCTTCTATCCAAAACAGAAAGATCAGCTGTCAAGTTCCTGACATTTGTATAATATGTTTGTTTGAAAACCTTTAAAAAAAGCTCTCCAGTAATAGATACTCTCTTAAGATGACAGATAAGAATTTTAAAAAATTTCTTAGCTGTACAAAGCTTTCTTTGTCTTCAGTCCAATTCCCTGTATTTTATCCCTTCCTGTATTTCAGATCTGCTAATCCGTAATGTTCTGTGCAGAGGAGAAAAGGATTATTCTGTTCCTATTGGCACCAGTCTTTAAGTACATGCAAGACTGTAATTGATTACGCTTGTGTCTCAGACATGAAATGCGTCTAGGCTAAAGAACCTTTGTGTTTATGGAGGATTTACCTAATAATGATGTATCTTCCTAATGGTCTTATACATCTCTAATAAATTGTCCTTAAGTAGCAAAGAATGTGGAAAATAGAAATAAAGCCTTAAAGGGATTCACATTGCATGTTGGATAGTCTCTTCAATAGTAATTGCATTCCTTCTTATTTGTATTTTCATACGATATTTTTTCCTAAGTGATTTTATTAAAGAAATTATATCAGCTTTTCCAAACTCTAGTGTCTGTAGTGAGCCAAATGTTGAACTTTCTTCAGTTGCACTGAGCCTTTCATTCTCAGACCAAGTTATTTCTTCTCTCTACACTGGAAGTGTTGTAGGTAACCCAAAATGTTATTGTATTCCATATCTATCTGTGCCCAAAAATTGTCACTGACTTTTTAGGACCCGGCAGGTGGAAAACAGAAGCGGGGAAATGGGGTGTTGCCAAGGTCCATTTTCAAGTTGGAGCCAGGAAGGATGGAGTCTCTCTCTCCTTGTAGCCTTTGCTGAAGGTGAAGGGTTGACTTTGGAGCGGGTTTCTTTGGGTGGTTGTGTTTTTTTTGTTTGTTTGGGGTTTTTTTTTCTGGGCTTCCAATAGTAGCCACTCGGAAAAACTGCATTTTGCAATCAAAAACCGTTTTGGAGTGAACTTTGCAAAGCCAGCTGGTCGCTGGGGCCCGGTCACCCCGTGTCAGTGCTGACACACCGGTTTCTCCCCCCACAGCACACCCGCAGTGGGAGAACGTCAGCACCAACATCGTCAGTCTGGCAGGCAGTGGTGCTGACCCCACAAGCGCCAGCACTTCCCATCTGCCACTAGAACCGCTCCATAAGCTCCTGCCCTCCCGAGGGTTTGCCACCATCGCTTCCCTTCGTCTCCCAGACCGTGTGATCGCCTGCAAAGATGCCATCTCAGGGGCAGGGTCTGATGCCATTTTCCCTTTCTCTCCCCACAGTGGTTGCCCGTGGCAGGTGCCATCTTGAAAAGTGCCTTTTTGGGGCTCTCTTTGTTCTGGGGGAGTTCATGATATTAAGTGATTTTCTATCTAATGGTTATTTACTTTTATTTTTTGCCTGTTGCAGTTTCACTTGTTAGTAGATTTATTTTTTCACTTATATCTACTTGTATTTTGTTTCTCCTTATTGGTGGAAAGGGATTAGTTAAAACAAGGGGGGAGAACTCATTTTAGAGTGTTTCCCTTTAAATTTTCTTAAACCAAAACAGGAGGGTAACAAATGACATCAAGACTGGGGATAGACTTGAGTTGATTTAGAAATTTTGCTAAATTTTAAATCTGGAACCTAGAATTGCTGGTAAGTGATCATGTTAGAAAACTGATATTTTTATTTCTAAGTAGGGGGAGGCAGGACACATTTGAAATACACAGCTAAAGTGTGGCAGTTAAGCAAGTTATTATGCTGTAAAGGTCATTTATCTGGTTTCACTTATAAACTAATGCACCTTTGACTGAACCACACTGAAAGGCCATTAAAGTGATTCATTCTACTTTTCCCTTGGAGTAGGCAAACAAGGTGTTTATGGACAGCTTCGATGTCTTAATGACTACTGATGACTTGTTAAGCAGCCAGAAATACATCCTGTGTCTGAACCCCATGAAAGAAGTCTTCCACTCCTGATTCTTACAGATGTGTTGCATTTCCTCATTTTGGCAATTATAATGACCATTTAACTGTACTTTAAGCAGCAATCATTAGTATTTTATTAGGCCTTATTAGTATATTATTATTAGGCCTTTTATTAGTATTGGGGAATTTAGCTCCAATACCATGGTTCCCCTATTTTCTCTCGTGTTTAGCAAAACTGAATGCTCTTTATGGTGGTGTAGTACCAAGCACTGCGGCTGCTTTTTGTTTACTTTGGTCTGTGTGTATCAGCATTATTGTAGGCAGGGATAAGCTTTGCTGAGGGAATTTTTGTCACTGTTGCAACAGTTGGTCCTTGTAAAATGTTTGAAGAATCGCCCCATCAAAATGACTGTTTTGACGTGCGAGTAGTGTATCTGGGGAAAACTAATTCAAACAGAAGATATTTCTTGTATATAAATTATCAAAAAATGCTGCAATTGAATTTACTTTTTTCTGCATAATGTACTAAATTATACCTCACAATACACATATTTCTACATACATACGTAGTATGTGTAATATTGCAAATAACTTTTTTTAGGTAGAAAAAGTAGAACTATTTGAAAAGAGCAAATGGAATGGGAATATAAAGAGAGCAAACAATTTAAATCATAATGAATTTAAGAGGGAAATGCCTGTGGTATTTCTGAAATCCAGTGAAATGAGAAAAACCTTGCAGTTTTTGAGAAGGATCAGTAGTTCCCATTTTGAAGAATAATGTTTCACTGCCTCTATAAAAAAACATTCTTAGGAATGCCACTGTGTTTGTGTATAACCTCAAAACATACCAGTTTATTTCTCCAGCTCTACTTGTCACTGTGTTTTTTTCATTGCGTGTTGCTAAAACACGGAGTAGTGCATTGATGTAAAGTTGAGTGGATTCTTTTGTAACAGGGAAAGGGTTTCTTGGTTGTGTTTTCAGAACGTCGTCTTAGTTCTTTGGGCTGGGAGCATGAAAAAAAATGCTAATTTTTGTGCTGCAGAAAACAAAAAAAAAAAGAAGGAAAAGAAGTTACCTAGATAATAATCTCCATTTTTATAACCTCAGAGTTTTCAACAACCTTTATTTTAAACAGGATTTAATCTGATTTTGAACCTCCAATTTCTCTGCATTGAAACAAATGATTATGATTAAGTTTTGAAACATTGTTTTGAAGCATTGTTTTATGTGCCTGGTATCTTCAGTCTCAAAAAATAGGTATTTCATATTGAGTTATCATTTAGGCATTGCATCTTAGGCAGAGCTGAAATATATTTCTTTTGGTCTCAAAGCGTCTTTTGGGCAGACATCTGGGGAGAGATCATAGAATCATGGAATAATATAATATAGACTAGAAGGGCACTCCAAAGGACATCTGGTCCAAACACCTGCTCCAGGTCTAATTAAGTGATTTTACTCAGGAACTTGTGTGAGAAGCAGTGGCTGAGGGACACATTTACTTCTGTCTCATTTCCTAGTGGATACTGCATTGTTCACAGGAAGAAAAAGGCAAATGAGCTTACTTGCTTGGGGGAAAAAACATTTTCAGAATACAGTGATAAATATTTTCATAGATGTAAAAAGATATATCCTATTTGGTACCAGTCTGAGAAGTGGTCCAGTCTGCCCTCAAAATTTCATTATACATTAATTGTGTTTTACAGTTCTGCATTTTACAGTTATGTGTTTTATAGCATAGTAAATTCTCATGGGTTTGTATTTGCAGTTTCCCGAATGTGGTTTCTATGGAATGTACGACAAAATCTTGCTCTTCCGCCATGACCCTACCTCTGAAAACATTCTCCAGTTGGTGAAATCAGCAGCAGATATCCAAGAGGGAGACCTAGTTGAAGTTGTCTTATCAGGTAACAAAAAAACCAGTGAAAATTACCGTCATTCTTTTGTGAATGAAAATACCCAGGGTAGTATTCTCCCAGTTAGATTTTGATCCAGCATAGGTGAGAGTCCATACAAGGAAAATTTCCTTTTTCTTGATTCCTTTCTCAGATGTATATAGGCATATTATGCCTTTTACTTACTTTTTCTGTTGCCCTGTATATTTTATAACAACCTCTTTCATCCATATTACTAGTTAAGCAACAGGTCAATGTTAATAAGCCTTTTGCTTTATGTAGAGTGCCATGAAAATGTCCACTGGAAATAGAGTAATTGCTTTTTCAAAGTCCTGCAGAATTATGCTTGCCAAGACTGCTCTGACTCTTTACATGATTTATTTCTTTTAATTATAAGAATGGGAGAACACAATTATGTGACTCAAATGTAGAGGAAGTCTGAGGATGTCATTAGGTGTCAACAGGAGTTGTCAAAAGCTTAGATGTAAGAAGATAGGAGTTATGTGACTAGAAATGGTGCAAAGTTTACATGGGTGTGCAGTAGTAAAGATGTAAAGGTGTTATTTGACAAGTAAAACTTGGAAGATGGATGAAGGAAGGGCTGTATTTTTTCAGTTGGAACACACAGCATCTGGAAAATCACTTAAAAATACAAAGACATATATGCCATATGAAAGTAAAAATTGCAACTGTAGAAGAGTGTAGGATTAATGAAGAGAAAGGCCAAGTCCTAATGGATGCTGAAAAGAGTGGAAGAGTCAGTGAGCTTTTGAACATAGTTTTCTTGTATAGGAGCCTATTCCATATTCTTTGATTAGAATAGGAAGAAGTGAAATAACGAATAATGCATGTCATTCCTGTAAGTCATCATTCATTTTTTCCATGTCAGGAAATAAGTTTTTCACTTTAAAAAAGATACTAGTAACCTGAACTTAATATTTCCCACAGAAAATAATCACTCCAGTAACTGGGATGCAGTGAAAAAAGTTAACAAGGACTTTAGTACTTCATTTGACATATTGTTTATATGCTTTTGGAGTGTGGATCAGATGCCTTCTAGTTGCCAAAATTAGGGAAGTAGCTGTTTAAATCTCTAGGAGCAAAGGACAGCACATAAAACTTCTAATATGTCATTGCCTGACTCATGGCACTATTACAAATGAAAACCTTCAGTTAGATGTCTCAAATAATACAAGAAACTAAACACGTTTCCGTAATAAACACTTGAAAGCATTAGTGTCCTCCCCCAAATGAGCTTAAACTAAATGCAGCAATTAATTTTCGCAGACAATTACTGTGTGATGTAAAGGGGGGAAAGTATTTCCAGTTCTGCAACACTGAAGAAGAGAAAGAACTGTACAAATAGTCTGTAATGTTTAGGGAATTATTCAAACTAATGCAGGCAATTTTTAATTGAAAAATATTCCGACATAGTTTAAAGTTATTACGGATTTTTGCAACAGTGCATATCAAAGTAGCTGTAGATGGGTTATCTTTTCTTTTTAATTAAAGGACAAAGTCTACCTAAATACAGGGCCATAAGAAGTCTTTTTTGGGATGTTTAATAATATGAATTGAAAATTTATTTTGAAGGGATTAAAAAAACTTTCTGAAAACAGAAGAGATTTGCCTTTAGCACTACAGTGTATGATATTGAGTGCTTGAGTGGTGGAAGGACAAATGAAATGCAGTATGTATTCAGATGCATATGTTGAACTGATTGAAGTGTTTTATTTCTAGCCTTCATTATAGAGATCTAAACAGGATACACATTCTAAAGTTCTGTGAATTCAAGGTATGTTACAGTAATTGTTTTTGACTGTAATGTCCAAAAGGGGCAGTAGAACACATTGTTACTGCTATGCTTTGCTGCTGAAAACTCCTTGTGCTTTGGGTCAGCATCCCCTGAGGCCCTGATATCTGATGTCAAAAGCTGTACTGATCGACTGCATTCATTTTTTATTGCTCAGGTCAGTATTGGTCAGAGTAGCGAAAGATGAATTGTCAGTCCTCGTATTCAGGGTTATATAATCAGTTCATATCCTAGTAGTATGCATTTTCTATTTTTCATTGTAGTTAAAACTTTATTAAAAAGGCTGGACCGCCTGTGATGATTTTTTTTTTTTTTTGCCACATTTCTGTTCTTGGCAGTTTAAGGATTAGTAAATGTGATAGTTTTCTGGCTTAGAGCTTGTATTACAAGTTCTTGAAAGAGCTGAAAACTTTCTACAGAAAAACTTACAGGTGAGAGGGTTTGCTCACGGTAGCTGATAGCACCTTAGTCTGTTTTAGGGAAGGAAGTTGTACCTGCGGATGTCATGCAATATAACTGAAACAGTTTGTGTTAGAGCTAAAGATTTCTGGTGAAACACAAGAAATTTACGCAGCTCATATTGCAGCACCTACTGTGCTTTTTGTTCCTACTCAACATTATTACTTGCGTTTTGCATTGGTGCAATATGCAGTAGTATTTTAATGGACCGCGACAATCATGTAGTGTGCTGAACAAATGTTGTGTGTCTGCTGACTCATCCAGAGGAGATAAGCACAGGCTGTTGCAGTCAGCCAGATGAACTGTGGTTTCAGTGCCAGTATAGATTCTGGCATTTTGGAATTGAAAGGTCAAGCATTATTGTAAGAGTGGAAGCAATAGAGTATGTTGAGTTACAGATTTGGTCAGCTGCACATTAAAAGAGGAAAAG
Source organism: Coloeus monedula (assembly GCF_965178545.1). Classification (NCBI taxonomy): domain Eukaryota; kingdom Metazoa; phylum Chordata; class Aves; order Passeriformes; family Corvidae; genus Coloeus; species Coloeus monedula. Next base: position 36,947,697 of record NC_138786.1, on the reverse strand, counting down.
GAAACTTTTATTATGATCGTAGTAGCCTAATAAATATGGGTTTATTTTAGTTACAGTATTTTCCTCCATTTTTTTTATGGTTTTTTTAAAATATCTGTTTGAACACTATTTATGGGATTCTGATAGGGTTTGTATAGAAATATGGGAACACTCGAGAAATGTATTAGAACAAAGTATTTGTACGGTGAACACATTTGGTTTATTAGGCTGCGCTGCTGGGCATTCATTGAACAGTATCACTAATACTCTTCTGGCAGTAACACATAACTCACCATGTTCCTATTTTCTTAGCTGTGCATTTTCTGTTTCATTTTTTCTTCAAGATGTTGGAAAGTTCATCTTCAGATACACAAAAGAGGAAAAATTTTTACTACTTCTGTGGAAGTCTTCACTAATGTGTTCACTGAATCCAACATCTACTAGTTCTATTGCATTTCAGACTGAAAAGGATCTGAATCTTCAGAGAAAGGATTTTTTTCAAAGTGTATTTGTATGAAGGGTTCCTTTTGCCTCTGCGTCCTTTTTGGAGCAGTTCCCACTTTGCCCGGTCAGCTCTGGACGCAGCAGGCTGCGGGGACCAGCCTCCGGAATCCGGGAGACCAGAGGTCTGGCTCGTGGGTCCTTCCACAGGACCGCGGCAATAGAGGCAGGTGGTGGAAGAAGGAGGCAGGCTCAATTGTGGATGAAATCTGGAAGGTTTATTGTGTCTCCGAACAGGGAACCTCGCCCCCCGGGGGTGTCCAGCAATGAGCAACCCTGAACGTGCCTGCCAGGGGTTTTATGGGGGGGTGGTGACAGGGGAGGGATGACAACGGCATCGAATCAGGGAAGGAGAAGGACGGGTCTGTGGGATGAGGGATACACAAGGGAACCTATCTTGGGAAAGGAAGGGAGGGATCCTCCCCCCAAGACCAATCACTCGACGCTCCTGCCAGAACTTTCTAGAAGCTTGGGAGGGGTGCCGGAGCGATTGGCAGGGGTCTGGGAGGAGACAAATAGAGAAAGCAGGGTTATGAACACGAAACCGGGAAGATATAAACTGGGATTGTACAGTAATATAAAACCCAAAGGGGAGACCCGGACTGAACCAAACAAGACACACTCCCACATCCTTTTATTAGAATACTATCAAAAATTAGTAGGCAGCCCAAAATCAGGAAGCAAGGTACAGAAATTGCAAAGTTTCAGTCCAAGATGGCTGTAGATGAGTAGTTAGTCATATATAAACACTGAAAAGAAAAGAAACCAGAAGTTACATCTTCTTAGATCTCTCTCTAAAATGTAGTGTTACTGTTTGCTCAAGAAAAGGAAGCATATTTATGTGAAGTGAGTTTAAGCTGAAAAATGTTCTTCAGTCTTGATGTGATCAAGTAGTGTTTGCTGAAGTCTTCAACTGGACCTCTGAAAAGCTTACTTTCATGTTCCACTCATGAAAGGATGCAAAAAATCACAATAAATTTGAACAGAATGGATTATTTTTGCTGTGATAAACTCTCTTCTTGAAGTTAACTCCTAGGTTTTTGGAGACCTTCAGTGTTTTTTTGACTAGCTTGTAAAAATAATTTATTTCAACTGCAATTTGTTGATGCCAATCAATTGATATTAATGATAGGTACTGTCCTTCATACCCTTTCTTTGCAGAGAAGTTAAATAGTTAGCAAGGTTTTACTTTAAGTTGTTACATGAGAGCTGGAATGTAGATGAGTTAGCCCCTTTCTGAAATGAATGGTGTGTCGAAGTTGTTATTTTAAGCTGTCTGTAGATGCAATTGCCACCTTTCATCTGTGTATCTGTGACTTTTTTCAGAATAACTGTATTTGCCATTTTTCTCTTAATTGCTGTGGTGTTGTACATCTGTACTCTTTTTTTAAAGCTCTGTTTTTTGAGGACTTCAGGGAAACAATTACTTTAGATGTCTTTAGACTTGTTTTTGCCAGCATAGTTTGTCCTCTTCTGTACCTTTCTCATGAAGTTTATTAAAAACTGCTGTGTAAATTTGCCCGGTCTGTTCATGATACAGAGAAAAAAAATTTGTATATTTACAGTTTTAATATGGGTTTGTTTATAAAAATTCTACCTTGTTTTTACTGGGCGAAGTTACATTGAGGTGTAAGAGGTTTTTGTCTGCTGCTGGAAAGCAGACAATGAAACCTTAGCATCTTGTGCAAATTAGTGGAATGTACTTCAACTGCTTGCTGTGAGCAGTTGTGCTCAACTTGGCAGGATTCCTGAGGCAAGAAAGTCAAATAGCAGCTATTTTATGTTCCCTTGCTGAGCTGATGAGGGTAGGAATTGATCCACTGCTTTTGTTAAGAAGCTGTTTCTGTTATAATATCACATAGATGGTAGATCACCTGGTTGTTAGATGTGGACCTTTTATTTTGATTCAGTACAGTTTATACTGCCTAGGATAAAATATACTGAGCTGAATAAAAGCTGTGGATAGCTATACAATTACAGTGAATGCCATGTATCAACACATAACTGGATTGTAGTGTTAGTTCAACTTGAGATGAAACCTTATGATGTTATTTCTCTGAACATAATTTTATAGTACTTACATAGTTGGGCACAGCTTGTGATTTTGCTTTGTTGTGATTGAAGAGCATTCTTCTCTTGGCGCCTTCATGGCTATGGTAACACGCTGTTTTTTGGTGTCTTGAGAAATACAAATATCTTTATTCTGTCTAAGATAATATCTTTAACAATTATTCTTCCTCTATGTCCTTACAATTTTCTCTTGCTGTCATTTTTCTTCTTTCTATAGAGGTAAGGCTCATTTGTGATTAGGTAAAAGTTGTTTGATTTTGTGTCCCTCACGGTTCATTAGTCTAACATTGTTCTTGGGCCATGAATTTCAGATAGATGACTGTGTTTGAAGTTCTCAGGACTCAGATTCTTTCCTTTGTTTATGTTTGCCTCACTGTCTTTTCTCCTATATCTGACTGTGTTAATTGTTACTTTCTGGACAGTGCCTATATCTGAGAGGTCACGGTTCCACTGCAACCTAATAGATCAAATATCCAACCTTACACATCTTTAATGGTCTGATTTTTTTGTGAGAGCACATTTTCGGTTTGTGTGCTCTTTAATGAAATTGTCGGTTCATTTGAGATATTTCACTTGGTTTTCCAGATTTAATACAAACACTTTCAGTCCAAATGCTTATAAAGAAACTATGCTTTCATGAGAGACCAGGGTAAATGCTTAAATGGGTAAATAACTGTTTATGACTTAGGAAACAAAGGGTATGAGTGCATGCTGTTTTCACAGTGGAAGCAGGTTACCAGCAAGGTACTTAAGTCTGTGCTGTTAAATACATTCATGAATGATCTGGAAAGCAGGACTAGTAAAGTGTCAGGTGTAGCAACAAAACAGAAAATGGCTTGTGGTATCACTGCCCTTGTGTGCTCTACCTTTGTCACCTTCTCTGCTTCAGAGAATGCTGATGTTGCTTTGAGAACTCCTCTTTCAAAGACAGGATTCCAGGCTTAGTAGATTTTTGTCTGATCCAGTAATTCTTATGCTTTTGTATTCTTATCACATGATTTCACTGAAAAGAGACATATTTCATGTCACACCACTTTAACAGGCCTCACCCCAGTAAGTTGTACATCCAGCTTTCCAAGAAAGGTGGAATTGATTAGTTCTGTTAATTGCAGTTAATGCATTAAAAAATGCCTATCAGCTTCCAAAGTGGACCAAATTAAATCTTGATTTTTTTTGTATATTATATTTATTTTAAAGCCTCTGGAGTTAAAAAAACCCTTGTTCTCCTTAAAAGATTCTTAGCTCAGTGAGGCAATTATTTTTACCTTTCGTATTAACTTTTACTCAGTTTTCTTAATATGATGCATCTCACATTTACCCTTTTAAAAAAGATTTTAGATACTATCATTTTGACTGAGTTTAACACAATCCTCTTAGTAACAATAACTCAATATGTTATTCAAGTATTATACTTCAGCAGCCCCCATGTCAGATGATCCTTTCTCAAAAGACTTGAGGTGATGAATGAAACTTGGAGTCTGCAGTATGTTGTCCAATATTTTAATGGATATTGGTGTGTTCATTTAGACTTACAATGCAATGCTATCATCTGATTAGCATTCGGGAATCAAATGGAAGGCTTATAATTAAAAATGCATTTATGGAAAAAAGTGGAAGATAAGACAAAAACATATTTTCATCAACTCTGTTTACTGCTTTACAAATTTATTTACTTCGTAGTCTTTCTTTACATCTATGGTGTGTGAAACTTGGGTATAGCTATAAATTATTTCACAGGATGTGTCTTTAATAGCACTTGAGCTTTTCTTAAAGATATAGTGGCAAAGTCCAAATTTTTTTTATTGTGCACCTCATCACTAAAAATCTTCACGCATACACCTTCAATATATGTGTATTTATTTCTTTATAATTTATATATGTAGCTGAAGTTCTAATATTTTCTTTCTGCACCCTAATGGATTGTCTTTTGTATACCCAGGGGTGTGCACACCTCACTTCGGAGACCACTGCTATAGTTTCACTTGAAGTTGTATATAAGGAAAAAAAAATCATCTCTTTATGAAATTTTTTTTGAATATTTGAGTAAGAAAACTTCAATTAAATTTTTTTCTCCTTTTCACAGTTCTTCATGTTCTGTCAGTTGTTTTTTCTACTAACACAGTTTTTAATTATAAAACTGCCACCACTCAAAGAATTCTCTTTTCCTCACCAGACTCCATCCACTTTCATCAAATAATTGCCTCCCCAGTTCATTCTCACTAGCTACAAATTTAATGGGGAGCAAGCCTTGCTTCAGCTAAGCAGAAAAATCTTTGATTTGTCATACAGGGTTTTGTTTAATAGATTTATTTAATAGTTTCTTTGACCAGTACATGCTTGATGAAACATTTGGATCAGTGTGTTTGTTAAATGATAGTAGTGGTCTTGAATAGAGAGTAGCTATAAATGATGCAGAACATTGAAAAATAAAGGGTAACCTACTTGGAATAACTTGCCCATCAGACAACTTATACACATGGTCAACAGTGTATTCTACACTGCTCAGATGTATGTCAGGAAAAAACCTAGTGTTTGGAGAATTTCTCTACTTTTTCAAGTCTTTCTGAAGTTATGGTCTGAATAACTCGGTGCTGCAGTAGGCTTCAAGTTAAATAATGGCTTATGTAAAAAATATATCTTTCAATATCACTGTTGAACTCATTGGATTTACTTCCATTGGCTGACTGCTGACTTTGATTTTGAAAGAGCAAATAGAAATACGTAGTCTCTTGGTAATTTCCAATAAATTATGTTTGCAGTCCTTTGTGGTAAGATACACATCTTCTTTCAGGAAGTGCTTGAGGTTTGTAGCTAAAAGAGGTCTGAGCACAAACAAGCAAACCTACTTCCCTTGGGGAATATAACAATTTGAAATGGCAACTAAGGAGGAAAATACACAGGAACTGCCACAGGTTGCAGTCTGCTAGTTTTTATATCTTGATGGTAGTGTGACTCAGACCTGGAGACATTGTCATTCCAGCTGGAATCTGGCTTTTAAAGAGGCCCCAATAATCTTTCTGTTAACATAGTTAAGATATGACTTGTTGCCAAAAAGAAGTTTGGAGAGCTTTCCTGCTTTTTAGGACATGAAGACTTCTATCACTGTAGTTTGGTAGTGCAGAAGGTTATTCTGCAGCAATTATGTTTGTTTCCTGGTTTGTTTTTTTGCTTCCTCCTCTTCTTGAGTCCAGTAAACTCTAACTCATTTCCTCTCCGAACAAAACCATTCCAATCTTTTAATCTCTCCTTATATCTAAGTCTCTTCCATGCCTCTAGTGGTTTTCCTCATCTGTCACAGCTGTTCACAGCAACTGAACACAGAATGTCATGTGGGGAATATTAGTATCACCATTTCCTAGTGTTAATTTTTAGTTACTTATGTGTGGGGGGGAAATACTGGGTGAACATGTTGTGAGTAGAACACTTCTTTAGTGAGCAACTAAACATTTTGCTTATATAATTTTGACCTTCTGATCTACCTGGCCAGGCACTGGAGATGTTTCTATGATGAGTCATTGTTGAATTTTTGTAAACAATTTTTAAAAGTCAACCACAATTCAGAACTACAATTAATTTATTTCTCCAAGGTTATGTCACCTTGTGCATTTCTTTAGCATTTTTAATTTCCCTTCTCCCTTTTCTAGTGTTATCCTAGAAAGATTCAAGTGGGCCTGAGAAAACTGAATGGTTGTATACAGTCATGCTTCTGTTACATATCTCTGGTGGTCTCATCAAAGATCTGAGACCGTAAGAAAGCATTATTAATCAGACACTAAAGCGTATTCCAGAACTGGTCATATATTTCTAGGATTTGTTGTTTCATCATTTTTCAGAGGCTTCAGGTGAGGCTGTCTGGCATGTAGTTCCCTTGGGTCCTCTTTCTCTTGAAGGTAGAAATGACATTTGCATTCCTCCAGAATTTGGGCATTTCTCCCAATCACCATGATCTTTCAAAGATTGTTGAGAGTGGCCTTGCAAGGACGTCAGCTAGTTCCCTCAGCACTGCTGCGTGCATCCCATCCGGGCCTGTGGACATCTGATAAAACTATGCAAAAAACCCCCAAAACAACCCAGCTGTATTTATTCTGTAATGCTATATATTTATGAATTCTTAGGGTAATTCTAAAAGATATCTAAACTTTTGCAGATAGTTAACAATATAGTTTGTTAAAAATAATTTAATGTATGCAGAGGTGGTTCCATCATTCCTTACTGAATTTAATATAAGATTGTATTTTTAATTCCATTGTACTTTTAGCCAATAGCATTTATTCACCATATAACAACAACAAAAAAAAACTTGACCTTTTATGAAAGAAACTTGTGGGAATTAAATAAGTTTTGCAAGTGCTATTCTTTTTGAGCACCTCTTCTTTTTGAGATTTTTTTTTTTTAAGAATCCTTGGAAAAGAACACTGAAGAACATAAAAAAAATGTCAGAGGAAATAAAGATGTAAAGGGCTCATAACATTTACTTTAAGATACTAATTTAGATTGGTCAGAGCATGGAAAAGGAGCAAGAGACTTTATTTTTCATGTTAGGCTGCTCCTTAGTGCCAGTAGTCAGAACCAGTTTTGAACACTGCATCAATAGCTCCAGTAAACCTGCAGAGTATTTAATTTTTTTTTCCTATGCTAAATTTAGACCTCTGCAGTGTTTTATGATTAACAGGGCCTGAAGCTGTGAAGTAAGGTATTGCTGGTTTTTCCACTTGTGTGAAAAATAGGTAAATTCATAATGAAACAACTGTGTGATGGGATTTCAAATGAACTTAAACACAGTGAACTGTATAGTTTGTAGGTTTGAAACTGTGGAATCATTCACAAATATATAGAAGTACATCAGAACTGAACTTTAAAAATTTAGAGTGTACAGATGAATCAAGCACATTGACTCATAAATGTTAATCTTTTATTAACACTCCTTTAAATTCTGAGCTAGCACTGGACAAATGATTGCAAATGGTTTATTGTCTCCTTAGTTTATTACTTCAATCTCATGTCACTGATGAGACAGTGTAAACAACAGCCCATAGTGAATCTGGATACTGGGCTTTAAGAAGGAAGGAGATGAGATCCTTACTTGGATGCCTCCCATGCTGGCTCATTTGCTCGCTTCCCAGCCTTACATTTGCCAGCTGCCCACTGCCCCCCTCAGTAAGGAGGTAGCTGCTGGCCAAGGAAGGCTGGGCACAAAGTCTTGTTTGTGCTGTACCACCACATGCAGCTACTAACCTTGGCCATCACTGACCAAAATGCATGGAGGTTCTCTGGCCTCCCTCTCTCTCTGATCTCTGGGATCTTCCCCTCTTTCTAGCATCTTACCTCTATGCAGGATTTTCACCCTTGCCTTTCCAGCCCCCCTTCTTTCTGACATGACTGTTTCTTTTTGGGGACCTTTCTTTTGCCTCTCATTGGCTTTCTGGACACCCAAGCTCATGTTTCCAAACTAAATAGTACAGGTGCAGAAGCACAACATGTTTTCAGCCTCGTGGCAGGTGATTCAGTTTCCTGTATCTTTGTCGCTGGAGGACTGAGAACATGCAGCTTTTGATTAGTCTGGGTATTATAAAAATATTGCAACTAGCCAGTACCAGTTGCAATTAGCAATAGCAGGTTTCTGCTCAAGAGTTCCAAATTCAGTTCTGAAAATGTATCTCTCCCTCTGTCCCTACCTCCTACAGAATGTCAACTTAGCATTCCTAATTAGAACTGGTTTTACCTAAAGCATTGGGATAAAGCAATAATAGGTAAAGAAAATGAAATCAAATTTATTGTATTCGAAGGCTTTTCCCTGCATGTAAAATTTAGAGTGCTAAAATACATTCATATCCAGAAAGGTTTAAAGATTCAAATTTTCCATATCCAAGTTTCCCTACTTCAGAGCAGAGCAAAGAAAGAAACAGAATGATTATAAATACGTACATGTATAGATTCTAGGAAAAGATTATTTCTAGTGATCAGAGATGGAGTCTTTGGCCTGTATGAACTGCCAGGAACTCTGCTAACTTAAATGAAACTCCAGGAACTCAAACTGTATTTGATTGCCAGGAATGGAACATTGAAAAGAATAAAATGGTTTCCTTTCTCTTAGTCCAGCTGAGCTGTATACGCAGTCCTTAATTGTTATGGTTTAAGCAGTGCTTGAAGTTTAGTAGTGTATAGTTGTGAGTTACATTAATTTTTCAAGTGATGGATGCCAGCACTTCTTGTAAGTAAGGACTCAAGTTACGAATGCCTGTGGGAACTCAACAGGATACATTACTCTTAAATGCATTCCAAATAGCAGAAGGTAGCAGGAAAATGCCTGCTTTTCATAGCTGCAAGATATTGCTAGTCTTGTGATAGGTGACCTCTTCTGCCATGAGAGGCAAGGATGTAAGATGACAGTGCCCATTGTGTGAAGCTCTGTTACTCGTAATAGAAGGATCTCACCTCTGCTTATAGTTCAAAGCCCTTTTGGACTTGGAACACAAAATGATAAAGTAAATAATTTGCCTGTTTTTGAAAGCAAGACCTACCTTGCCTCTCTGATTTGCAATGTCGTCTTATTTTACTTTCCAGCTGTGCTGAATGATAGATCTCCTACTGAGCCCAGAGCAAGGAGTACTAGCCATTAACAGCCAAGTCTTCAATAGATCTGATGAAATAGTCTTGTCAAAACTGTTGAAGTTTCAGTGTCTGTGTTTTGGTGATACTAGGAAAGCTTAAATAGATGATGACAAGGTAGTCTGAGAGTTAACAGTGTAACGGTGTTATATTAAGAACATAATATTTCAAACTTTTCTCCAGAGTAATTAAGTTTTTTAGGATGTGCTTATAGCCATATTTGGAGGCCCCCCCTTTTTTTACAGCACAGTTTAACATACAGCAACAAAATTGTCTTCACCCCATCAGTGCTCTGTCAAAGCAAAAGGGTAGTCTGATTACAGAAGCTTTTTATTACCAAGAAAGGCCTCAATTTAATTTGGAAAAATTATACATATCTTTCTCTTCATCAGCAAGGCTTTGGTTTGGTTTTTTTTCAGTGAATAACAGGAATATTCTGAAAGTTAAAGCTTTGAGTGTTAGTGGCTGTGTGAAAGGCTTCCTAGACATGTAATTTTAAAAAGTTGACTGACTAGATGGTAGGAAGAAGTTTAAAAGGAGGACCTATATCACTTCCTAAGGCAAAACTACTCATGGGAGATTTTGATTTCAGGTTTGCTTCTACAGAGAAAATAATATATACATTGCAAAATCCCCAGTTTTTTTAAGCTATTTTAAGGTAATATATTTTCAATCCATTATCTAAATTATTTAACTAACTAAAGTTAACTGAGTTACTGAATTTTTTTTAGGCTATTTGTGGTTTTGGTGTAATGTTCATACTATTTGTAAAACTACCCAGTAAATCAATGTAAAACTCCTCTCCAGTCTTCCAATTTAGTAAGCATCATTGATGCAAAATAGAACTTAAATACATGCATAATGTTAGGTTATGCAAAGCAATTGTCATGAACTTAGTTACATAAATCCTTTGCTAGATTGAGATTCAGACTGTTTTTATTGTACATATCCCTTGTTTTAATAGTGGTTTGATTATTACTTGTATGCTTCTAGAAACAACCTCAGGAAAGTCTGTAAACAAAAAGTTTGCATCTCTAAACTTCACATATATGTTACCAAAATTCATGGCTATTGTGTCTTGAGTTTGTTATAGTAGTTATAGTCTTCCTTGTCTTCTCCTAGGAGAGCAATGCATACTGAGTATGTTGTTTTCATAAGCTTCTTGATTTTGTATTTGCACGTGCAAATTTAAGCTAGAGACGCAGTAGCAAAGAAGTGTATATTGCAGTTCTGTTGGAAACTGGTAGGGCATAGTGTTCCAGTTTTGGCACTTATTCTTGAAAAGGCTCCTATATACATACGTATCTTTTCCATGATCATTTCATTTTGCAAAGAATCAGAAATGTTAATCACATTATTCCTCATAAAGTTGTAGGTAAATATGCAAAATCCATGAACAAAAGTCTGGAACAGCAGAGATGAGGCGCTAAACTCCAGATGGAAAATCTGAAGGAGACCAGTATAAAGATGGGATGGCTTAGTGCTGTGTTTATAGCTGTCTGAGTTGCTGAGGAGGTATGTTTTAGCATGTCATAGTGTGTTGTGGCTGGAGTTTCCAAAATGCTGAAGACCATGTCTTCACATATATATCATGATTTCATAGACCAGGCAAGAGAAGAGGAAGTGAATTATCAAGGGCCAGTACGATTTACATCTGTAATTTGATCTCATCCAGCTGCCGACCTATTGCAATACAGTTGGTACCCATAGGTGGTAGGACCATACAGGTGTCTGCTGCCTGACTGTGACAACTTTTCCTCCTGTGGCTGCGTGCTGGTAATAATAGAGGCCCAGAAAAATAAATCCTTCTTGAACTTCACAGACCAGTGGTCTACTGGGAGGGTGTTGTCCAAATTCCTATCTTCAATATGAAATGAAGTAGGAAAGTTTATATGCCTGTATTTGGTTCTCTTTGTACAAGTGAAGTATATAAATATATATTTGTATTTTAATAAGATCAAAATATATTTTAAAGCTTTGAGTGCTTGACCCTTCCAACATACTCTTTCATGTGGTTGGAATTGCAGAAAAACACGTGGCAATATGCACAAAAAGATAGTTAACTCAAAGTCCTGAAGTAAAATCACAAGAAATCTGTTCAACATCTAAAAATGTGTTCTGAAGGGACGGTGTCAAGAAGATGGAGTCTTTTCAGTGATGCCAAGCAATAGGACAAGAAGTGATGGGCAAAAACTGATGCACAGAAAGTTCCACCTGAATATGAGGAAGAACTTCTTTACTGTGCAGGTGACCAAGCACTGGAACAGGTTGCCCAGAGAGGCTGTGGAGTCTCCCTCACCAGAGATTTTCAACAAACATCTGGAGCAATCCTGTGCCATGTGCTCTAGGATGACTCTGCTTGAGCAGGGAAGTTGGACCAGATGACCCACTGTGGTGTCTTCCAATTCCCACCCATTCTGTGATGAGTCGTGTTTTTAGTAGACCAAGGAGAGCATTGTCATTACAGGGTGAACGTCTTAACAGTGAATTTGACCACTGTAGTATGGAAAAAAATAGAAAAATAATATATTTGAACAAGTATTTGAAAGCCCTTGAGTGGAAAATATGCCTGACTTAACATTTTTAGATAAATACAAAACTATTTAATTTAGTTCCAGGATGTGTCTGCTTTGGACTATTCTATGAAGTCCTAGTGTTATGAATTAAGTAAGCTTTTTCAGTGTGGCTTTTTATGAAATAATCCTGGGAGAAGAAAGGGAAATCCTGAAATAAACAAGCTGTTAAATGGTTTGGATTGGTCTAGTAAAAATTTTTTTTAAAAGTGAAGTTTGATATTATTGGGATCATTGGATCCTACTTTTGTGATAGTATTCTAAATACTTTTGTTATTAGATCTCAAGACTGGTTGAGGCTAGAAACATATTTTTCTGTGGATGATTTTGGGAAAGAGTAGCAGTTTTTTACAGAGAAGCAACTGAGGCCTGGGCATAGGTCTTAATTGGTACCTTCCTCCAGTTATTTAAAAATGTTTTCTTGATCGGTGTGCAGATTTTTGGTTCTCTTTTCATTAGCAGACAAGGAACAAGCCAGGGTATTTGGATCTTTTAAGAATTCCTTTGAATTGAACCATTAAAAAACAGGGTTGTGGGGAGGGGGTGTGTTTTGGTTTTTTTTTTTTCCCCTTTCTTTCTTTCTGTCAGTTGCAAATCAGGAATGTATTTCTGTTGAAAGACAAAGTATTTCTATTAAGTGGCTACAATACCTATTGCATTCATCCTGATATCTGTGAAGAGTAAGCACACAAATAACTTGTTTAAATGGCAGTCTGAATGAGATCAAATGTTTGCGTATGTGATTAGTGTTTAACTACATTTGACAGATATTTCTTTAGACTATCTGATACATGTTCAAGATATTTAATAAGAAAATGAAAATATTTCATTTGAGTCTGATTTTAAGTGTGGTACTGGTTGTCTCTATATTATAAATAGTTCTATAAACATTTTAGTTGGTTATTTTTATGGTTTGCACTAGTGCCTTTGACTAGCCCCTCTAACTTTTGCAGCTGTTACACTAGTTGCAGGCTCATGTCACTTTGCAAAGATTTGGTACTTCAAGAAATGCACAACCATCTTCCAGGCTGCTCTTCAAAGTTTTTTTCTTTATTGAAAATTTCGGTATATCATTACATTTTTGTTTTTAAGCTCTAATATGTTTTTAATTTGAGTGATCAGTTCACCGATACCAACATAGGCTGCTGAATTAATTACACCAAATGATCAGGAGAAGTTTTAGGTACACTTTCATTTACTTGTCAAAAAAACCTTGCAGTATTTCTTTACTGGATGTGTTCAGTTTAATTTATGTACGTATAACTTCAGGTGTAGTGAGTCAAGCCTGTAAAACAGTATTTTGAAAAATTTCTGACGTTTGATTGAACTGTGACAATTTTGGCAAATGTTGATACGCTATTATACTCCTGTGTTTGATTGGAAGAATATTGTCAGAGACGTCATTGCTTCAGGTTTGTAAATGCAGCTTTATTCTTTTTCCAGTGGTCACTGTAGTATGACGGTATATTGTCACTCTTTTTATCTTCAAAATACTGTACAGTGAACAATTCCAAATTCAAGGTTCAGCATCATAGTGGCCAGAAGGAGTTTTGCTTTGTTCTGTGATGAAGTACCACATAAGTGGAGATTATTAGTTATGTTACTAATTCTGTGATCTTACTGTTACAGCTTCTGCTACATTTGAAGACTTTCAAATCCGGCCCCATGCTTTATTTGTTCATTCATATCGAGCTCCAGCCTTTTGTGACCATTGTGGAGAGATGCTGTGGGGGCTGGTGCGTCAGGGACTCAAATGTGAAGGTAAGCTGCAGTGAGATGCAATTTTTCAGTCTAAAGAAGAGGCTTTTCCATTCCAATTCTGTGTATTGTGTCTAATGCTGCTTTTAAACTGGTTGGAGACAGTGAGAACTATCAAAGTAATTAACTGATTAAAGAACTTACCTTTTGACTGCTCTGAGGCCTCTTAGATATGGCTCTGTAACCTTGAGTGTAAAAAATTTGGTCAATATGTACTTTTAAGAAAAGGCTTACCCTTGCCTTATGATTCTTAATGAGCCTGTATCATTTTTGTACCGCAGTAATTCAGATTATTTAACTGAAGTTACTGTCAATCCATATGAAGTTGTAATAGCTAAGTTTTCTCATTTTGCCACACGTATTTGACTTCTGGTAAACTGAATGCAGCAGAATATGCCATTCCTTGCCTCACAAGTGCTGGTTGTAGAAATTCCCTGCACTTTGAGACCATAGGTTTTGAAAAATCAGAGAAAAAACACTGGTTGTGTATATCTATATCTATATCTATTTGGAAGTGATAACATTGTCTCTCTAAAAATTTGGTAGAATAGAAGAGCAGAGTAGAGGGAAAAAGTTTAATCAAAAATAAGGCTAGTGTTTTTGAATTTGTGTTGTTTTTGAAAAAATTAAAAATTACTGGCTTTTTTGAGTAATAAACCACAATCAGATGGTTTTAAATTTCTCTTTTCAGGATGTGGTCTAAACTACCATAAGAGATGTGCATTTAAAATTCCTAACAACTGCAGTGGTGTAAGGAAAAGACGCCTGTCAAATGTGTCCCTAACAGGACTGAGTACCATTCGTACAGTTTCTGCAGAGCCCTCACCCAGCGTGATGGATGAAGCCCTTCTGGTATGGGATTCCCTACCTGTAGAGGCCATGGGAGGAGCTGGGAAACTGTCTCTTAGTGCTATAGAATCTGGTTTTGCCTGTTACAGACTACAGAGGAGGGTGGTATGTAAATTATAAAGTAAGAGAAGGCATCTTGACGTGAAAGGGAGGTCACCATCTTAAGGTATGTGGGTTTAAGGTATGTGTCACTTCTGATACTCCTGGGCGTCTCCTCCTTTGTCAAGAATGAGGTTATTTTTAAGATCTAAAACTGCCACCCATGCTAATATAAGTAGTTGGATCTTGGAGGATCTATTCTGGGACTAGAAGTTGAATTTCTTCTGTATCAGACCATTATATCCCTTGCCTTATTAAATAGGAAAGATTCGCCTCATTAGATCACTGTGACCCAGACACCACAGCATTAAACTGAGTATCTGTCACAGTCAAGGCTGTCATTAATTAGTTGGAGCCTGCATATTTAGCATATTTCTAAGTGTTCAGAAGAAAGTAGGAGAAATCTCCATTAGATCCTTAAATGGCTTTTTGTGGTGCATGTATGTGTATGTCTGTATATGTGTAGATGTGTGTATATATATATGTACAGTATACACAAAAGCACATAACTATATGGTGTACTTGTGTATTCATTAATATATTAGTTTTCCAAAATGAAAGCAACTCTTCTGAGAACAAAATGTTGATTGAAGTAAATCAAAATGATACCTACTTTTTATTTTTGGCATGTTTGTTCTTTTAAGCACTCATGGTCATAATATGCTTGAATAGTTAAGATTTTACACAGTGTGTAAATGAATCCACTCCTAAGTGAAAGTTTTGAAAACCTTAAGGTTTAAAAGAGAGGAAAGAATTTATAAGTACACACAACAATTATCGTGTTTTCCTCTCAATTAGAATATTAAAGTTATTAAACTTGACATACTAAAAGGACACTATTGCAAATTATGTAGACCTGGTGTTAGATGCAGTACTATCTACGAACCATAATTATGTACTTATGCTACTGATTATCATTAGTCTAAAGCTACTTGGAAATTAAGGTTAACATTATGAATCTGTATTTTTAATTGAAAAGCTGCATAAATGAGTAAGGTGCTTAAGTTCTGCAAGCTACAGCAACAAATGTTTACGAATTAATCATAATTCTCAGCAGGTTGTTTCAGAAATTACTTGGGCCAAGACAGAAAATTATGAGGAAGGCTGGCCCTAATTCTGATCTCTTTTTTTCTGAAATTTTGGTTAAAAAAATTGTGTGAGCATCCTGGTATATCCTCTATAAATATTCACTGCACTGTACAGTTAAAATGTAGCAAAAAAATTTCAATTTGAAAACATTTTAAATTGTATGACTGTGTTGTTTGCTGATACATTCTTATACGAAATACCTGTTTTGCAAAGCTATATATTTCAAAATGGTTGAAAGCATTAAAACTTAACAGTGGAGAAATGCAGTGTCATCTATACTGTAGGCTATACTTCTCTAAGAACTTGTAAACATTGGTGTCCCCGTGCTGATGAGTCAGAACATCACATGTGCATGCACAAAGAAAATATATTTACAATAGGTAAAGGGTTGGGCATTAGCCTAGAGAAATCAAATAGTTTTTTTATCTCACTTTGATTTCATGAAGTCATGGTATTGTTTACTAGATTTTCAGAAATGCTCTATATGGCTTCTATATGCCTTTTGTTCTGTTTAGGTTTTTTTCCATTGAATGTGTTTCCATTCCCGCCCCCCACCCTGCTTGTTTTAAATGGCATAAGCTTTGTCAGTTCTCGTGTACCAGATCTGTCCTTTGGACTCAATTCTTCCACAGTACTTGTGAGATAAGTTTTATGACAGTTTATATGGTGATGCCAATCAAACCATGCACTTTGGAATGAATGTCTTTCATTTTTCTACATTCTGTGTGAATATACTGAAAAACATCACCCTTGTTCATATAAGTGTATCATTCATTACTAATATTGATGTGTTACTTGAATCACTGCTAACATAATCTCTGTTATATCTATCAGTTCTTTAAACAGGACTAAAATAAATGTATTTTTACCTCTAATTACCATTGTAGAGTCAGAGCAGTTGAGAGAGAATAATTCCTGGAGATCTTTGATAGATGTAATTATTAAACTGAGGTGTTTCTTTTTTTTTTTTGTTGATGTTGTGTGCACCTAATAGGAGACACAGCATGTAAGCCTGCTTTCGGGAAAATGACACTTATAAAGTGAATAAGTTATGCCCTATCTTCTGAGATTTTGTCATTTAAAAATCTTTGACACAGGATAATATGGAATCATGCAAAATGTACCTATACCTTAATTATCCTTGCATAGGGAACCACCACGCACAGAAACAGTGTCAGTTCGGGTATAAATGTTTTCATCAGCCATTAAAGCATTTCATTTGAACTGAAAATTGAATGGGGACTATATTTTATTAAAGGTTTAAACATCTACCTCCAAAGAATAAAATCTTTTCTTGATTCTTAACTTAGTAGTGTAAAACTCATCAAAAGAAATGATAAAAAACAAAGTAGAACTAGGAGGATACAATGCAACCCAGATTTTTATGTCTCAGCCCAAATGCAGTTCTTCTGCATGTATTCTATAACAAAGAATGAGAGTATAATATGATCCCACATTCATGCTTGCTTCTAAAATAACATTATTTTCTGTCTTTTTCTCCCCCTTAATTCTTTGTTCTGTTTTTTCTTCTTTCCAACTTCCTGTCAGTCTCCTGTCAGCCCTGGCTATGAGGTATGTACTGAATTTACTCTGTACCATGCTATCAGCAACATCCTCTTTTATGATTATCAGTATGAATTTGACGGCACACAGGAATTAAATCAGACTACTAAAGTCCAGATTCCAAAGTGAGGGTCATAATTCTTAGACTAAACAGTAAAATTAGTGAACATAAAAATATTTTAATACAAGAGTGACTTTTTCCTTTCTTAGGCATGATAGAGGTCATTGGTTAGACTGAAGCCCTATTTTATGTGGTAGTAATGCATGGGAAAAAAATTTTACCTTGACTTTCAGGACTTGGGAATTTGCTGGAGTAATGTAGAAAATAAACATTTTCTTTTTAAGCTGAACAAACCTCACATTCAAGTGCACACCAGTAATAAACTTCTGATCCCATACTACCGTTGTGGTACATCTTTCTTTCAGTCTATGGTTGAATTAAAAATAACCCAAATAGTCTAGGATTCTGTATTTCTGTGGAAATAGCCATGAACAGTGTACAAATAAGTTACAGCTCTATGTCAAAAAAATTCAGGTCTAAATGAGAAAACGATACTGCTTTTCAAGTGGGTGATTCATGTCAAACGTTCTCTTTGACTTTCAGTATGGATTTTCCAAAGAAGTTTGGTTCGTGTTTAAAGTTTCAAAGCTTTTGAAACTAAGAAATATTGGCAACCTACCCTTGCAGCATGTATTTGGGATGCAGCCAGAGAAGAGCAGGCTTTGCGAATGTTAGAAATACTACATTTTAGAAATATTACATAGTCTGAAGAATATTTCTTTATGTTAAAATGAAGATTTCCGTCGCCAAACATCTTATCTCTTTGAAAGAAATAACTTTATTTCCTATAATCATAGAATGGTTTAGGTTGGAAGGGACCTTAAAGATCATCTGGTTCCAACTCCCTGCCATGGTCAGGGTCATCTTCCACTAGACCAGTTGCTCAAAGCCCACTGAACGCTTCCAGGGATGAAGTTTGTATTTCTTCCTGAAACACATACATTCCTACTGTGTGCTGCAGAATTCCAGCTCCACAGAGTATCCATAAAGCAATACAAACAGGTGTATATAAAGCACAGTTTTTGTAATATCTAATATAATTTTATTCTAAGTATGGTGCTGTCTGAAAAATGATAAATCCATCAATCTGGATTATCCTAAAGTAGCAGTAATTAAAGGTAGTAATGAAAAAAAGAAGGTATTTGGAGGAAGAACAAAACTGTATTTCTCTTGTGAAAAGAAAATGTGGTAGCTATCAATGGTTTTGCTTCAAAATAGTCATATGACACAATAGAATTTTATTTATATTTTTTAATATATGTTTCCATTATTTTGGTAAGTTTTATTTGTTTTCTAGAAGCAATGAATGCTGATATAGTCAGGTCATTTTACAGACACATTGGAAGTGATTTTTCAGAAAAAGTCTAGCTGAGCTTTGCTTTTAAAATAGGAATGATGTGTCTCATGGGGGGTAAGTGATATGTTACATATTATCTTTGCTTTTTGATGAAGAATCAGGAATTACAGGGTTTTTTTGCTAAATAACTTAAAATTTAAAATATAAATAGTTTTAGTTAAAAAGACTATGTATCACCGACAGAATACAAAGCACCAGGTGTTGCTTGCCTCTGTAGATTTGTTATAAGCAGAGCTGGCTTGAGGCTTTTTAGCTATATATAGAAGAGTGATTCTGCAGAACTAGGACAGTAGGCTCTCTGGGAGGGAATTGTCTTGAGTCGTAGGTGGCCATTTTCTCTTTCTTTCCTCACACCCAACACTTAATACAGATGCCCTTTTGTCTTAGCCCACTGAAATAAGGAGTTCTTGTTTCCAGTGACTCAGAAATACCCATTCTAAGAAGCCTTTGTTTTCCACACTCCTACAGAAGATGCATCTCCTTTTCCTAGTTCCAGTCCCTGTAGAGTCTTGTATGCCTCCCCAGCTCACTGAACTGGGGAAAAAAAAGGGCCCTTGAGGGAGGGATTAAAGAAGAGCTGGGGTGTTGCAGCTGAGAGCATTTTGGTGCCTTAAACCACTTCTAATTACAAGTCCTTTTCTAATGGCTGAAGTAGAGTTCATTAGACTGAAGATCCTCAGAGGCAGAATTAATATTTTCTTTTGAAGACACTTGAGTTGACTGTAAATTAATACCGTTCTGTTATGTTTTACTCTTGTCACCCTCAAGTTATCTTGCCATGCTCCAGTGATAGACACTGCGCATTCCTCTTTGTCTTAGTGGGAACTTGCTTTCAGTGTGCTCATATGTTTAATAAAACCCCCTGTGCTCTTTTGGGTAGTGCTCCTGGAATTTGCTCCAAAAGCTAGAGTTTATTTAAAAATAATAGAAGGTAAAATAGAGGCTTTGAGTAATTTATCCAATCCTGATTAATGTTCACATTGATCTAGTGCCAGATCCACCAGGTGAATATAGGGTCATGCACTAAACAGAACTAAGAATTGAAAACTCAGTGAATCTGACGTTGAAAGTTGAATATATAAATAGGAATTTAAGTTAATTGCACAATTTTTAATGTATTTTTTTTTTAGTTTTCTTGCCTTTTTACAATAATTTAAAATAGTAAAACATACTAAGGGTCAAAATCAAAAAGTATTTCAAATGTAGTTCTCTTTTCTTTAAGTGTTGCATGTCCGTGGTATTCAAAGTTCAGCTGAACCCCAAATTAAATCATTTTAGGATACAGAAGGTAAATTTGGACTGGCTCACTTTGCACACTGCTGTGCCATAAAATAATGGCAGATAGTCCTAGTACTATCTGCCATGCACTAAATGCTGTATAAGTGTAACTAATGCAAACTACATTAGAGCTTTTCTGACCTAATATGATAGTTTGCCCCAATATGATAGTTTCAGAGGTTCATTACAGCTAGATAAGGTATAGAAGATGATTAAGCCTATAATTTCAGGTTACACATGTATATTCAGGAAACCATTAAATATTGCCTCAGTTGTGCACCTAATATTTTCTAAGTATCTAGAAAGGTAGGTAGAACGGAAAATGCTAAACAGCTTAAGATAGACATGTTCTGAAATTTCATATGTGCTGTGTCTGCTGATGTTTTTGAGTGCAGTTGTTAGTGATCCCAGAGGTTTTATGAGTATTTCACTCCTCCACTTGGAAGAGGAGAGAGGTTCAGGTTGGTTTTGTCATCAGGTAATTCCCACTTGTTCTTAAATCACCTATTTGTCATCTGCTTATGACCCTACATCTAAGTCACCATGGCTTAAACTGGGGATTTGTAGAAACTCTCTGACTGTAACAGTAGGAATTCTTTAGGAGTGTATGGTACCTCTAAGGAAAATTAGGAGCTAAGTTCTTGTAGTTTCTAAGTAGTCGCAAAAGGGTTTGCACACATTGAAAATTGCTGAATGCTGCAGCACACATTTTACTTCCCTGCAGTATCTCCGATATCATTCATGATCCTTTGGGGTATTGTGGATTGGTACAAGATCCCAAAATGTTATTTGCATTTTGAGGAATAATGGCAATCAGCGCAACCTTTTATCTCCTCTTACATGGCCCAGGTGTATTCAGTGGCGCTTTCCCTCTCTTCTAATATGTAATCTTGTTTGTCTATATTGGTAACACAGTACTGCCCCCAAGCTTACTTCAAGCCTCACCACGTAGGTTTGTCTAGACCTCCTCTGTCCAGTTCCAAAACTTTCCAAACCAGTGTCTATGGTCAAGCCTAAAGACCTGCTGGTTATCCCTGATTTGGTAAGGATGGTGTGTAGACAGTGTCAGATGGGACACATTTATATAGACACTGGGGAAAAAAAATTAAAAAGGCAAGATTCATATATGATGGGATGAATCAGAATTGTGCAAAGCTATCTGAAGGGTTTTGTATTTTATAATTTGGCTATGATACCTTTGTATCATCATGTGTGCTTCTCCCCCCCGCCTTTATTCAACAGGCATAACAAAGCTGCCAGGTCTGGCTTCTGATGTGGGCATTCTAATACTGCAGGACACTTCCATGAAAATAACTTACTAATTAATATACTTAAAATTATGAAGTGCATGATACAAGATCAAACTAAATGTAATATTTTTGAAGGAACTTGTGTCTGGAAGATACTGGAAAAAAAGCTTTGTGGTATTTAAGTCCTAGTATGGCTGCTGGTACTAGCAAGTCCAAAAAGAAAGGGCTTTTGTTTTGGGAATTCCCTGGTTCTGAGGAGTCAGCATAGTCTCGCAATGCCTGCTGAAACCCAGTAATCTTCTCTTGCTACTTTTCAAAATAAGGCAGGTTACAGACAGAGCATTCAAATCACTGTCTGCTGCTATTGATGTCTGAGTAGAAGAACAGCATACATAATTTCCATCTGTGGATAGTTTAATATTAACAGCTTGTACTGAAGTCAGTTCTTTGATGTGTTTACACATGTGAAAGTGAAATGTTTTTCAGACCATAGTTATCTAACTGTGGTGCTTGTAGGATTAAATCATACACTTGACTTAAAGAGAGGAGTGCAAGAAGCCTTGAAAGACAACACAGTTGATTGCAGTCTAAGTGTGGTATTTCAGTATATTTAACTGAAGATTTGTTTCTTTGAATTCACTTAATTACAGTCACATAGTTTAATTTGTAAAAGAAAGTCAACATTTGCATTGCATTAAAAACAGAGTTCCTGTGGTTACATAGATATCTAGCACCTCACTTGACAGTAGCTTCCTGTGAAGAAATTGTGTATGAACATATTATGGCTTTATCCTCACAGGAAGGAAATGCATGTTTCAACAAGTCTGCTTCAACACTAAAAATGAAACTTCATGCAAACAGTTACTGCTGTTTGGTTCTTTAAAATACACATCACTTTTTTCTGTTGTCCAAGTAAATAAAAAAACCCTAGATCATAATAGTCTATTCTTTTGTTAAGGCAAACATTTCAAAATTGTAGGAATACTTTTGTTATTTCAATTTCTGATTGAATATCTCAGTGTAAAGTACAGGAATAATGTTGCAACACTTCTTAGATACTGAGCCTGCAAAAGGTTAGCACTTCTTTGTGTAAATTTTGAAAAAAATATATATTTAGGAGAGTACAGGTTGTGTAGCCTGCTCTTTTCTGAGTGAAGGTTACTGGCTTGAGCGTGTTTCCCCAAGCATGACTGCCAAAATGGAAGTAGTTGCTTTCTGACTCTTAAAGAACATGAAGCTTTTTGGTCAAGTTTTGTCAGAATCCCTGGGACATTTTTAGTGGGGCTGTCAAAACCTTTTAAAAGAAATAAGGCAAACAGCAGTCTTTTTTATGTTTTAGACTAGCCCATGCAGCTGGATTTCAGAGCTGGTCCTTGTCTTTCTTCCCAAGAGGCCATCTCTGTGTCCAAGCAGTCAGTTTTTATTGCTTCCCATTAGTCCCTTCAGCATCTTCCTACAGTTTCTTTGATTTCTATGCCTGGGAATAATAGATGTGAATGCCACAAGACAGTCAAACTCATCCAGGTAATAAGAACAGCTGAATCCATTGGTGGGAATCAGCATTTATTTCAGTTTTGTAATTGCATTTTGCAGTGTATTTGGACAAGTTAGAAAAGATAGGAAAGGTCTGCTGAGCTATTTTTACCTTTGGGGGACTGTTCTTCCTGCAATGACTGTACAATGATTTTATGCTTCTGGCTAGTGTAGACAAATTGTTGTGTCTTCTAATAGATTTCAACAAAGCTCACCAGAACTTACATGAGGGGCTTCAATGCATTCCAAAAATTCAAAGAAATTGAACAAGAAGGAGAAACAAGGCATCAGTTAAATAAAAATCATGAGGAATGCCCCATGTTGGAGAAAGATTGGCACATCTGCCTTCTTGGATTTAAAAAACCCAAACCTTTTTTTGTTTGTTTGTTTGTTTTTTTCATAATTAGAGTCATCAAACTATTAGATATTCTCACAGTTAAAGCATAATTTAAGTATCTGGTTGTGATCAGTGTCACTGGTTTGGTTGGACAGTTGAGTATCTGCACATGTTTGTTGGTGTTTGTTGTCATTTGGAAAATCATACTCTTGAGCTGTTAAAGTATAGATTACCTTGCTGGGATGATTGTTCTAAAGGACTGTTTAGTATTTGGAGCTGTGAGGCTGTTAGTTTCCATGGTGTAATCTGGTTAAGCAATCATTTCCTGGGAAGTTTCCAGACTTGCTGAGTCAGTAGTCTGGCTGTCTACCAGGAAAAACTCATTTATCTTTCTAGCAAACCAGGCACGCTAGCTGAAGGGGAAGGTGCTTTGCAGAGGAGATACTTGAATTTCCAGTGAAAATAGGACAGTTCCTGGTTTCCTATGCTTTCAGGGGCTTAAAATTTTGGCATATCTGATTCTGGGAGTGCTGGAAGTTAGAGTTGAGGGATCTTGACAGGACTTCTGGACAATATTGGCAGGAGAAGCTTATCTGACAAGAGGGAGGAGGTACTCCTCCTAATCTGTCAGTCATCAGAGGTGTGTTGAAGATGCTCTGGCTGCTGCTGCCATGAGTTATCGGTCACCAGTTTCCCTTACCCTGCTACCTTTGAGCAGGACCCAAGGGGCACATTGCCTTTGGCTGGAAGAGGAAGGGAGTGGAGTCAGGCGTATCAGGCCAGGGCATGCAGGAATGAGACCAGGTCCACAAATTCTGATTTCTTTTCTAGCATGGGAGAAGGTGAAACTCGGCTTTACCTCTTGATCTGAAGGCACTGTAAGTTGAGAATTGCTGGTGCATTACATGGTGTGCTACGTTGCTGGCATGTAGCAGCCCAGCACTTGTAGAATGGCAAAGACAAACTGAAATACTTTTCTCTGTAAATTGGACTCGAAGACTGACATCTTACAGTAGGTTTTCCATTGTTTTGTCATTTGTTTAGTATCCATTACTGCTTGAGCTGTAGGGAACACTTACGAATTACTAACAGAAACTTAGTTGTCTGTTCCGGAACACAACTCGGCAGCCATGTGAAATGAGACTTGAAGTAAATATTTCAGAAACTATAACTGTGCATTGACTAATATAAATTTTGAGAAAAATACCCTACCAAACAACATGACAAAAGCTTTATTAATGGTAACTCTGTTTGATCAAGGTTGATGTTATGATGAGTAACTGTTTCAGAGTTATCTCAGAAACAATCAACTCAAGGTAGAGCATCTAGAGTTCACTTTTTGTTCAACCTGACATTTTCTCAGAAATATATACTAGCACATCAAAACTAAAAAATTTGACAGCAATCTGAGCAAAAAATATAGCAAATAATTTTTCCCACACTTGTACTGTACCGCACCTGAGATTTGATCAGACATCTAGGTCAGAACCAAAGCTGTAGGGAAGACTGTCTCTCTCTATTAATCATAACTGCCCAAGATTAGTCTCAGTACATTTCAGCAACACTACTGAAGTTTCTAAAACCTGCAAGGCATTTGGTGAGGAAAACTGGGCCAAAACGGCTTTCTAAAATCCTTTAAGCATGAAGTCACCTAGCTATAAGTAATTTGGACTTTGCTTTTAGCAGTATTCGGTTGCCAAAATAATTTTTGATTAGGCAATAATTTAGAAAATGAAGGCAAAGAGTGGTCATAGAAAATAGGTTTAATTTAGATGGTATTAGTCAGGGTTCTAAGAGAGATGATAGTGTTAAACATTTTGATCACTTGTACTGCAGACAAGGGTAAGATTGTCAAGAAATAGCTCTACAGTAAGAATGGTAAACTGAAATATTTGTTACAGTGACATAATGAAAGCAAGCAATAGAACTCTTTCCCTTACATATTTGCACTCCTTTTCAGTCAAACTTCATTTTAAGAGACTAGCATCACTAGATGCAAAATGTCCACCAAAGGTCCAGATGCAAGAAAGAGAGAGCATAGTGTTGTGACTAACGGATTGCAGGTAGTGGTTAGAATTAAGGTAAACCCCTTAGGAATTATTTTATTCAAAAAGAAAATATTCACATTAAATTGGAGTATGCCACAAGTAAAACTCTTCTTGTGGGCACTGAAGAGCAAACTCAGGGGTAAGGATCTGATCATAGGGTAGGGTTGAGGCTGTAACTTGTAAGGCACTGAACTAGGACTATGAAATAGCATCAGTCTGGACCAAGATTTTTCCTATTCTACACAAGCATAACACTGAGAGGACTTCATCTCTGTTTCTGGCTGCTCTTTGTGAGCTTTGCCCTGTCCACAAACACTGAGGGCTGTAATTTCCAGGTGGCTCGCGCTAGCTGAGCGATGCAGTTTGTGCAGAATATGTGGCTCATTCTTCTGTCCTGATGGTCTTCTGCCTTTTCTTTTACAGGCCTGGTCATGTTGACTTCATAAGACTTAGTGCAATCTGCCTTAGAAATATTAGGCAAATTTTATTGCTAGTTAACAAACACTAAATAAATTTAATCTTAAATTGAGACTAATTAATTGTTTGGGTTTTTTTTTTTATATGCATAAGTGCTTTACACAGCATGGACATTTAAACCTCAGGAAGTAAGCCCATAATATCAGAGTATGTACTCAGGTTTTTTCAATATTATTTGTGATGAAGAAAAGGCAGATGCTTTCTTATACTTCTTTCAATCTAGTGTCTTTTTGGTGACCATATGTACCTGGCTCATACCATGTATTTTGCATGTTTTTCCTTTTATTGAAAGGACTGCATTAGTACAGTAGATCTTTATGCTTCTTGGAAAAGACACCTAATTCTACAGTATAACCAAAAGAATTTATCTTCACGGCAAGAAATCTATATGAACTTCGTAAGGAAGAAATTTTTTTTCACCCTGGCAGATACACTGTGAAGGCAAAGCCTCTAACTAATTCCATAGGTTCTTCTGCCATTAAAATGACTTTTCAATCCTTCTTTACTCCAAAAGTCTCAGACAGAAGCATAAAAAAATTTATTTTTCTATATTTTGGTGACTGGGAAATAGTAATCAGTCAACCTTCTCAGATGGAGGATTTCCTATAGCATTATGTGTTTGAGTCTAAGCAGTGTTTCAAGTTAATGTCTATCTGAAGCTTCAGCTACTACAGTTTTTGAACAGTGCAGGCTCACTCTCAATGACTTGTTTTCCAGCCTTCAGTTATCAGATTATTTGCAGATGATAGTGAGAAGGTGCTGAGTTTTAAATAATCAAGCTGCATTTTCTCACTTTTTTTTCTGCTTTCGATGTTAATTTTGAGTGCAGTTTGGTTGTTTCCCAAGGGCGAGTGTTAGGAGAAAGCAGTTTTCTAGGTGAGTTGTTTCCTGGGTAAATTATCATATAAACATCTAGATGAACTTAGTAGAGAAAATAAGGTAACTTTTCTTCCAGAAATTCTCTGGATTTCATACCTTAGACTGTGTGTCTCACTTCATATATAGATAATAGGTATTTAAATGTGTGTGTGCGAGTGTGTATATATATGTGTGTGTGTATATATGTAAATATGCATGCACACACACATTTACATATCTATTGTGATCTATTGTGCATAATCTAAATGTGGTAGGCTTAGTGATAGCAAAAATTATAAATAAAGGGGATAGAAAATACTAATAGTTTTTCTATCATTAGCCTCCATGCACATAATATAAAGGAATAATTTTCTTAAAGTTTATTCAAAAAATACAGCCTTCAAAGGTACTTTTGACATGAAACAGAAAATAAGGTAAAAATGGTTTTTATCAGAATGTAAAATGCTTTTCTGAGAAATTTTAATGAGCTTTTAATTCAATAAATTTTTTTAAATAAAAGCCTGTTTCAGTCACAGTATGAAGTGTATGATAGTAGTGTTGGCAAAGGTGTTGTTCAGTACCATTCACATTTTTCAAAAGTAGTCTGAGAGGGGCATGATGCATGTTCTGTTAGTGTTTAAAGGCACTTGCATGACTTTTTATGACATATGACAGCGTTATTCAAGTGAGGGAATATATGAAAATGATATTCTTTTAAAAATGAATACAAAACGCCTTTTTATGTATTTTACAGCAAAAGACACCATCAGAATCATACACTGGGCGAGAGAAGAGGTCGAATTCACAGTCCTACATTGGACGACCTATTCAACTAGACAAGATTTTACTGTCCAAGGTTAAAGTGCCTCACACTTTTGTCATCCACTCCTACACACGTCCAACAGTTTGCCAGTACTGCAAGAAGCTTCTCAAAGGGCTTTTTAGACAGGGTTTGCAGTGCAAAGGTAAGTAAATGTCCTTTAGGAACATAAAAGCTGAGCATAATAAAATTAATAAATTTGTGTTTGAGTGTTTACTGTGTAGCTTTATTCCTTACTAAACTATATACATGTAGGCACATGTACAATTACATTGGATTAAGCTGCAGTCAAAATTGTGGTAATTTTGGTGTTCTGTAGGAGTTGGCTGCATGGCTGTTCGTTCTTATCCTTTGGTGTATGTGCAGTAGATCACATTTTTCATTCAGGTGTAAATGATCTTGTATTTGGCATAGGTGAACCTGTGCTTACAGCAGAATATTTACTGTATTCTTATATACCTTCATTGTTTTCAAGCTACAAAGTCCTGTGTGTGAATTGAAGCATATGCCTGAGCCTCAGCAGTTCAGCATTTTGGGGAAGTTCTAATGGAAGGAAAATAAGATGGGCTTATATGAGAATTTAAACCCACATTTTTTCGGTGTGACTAATGTGCTCTCAAGTCTCGTGGCATTGAATACCTCAGTAGGTGCTGAAGTGAGTCAGGCCCCTTGGATCGTAGCCTAGAATCCTGGCTCACCTTAGCCTGTTAATACAAAGCATTGTGCATGCTATGAGGTTGGATTGTTGGCTAATGGATGCTTAAAATTACCTTCCTTCTATTACAATAAATAATAATTATCATAAAATTAATCAGTATACTTTGTGCTGCTTCTTTGAACTCTGCAAAACTTCAAAGTTGCATTTATTTAACTTAAAGTGTGATTCTGATACAATTTAACTAAAGCAAAATATCTATCAGGGCATCACCTGTTTCAGTTCATTTTGAATCCTGGTGATCCGAGCAAATATTAACCTAATTTAAAAAAAAAAAAAATTCTATTATCTGTAGTTTGGCACTGCAGTACCTCTGGTTGGTTTTTGGATCAATCTTAAATAATTACAAGGATATAGACAACCTTAGTATATTTTTTCCTTCCTGGTCTTTGCTTTTCCTGGTGTGTTAGTAAGTTACAGCTCTTAGTTTAAGTAAAATGTGTTCATAAGCCAAAAGAAAATAGTTCACATGACATCTCATGAAGTGCTACATACACTAATGAAAGAAGTGAAGAAAAGTATTTCAAAAATAGGTGGACTAAGGAACCTGCAGTTCCAAGCTGTCTAGAAGTTGCCTTGAGATGTAAAGAACAAATATTTTCTCACTTAAGATTGTTGGCTAGGGTTCTCCTGTTTCAATTTTCAATCATCAGTATTTGATATGTAGTCAATCTCTTCAACTGCAGCTGATACACTGCAGCCCATTCTGCTTCTTTCATTGGAAAAGCAGCTCTGGCTTTGCAGCCGAGCACTTGTGTCCCCTCATCACTCCCCTAGATGAGTTGAGCACCACTTTGACTGCAGTAGTGCCACTCCACCCAGATACCCTTGGAAATGCTTTTTCCCCCCCCTTAGAAACGTGCTCCAAGCATCTTCATCCTGTCCCTTCCACTGACAGGCAGCATGCAGCCTGGCTAGGGGACACTCTTTGGGCATATGACTTGTATTAATAAAATGATAGGGCTTGACTTCTATAGGCTGATAGCAGGAAAAAGTATAATTGTGTCACAGAAAAATAAATAATTTGGCTGTATCCCTTTTTTACTTAACAGACTGTAGATTCAACTGTCACAAACGTTGTGCTCCTAAAGTGCCAAATAACTGCCTGGGGGAAGTTGCCATTAATGGAGGTAAGTTGCATTAACAGTTGTTCCTGTCATTGTTTAAACCATCAGTTAAATAAAAGAGAAATATAAAACTGTGACGTGTACAAACACACGTTTTTCCATTGCTTGGGAGTGGCCTTTCCTCTGCAGTATTTCTGTTGTATGTTGAAGATGAAGTGTGGGAGGAATGCTGCGAGTGGCTCGTACACCATCAGTTCGGGGTGTGTTTCTTCCAAATAGGCAGCACTGGTAGACAGGCTGAGCTGTGCCACAGATGTGATGTCAGCAGCAAAATGGCCCTGTGATAAAGCCAAATGCAGAATGCCAGAGAAAAGCCAAAAGCCACATGTGAGAAGTTGGCACTCAACTATAAGAAGCACAAAATTGTCTTTTAATGTGAGGGGAGAAAAAAGTGGTTATAGATAATCTTCCTGAGAAGGAAAAGCGTACCTAGAAGAACTAAAAATGCCCTTCAGGAAAAAATTCCACCGTTTATTGATGGCATAAAACTAATCATACCAGTTGCCAGAAATCAAGTCTTGACTATCCTCCAATTTTCCCATGCATGTGCTGCTGGTTTTGTGTTAAGTGTAGGGGTGTATGGGTAGGTAGATGGTACTAGAGGAAAAAGGAGTGGTTGTAGATGAGTTGTTGATTGCCTTGAAAATGTCACTTTCCTGTGTGATAAGGGAATGAGAAGTGTGGTGAAGTGCTCAGTTTCTGATGCATATTACTGTGTTGTCAGCCTAAACTGCTTCTGAAGTTAATAAAGTATTACCTTATGATGCATTCCTTTTCATTTAAACCAATGATCTACTTTATTGAAGACATATTGAGAATTTACAAAATTAGGAATGCTAACTAATATTTTTCATAGCATTTCTTATAGTAGTGTTTCTGTATCATTACTAAGTTTTTATGTTTAATAGGAAAATTACTACAGACACTAAGTATCCCACTTGAAATGTGACAAGGTGCATGATTTCCTGGAAAATAGATGATGTGTTCCTATTGAATGGCCTTTCTGATGGACCTCTCACAGGACTCTTGGAGCCACTATTATTTTTTCTTTTTTTAAATCTTGCACCATTTATATCTCACTTGACCATTAATGATCCCACAACACAACTATTTCTTCAGGAGTGTAATATTGCCAATGGTAAATTGTGGTTTAGTTTTCAAAAACTAAAATATACACCATGATGTGTTAATTCCATTGATAGCAGTGTAAAGTTTTCCCTGAGATTTGCAGTCAGAGAAATTAACTAAATATGCTTATAAATGATAAACTTTTTCCTGCATAGACGCAGTTTTAGAGAGGAGTGATTGATCTAAAGTGCTGTGAGAAGACAGGAAGGGATGTAAACTTTGCTTCTGCACAACTGAACTAAATGAGCAAAATTTATATTTGTTTCTGAATTACTCTTCCAAATTCCCTCTTTCCATCTGAGGCAGCTTTGTTTCATCCCTCCAACACACCCCCTCTGCTCTCTCCCCGCCTTTGTTTCACAAGCAACACGCTACTTTTGTTTGGACTTTCCTCCTTACATGTGAATCTGATGCTGGGCTAGTGGGAAATGATAGTTTGTCTCAGGAAAGCTTGTGCAGAGTCACTTGGGGTGAGAACACATATTCTGGGCTTACTCCAAGTATATTCCTTGAAGATTGCAATCTTAAAATGTATAGAATGTGGCTTTTACACTCCACATAATATTTGTAGTATGGTATACGTAGAATCCTCATAGAACCCTGAATTGTGTGTCCTGAATGACTGATAGAGGATCCTCAGGATTTTCAAAGGCAATTTCATCCTGTATGTCATTTGTATTTTCACAGTAATTTGGTTGACATTATTTTAAAACTTAATAAACAAAATACAATATCTGTCATCTTGTCCATCTGCTGTGTGATGCATCTTCCCTAAAATAGTAAGTGAAAGAAGAGCTGAAGCAATGAAATTCCAAGCATGGTGTCATTAGTTAAATGCATTATATACTAAATGTAAGGAGTTATTTTTAACTGATTGTAGGTTTATTAAAAATAGAGATTTTAAAAGTGTTGCAGAAATAGGAAAGATAGAGCCTTGCACTGTGAAGTATCATTCATGACTGAATGACTGGTTCTGCTAGAGATGAAATGTCTCTTAATCACACATCAGTAATTTATATCCAAATATCTTAAGACTACTGTACATGAAAACAAACTTTTCAGCTGTGCACTTCTAATTTCAGTGAAATGCCATCAATTCCAAACATCGTGCTGTCCGACAATTCAATATGCTTTTTCTTGTGGTACATTGCCTACATTGACTGTCAAGACCCTTCCTCCACACAATTGGGCAAAAGTTGCTAGGAGAAACTATTTGATGAGTTCCATGTGATTTTAACCTTATTTCAAATTTCTGAAACACTACAACATCTGAGGAAAAACTAATGCTGTCTTTACCCTCTGACTGGACTAATGATTTTGTATTCCAGATAAATCCATTCACAAGCAACAATGCAATAAAAAATTGTTTCTTACTCTGATCTTGCTTAGGCATATCTAACTTGGAAACTGGAAAGTTTAATGTAATTTAAATATAAGCTGGATGATACTATTAATGCTATGCCACAGTCAAATAAGTTAAATCCCAAGTCTTTGGTTTTGGTGCTTATTTAGTATTTCTTTTCTAATGGCAGGGAACATTGTTTCAGTGGTATAGATTATTGTGCTGCTTTGTGCAGGCTTCATAGAAAATACTGTTCCTGTGCAAAGGAACATTCAGTTCCCATAAGTAATTGTCTACTTACATTGTCTAAATCCAGGCAATGGACTTCCAAAGAGAACTTGAGTTTTTTGGAAGCTTAAAATGTGCCAGGATGTTGTAGTTGGAGCATTGTATGTTTTCAGATAACAACTTGAGAAATGATATTCCAGACCTTCTTAGCCCTGGGGCTGAGTCTGATGTGGTCATGGAAGAAGGGAGTGATGACAACGACAGTGAAAGAAACAGTGGCTTTATAGATGACATGGAAGAATCTATGGCTCATGATTCAGAGATGTCAATGACAGGATGCCATAGTGACAATGGAGAAATGCAGGATGCTGATCTGGATCACGATGAATCTAACAGGATGATCAGGTGAGCTGGGGGGAGTGAGTGTACCTTCCATCTTTCTTTGTATTTATTTGTACGTAGCATGTCTAGGGCTCAAGGGGGAATCTACATGGGCACTATTCTCACTCATTAAGAATGGGGAATGCTGGTGAAATGTTGTGGTTTTGAAACTGCAGTGAGAATGCTTCACTGATCATATGTATTAGTAATTTAAGAGAAGCTTTATTGTCAAGTTGAAATAGTGTGTGAAAACTGATGCAAAAGTAGTTCTTGCAGGTCTGTTCTCATGAAAATGATGTGAAACTATTTGTGCATAAGCAATAGTAAACTATTTATTTATTTATTGTTTACTTATTTTTGAAGCCATTCTTTCCCTGGCTTAACAGTGCAATGCCGGGTCATTTAAATAAATAAACAAACAAAATGAGTAAGTAGCTATGGTGTGATCAGATCTAGATTAATTTTTTGTATTTTTAGATGTCTTTAGAAAAAAGGAAAGTTTGACAAACTTAAAGTAGTAATTTGAAGCAAGTTACAAAATAGATTAGTGCTTTGAAATGACTGCTCGGGAAGGAAAAGGGGAACTGAGTTGTGCAATGTACCTCAGAAGTGTATTAAGAGAAGAAACATTATTCACTTATTGGAACTGTCTGAATAGTAGGGAAAAAGTAGGGATTATTCATTGTCAGGGAACCTAAAATGAGTTAAGGTAATTTCAGCTGATGGATCTATACCTTTAAGAATCATAAAACATGTTTCTTTTACAAGTCTGTTTGACCTGCAATTTCTTCTTTTATTTTGCTTGTTGGGAGTCTCTTTCAGTAATACGTTCCCCTTATTTCTGTGTTACTGTCATACACCCATTGCACTAATAGAAAGCAATCCATTTCAATATGCAGTTTTACTTCATGCAGCAGTGACCTACTGTCATATTTGTCTGCATAGATACAATGTGTATGATGTATATGTGTACCTTGTATCATTGGAATATGAGCCTGTGCTTAGATGATGAAATCATTGTCACAGAACATTTTAAATTTCCAAGTTTTATTAAGCGGACAGCCCTGCAAGTTTTCAAAATAAAAATATCCAGTTGTACTAATAAAATATTTATAACTAAGGTACGTGTTTTCCTTATTTAAGGAATATTCCTGTGTTTCCAATAATACCTCTCCTCAGTTATTTCTAAGGGTAGTTTCCATATCCATGGATATTTTTTAAGTCTATTTGCCTATAAAAGGCAAATAAAAAGTAAACCTTTTGTCAGGACAGATAAGAATAGCTAAATAGGAACTGCAGATGGTTTGATCATTTTTAGGCAGAAAAGAGATGTTAACATTATGTTACATACTTAGTTAAACTTTCAGACAGCACTTTCTTAATTTTGATGGGAAACTACCAATTCATAAAACTTATTTCCAGAATGCATTACAGTGAAGCAGGGCCATCTGCAGACATATACAGTCACAACAGCTTTGGGAACTTAACATATTATTCTTTTCCTAAACACTATCAGCCCTTTTTTGTTGCAGTTGTTGCACCAATAAGTTTGCTTATTGGGCAGAATACAAGAGCAGTGTTGTGCTCTGTTTTCACATACAATGCAGCATCTCTGTTTAAATTTCTGCCAGAAATAACTAAGCATTCATGTTTAGGATTGAAGTGGATTGAGTCCATATTCCATTACACAGAATCTGCTTTTGGAATTGTTAACTCTAGCAGCAAGGAAGATGGGCTAGTTTGCTTCTGGTTACTACCAGATTTTTCCAGACAGTGCTGTCAGGCATGCTGTCACATTCCCATGCCTTCCCAACTTAGTGTGTCAGCTGAATGGTAAAAGTTTCAGTGTGCATACCCCACAAGGCAATAGCATTTCACGTTAAGTCTTTGAGGGTAGAATAGCTTAAACCTCTTTTCTCTGAGAGGTTTCAGCAGATTCTCTGCTGTGCCTGTCCAGGGTGTGTGCAGCTGGGCACATTTTCTATTCTGTAAGCTGTCATCATTCCACTGTGTGTTTGAACCCAAGCAAGATCACAGGACAGTAATCTGAGGGACAGTGTTAGATTATGAGAGATTAAAGATCAATACTGCTCTGAATCGTATTAGTTATTTGCCCATTTTCTTAGCTCATCTTTAGAAATACATTTGGAAGAATGTGTGTAGGCCTTCAGAAGGTCTCTGACATTCTCATGGTATAGTATTACAAGCTTTGTTTCTTTGTAATCTCGAAATATTTGGAATGACAAAACAAAGTTGTATGCAAACCAGGTCTGCTAGTGATGATAAAAATAAATATGGATTGTGTGTTTGTGTGTATACATATATTCTGATTTTAAAGATTTTTTTTTTCTTTTTGTCCAAAGTTATCTTCTTTTTAAAAGCCTCTAATGATTTATTCTTAAGCCCTTCAACCAGCAACAATATTCCATTAATGAGAGTGGTACAGTCTGTGAAGCACACAAAACGGAGAAGTAGCACAGTAATGAAGGAAGGTTGGATGGTTCACTATACAAGCAAGGACACACTGGTAAGAATTGTTATGGAAGGCCTGTCTTCCAGCACATGTTATGTTATAGTACAGAGTCAAATTCCAACAATGCTCTGATAATTTACAATCACTCATGTAAGGCATTTTTTGCAATTTTGGTGATTCCTAAAGTCCCAGTTCTTATCATAACTAAGACTGGCACTGCTTGTAAGAACAGGAGACAGTTAAAACACCCAAAAACCATCTGATTATATCTGTTGCATTATCATAGGCAGCCAAATATAGTCATTTTGAAGGAAGTGAAACATAACATTGAGGGGTTCTGTAAGGTAGCTTTACCTTCCAGCTACACTCTCCCTGATACTGGCAGTTGAATTGAGACTTTTGTAGAGTAGATTTAGTGTAGAAAAAGGCTATTTTCATTCCAACCTGCTAAAACATGAATAAAGCCTTCAGTATGTGAGCTTCAAAAGTGAACTGGGGTGTTATAAGGGATACAAAAAGAAATTGTAATTGCTTTAGGATCATATATATCAGCAAACTGTGCTGAATGGTATGCAGACATCAAAACGACATTTTTAATTTTTAAAACTTGTACAATTTTAACAGAGCTATTACTGAAGCAGCAGAGCATAATAAGAGCTCTATAGATTCTAAATTCAATTATAAAGTCGTCATTAAAATCTTGTAATAGCAGTTGGGTCTTTATCATTCACAGAACATCTCTTCAAACTAAAGAAACATTTTGGCAGTGGTGCTTTTGTGAAATGAACATTTCATTAATTTGCTTGTTTTTCATTGCAGAGAAAGCGACACTACTGGAGGCTGGACAGCAAATGCATTACACTTTTTCAAAATGATACTGGAAGCAAGTATTACAAAGTAAGGAGTATTTTCCAACCTCTTTTTATACCAGCAGAATATAAGGACTAAATTTCTAAATTGATGCTTACTAAAAGTACAGTAATAGTATAACTTCTATCTAGGTTTTGGTCTGTTGTTTTTTTTTCCTCATTATTTAAGCTGCATATGTGTGTTCTGCCTTTCACAAATAAGTCTCTGATCAGCAAGGTGTCAGCTAACAAGGACCTATAAAATGTGTGTTGTGGGAATGAAAAATTTTTATATGAGAAGTCAACAGGGTTTTATTTTCTAATGGAGTTCTCTTGATATATGGATGGCCCTGTTTTTTTCTGAAGGAACCTTTCTACTCTCTTTGATAAATTCAGTTAAATAATTAAAGTTCTAGTTAGTCTTGGACAGAAACATTTAGTATTTTACCATCAACAGTCTTCTGTGTCACAGAGTTTCAGGTTACAAGAGCCTTTTTGTTTGTACAAGAAGCATATGGTAAAAGGCAACAGTTGATATCATAAACTAATCAAATAAAGTTCATGCTTAAGTTTTATATGTTGATAATCTTTACACAGAAAGTAAAATAGTTTTTTCATTTTAGGAAATCCCATTGTCTGAAATTTTGTCTCTGGAACCTGCAAAAACTTTCACTTTGCTGCCTCAAGGAGCCAATGCTCATTGTTTTGAAATAAGCACAGCAAATATAGTCTATTATGTTGGAGAAAACATAGACAACCTCTCAAGCGTTCCACTGAATAACAGTGTTATCAGTAGTGGTGTTGGCATTGATGTGGCACGAATGTGGGAGATGGCAATCCAGCATGCCCTGATGCCTGTCATCCCTAAAGGGGCATCAACTGGGTCAGGACCCAGCCTGCACAGTAAGTCTGTTCATTACCTCCATTTCAGATAAGTAGAATCACATCTCAAATGACATTGCTCAGTCTTCTGCACACGTTGAAAGGATGTATCGCACAACTGGTAAAGGCTATTCTGTCATGGCTTATCACTTGTCTTCCATATTATTTTAAACACCACAGTTTCCTATCCATGTGTTTTCAGTTTATAGTAGGACAGCTGTATTAATATACAAGATGCAGATATTTTAGTGAGAAAATAGTTATGAAATTAGTAAGGCTTCTAATTCAAGTTTGCATTGCTGGTGTGAGAAATAGCCTCCTTGTGCAGAGGGATGAAGTTTCTGAGCTCCAGTTCAGAACTGATAGATTTTTTTTTTTCTCCCCATCCTGACTGTAATTTATGTTTCTAGCTGTCTGCAGAAGCAGCTCTTCACTCTTTGGGCCACTGCAGCATAGATGATTTGCTCCCTTTCATCATATTTGGCTATACAGCTGCCTGAAACATTGTCCCATGCTGAGATGAAAAGAGCTCAAGTGTGAAGAACAGCTAATCTAAGCACAACAAGGCATGTGTGTTATCCAGGACCAAAAGGACTGAATATATCTTTGCTTCCAGTTTACTACCTTTGTGTAATTCTCTAGCAAAGGTGACAGTTTATGTAAACTAAATACGAGACCTGTTTAAATCTAGCTTGGGTATTGATACAGAGCAAACAATTCCCCAGTACTAGCCATGTGCTGCTGTGGTTGCTCTGTACTTCTGTTCAGCCTAGTCAGTGTAAAGAGAATTTGAATATGTCTACACAATTTGGATTAGACATTTTGTTGTAATATACACCCACTTTAGCACTTGACATCTGGATGCTATTAATGCAGTATAAAATGCTAATGAGACCACAAGCCCTTCAGAAACCAAGTAATACAACAGGCTGTGGCATTGTATCTCCAGGCACAACAGCTCACATATCAGATTAGATCAGCAATGTCCTTTGCTTTCTTGACTGGGATCCTGTATAAAATAGTGTCAAATTCTGGATGTCATTTCCATCAGACTAGTTGCCTAGTGCCCCTGGTTTGAGTCCAGTGTAGCCAAACAAATCACCTAAAATGCTGGACTGGGCATGACAGCTGTCTTCTCTCCCTCTTGGGAAGTTTGAAAAATTTCTTTATAAGTTAGTAGTTATCTTTGGGTTATACGTGCAAAAATTAAGGTTATCTGAGACCTTTAGAACAATTTTGTGTGGACAGTGAGAATGATAGCACCCTTCTTTCTTTTGCTCAAAGTCCAAGAATTGTCCATGTCTTTGTCCATGTTTTTATTTCATGTAAACACAGCAGTACATATATTTGAAAACAAATCGGCAACGATAAAAAAGCCTCTCCATAACAAACATTCTATGCCAAAAGCAGTCTTCCTAAGGAAAGGAATAAGCCATGTGAAGCAGAAGTTACTCATGTTACATACTGCACCTGGGTTTGGTGCTGATGGGTAGTAGCAAGTATCTTCATTGTGTAATACAGGCCTTATAGTAGGGGACACTGGTTTCAAAATTTTTACTTGAACAAATGGAAAGTCACCATGAATGGGGTTCTACAGAGAAG
The DNA here is from genome assembly GCF_965178545.1 of Coloeus monedula. NCBI lineage: Eukaryota > Metazoa > Chordata > Aves > Passeriformes > Corvidae > Coloeus > Coloeus monedula. The sequence goes on along the minus strand of NC_138786.1, from coordinate 36,909,862 downwards.
TAGGAGGCAGAAGTGACAATGTTCCGAGGAAGCATTCTTTCCTTCCCAAAGTATTGTCTGTGTAATGCAGTTAGCAGTAGGCATATTCTGAATTTTTACTGAACCCCTCAGTAAGTTTGCAGTTCAAAATGCTTATGACATGCTTATGGCATCCTAAGCTCTGAATTGATAGAAGTTGGATCTGGTGTTTGTTGTATTAAAACACAAGTGCAAGATTTTGTTTCCATTAAGTCTGTCTTAATTTTTAAGTTTTTTATAATGTCTCTTAAGCCAGTTGAAATGGGTATTACTTGTAACAGAATGCAGTCTAATTTAAATGTGTATTTGCCTTCATCTGAATAACATCAAATATGTTGTAGGTGACTAAATAAATCAACATTATTATTAAATCCACTAAATAAAACCAGTTTAGTTGCCGTTGTTACTTGCCTGAGGTACAAAACCTCAAAACAGAATGGAAAAAAGCAATAAGAATCTTATAAATGGGAATTATGAGACTTCACTATTAAAAAAAATATTGAATTGTATAATTCTGTTTTTTCTCTACACTGCAAAACTGTTGGTCAATTCATGTATTTGTGGGCTGGTATAATTTTATATTAGCTGGTAGACAAGCAAGCTGACCTAATTGGTCCAATTTCTAGAGCTGTCAGTAGATACTGATGTAATGTGAATGTCATTTCCTATTACAACATGTTTGGACTAAAAGCACAGCAATCTAAAGTATATTTTGCTTTCTTCCCCAGGGGATATATCCATCAGTATTTCTGTGTCAAACTGCCAAGTCCAAGAAAACGTGGTGAGTGCTCTCTGGATGCTGGTGCTAGACATGCTATGATTACGCTTGCAAAGTCATTAATCTGTTTTTCAAGAGGCATGTTAGGGGAGTTCCCATCAGCTATTTCTCATTTACTTTGAAGAAATTAACAAACAATTAGCTTTTTTAACTTTTGACAAAAACCATCTTCATGGCACCTTTTCTTGAGATGCAAGAATTATGTATGAGTAATTTCACAGACTTTAATTATGGACCTATGTAGGATGCTAATCACCAAATGGAAAGCGAGGTGTAGAAATTACTAGTTCATGGAATTTGTCAACTGAACTTTGTAAAACTGACCATAAGGCTTGATAAATATACCATTTCCTGTCATATGTCAGAGATCAGATAGTCTCTCTTGCATGAAGATGAAACTCTATCCAAAGGAAGAGTTGCATATATCATAACACACACAAAGAGAATTCTGGGTTTCTTTTACTCTAGGACAGTTAGACACAGATCATGTGGTCAAGTTGAGCAGTCACACTGCTTGCTTTCTGTCCCATGGCAGAGGGAAAAAATAGATACTCCCTGCAGCCAGCTAAAGCTTTGGGACAGCTCTGGTAGTTGTCAGAAAAAGATTGCAAAAAGATTGCCTGCTAGGGATGTGTCTGTTTGTTTCCTAGCAAAAAGTAAGACAGCCTTTATTATGAATTATGCATTCTTTTACTCTTTGTTGTATATGCTGCTGGTTAATATCAGGAAAATAAAACTGAGCTGCAAGATTTGATCTTTATTTCAGTCTCCCAAATGAATCTGCTAACAGCTTGTGCTTTAGCCTGTGTTACAACACTGAGAAATAGTGAGATGTGAGACTGCCTCTCTGGCACAAATGAAATATTTTACCCCTCTCAGTGAACCTGCTGAAGATTCATCAGCTTTTACAGCAATTACAGTTAATATGACTTGTAAGAAAACACACCTGAATTTTTTGGCAGATAATATATTTTAAAAGGTACTGTACTAAAAGGCTACTTCCCACTAGAAAAAGCAAATGAAATACAAATTTTCTTTGCATATTCTTAGGGCTTAATATCTGTTATGTTTATATAAACAGGATATTAGCACTGTATACCAGATCTTCCCCGATGAAGTATTGGGATCAGGACAGTTTGGTATTGTTTATGGAGGTAAGAGTTGCGGCGTTATACAGTTGTGGTTAAAATACAAATTTTCTTGAACAGGGGAAGTATTTGGACTCTGAAATGTTATGTTGCAGAAATTAGCTGTCTGTTTTTTCATTTAAGAAGCATACATTCAAAAAAGTATATATTTATGTTTTGTGTTGGTGAAGTAATTTTGTAGATTGAAGCTTTCTGTCCAGTAGTGGGTCAGTGTATATCAATAGCTTCATATTCTCTGTAAATTCTAATAAAGCAAGCCCTGAAGTGAAGAAAGCTGTTCTTTTTGAGAACTGTAATGGATGAAAAAAATTATTCTTCCTTCTGTGTTCCTTTACATATTCCAGTGAGGCATTTTTTTGTTGTTTTTTCAGTACCTTGTTAGAATTGTTTCTCTTTTTATTTTCGTATTGATTTTCCTCTCTCTTTTCTCCCTTTTTCAGCAGTTTTTTGGGGGTGTATTTAGTTACAGCTGTTGTTTGAGACAGTGTGAAGTGAGAACTAACAACAAATTTCTCACTGAGGTGTATCTCTGACTCTCTGATAAACCTGGGACGTGCACTAACATGCCTAGAGGCTATCACACATTTCATTATTTGCTAGTCTGGACCTAGCCTACAACCAGCCAGTTGCAGTGAAAGATTAAGCCTACAACCGGCCAGTTGCAGAGAATGCAGCTAGTGTGTGTGTGTGTGTGTATGTGTATATATATATATATATATATATGTATATATATATATATATATATATATATATAAGAAAATTAACTTTGAATCTGTACTGTTGAAATGTAGAGCTGACTTTCTCATATGTTTTTTTCTTACATATTTAAATAGCTTTGTCAGGAGATAGTAAGAAAAGTTCTGTTGTCAAAGGGAGGAAAGAAATGACAGAAAATTTTTAATGTCATATCTGCAAGCCAGCTCTGAGAACTACTTGGTTATGGCCACTTGTACAACCCATGAAAGGGGAACACTTTTCGTAATTAATCATGTTAATTGATAGTGAGCTTTTGTTTTATTAATGCAGGAAAACATCGCAAAACTGGAAGAGATGTTGCCATTAAAATAATTGATAAACTAAGATTTCCAACTAAACAGGAAAGTCAACTTCGTAATGAAGTTGCCATTTTACAGGTATTTTTCTGTTCTTTTTTCATGTATTAGCTCCATTATTTATTTCTGTAAATACCAGATAATAATATAATTATTTTAATTTATTATGACTAATGATTTTGCAAAAATACGAGTATTTTTGCTGCTTATTCTCCATAAACAGCCAAGAACAAATGTATCGACAATGTAATGCTAGGAGTTAAAATTTCTGCAGTTTTAAGCACCAGGCACAATAAGGAAAATATATGTTAAACTAATTTGAAATTCATATATTCTCCTGTACTGCTTTTAGAAATTTTGTCCCTGTTGCCTACAGGTTAGGCACACAGTTTAAATTATGAAATACTGAAACATTGTCTGGTTTGGGTGGGAGTCTGAAGTGTGGATATGTAATGAGAAAAGCTACTGATCATATTGAGAAATCCAGTGCTGTATTTATCTTTAATAGAATCTTCATCATCCTGGGGTTGTAAATCTGGAGTGTATGTTTGAGACACCAGAAAGAGTCTTTGTAGTTATGGAAAAACTCCACGGAGACATGCTGGAGATGATCTTGTCAAGTGAAAAGGGCAGACTGCCAGAGAGAATAACTAAGTTTTTAATTACTCAGGTAAGAAATTATTTGCAGACCTAGAAGGAGATTTGAGGTCAATTATTATCACTGTTTCTTATGTTTTCCTTTTGACATAATTTACCTGTCTGGCTTATGAAAGTCTGAGTAAAACAGGGGTGGTAAAACAGGTTTGTTTACATTACTGTACATTATCTGATAGATAGTAAATCATTAAGAGGACTTAAACCTAGACACATGTAGAGCTGTTGGCTGCTGGATGGAGGGGACATCAAGGTACAGTTTCTCATATGATTGAAGAATTAAGCACAAGAAAGAAAAGCACTAAAAGCAAACTGTTGAAGAACTACAAAAAGAAATTTGAGCCTCTTGAACTGCCCCATATCAAACCACTGCAGTTCATGCTATGCCCTGTTACCCCTATTTTCTGTGCTGAGATTGGATCTTGCTACTTGTGACTACATAGTGGCTTCCACTATGACTTCTGTTAACAATTTGCTCTGGGGTTTATTTGAGCTTCTTGTTGTTATATTCCTGCAATATTATCATACTGCTTCTTTGGCTGCCTGAAATACTGGTTTAAATTTAGATACGCACATCAGTAGTGAGCCACCTCACAGTCAGAGAAGCCCACGTTACAGCAGTCAGGATGTATCAGAAAGATGCAGGAACAAACACTATTGTGGTGTTTATTATTATAAATTTATTATTTGGGGTAGAATTTAACAGGTTTCCTAGTTTCCAGGCTTTAATGGGAAAGCTGCCACCAGCTTTAGAATTTGATTTCTTCTGTTCACAGGTTCATTCTGCCTCCTCACCATCCACTGCTCTAATACAGTGGCATATTCTGCCCCTGACCAAACACAAGGAACTGAGTTAAAGCCACACAAAAAGGATGGATATCTGTTACACTGTTGCTATATTCATGTGTATATAACAGAACAGAAATACATACAAGACTCTCCATTCTTTCTCTAATCAAGAAAACACTTCAATTGGATCATATTTCTGTGAATTCAGTTGAATTTATATATGAAAGATCATTCTGCAAATGTTACTACGTTTGAAGATTTCACACACAAAAAGTAAACAAATACTTAGAACCCAGTTTTTAAAAAATTTTTATAATGTAAACTCTTGGAGAGGGAAAAATCATATTTGATGCAGTGAAACATCAAGAAAACTCGAGGCGCACAGCATTTTGGTTTTTGTTGGGTTTTTCTTTTTTATTGTTGACATTCTTGTAAAAGGTACATTCTTGTTGGATTGTTTTTCTTCACAAAAGTCCTTGCTTCTCTGGTCACTGATACTGTTCAAACAATATAAAATAACCATAATTTGATTTTTTTTATTCACAGATCCTTGTTGCTTTAAGACATCTTCATTTCAAAAATATTGTTCATTGTGACCTCAAACCAGAAAATGTGTTATTGGCATCAGCTGATCCTTTCCCACAGGCAAGTAGAAAATGCCCTTCCTTAAGATAAACTGTTATAAGTAATAAGTGTTAGCAATGTTGATTTTATGTATAAATAAAATTACTAGTAACCTGTCTGCATAGAACCTTTAGATACGAAAAAGGTGATCATTTATTCAAACCACTTTATAAAGAAGTCATGTTCAAAAATCCTTGATTCTTGTCATTTGTCTAAAATACTGAACTAGATTTTCAAGTGTGACATAGCTGCTTGTGTGATCATTTCTAATTTGCTCCAGAAAGAAAGTTATTTTTCTGAAAGTTTGGGTAGGGGTCATGAAGAACCAGAGCTTCTTTAATTTTATGAATTTAAATGCCAGGTAGATCACAGGATATTTAAATATACTTTCTGACTTGTATTTCTCATTAAAAGGTATTTTTGTCAGCTTCTGTTACCTTCAGTCTTCAGAGTTCATCTGTAATCTCCCTAAATTGCCCCATATTCAAAATGAGTACTACTGATAATTTTTAAATAATATCAATAATTGGAAGGGGAGGATCTATACTGAGTTGTTGTAAGTGAGAATTTTCAAGCAGCTAAACCTGTTACTTTGTAGAACTCAGACAAGGAAGTTTGCAGAGAGGCAGAGTATAACTAGGTCCACAATGAAATAAAAGTGGAAGTTTAAGAAATAAATTCTGTCAAGTTGCTTGTTTTAGGAAAAAGCCGTAGGTAAAAAAATTTTTCTCTTTTTTGTGTTCTTATGCTATGAATGAGTAAGTATTACTATATATTACTACTTCCATTAGGAACCTGAGCTGTTAAACCTGTCCAAAACTGTGTTTTATTTGTGGAATTAAGGAATAGAAGAGATGCTATGGGCTGGTAATCTGGTCTACTGTTTCACTGGAATAAGAGTATTCCTCTCAAAGAGGAGTTTAAAAAAAGTATCCTTGAAGGAACAGTATAGATCCATCTTGCAACTAATTGATGATAAAAGTTCCTCAATTATGTATTTGATAATAAAAATAATGTATGTCTTACTACAGCATTTTTCTTTAAACAGGTAAAACTTTGTGATTTTGGCTTTGCTCGAATCATTGGAGAGAAATCATTTAGGCGTTCAGTTGTAGGAACACCAGCCTACCTTGCCCCAGAGGTTCTGAGAAACAAAGGCTATAACAGATCTCTGGATATGTGGTCAGTGGGTGTCATCATTTATGTAAGCCTCAGTGGTACCTTTCCATTCAATGAAGATGAAGACATACATGACCAAATCCAGAATGCTGCTTTCATGTATCCACCTAATCCATGGAAGGAAATTTCTCTTGAAGGTAATACAGGTTTGTGGGGCTTCTTATATAAATGCTAAAAAGAGTTAGATGTATTTTGCTTTTATATTTTGTTCCTGTATGTGATAGCATTAAAAAAAAATTTTTTTTTTTTAAATTCCAAGTAATGTAATGTGTCTGTTTTGTGCTATCAGCTGCTTTAGGCATTTCCTACAGAGCATGTATAGACTGCATATGGTATAATCTTCTAGCATGGGACCTCTCCAGGAGGTATTGAAGGAGGCACATAACCAGCTACAGATGAGATTGCTGTAGAACCTGTGGGGAGCTTCAGCTGCTGGATTGGTCTTGTGTATATTTATGTACCTCATCATTCAGCTCTATTGCATGTGCAGTCTGTTTCTTATTCTACTTGTTCCAGTAATTGGTTTCAATAGGATGGTGTACTCTGATATCTTTGTGTGGAGAAGATAAAAGTGAAGAATTCTGTAGATGAGATTTCAGGAACAGTGTGAGGTGTCATACAAGACTTTCTTTATGCGGGGGGAAGAGGCTTAGCGATAACTGTGAGACCTTTGAAACTTGAGTTCTGGTCAATGGCATTAAAGACTTTTGATAAAAGACAAAATAATGTTGTGACTAGTTCACTAGGAACATCTTTAAAGAAGGTAAATTAGTTCTATTAGAGATGTCCCTAAACTGAATAGGGCATTTAACAAAACTGGCACTTCTGGTTTCACCAACATTTTCACGTACATAACATTTTCAGACAACTTGATTTTCTTTGGGATTTTTTTTTTTTTTTTTGGTCCAGAATATTTGCAGGATTGCTTCATAAGTCTTAAAGCAAAGAAACCTTATAAGCATCAGATTCTTATATCCTTTTCTGAATTTTAATATATGCCAAAGTGAATTACAATACTAGCATTTACAATTTCTAGTATTTATAGTACAGTTTATCTGATTTTCAGGTGATGTGTTTAACATACCTGTTAAGCGTAGTCTAGAGCAGTGTGCCTAATGCTTTCTGTAATATATGTTACAGCCGTGTGAGATTCTCTTCTGAAAATGCTCTGAGAGCATTGTTTGTTATTTTATCTCAGTGGCAGATGAAGTTTGAAATCTGTTGGAGAAAAAAAAAAGCTATAAATCTGCACAATTACACACTGAAGTTCTCCTGAACCTCCACACACTTTGATATGTAAGCTGACAGAATCTGTTGGCAGCAATGCTTTATCTGTCGCTAGAGATAAGCAAACAGCAATCAACACAGGGGAAGCTGCAAGAAATTGTCTCCCACAAGTTTCTACTGTGGTAGACAGAAGATCAATTTTTGCACTCAGAGGTGAAGATTCAGTAGAGCACCTACAGAAAACTCACCTACTTGGGTGTTATCTCTCCATTTGTAGAATCACAGCCTTCATTAAGAGTTGATGGATACCAGGCTGTGAGCATGCAGAAGGGAGGGAAAAGCATTTAACAAATGACTAAATTAAAATCTGCTTATACATTGTGATTTTATTGCATATTTTGAGTTGCTAGCTGATGAACCACTCTGTTGTGCTAAATGAAAACCTAGAAAATATCTGGAGATTCCATTATGTCTAACACAGGCAGTTGAACTCTGGATCTCTGTCCAAGTATTAGGTGATAAGGCTGAGTTTTAGACCTCAAATTTGAATTCCAATTCTATAGTACTTAGGGAAAATAAAGGAATGTTTTTCTCATGTCCTGCTCCACTCTCCTGCACAACTTGCGAGAGAGCAGGAGCTGGCCCTGTGGACGTGCTGGCTCCATCCAGTTTCTGTTACTCTGACAATGTAGCATGATTAAAATGCAAACCTGTATCTGCTGTCCTAACACATCTAATCTGGATTACAGTTCTGAACAGTGCCATGTTAATTAATGCTGCAAATGACTGAATTATTTAGGCGAGAAACACACATTATTTTAAAGGTTTTATGAAGGATCTTCTGCATGTCTATTGCAAAGATTAGTGCTAAGGAAGGAATTGGTGCTAAGGAGCAGCAGTTTAACCTTTAGTGTCTTGACCATGCTTATTGTGACTCAGAGAACCAAATGTCTAAAACTTCTTGCAACTGTAGCTATTTCAGTGCTCTCTTCAGACCATTGCTTATGTAAAAAGTTTAATAGCTAAACTTAGTTATTGCCATCTTCTATTTTTATTGTAATCAGGAAAAAACATGTATTTGTTTGAATTTAATAGATAGTGCAGAAATTAGAGCGAATGATGCTGTGTTTACCACCACTTTGGTTTTAATGCACACTACATGCTTTTCCTGATGCTTGCTAAACATAGCATGCTAATTTGTGAGCTGGAAGGTCGAGGGTAGCAAAACTTTAAAAGAAAAAAAGATGAGACTGGCCATATGTAAACAACGTGTCTGGAAAGGTAGCAACAGTGGTAAAGTAGCCTAAATATTCCCATTATATATTACTTAGTCAATTACTGGCATTTAGGCAAAATTGGCTTTTTAAAATTGTAAATTGCACTGATGAGGTGATAGATTCATAAAAAACACATGACCCATAATAGTTTAAACTGCATGGTAATATAAATAACATAAAGTCTAACAGATTCAGAGGAGAAGTACATGGAGGTAAGTTGTATTTTGGAGGAAAAGCATGTCATATTGTGCAGTATTGTGGTCTGTGTTAGTTTACTTTCTTGGTAGTTACTTTTTCTGTAGCATTTTCTAGCAATTCTTAAAATTCTGCAGTCACAAGACAAGAAAAAAGACAGAATATATTTGAGGATAATATTTTTTAAGTGCCTAATGTTTTTAAGTCACCATCAACAGTTGTCTTCTCTGCCAATCATTTATATGGTCTAGTCATTGACTGAGTCTTCTCCTGATGTCATAACTCCTGGATTGATTTCATCAACTCTTCCTGATGAGAAATTTAGCTTTTTTTTGTAATGTTTTTGTCCTTCCTTTTCTGCATTAAAATGTAAATTATGAAAACTATGACCTTTCAGTTTTGTAGGTCTCAGATTTCTCCTCAAGGAATTCTGATTTTTACCTAGGTGGTTGCATTTTTCCATCTTTTTCCAGTAGCTTCAATATTTTGAAAGAATACATCTCAAAACCTGAGTCTGTTTTTGGATGTCTAAATAGAATTGTAACACATTACTGGAGATAGGTAGTTTTTGTGGTACTTTGGGTATGTTTTAGAAAACCAGGTTTTGTTGCAGCCATTCAGCATTCCATTGCCCAGTTTGCTCTGTCTTCAATGTTTGTCAAGCCAGACTATTTCCAAATTCACTGAATTGCTGTATGACAATTTGAATTTAAATCAGTCTTCATTGTGGCGTTTTGCTAGATACTGATATAGAGGAATCTACTTACAGAGATCTTATGTATTTTATAGCTTTAAATTTCACATCTCTCGAACACGGAATCTGTTTTCAACAGCTTTAATGTTTGTTTCCAACTTTGAGCTTCCAGTCTACCAAATTTGCATAATCTCTAAAGATTTGTTTTGACTTGGCTACATGTTACAAGAAGGAAATACTGTGAAATATAAAGACAGAACTCCATGATGAATTTTGTCTCTCTACCTGTTAGTATATTTTATGTAGTATGTCTTCACTGTGGTGCCTATTCTTTTGAACTGTATGGTCCTAAACTGTACTATGCCAAGCTTTGGATTATTCATGGTGTGTTTCATTCTGCTGTGGTATTTTCCTAAAACATTGTATTCATAATTCTTTTTATTTCAGCTACCACCAGCGCAGCTATTACTACTAGCCTGATGGGCTGTGTGATGTGCACATCACTGATTAGGTGCTTCACATTTACTTAATGCTATTAAAATAATTCGGGAAGAAAAAATGCAATTCTTATCATGCATTAAATTTGACCATGGTGTCCCTGTTACAATGTTTTGTAGTCATAAATAAATACCACAGCTGCCTTCGAGCCAGTATTTATTTATACTTGTTACAACATAATGTGAATAGAAACTCTGAGTGCTTGACACATTAATCAGAAAGTCACATGAATGAGTGAGCATTGACTACGAGGAGGTCAATGCATGTTACAGCTCAAAGATGCTCTCTGCTTCTGTAAACGTTTAGCTAGCTGTTGAAATGAAGGTCTTGCCTCTACTTACACATTTGCTAGGATAAATTAGTAGGAAACCTCTCTTGTAGGGATACAGCTTAGAATTGCCAAGGACTTCTTTTGAGAGTACAGCTGAATCCATGCCCCTGTAAATCTCAGACAGCTGAAGATTGTTTTATGCTAAAATAATTGCATGTACACTAGAGCATTTGTCAACAAAGCTGTATTGACCAACAGCAGGAAAGGGATTTGTGTGTATGAAAATACTGTACCTCTAGTCAAGAAACCTATTAGAAAAATCCAGGGCTTAGGAAGTCCTGGGCCTCCTGTGTTAGCGGAAGCAGCTTAAAGTTTTACAAATGATGGCAGTAAGAGTAGGTAATATTCTAGGTGTACTTTAAAAATTCTGAACCAATTAAAAATGTATCATTAATTTAGGACTGCTTTTTTTGATATCCTTAAGGTGATTTCTTGTTTATAACTTACATTAAAATTTTAAGTCTGTAGGGAAGGACTAAATGAATGTTTGTAATAGGGTTTTCAGATACTATGTAAACTTTTGCATTTATGTGTGGGTCACATCCTAATTGAGTTAAAGCAGTCATTCCCATGAAAAGTAATTATTGTGGTAATTTGATGCTTAGAGTGAAAATTGTGACTTTGTCTGTTCTACAGTTAATTTGCCATATTAATAAACTTGCATAAGCAGTTTAGAATCATGAACTTCCTGACTGTGAAGGTTCTTTCCAGTGAATTGAAGCTAGAGCGCCATCTTTTAGTAGCTAGAGCGACTACTTTTAGTAGTCATGTTGCACTTCTGCTTATATATTTATTTGTGCTTATTTCTTGAGAGGCAAGTGATAGGCAAAAGTTTCCAGGCAAAAAGAACCCTAGATAAAAAACTAAAAACAAACAGCAAAACTGGTGACAGAGACAGCAATATTCCAGTGGCGAAACAAGCAGACTATCTGTGTAAACTGTTCTCGATTGCTCGATATTGACAATTCTAACCATCCAGTGAAGCTGCCTTCTCACTCTCATCAGTTTTCTTCCCTGTCCTTTTTTGTGCACCTTCTCTAGTGATTTTTTGAAGACCAGTTCCTTTCTGGTCTGCTCAACAAGCCATTGGCAATTTTCCCCCAAGAATACAAAGAAATATGTTATTACATGTAATACATCCTAGTCCTGAAGTGGAAAAAAGGGGCAAAGAGGTCCTCATCCTTTTGTAACTTGAGGGAGGCTGAATAGCTAAATATAATTTCATCACTTGTAAGGCTCACAGTTCTATCTGCTTCCAGTGGGTTGCAGAGAAGAAATGTAATAGAGACATTATCAATCCTCAGTGGCAGGAAGAACATTCAGTAGGTACTTGACAGTTACCAAGGCTGGGATATGTGCACCTACATTGCAGCAGTTACCAGGACAATCAACCCTGTCATCAAGTTCTTGACCTATATTCCAAACTCACTCTACTGAGATTCATAGTAAATGATTGAAAAATGAACTCTGAAGATCATATACACCCAAATACCACTGAAAATAATAAAGAAGTGGTAGCCCTACTAAATTCACATTCAGCACTGGCTTATATATCAAAAGACAGACTGAAGTCTTACTGTAATTCTTCTGAATTTAGGGTAAGTTGACAGTTGCAGAAGATGCTGATGTTAGGTGATACCCAGATATACTGCAGTGGGTAAGGGACTATGTTTTCGTCTTCAAAACATCAGATAAAAACAATAGTCACTACTTTTTGATATCAAAATGGTCGTGTATGACTGACTTTCCAATCTCTTCCCCATAGCTTGGAAGTTGAGAATGTCTCTTACCAATAAAGATTAACAGCACGGTGTTGGAAAACAAATGAGTTTTAAGAATTATATAATCTGTCAGTAATGGTGCTATTGGATATCCACTGACTTTCTTATCCCATATCCATTTCACCAGCATTTTGAGAGGGAACCCAATAAACATGAGTTAGAAAATTTACCATAACTGTACTTGATGCTAAAAGAGGCAGTAGATAAGAATCTGTTTGTCCACAACAGAAAAGTAAAATTAGGACCATCTGTTCCAGGAAAAGTGGCTCTGAGCCTCTGGCAATGCTTTCTTTGTCAAAAGTCCTTAGATTTGTTTTCTCTCATTCCCACAATTGCTTTGATTTCCAAGACAGTTTTCATCACCAGGAAGTCAGGGTTGCTTTAGTGATAGTCTCCTATTGCTAAGAATAGGTTTGTCTGTCAAACTAACTGCATAAATTCAGATAGACTGCTGTGTGCATTCCCATTTTCCTGGACATTGTTTTCATTGTGCTCTTCTCCATGGCAGAAACACACATAAAGCCCAAGATGGCAAATTGAGCCTGCAGAGAGGAAGTCTCTTAATAAAGAAAAGCTTTTCCATATTGTTGTATGAAATACAATCCCAGAGGTAATTGGTTCAAAGAATTCTGTCCCATCTTGTACTCTTAAAACAGAAAAGAAGATTATTCAGCTCCTTCAATACCCAGCTGGCGACAATACCCATCTGACATGTTTCAGACCCAATGCCCCTCAGTGGTGCCATGTGTCTGTGTTACTTTAAGGACCATCTTTCCCTGTCACCATGATATGAACAGCGAAATAAAGATGTCAACCAGCATGCTTTGGACATGCCAAGGGATAATGTGATGAAATGGAGAAATTGCTGGAATATTATCATTCCCTGTGGCTTGTCAGTTGTTCTGTAATAACAGTAACTTTCCACCAGCACACATGCTGAACATTTAGCACCTAATAGGATTTAACCTTTCATGATAACCTCATTTTTTTTTTTAATGTTTTTTGTAATTGCATTCAAAGCTCACCAGTCTCATTCCAGAGATTTTTCCAAATGGGTCACTCATTGCAGTTCCATGTACTGGTCATTGGTTCATGGGCCTAATCCCTTCAGGAGCCACAGCACATGTACCTGCAGGATGAAAGAGTTGGGTTTGTTCAGCCTGGAGAAGTTTCCAGGGAGACCATATAGCACCTTGAACTACCTAAAGGAGGCTACAAGAGAGCTGGAGAGACCTTTTACATGTAGTGATAGGACAAGGGCTAATTCCTCTGAACTGAAAGAGGATAGGTTTAGGTTGGTTATTAGGAAGAGGTTGCTTATTAGGAAGAAATTCTTGACTGTAAGGGTGATGATACAGTGGACAGGTTGCTCAGAGAAGTTGTGGATGCCCCATCTGTGGAAGTGTTCAAGTTGGACAGGGCTTTGAGCAGTCGGGGCTAGTAGAAGGTGTCTCTGCCCATGGTAGGAGAGTTGGATCTTTCCAACCTAAACCATTCTGCGATTCTGTGAACCTCAGTGAACCATTGACTCCAAAACCATAGAAATTATGAAATTTGTAAAAGAAGTTTCTGAACCTGTAGTCTCTTGACTAGCATGTAGAAGCAATGCTCAGTTCAAAAGAATAGTATTGCAAGACTTGTTGACTTACAAAACCTCATTTCTCCACTCAATGACTGGGAAGGTGCTGCTGTCAGCTAAAAGTGATACTGAAAGTCTCAAAGAAATAATATATATATATCATTTACTGCCCACTTTTTACAACTATGATGTCTGTGTAGCTCTCTCTTTGCATGTCCTAGTTGAAACAAATACGGTTCAACTAACATTTTCCAATATTATTTCTTTTCAGCTATTGATCTCATAAATAATTTGTTGCAAGTGAAAATGAGAAAGCGCTACAGTGTGGACAAAACGCTAAGCCACCCATGGTTACAGGTATTTCTACAAATTTCATGGTTTTACTTATGCATTTAGACTCTAAACATATAACAAATCTTCATCTTTAAGCACAGCAGGATCTAAGAAAATCTAAAAACCTGAAGATGTTTTCAGATCCTTAGAACCTCATGCTCATTCACCAATTTACCTATAGTTTCTCATTAATTTCTGAAATACTAGATTCCAATACGAAACAGTCTCATGCTTTCAAAATACACAACAAAAATATTTTATCATATTTGCCTATTGAGAAAATTATGTATATAAAAAACCCCCTGTAGTCATTTGACTTACATTATTTCACTGCCTGGAGTTTACTCTGATTCACTTCTTATTAAAATTATTCAACAGGCTTTCACTTCGCAGTCATCACAAAAACTAGTGAAATTGTATGCTTTCCAGGAAAATACATTAGCTCCATTCAACTGAATTCTTCAACTAAAAACTGAGGTGTAAGGAATTTCTAAGATGCTAGCAGCCTCTGTCTCGTGCTCAGCATATGGTAATTTTTTTTTATCCGGCAGCAGCCAAATCACTGCAAATTCAAGGCCTAAGACAGTGCAGTGAGGAGCCAGGGCCTGTCCTACCATCCCTAAGGAGCAGGGAAGCCTGGGGACAGCCCAGGCCAGGGCATTGTGTCCCTCCCTGAGGATGAGGCCAGACAGATACGTCAGCCTGTGAGATCTCCCAAGGGATCTTTGTTTGCATCCAAGAAAGTAATCATGGCACGAGCATGGTATAGATCAGATACATAATCCCCAATCCCAAAGGAATCTTTATCAAACCAGAAAACTGATCCTACTCTGGTATTTTATAGCTGATACTGTTTCTCAAAGTATATGGTGACCTTCTGGTATAGGAGGAAAAGGGCTGTAACCTCCCACGCTGCACCCCACCTTTCTCAGGGACATTTATCTGGAGCTTGCTTTCTTCATCTCAGATTTCCTGTCCCTCACTAGTTTTTTCCTCCAAGACTGCTCTTCTGCTCCCTGGCAACCATTCCAGAATGTATTTGCCTGAGTCTTTGGGAACCAGAAGTGTCTGGGTTAAGGTCTGCAGCAAGGATGCTGGCTGTCTCATGTGACAGGACAGGGTCCTTCTCCTCTGCATCCAATTTTATTGCTAGTGCAATAGTGAGTGGAGGTGAACTAAGATGAGGCGGTTCAGCAGCAGCTCTAGGACTAGGGATGGGATGAGTCCTCTTGTCTAGAAGAGTCCTACCTTGCAGGCTAAGGAAAGATAGCAATGGTTATTTTTCCTTACAGGGCAGGGTTACAGGGCAGTGAGACTTAGTGGTGGTCTCTGAGTGGATGACTGTAGGAAATGGGCCAAAGCATATGAGATACTAAAGATGAAAGCTTTATGCATTTACAGTGTTTGGGCTTTCTGGTGCTTTGGCTAGGTGGTTAGGATTGTGTCTTAGGCTGAGACAAGATGAAGGAGAAAAAAGAAAACTGGATACAGGATCATGAGGAGAGATTAGTCTGGATGGGGCTAGGATTCGCTCTATTACTGCAGCTTCATGTGTGCTTTGGGTGGGAATAAGAAAAGAAATTATTAAACTTGTATACTTTTGACAGATGGGAGGCTGCAGAGCATGATGGTGTAAAAAGCATGAGACTCAAACTAACTTCAGCCTTATATTTGACTGTCAACAGGGAGTTCCAAACTACCTTAATGTTTTGATGTATACATTTCTTTGAGCACACCAGTAACTGCCCAAGTTTGGAAATGGGGGGTTTTTTAGCCCAAGCTGAATTTATATTCTGCATCTACTGAGATGCAGACTCAACTGCCTTGAGTATCTGATACAGATCACTAGAATGTACATGTATGACTTAAAGATGTTTCTTCTTCCTTATTCGTCTTGTGACTAACGTGAGGAATTGCTTTACCACCATTCCTCAGTTAGACATTATGGCAGTCTATACATATCTGTCCATTTTGCAAAACAACCTGTAATATCTCAATACTATACTTGTGACAGAGTTTAATAAAATTATCAAAAAATCCTCTAGAGATGAGATTTATATCTTTAGGCCAATTTCATGTTTATATATTATAAGATTTTTCGATTTTAGAGCAATAGAGATGACCCTTAGATAGCTGAGTTAATAGCACTTTGCATATTATTGATAGCAGAAGGGAATATAATTTATTTTAGGAAATCTAAAAGTAATACTGTTATTCTTTTTCAGGACTACCAAACCTGGTTAGATTTAAGGGAACTGGAATGTAAAATGGGGGAACGTTACATCACCCATGAAAGTGATGACTCCCGGTGGGAACAGTATTCAGAAGAACATGGATTGCAGTATCCAGCACACCTCATCAGCCCAAGCGCTAACCGTAACGAAAACACCAAGCTAGAAGAAACAGAAATGAAAGCCCTCAGTGAGCGTGTCAGCATCCTTTAAGTTGCATCCCCTATAATCTGTCAAAACACTGTGGAATTAATAAATACATACGGTCAGGTTTAACGTTTGCCTTGCAGAACTGCCATTATTTTTTGTCAGATGGGAACAAAGCTGTTATGCTGTTACACTGTTGATATATCTGAGTTGCCAAGACAAATCAACAGAAACATTTTTGTGTGACCAACTGTGTTGTATTTACAAAAGTTCCCAGAAACACTAAACTTGTTATTGTGAATGATTCA
This sequence comes from Coloeus monedula, assembly GCF_965178545.1. Lineage (NCBI taxonomy): Eukaryota > Metazoa > Chordata > Aves > Passeriformes > Corvidae > Coloeus > Coloeus monedula. The sequence goes on along the minus strand of NC_138786.1, from coordinate 36,893,019 downwards.
TGTTGTATTTAATGTATTAAAACCTGTCTCCACGGTGCCTTTGCAAACTAGTGTTTTTCTTACTTGAGCCTCATTTTGGTAAGAGAGAACTTTCCCGTGAAGATCTTGGGGGTTTTTTGTGCATTGTTAGTATTGTAATTGTAAGCAAACTCTTGAAGAGTAGATTATAACTGCTGTTCTGTGAACAACTTCTACCATTTGGATAAAAGCTTTATTTAGTGTTCTAAAAATAGGAAAGGCAAAAAAGAATGATTTGCATAGAACTGTACAGTTTCAAATCAGATAACCTGTGTGTATTTGTGTGGTTGTGCATGTAGATATGCATACACACAGTAAACTTGCTCTTAAGCCTCAATGCCTTAGTAAAATATATACTGCAGAATGTCAGTTGTATTTCCCCTTTTCTTAAAATATTCTTCTCTAATATGAATATTCTTTAATATGTAAATTCAGAAGCTAAATAACATGTTGACTTTGTGTATGTTTTCAATAAAAGTCTTGTTAAAACAGGTTCATTGATGAAACTTTTTGTTTAAAGTATTCCTGGAGTGGCATCAGAAGTACATGGAATAAAATAATTCATCATTTAGAAGACAGTGTGGAGGTAGGTGGGAAAATGCTGCTGGATAACCTCTGTACCTATCACACATGTTTTATAAGAACCTAATTGGACTGATTTTGTATCAGAAGTTCAGTCAGTTTTGAAGCATACTGAGGGAGTTGGGAAGTTGAGGATGCATTGAAGGGAGTTTAGCTTTTCGAGAAATGTGCTGTTTCTGCTTTTTCTCTGAGTTCCACTGAACTGAAAAGGTACTGCAGATCTTTCTTGCTCTTCTTCCCCTGAAAACTTTGAAGATACTAATTGTCATTTCTAACAAATACGTAGACTGCCAACACTACGCCATTTAGTTTTAACAGTGAGAGATGTTCAGGCTGCACTATAAAAACACATGACAGAGTAACTTGGAGAAAAGTTGAAATTTATTCTACCCCATGGTCTATCTTGGCAAAAAACCAGTTCATGTATAGGTATTGAAGACTGAGGTTAAAAATGTAAAAATACATTGGATGGCAAGCAGAAGTATGCAAAGATAAGAGCTAATATCCACATATGATAAACCTTCACTGCTCAAATCTTGGTTTTTTGTTAGAATCACGAGCTCTTCAGTAGATAAATCCATTCTTTCATTGTAGAAGAGTTTTTTCCTGAGAAGATTTTTGCCAGATACATAACATGACGAAAGTCAGAAGAATTTTTCCTAGGTATTTTACACCTCTGCTGGATAGTATGTACTGTAGAGGAAATTAAGAAAAGGCACCTCTATTCAAACAGAAAAAAAAAGATATTTTAGAAAATTAGAAAGTATTGTGAAAAATTATTTATAAATATCTTTTCCTTCCTCCCTACCTTCTTTCCCTACTCCTACTGCCAAAAAAAGAAATCCTTTTCTACTTCAGTTTTTGAAGAAGGTCTCTGATAATCCTGGCCTTGTGACATCTTCTGAAGCAGCTCTTGTTGGGCAAGTTTGAATGTGTTGATTATTCTGCCATGCTGTATTTTCTGCCATGTCTATATTTTCTGTCAGGAAGTTCCTATAAGACTGAAAATTGGCTAATGATTGGCCATTGTTTATTTTTCTTTCAGCCTTAAGCTTAATCATCAGTTGACTGTAAAGTAAACATAAAATTAGACTTGGGCTGATTATCAAATTTTCTGTCAGTAAAAGTGTATGTACTTGTTTATATTTAAAAGTAAGTCCACTTACAGGTGCGCTGGTGGACTCAACATATATATAAAGATTATATATATTCCATTCTATGAGCACTCCAGGGGTCAAGTCAAATAAATTAATTTTTCTTAAAGGAAATTAGGAAAATTACCAGAGTTGTATAGACTTGGTTCAGATGCTGATATCATGACTGCTCATAAGGAGCCAGGACTCACAAAAGTGCCTTAATTTTGTTGTGTCATTCTCTTGGTATTAATCAGTAACAGATTTAGAGCTCAGATTTCCTACTGACAAATTTAGGTGAGTTGGGATTTTATTAGTGACTTGGTTTCATTTACAATTAGTGTACCAGCTCTAGAGCAAAGGTAGTTTTTAGCAACACAGATGAATTTTCAGAAATACCAAATAGCATACTGACACTCTGTTCTTAAGCATGGACAGTAGTGTACAAATTAAGAGAGATAGCAAACCACTGCAACTTGCAACAGCATCTCTAAGAAGCTGGGTGACAAAAATAAAAACAGTGCAACTTTTAGTGAAGGAAGAAGACCACTGAGTACTTTAGCTAAACCCCACTGTCTGCTGATTTCTTCCATCAAAATCCTCAGCATGCACATGGGTTTGCTAAGCACGGGGCTATATTAATAAACTTTTTTGTCATGGAGCACTTTTGATAAACTGTTTGCTAACAGAACAAAGACAAAAGTATAAATGAATTTCTATTCTGAGAAACTTTCTGACTAGCTACTTAACATGATTTCCAAGGAACTCTTATTACTAGGGGAATATTTCACTTCCTTTCCTCTCCATGCTTGTTCTCTTTTTGTGGGGGTTTTTGAAGCACTGAAGCTTGCTTCATCACTTTAAGAAACTTCTGCAAATATTCATTGCTTTTCAAATAATGATCTGCCATTAGCCAATATAATACATTAAAATTTTCCCTGCTGCTGTTCAAAAATGTTGCACTGTGAAATTTGAACTGTTTGCATTTCAGCCAGCCGGATGAATTCACTGATTCCTAACTCTTAGCCTAAATGGAAACTTGCTCTTCCAGACACACCAGCATCAAAGTACACTGAAGCAAATCTGGGGTTGTGTTGTCCTGTATAATTTTCCTTTGCTTTTTTTACTTGGGAAAAGAGAATGGTAAGCTACTCTGTGGTAATATTTCCATGGCCTTTACCATTTTCCATTAGGCCAACAGTTCCTGCGCATGCATCATGGAAGTAAAACCAAGTGATTATGCTGCATATAAGTGTTGACCTGAGGATCTGTTGATGGTATTTCCTTTCCTGCTGTGCAGCACCATATCCTATGCATATCAAGCACATGTGCACAGGTTATCATGTTTATTGTGTCAAAACTTAGCTGTGAAATGCAGAGAGGTATCCAACATATACTTGGAAGCCAGAACTTCTGGTTTATGTTAAGTTGCCATTTTCACTTCTACAATCCTTAGTCATTCAGATAGTTTATGCAGTGTCTTGTCCAGGTAGTTTAACTAAAACAAGGTGAGCAAAAGCATGCACTTGTGCAATTTGTACAGCTCAAGTGTCATGCAGCTGCTCAGCCACGTGTGACTGACCATCCATACATCCATCCATCCACATCTTCACATCACAGGAGGGAAGGGAATTCCTGTCAGTATGCCTTTCTTTTCCATTGTCTCAGATATATATCAGACCTCCTCATTCTCATCTCAGCAGGATCTCTTCAAAACCAGTTGGATATTCTACCTTCCCTGTTTTTCATCCTCCCTTTTCTTACTCCTCTAGACCTCACTCTTGAAAAGCCTTCCTAGAGATTCACCTCACAGGGATTAGAAAGCAGTACATCCTGTTCTCATGTCAAGGCAATAGCTATCTGTATTTTGTGTTAATAACAGTCTTTTTTATTTGAGAGATTTTTTGTCTTACATTATTGGGTAAACCAACACCTTTCTGCATTTGTCCTGAATTTATCCTGGACATTGAAGTTGTAGAGGTGATGGGGAAAATGTTAACAAGCTGATACAGATACTTGGCATCCTTTCATACTGGGGAAAAAGGAAAAAACCTTCTAGGCAAATTTTAAGAATTAATCGCTAGGTAGGTTAACCCTCATATACTACTTCAGTCCATAAGACTGGGCAAAAGATCAGTTGGGTAGTTATGGATTATGGTGCAGTATTATTCAGCTAGGTCTAGCAAAATATTGGAAAAGCTCTATTTCATGCACATACTCTAGAGACTAGTACCTGTAGTTATGTAGCATCCCAAACTTAGCTAAACTTGCTACTTTCATGTAGAAACTAATTTTTTTTCCCTAGAAAAATAGGCCATAATGTATTCAACAAAGGAAAGCAGGTACCTACTGCACTGGCCACCTTCTGCCTCACCAGACCTATGGCATCTGAACTAAAATCTCATATTCCTGGGGTTTTCCCATGCATATGTCAGGTGGGAAAGAACTCAACCAAATCAAACGTAAACCAGAGGAACTGTCTTGGTAGATCAGGCACTTTCCAGTGGTGACAAATTTGACATGTGAATGGGATGCAATTTCACCTTGTTTTTTGATTACCTAGTTTCTAGCAGCTGGAACGAGTCAGTGCTGAAATTGGAGTCTGCTAGGTGAGCTAATATTTGTCTGTGCTTCTTGGTGGATCATTGCTTTATTTTGGTGAAGAACAGGGAGCGCACATGAAAAGAAGCATAAACTATTTTGCTGCCTAAGCACATCTACAAGCTTGAACATCAGCTGTTCACAAATAAGAATTTAATAAAAGTCTACTTCAGTTTCAGACTGAAAACTTGCTCTTTTGAAAGGTTCCATGAAATGAAATGTTTTGCTTGGGCATGCAAGCACTAAGGCCCTAAACTGAGGGCATCTATCTCTTCTGTGAGTCTGGAGAACCTGAGGCCTCACGCTGCAGAAGTCTGCCAGGCAGGGTGCCAACCAGGGGAGCTACAAGGAAAACAGGCATGATGAAAATGTGCCTTTAAGGCAAATGCCGAAATCTGTAAGCATGTGTGTGCTGCCAAAATTTGACAAAAATTGGCAGATTCTATTGAAGTATTTCTATCAAGACAAACTATTTTTCAATATAAATTTATGATACATTTGCCAACTATAACTTAAATAGTTTTCTGTATAACTTCCAAAATGAAGAGTGACTTACTGGTAATGACCTCTGACACTCTTAATGGGGACTGTTTTTTCAGAGTCCTAATAACTACCCTTTGAAAAGCAAGTAGATGTTCTGGTTCCTCTGTTGACTTAGGCATATAAAAACATGAGCTATTTGAGCAGTTAGGTCACTGAATTTAATACATGGAAACTTAACTGACACATTCTTAAAAAAAATAAAAATTGACTTGAGGGACCTGGCTCACATTTACCAAGTAAACAGCTGCAGCAGTTTAAGATGTTACTGTCTCAGCCTCCAGCTGTTTGTTACTGGCCTTATAACAGAGCAAAAATAGAATATTTCGACTCTTCTGGTTGACACTCAGAAGAATCTAAGCACAGTTTTTATCTTAATGTTTAATTTAATTTGTCCAATTGTGAATTAGAGCTGTGATGCTTCATTCTGCTGGCTCTGGTGTCTGGGAAAGGGCAGGAAGGAGGCTGAGGGCATTCTGCTACTGTAGCTGAGTTTGCCAGAAGTCACGCATCCAAGTGCTTAACTGTATTTCTCAAAAGTGAATTATGTTTGCAAGCATGAATCCCTAAGGGTTTCTAGGTGTTTCAGGCTTCCTGATTTCTTCTGAAATAGGATTTAAGGTCTTCAGAGAGTAATTAGGCACTGCTGGGGTTTCTAAGCTTGCCACTTTTGCTCATGGCGTTGTATCTCTGTGCTCACCACAGCTGATCTCTACATGTGTTATGAATAGGAATCTTAATAAAAACAATAATTAAGGTGATTTAAAAACCACATGCTCACGCAAAATGTATGTATCCACAAGCTTTATTCTGTCATCTGCCAAAAGGAAGTACAATCAAGAATATGCATGGCACTAAGTGATGAAAAGTTAGAGCAGGCATTTGGCTCACAGCTCCAGACTGGAAAACCTCTAATAGGCAAAATGAGACCTACTAGTAAAACATAATTACTGTAGTCTTTCTTAGGGAAATAAGGAGATCTTAATAAGGAGCACTTTTTATGTTCCTGGGTTGAACTTGACTTCGCCTTTATCCTAATGGGAAGTTTTGCACATCAACTTCCATCTGGAAAATGAGCCAGTTTAAGGATAACTGCTTTGACTCTGATAATGGCCTCTTCATATTCATTGTGGTCTGAAAACAGCCTCTCTTGGCTAAAAAATGCAGATGTATGTATGTGCGTATACACTAACATTAAAGTTGGAAGAGTTCCTACTAAAGCAAAGAGTCATCAGGAAGTATTTATTTAAAGCTGAAATACCCCTTCTCATTCTCAGAGCTCAGTAAAACAGGAAGGAAAAATAACATAGACTGTTGCTTTTCAAGATCACAACATTTCAGGAAATTCAGAGAAAGTTTTAGGATTAGGACGCTGAATGCGTACATAGAAATTGGGAAGACCATAAAGCAAAACTGCCGGGTATCCAGTATACCTGTTCCCCTTTTTGCAACAATTGAGATGCACAATATTTTTACGTATTCTGACAATTTATGACTATTAGCCACTTGCCTGTGAGAAAGGATACAACTGCTTGAGCTTCACAGCTGGGGTAACATAGGTTTGAATGCATGAACTGGCTTGCTCTAAACTAGCTCACATTAATAAAAAATCAGTCTCAGTACAAGAGTACCTACACAGACAGATATTAACCTAACATATCCTAGTCTTCTTGTGGATTACTGACACGCGGAAAATGCAATATTCAAAAATATGCAGGAATGTACAATATTCTCAGTCAGCTTCTCATGTTTCTATATATAGCTACATTTGTAGATGGCAAACTGACAAAGAAAGTAAATGAATGACTCGGGCACAGACAGCAGTAACCTTGAACCCAAAGCCAATAAAAGGCAGGCATACTAAGTGATATATTCTCACCTTTCCAGTTAACTTAGATGGATCCAAAGAGCATTAGATGAGATGTTCTGTGGGAGACAAAGGGTATACTGTATCCATAAAGTGTGAATTACAATCCATTTACAAAAATATATTTTTGTCACACATTTGAAGTACTTGTAAATACACAGACTCCCTGTAACTACAACCACAGTTGCCTCAGAGGTCACAGTGTCCATGGGCTGACTGCCCAATAAAGGCACAGCCCTTGAAGTCCTAATGACAGGCACTAGTTAGTTCTGGCAGATCCATGGGTTTCCAGCCTTGTTTAGCACAAATCTCTCAGCACATTACTAACAAAGTACTGTGACAAAGCAGAATATAGTTTAATGGTATGTTAGATTAAACTTCACCTATGCATCTCCTATCCCTGTGCAAAATGTAGAGCTTGAGGTAGTAATGAATGCACACACAAAGAGACTTGTTTGTCAGTGATTGGTGATAGCAGTAAAATCCTTCACAGTGCTATATGAATAAAAAGTATGGTTACATAACATAATTTACTCTTTCAATCAAGAGGACAGAGTTGTCAGTGACTGTACTAGAAATACAATTTCTTCTGTGTCTTGTTTCCCAACCTTCCAGTCAAAACTGGCCTTGTTTGTCCCTGGAAGCATCTTGTGGCTAGGCTCCAGTTCCTGGGGCAGAGGGCCCTCCCTGCCCTTCCTTTAAAAGCCTCAGGGCTTTGCCCTTGCATCCACCCAGTACCTTCTGCATCTCACAGACCCACTGTTACCACATTTACTGTAGATGTGCTACACGTTTTTGCTTTTGAGGAGGCTCAGGCAGCTTTTGGACAGAAGGAAGGAGACTGCCTTCCAGCTCTTCCACTCTTATAGCAGACAGCATATGAAGATATTAATTCTGGGAAGGAGACAACAGAGTGAAAAGGTAAAGTACTGCAGAGGATGCAGGACTAGTATTATAAATGCGGCAATATTCTGCATGCTTAATAACTCTCCTATCACACATATTTAAAATCTTGGTTCACATACTCCTGGTCTAATTTGTTTCAAGCAGACTTATTCATGTATTCATAGCCTTAAGAGTGCTGAAATTAATTTATTACTCTAATCCTCTCTCAATATTTGCACTCTTTTGATGGCTAAGCTGGGGCTTTTACCAGTAAAATTCTATTGGCACAGCTTCTAAAGTAGACATATTTATATGAGCACAAAAGTATCTTATAACCGTAGTGGTTAAATCCCTACTCATACAAAAATAGGTATACAAGTATGAGTAGATCCAGACAATATTATCACTTGAACTAAACTCTCATAAGTAGCCCAACTTTACTGTTCAGACAAAGCCTTAGCCTCCTCTTTCAAATCTCTTTGCCAAGTAGCTGTCATCATTTTATTATGTGAAGAGCCATGCATTTGCCTGAAACCACCAAGGCAACCTCTTTTGAGCCAAGTGGGTAATATCACAATACTAGATTGAACTCAAACCAGTGATCAAAGACAAAAATGCCAGGGCATTGCCAATTCTCTGAGCCATCCAGTAACCATTAGCTTATGTTGTCTGATTTGCATGATAATTGTAAAATAAGAGGCTGTGTGATTTTACTCTATTATCAATATCTTTTCATACTTTCGGGGTTTTGGGACGTGGATTTGGTGGGTTTTTTTTGTTGTTGTTGTTTTTTTTTTCTTTTCTTTTTAGTAGATACATATTAACAACTTCTTATTTCCAACCCACTGCAGACTTTATTTTTAAACTGTAATATTGAATAAGGAGCCATCCTCAGAGAAAAAACGAGAGCGGGGAAATTCCCCGGGACGTCCCGGCCGGGAGCGCGGCGCTCGCCGCCGCAGCCCGGAGCCGGCGCAGCCCGGAGCCCGGAGCCCGCAGCCCGGAGCCCGGAGCCCGGAGCCGCCGCAGCCCGCAGCCCGGAGCCCGGAGCCGGCGCAGCCCGGAGCCCGGAGCCCGGAGCCCGGAGCCCGCAGCCGGCGCAGCCCGGAGCCCGGAGCCCGGAGCCCGGAGCCCGCAGCCGGCGCAGCCCGGAGCCCGCAGCCCGGAGCCGGCGCAGCCCGGAGCCCGGAGCCCGCAGCCCGGAGCCGGCGCAGCCCGGAGCCCGCAGCCCGGAGCCCGGAGCCCGGAGCCGGCGCAGCCCGGAGCCCGGAGCCCGCAGCCCGGAGCCGGCGCAGCCCGCAGCCCGCAGCCCGGAGCCCGGAGCCGGCGCAGCCCGGAGCCCGGAGCCCGGAGCCGGCGCAGCCCGGAGCCCGGAGCCCGCAGCCCGGAGCCGGCGCAGCCGCGGCAGCCGCGCGTGTCCGTGCGTGCCTCGCCACCTCCTGGCCAGCCCCGGCACTTGCCTCGGGCGGCTCCCGGCGCAGCGGGGCCCAGACCGCTCTCAAGGCCAGCGATCGCTCTGTTTTCACAAAGCCTTAGGCATAGAGAAGTATGTAATTGCCAGCCTACCAGGGCGTTTTTAATGCGAAAACGCAGTAATTCACGTTAAGGTAGGCACTAAGTCTCCTTCTGTTTGACGTCAGAATATTTTGGAGTTTCCACTGCTGCTAATTACTCTGTGTTTCAGAACAAAAAGGTCGTCCCCCCACCCCCGCCTTCCATTTGCATAAAAAAGCTGTAAGTTCTTTTAAAATAATGAAGCAGATGCCAACAGCTAGAAGTTACAGTACTTCTGGCAGCTTCTAGTCAGCAGAGGTTATGGAGCAGTGCTGCCAGCAACTTACAGGCAGCCACTTCCAACTAACTTATAAAATAATGCTGCATAGGAAGCCTGCTGAATGTCCCACTTTCTGTTCAAAAGCATTAATCCATAAGACAGTAGTAAGATACATTCATTTAAATGATTAGCAGTTTAACTGATAATTAGTGTTGGGCAAAGAGTGGCTGTGAAGTAAAAAGCTTAGCTTGCATAAAAAAATCTTTAAACAATTTGAATATAAATAAGATCCTGAAAGTTCTGTAGAAAAGTTGGGCAAAGAAAAAATATATTCATGAGTAAAAATTAATCTGGTTAATTTCTATTCAGAGAAGGAAAACACAATGCTTTTATCTCTAGATCAAAGGGATTTTTCTTTTAAATAAAGACACATATTTGGAAATGCAAATTAAAAACCACAGCTAAACTATAATGAGATACATTTGGGAACACAAAAAGAAAGGTAGGATATTCAACTACCTACAAGTAGATATGAGCTGATTATTGCTCTTAGACTTCTTTTACCTGCTTACTTTTTACTTCTTGATATTCTTCCTGTTCGGTCCCATATATGTTTTTGCTTTCAAACTTTCCAGTATGTGGCATCTAATATATATTGAAAATGTTGACAGTTTACATTTTGATTATAATGTGTTCCTAAGTATGTTTTGAAAGTCTCTCTTCAGCTGTTTTTTGCACAACTAGATATCCAACTGTACTGAGTAATTTAATGTATAGCTCATATCTGTCTACCATTAGAGTTACCCAAGTAAAAATTCTGCCACTTGCATAATTTGACCTTTCCCAGTAGATGTGCAGTTCACCTCTGCATTCGCTTGCAAATTGTTCTGTTGTAATCCACACACTACTTGTGGCAATGTTTTCCCTATTTCTTTTACTACCATTTCAGCTTGTCTGCACATTAGGCATCACATAGTAATAGAAATAGTGTCTTCCTCTGGAATATCTTCCAGCATGGTTCTCATGGGACTGCTTCTAAAACTGGCCATGCTTGGGTTCCTTTATGAATTTATTGAATAGGACCTACTTCCAGCAAAGCCTTTCTGTTGGAGCATCTTTACACTTGTCAGGGTAAACCAGCTGCAGTCTGGAAGTGGCCAGTTTGGAACTGGATTACCTTTCCATCTCCTTCTTCTCTTTGGCTGGGAAGATTGAGAGGAGGGCAACAGGATGGAAGCATAGAAAAACATGGACGAATAGGTGGCAAATTAAAATACAAGACTGCTTTCATCCAGTCACAAAAACAGAGGTTTTGGCTGATTAAACTTTGGGGTATGGTAACACTGTTCAAGTACCAGGTAGAGTAAGTTTAATGCTGGCTTCTGAGCGTAGAAATGTGAAGAAAAACAAATATGACATCAAAATGGAATCTGCAACAATGAAGTCCTTACACAGAATAAATGTCCATTCCTGCTTGTAAGTGGAGGTTACCCATACATTCAGGAGGCTGTTTCTGCAAAGGTAGCTTACCTGTCATCCTACAGAAATTTGTGTATCAAATCTAAGTGCAGTAAAAGCCAAATTCACCTTCACTAAAAATTTTTCCAGTTTACAGGCACTATATGACAGGTTACCTACTGTGTGCTTCTGAACTTTACACTATACAAGCACTTTGCAGACTTTATTTTATCGATCTTTACAGAAGTCATGTGAAGATCAAACTACCATCCCTCCTGTTATATATTCTTTCTGTTCGTATAAAGCATTGAGGTGCATCTCAGTTAAGCATCTTTTGTCACAGTAACAGCCTAGTCTGGCAGCACCAGAACAGAAAGAGATCTAAAGAAAACAAATTTACAGTACCTTAGCCACAATGCAACTGTACTAATCCTTCTGTATCAGTGAAAGAAGTTACTAAGTTCAGAAAAACTGTTTTCCCCAGCAGTATCATGGAATTAGATCCATTACTTGTATATTTCATTTATTCCACTGTGATGTCTTAATATTTCTAAGTTCAACCATGCTTTATTTCTTAGATCTTCTGAAAAGTGAGCCGTTGTAAGGCTCTGGACACTGCATTCAAACATTACTAGTCCCATTCAAAATCTGAAGGCATATTTCTTATTGACTTAGGCATGCCATCAGTCTCTTCCAGTGTACAGTTCCTTTGTCAAATATTCTTAACCTGCTCTGAATTGCACTATTGCTTCCCCAAAATGTGGTGTCTTAGGACCTGCATCGGTATGCAGACTCATTGCTTTCTGTCAGCATCATCTAACTTACTTTCATATTGTTTGATATTTATGAAAGAAATAGATGAAAGCAACTTGAGCAGGAAAAAACACAATCTTTTCCAAAAGCAGTGGGCCTATATCCTGACAGTTCTGTTCTAAAAGACAGTGCTGTTTAATAAAAGCTTGTTTCCTATTTGAATATTCCTTATTAAATAAGAAAACAAAGATCAGCAGACAGAGCAATCTAAGTTACTTTGTTTACCTCTCTTCAGGGCTATGGTACTAAAATAAAAAGTGTAAGAAATCTGTGGGGGCAAGGATTATCTTAGCAAATTGCTACCAGGAGATGGCACTATTAACAAAATAATTTGAGTGCCCCGTATAAGTTCCTCTTTACCATCTCTATGTCTGAATGCTTTGGCAATTCCAGATGTTGTCTGAGCGTGATCCTGCAAATCTTTTATCCAGGCAATCCTCACATGCCAGTGATCCCAGGCATGGTGAAAGGGTCCTTCATGCTGCTTCACTGGTGGCTTATTTGCTCAGGTTGGCAGATCAGGATTTTCCAAACACAGGAAGAGGCTAGGAGATACTGGGCAAGCATTTTCCTCTCTGATAAGTATATATTGATTTGGAAATAGGATTGAGGGGATATAGGGATATAATATATATATCCATATATAATAGGCTGGGGGCTTTATTTATTTATTTTAAAATTTTATTTTATTCTGCCCTATATAGGCTGCCACTAACTCTCATGAAGACCTGAATGCAGTGTCAGAGAAGGGCTGATGTGGACTAGCTCACAGCTGCAAGAGCCAAATGCAGATATTCAGACGCTCCTTCCCAGAGGCTGAAGGTACGACATTCTTTGTCATTCTTCCAACATCTCTAAAGAGTAGCATTAAATTATTTTATGTTTACAAGCCTGCAGGGAATCCAACTTAAAACGACAAGAGTTTAAAGGCTCTGAGACCTTACCCTACCCTGCTCTGAGAACATCCCTGTGGCTGAATTGGTCCTGTGAAGGGTGAATAAAGATTTCAGTTGATGAAAACAATGCCAGAATTTCACCTGTTAACTGCAGATGAAGTGGAGCTTTGCACTCACACAGCTTGCAGGATCAAATCCCTTGTGTGACAGGAAGCAAAATATTTGCCATGTGTTTCATTTCAGTTTTAAGCACTTCAGGTTTGAATCCTCTTGGTTAAGTAATTGATGTTTGAATGCCCTGTCTCCTGCTTGGTATTTTAAAATAAACCTTGCTACAGAACAGATTATGAATCAAAACAGCTGCTGAAGCTGAAAGTGTACTTAAGCAGCAAGATGGCTCTTTGTGAATCATAGTAACTAGTCTTATACATATTGCTTCAGCACCCAGGGAGCTAAATTTCATGTGCTTTGGTTTAAAAAATTCATTATATAGATCTGGTGTTTACAGATTTTTTTTTTTTATGTCTCCCCCATTACTTCCTGCCAAAAAAAACCAATGAACTAAAAAATCCCTTGTTACTAATATCTGCTGTCAAACTTGTGTTTCTCATATGCCACAGCATATGAGATTGTGAATAGATCTTTTGTCTTCTGCAAATACAACCAGAAGCTGTCAAAAATCTATTTTTACAAGGATTTCAGTAAGCTGTTTGCAAGACAGTCGAACTCTGTCATAGAAGCCCCTCTAGGTATGATTAAAACACCTAGGTTATCAGTTGTTCATTGGTTGCAAGGTGAACTTTTAGAGGGCTGAATGAATAGAAGAAAAGCAGGGCTCCAATTTTGATTTTCTGGTGGGGTTAGGTCAGGAGCTGTGCATATGTCTCACTGTAAAGAAACCAGGCCATGAAAACATGCAGGGGGTAATGAACTGCTCTGCACTAAAAATTCTGATGAAAATGCTGTTGTAAGAAGGATTGCATACAATTTTCTAGAAGCATGCTAGTGCCCATGTGAAATCTGGGTACAAAAACTTCTCTACTAAAACAGAAAGGGAGGTAATTCTCCCCTTCTCTTCAGCCCTGGTGAGGCCACATCTGGAGTGCTGTGTCCAGTTCTGGCTGCCCAGATCAAAAAATACATGGAGCTACTGGAGAGAGTCCAGCAGAGGCTACAAAACCTATTAGGGGACTAGAGCATCTTTGTTGTGAGGAAAGGCTGAGGGGGCTGGGCCTGTTCAGCCTGAAGCAGAAAATGCTGATAACAGATCTTATCAATGCATAGGAATATTTTAAAAGCAGGAGTCAAAAGAATGGGGGCAGACCCTTTTCAGTGGTGCCCAGCAACAGAACAAGGCACAATAGGCACCAACTGAAACACAGGAAGTTCTGTCTGAACATGAGGAAAAACTTCTTAACACAGAGGGTGACAGAGCACTGGAACAGATTGTCCAGAGAGGCAGTGGAGTCCTCTTCTCTGGAGATACTCAAAATCTACCTGGATGTGGTTCTGTGCAACCTGTTCTGTGTCAATCTGCTCTAGCAGGAGGATTGGACTAGATGACCTCTGGAGCTCCCTTTCAGCCCCAACCACGCTATGATTCTGTGAAATCAGAAATTATAGAAGCCATTGCTCAAAACACACAAAATCACTCAGAATGTATAATACAAGGAGCATAATAATTGAAAATAAACACAGGGGGACTGAAAGCAAAGTAGTGTAGAGACCATCAGAATTCCAGGAGGAAAAATTACAGTATGGTGCTATTTTATTCATCAAAGAAACAGCCTAAATGTAATGTAATGTTGTCAAAAATTAAAGAACTGGGGCAAAAATTTAACAGCTGGATAAGCAAATGGAATTATGAACAAAGATGTTCTCACCTTTTTGTTATCTACAGCGAAAAGGGAAATAAAAAATTGTGCATGGTCTTTGTAATCAACCAGAAAAAGAACTCAGAATACATTTCTCATCCTAGCCAAAAGCAGCACACAGGATAGTCCCTAGCTGCTCGGAGTCATTAATAAATGTTATAATATTAATCAGTCTTTCTACTGCACAGTGATGAGCTACAACAGCTCTTCTTTCCTAACCTCTAGTCTTACTGCTGTAACTCCCTAAACCTTGCTCTCTGAGCTTCAGGAAACCCTCTAAACTACATGTTCTGAGAAACTCTAATAAGCTACATCCTCTAAACTGCTATATTTAGTGCAAAATACACCTTACTGCACACATTCATGGCCAAAGACAATGGAGTCAGAGCTCTCTGTACATGCACTGGGTTTATCTGCATTTCTGCTTGCAGTTCAACATAAAGGGAATAATGGTCAAAGTCATTTGAGAAAATATGTTTTTACTTTTTCTTGCCTATCACTTTTAGCAGAATTATTCTTTGATTATTCACTCCATTTAAATTAATAAGGGAGGGTACAAGTTACAGAGTTGAAAGCAGGACCAGTTTTAGTTCTTCGTTCCTACTGGCCATTCATCTGAGTGTCATGAGGGAATCCAGCCACTGAATGCCTGAATGTTTGGAGTCTCTGGAACTGATGGGAAGCCTGAGCACTGCCCTTTAACCTTCTGGCCTCTTGGCTTACTCTTAGATTCCCTCAGAAAAGCTGAACCTTGCTGTTCAACTTCCTATCCCAGCAGTAAATTCAAACTCCATTGTTACCTAAAGTCCTAGAATCCCGCTGAAAAGTGAGCTCTCTGGTTTACAATTTAACCCTTCAAGTGCCAAATCAATGATGCAATCAACTTTCATTGTAGCAAAAGTTTTGTCCTCCTTTTTTAAAATAGGATTGGTTTTTACTTAATACAAGGGAGGAGATATAAAGTTCTGGAAAAAGAACAAATATCCTAAATGTAATGCTTTTTTTTTTTTTATCTGTCCCTATTTATGAAAACCTTGGAAATTCATCTGTCTTCAGGAAGACAGGGAAAGACTCTATGTCTTCCCTCAGCAGAATGCCTCATCAGCTCCAAGCTTCTCATTCTGCCTGCTGCAATTTGCAAGCAAACTGCTATCAGGTAGTGACTCCACTGCTTAGAGCAACTAGAGCTTATAGTTGTAGGTCTTGTGCCTGCAGTCCCGAGAATAAAAGTAGAAAAGGGAAAGTAGGGAAATGCATCTTAGACTTGAAAACAAGGTGGGTTTTGCAATCTGATGTGATTATCTATATGTTTACATTCCGGAAATTATGCATTGATAGATTCACACATTATTTGCATTTTTGCAAGGAGAATATGGGATTAATACAGCACTCCATCAAAGTAGCAAATAATTACAACTAGACAAGCCAAACTGAGTATCGTGTTGCATACTAAAAAATCTGGAAGGGTTGTGAAACAACTAGGTCAACCTTGCTGTGAAGAGACTTTGCTGTGTTAGACTGAGTTAAGATGGAACAGAGAGGCAGTAATGTGCAGGAAGTGCAAAAGCAAGGTCTCAATGACAAATCCAGAAAAGAACAGGACAAAAAGAACAAGACAATAGGGGTTTTTTTTACTCCTGAAGAAATGATACATATAGACACTCTAATTTCTTCCACATGATGGATGTAGAACCTCATCCTAGTTATCCTCCCTATCAAGGGCAAAACCTTTTGATTGAATATTGTAGACAGAACTTCAAGCCCCCCACCCTCCCCCCCGGACCTCATTGAGAGGCTGGAAGCTGGTTGGTATAGTACCTATGGAAAAACTCTTTTCCACAAGCTTCTGTCTGATACATTTTTTTTCTGTCCTTATGTTTATGTTTTAGAGTTGATTAGAAGAGAAAAAGAAAAAGGAAAACATTCCACATTCTGAAATAAAACTCCACTTCTTCTGACCCTGATCTTCAGGCCTGACAAAGAAACCAGCTGTGCCCTCAATCATCCCCCAAGCTGAAAGCACTTGCATCCAAGAGCTTCAGTGTAAAAAATCAGCTAACCAACAAACAGGCAAACAAAGAAAACATTTATTGGTGAACAGTGGACTATTTTTCAATTATTTTTAATCTCTGTAGCCCTGGCCAAAACCTGATTTGGAGACCAATCTAACAGTCATGAAAGGCTCACCAACAGTAGTGCAAGTTGTACCTGAAAGCCATTGAGGCTTTGATTCCAGGCTTTACATAGACACACTTTGAGGCACATTTCCCTGTACTCCAGACATTTACCAACAAGCCTAGTAAGCTCAGTTTCTCTCTAATTTTAGTGAATTGTCACATTTACTAGTGCTGCTCCTTGCTTGTATTTTGATGTAAATTTTAATCTGGATTGCAAGATTTTAGGTCCATTTGCCCATACAAGGTTACAAAACCTTGTGACTTTAAACAGAGCTGCCTGAAGATAACAGAACTGGGGTAATGTTGCAAGGCTTTCCTCTCTCCTTCCTGCCCAATTCACTGAGAGAAACTGATGCCCATTTTAAAAAGCACATCACCAACATCCAGAACTCTGGAATGACAGGTCAAATCTCATCAGCATTTGCTCCACTCTTCATCCTTCCAAAGTACCTAATGTAAGTAAACATGGGGCATCAGGATGAAACCTTGAAAGAGGAGCACCTGCCAGCACTAAGTTAAAATATCTCCTAGGAGTTCAGCCATAGGCAAGTACTGTGCTGGTGGTCCTTGGCAAAATGTCCCTTCCAGATTTCAAAGTCTTAATAAAGGCCCCTTCTCCCTTGTAGGAGTCTGTATGAATGTAGCTCTTGGAAGCTGTAAATAAAAGTGATCAAATATTTGGCATCCAAACAGTTGTTTATGCAGAATTTTGTTTTCAAGTGTCAAGAGTACCCTTCCAACAACAACAAAAAAAAAAGCCAAACCACAAACGAAAAACCACCAAAACAAATAAACAAACAAAAAACCCATGAGAGTTTAGCAAACATGTGTTTCACAGACAGATAAAAAAAAAAAATCACTTTTCTTTTCCAAGAAAAAAAGTTGTGGCCTGAAACCCTACTGTTTTTGACAAGCAGTACTTCACGCTGGTTTTAGGTTTACTTAGATTTTCTCTGATTGCTTTAATCATAGTAGGCAAGCCAGTTCATTAAAAGGGGCAAGATTATGAAACACATGTATTGTATATCTGATAAATATCTTAAGTATACACAAATTGAATATTTGGAAAAAATTCTTCACTGAAAGCATAGTCAAGCATTGTAATAGGCTACCCAGGGGAGTGGTGGAGTTACTACCCCTGGAAGTGTTCAAAAACATGTAGATGAGTCACTAAAGGACTTGTTTTAGTGGTACGCTTGGCAGCATTAATGGTTGGACTTGATGATCTTGGAGGATGTTTCCATCCTTAAAGATTCTATGACATAATCTTTCATAGTTATTTGAAATGGGGATGACAAGACACACTTTTCTAGCCAGTGTTGTAGTGGGACAATGAAATGTCACCTTTTCCCAAAGTTTACTAATAGGATAAAATTAGAGGTGAGAAAAATAAAAACCTTTGATGACATCAGATCCAAGTTATCAAATTTTTGACCTCTTATAGACAGTTCAGATACACTAAGATCTGAATAGCTTCCAGAGAAGTGATGCATTCTTGTTTTTACAAGGTTCCACAGCTGTATTTTTATTTCAAAGTACAAAGAAAAGCATAGAAAAAACCCCCTACGAAACCACTGGGATAGTCATTCTTCTAAAACTGGATTGAAATCACTAGAGCAATCAAAAAAATCGTAACTGAATTAGTGTTTAGCAATAATTTTGCTATATTGTACCTTGAATTTAATTGCTATCCTCTACCTAGAGAGTTCTCTTTTCTTTTTTCCTACATTTTGTCCATACCCGATATTCCTTGCTTCTTCAGGCTTTTTACCCCCACAGTGTGAGATCTAAAACCTCCTTCTAAACCACAAAAGAACAATGTGTACATCACTTCCACATAATATAATTGACAAAATTAATATTTAGAATTTAATCATCAAATTGTACCTAAGATATATCTAGGAATATATAAGTGATGAAGGATTCTGGGAAAGGAAGGCATTGTAAGGGAGGGAGGCATGGGAAGGTAATGCAAGGCAAGACAATGCAAGGATATTGGTTCACAACTTTAAGGCCTTAGCGTCCACCTTTTCTTCTTAAAGATGTGTTATTATTTATTGCTGGTATTATATTAATATTATATTATCACCTTCTACTCCACCAGTGAGGGGTCAAAATGTGCAAATAATATGTAAGGCTCAGGGCAGCTGGTCAGCAAAAACCAATTTTTTTTCTGGAAGAGTTTGAAACCCTTACAGTAATAGGACTATTTTAAGTTCCCTCTGCACATTTTCTTTACATTTGAAACACCTTGCATGCAGCTATCCTATGACAGAGGTTATGGTCTGATTCTTACTAGTATATGATATTTCTATTACTCCAGAGATTTTATAGAAACCAGAGAAATCCATACAAGGCATAAGGAACAACCATCTTTCTCACTCTTGTATCAGCACAATTTGTTTTTACCACTTTATGCTAGGAATTAAAACTGAAGTAAACTAATAAAACTCATTACAGACAGAATTTTGATAACTGCAGTCATTAGCATATCTGAGTTTGTTCTGTGTATTAGTGCCGCCAATGCCAGGCTGGTGTGTAGCAAAGAGCACCTGTCAAAACAAAAGAGCTTCACGCCTCACAAGTTTAAGCCCCAGGTAAGAAACTCGGCCTCATGGATAGGCTGAAAAGAAGATGTTGCAACCTGAAACGAAATAGACTAGTAAGAGAGAAAATGAGATCCCTCTGGGTGCCAATAGTCCCCTGTTTGCCGTGATTAAATCCTCTTTGTTTTGTTACATACATCAGTGCAGAAACAAACAATGAGATCAAGATAAAGAGCTTGCAACACATCTTTCTTTTTCCCTCTCCGTCAAAATTGCCACCTTTTTCCTTGGACAAGCTTAAAAAAACTGCTTTGCTCAAATAAAATTGATGAGACCTCTGAGCAGGTGTACAAGACAGCTTTTGGCTTTAAAAAGGTGCGAAGCACTTATGTCAATGACCTGATCAAATGATAAGCATGCTGGCTTCCTTTGCTCTCTAATTAATTTTCTCTCTTGAAGAGAATACCTAGCATTGCATGATGCCTAAGCTAAGACTTTAAGTCTTAACACCAGCAGAAAGTCAATGAAATAATGCTTTCCTCGGAAAATAAACCACTGTAGAGTATATGCACCTCACCAGAATTACAAGAGTATTGTAATTCTCCAGCTTGGACCAAATGTTTATTTCAGCAATTGCCTTAAGTATTGTTAAAACAACATAGATTGTTCATTGTTAGTGCCACACAGAGTTTCTTTATCTAAACATAACAAAGATGCTGGCAGTATAGTGGCCACATAAAACTGGCAGAAACTGGAGTCAGATAGACATATGTTTTAATTATCTCTTTGAATCAGTAACTTCATTAAGAGACATTTATTACCATGTACTGTATTGTAAAGCAATTACAAATAACTGTGCAACTCCTTCACAAACACTCATTTCTCCCCATAGAAGTGGTATAGTCCAGTGAGGAAGTGACCAGATCAAGTGATGAGTCTACACTGAAATAATAAACAACCCTTTGCATTTTATTTTTATTGAAGTGGAAGGAGTTAGCAGCATTACTGTTCAATGGTAGTGTACTTCCTGTAATGCTGAAGTGCAGAGGTGAATGCTAAAAATGAATGCTTCTTTAGCAGAGGTTGATTGTGAAAGAATAGAGCTAACAAGCAATTTGTACTTGGGGAAATTATCTTTTTGTTTCATAAAGTTGAAGTAGTTTGCAAAGCTTCCTCCTCCTTAACCTGTTTATATTCTACAAATGATATGGATGTACTACTTCTATTAGTAAAAATATATACAGGACAGACATCACTGCCAAATTAGTGTAGAACTAATTGCAGTAACAATTTGTGTTATTGACGTTAAACTGATACTCAGCTTAGGTGTCCTCGATGAGGTGAGATAAGGGTTCACTCAGGTGCAGATACACAATACAGTTGAAAAAAAGAGAAGCTAGGCTAGTCTGATAATTACACTTTTTTTGTTGATGACTTCCTCTCAATGGAAGAATAGGATTCCACAAATGAAGTATGCCTTACTGTGTTTATTTACACACACACACAGACACACACCCCCACAAGCACCTGGGTATAAACAGCTCTTGCTTTCGGACTGTGGAGCCTTGTCTTTCTTTGGTCTCAGCCTGTGGTTACTGTTTGCTGACTCTAAGGAGCTTAGGTCATTAAATATTATTTGTAGAAACATCACAAACAACAGAAGAGCATTTTGCAGAGTTAAAAGAAATGCACAAGTGAAAGAATAAGAATGAAAAAGGGGGTTCAAAAATTAATTGATAATAAGTAAGAAGAAAATTGTCAGCAGTCTAAGCTGAGCAAACTTTTGGTCTTTCATTACTTTAAATGTCTGTCTGAAATGGTGTTGTTGTATTTCATGACACATAATTTTTTAATCAAGATTTTCTTGTGCCCTCAACACAGTATAACACTCAAACTTCTAAAACCCACCTATAGTTACAATTTTTAAACTAATATAACATAAAGGACAAGGTTGTGGTGATCCTCCAAGACTTATTTTATATAATTTCTCTGGTTCACTGGACCAGCTACTGCTGAAGTAAGAGTTTCACTGTGAGGAAAAGTAATGATTCATGCTGAATCCAGTGGGATGTGGCACTTTCTTTTCCTTGGTATGTTTTGCAGCCTACCAAGGGACTAGAGATTCAATAGTTTGTGGTATCAAATATTTGGAATTTCAACTTCAGATTTCAGTTCTCATGGAACCCTGAACTGACCCAGCCTTAGACAGTTCAAGTTTTACCCCTGCAGTGACTTAGAAGACAAGCACTTACGACCAGGTCATCGTCTGGCTGTTATCACTGATGTGTTGAGATGTAGCGATAAGAGTACTGAAGCAAAAGAAATACAGTATAAATATGTATTTTCTTCATTATTGGAGGGTTTTTTTTAACTTCCAGAGGGAAAGATTAGTTGTTATGGATTTTTAAACTAGAAGTACTAATCACACATGGAGTTTTAATTCTGCTGTTGCCATAGTCAGTCACACTCAGAATTCACACTCGATCTCTTTGTAAAGGCATAAAATAAGACAACTTTATAGAGTCTCTCTCCTTACAGCACACACTTACCCCCTAGT
Source organism: Coloeus monedula (assembly GCF_965178545.1). Classification (NCBI taxonomy): domain Eukaryota; kingdom Metazoa; phylum Chordata; class Aves; order Passeriformes; family Corvidae; genus Coloeus; species Coloeus monedula. The sequence goes on along the minus strand of NC_138786.1, from coordinate 36,871,298 downwards.
GCTGTCCTGCCACAGACACTCCCAAGACATTAGGCAAAAAAGATAAAATACTTCAGTGTGCATACACTAGTTGTAACTTTTCCAGTTGGGGAAACTGGTTTTTATATGGTAGCCAACACCAAACCACTCCGATGAGAATCTGATGGATTGTTTTGTTCCCACAGGATGATCCAACGAACTGGTATATCCATTTCTTTTGCACGATCCTGAATGGTCAAGGAAACTTCACAGTTCATTTTACAATTCCTGTTTGTTTTACTGTATCTACTGTAGGGATAATCCATTATAGAAGTGAGCACTTCTATTTCCCCATGTAGATGTTGGTATTAATATGTTCCTGAGAAGACAAAGCTTATGTATAACATGGCATAAGAAAGAGAAATATTGAAACATGTTTTTAAAAATGATAAGAATGTCAATCACTTTAAAGTAGAACAGGACCTCAATATTTGCATTTGTAACAAGAAAAAGTTGTGGGTTTCTTGCTTTGGTTTTTTTTTGTTTTTCTTTCCTTTGAGAAGAAAGATGCAGAAAAGGGCACTGTATTAGCTAAATATTGTACCTTGGAACATCAGTCATTTTCTATTCAATAATACTGAAAGGGTCTAATTTATAAGTTTTTCCATTTCTCTGTTATGCTGGTTTGTAAGTTCTGACATTGCTACTGGTATGTTAATGAGAAGCTAGTGTTCCATTAAGAGTAAACCATATGCTCTACCGCATACTGTGAAAGAGAAAGCATATAATGTGACTGTTGCCTTAGTAACACATTAATTCATTTTGTCAGTGTTGGCACAGATCATTTCATTTATAAGAAAACAAGTATAATAGTTTACCACATCTATAATATTTACAGTGTTTCTGTTACAAAACAGTGACAAAATGAGTTTAAAAAATAGAGTTGGGATAGTATTATTAAAATATGGAATTTGTGGTAAAATTGTTCCCATACAAATTAAAAATAAGATTGGTGTAAATTTCTTTTCACGTTATAGCACCAAACTGTTGGTTTTTGCATATTTGTATTCCACTAATAATATGCATAAAAATATAGTCCATGAAAAGCCACAAGTACATTAGCAGTTTTTAATGAATGCTAAACAAAATATTTCATACAACAGTTCTGTTAAGTTACAACCATTAAAACCTAATTGTATGTTAGTGTGTTACTCATAACAAAGCTAAACATTTATCTCTTTTATCTGATCTTCCAGATGTTTCTTAGAATTTTAACACCGCTAAAATGCTGTAATTAAAGTATCCTGTTCCCTTAAGTGATCATATCTTACATTTTATTCATTTAAGTACATATGAATATATATGTGTGTAGACATAAATGATACTTAATGTGAATTGAGGCACTGCAAATATTTGATAAGGAAAAGAAATGCAGAAGGAGAAAAGGTAATTCCTCTCATTATAGTCTGCACCTTCAGAATGGTCTCACCCCTACTTCTTGTTCTTAGATCATTGCACACCTGTAAATGGATGTTTTTAACAGCAGACCTTTTACATCTGGAATGCACACTGAGCACCCTGTACTAAAATAAACAGCATTATATTTTAGATATCACTGTCAAGAAAAAATTATTTTTCTAGGGCAACTTCTGTCTGTTGCACATCCCAAAGAAGCAGTTAATAAGTCATCATCAATGTTTACAGTTCTATAGTTACTAACTATAGACTAACACACATATCCTAGAAAGGTTCAGTACAGTTCAGTTTCTTGTCACAGTATAGATAGTGGGGCAATTTACTTTCTCAAAAATAAAGAAGAAATAATTCTAAACCTGTTTGGACCATACCTAGCAAATCTGTAATGCTGTGGGATCTTTTTTTAAGAGGATTTAGTTACATACAATTATGAAACTTTCTGATGTATCTCACAAATTATTTGCATCAAATCTTATTAAGTCTTCTGAACAACTTTTCCAAAGTTAAAAGGAAAAACTTATGGTAATATAATGTATAATAATTTGCCTCTGAAATACAATCATGGAACAGAATCAGAGTCACAGAAAACAATGTTGAAATACTATATCTAATTTTTGTAACTACTTAATATTTTATTTTATTTGTTGAAGAATAAAAATAAATCTGTAAAGCCTGAAATAAGACTTCTTTTAACTGAAGGCACTTTAGCCATTAAAATGTATTTGTCACCTGTACAGCCAAATTCCATTTCTAGACTAAGATCTTAATATTTTTTAGATTAATATTGTGCAATTCAAAGATTAATGAATGTGATTGCTCATATTGGATGGCTCTCAAATAATGTAGGTACTATATTCAATAATCTCCAGATATAGCAAATAAACCAGCTATAATTATAAAGAGCTAATAGAGTAGCTAAAGTCTCTTGCTAGATGCAATACTACAAACCCAGTTCTGTATTATTGGTAGCTTTTTATAGATGTCTGCTAACATCCAGCACATGGTTAACTTGGCTGAGGAAATTAAATTTTACATTTTCTTAGCTTCTAAAATGATATTCCATGCTGGAAGCTGGATGTTGTACTGATACAAGATCATGTGGTAACACTGAACACCTCATATTTCTAAAGACCGTATCTAATAAGGAAAAACAAGAAGGAGAAAAGCTTGTGAGCATGAGGATTGCAGAACTTTCATGGGAGTTATATAGCACATCTGATCCAAATTTGTGTAGCCTACTTAAATTTTCTTTCACCTCATGATCAGACATCACACCACCTCTGACAGGAGAATCAAATCAATAATCTCTTCATGTATATACAGAAAGTATGAGATAAGGGAAGTGTGGTGACTTACTGAATAAATAAGAAATTCTTTACCTACTGTAGAGTGCAATATCAATTACTTTCTAATGTTCTCAGGACCCTGAACTTTTGGAATACTTTGGTTCTGACTGATTTCTGACTACTTAAGATAATAAAAAGAACTTAATATACCTAATTCAATGTTGAATTTATAATGTTTTTCTTTTGACCTAAGTATTCAAGACATTTTCATTATCAAACAGAATAGTGTATCCTCTCTTTAGATGATTGTGCATGTTTCACAACTGTTATGGAGAAATAAGATTCTTAAGTATGATTAGAAACATATGTACTAAATACATATTGTACTAAACAACTATCATAAGCTTTCTGTGTAGAAGTCATTACGTTAATGTATATGAAAGCTTAAATCAATGGGTGAAAGTTTTCTAGCTACACCCTATCACCACTAATACAAGGTTTCAATATTGACTACTGTTACATACAAGTCATAGTTATGGGACTTTCTGTGACAGTTATTATTGTCATTCTCTTTGTACAAGCCAAACCTACTAACTTGAAACATTTATACAAATGGTTCTGAAGATAAAGGCTATTTTTCAAAAGTGGCTACTGAAGTTTAGAACGTAAGTGTGTATTAGCACATCATTGAGGAAACCTATTCTCAAGAAATGTGCTTTTCTGAGCATACACTTTTAACAAGCAAAGAAATCTCAGTGTGTCCATATCAAATCAAATTGTCAACTCTTATCTGAACCGAGACCTGGGGTAAATTTTGCCCTGATTTCTTCAACAGCATAGACATGAAAGATCTCTTGCTGGACGTCCTACATTCCTTACCAGTCCTTTAAGGGCGAGTTAAGGACAATTTTAGTGTCCTACTTCTCTGAAGGAAACATGTGGCAGGGTAAGTAGATGGAGCAATGCCTTCTGCTGAGCTGCTGATGCTAAATCAGCATTTAAATCTACTTAAAAATATTGGATACTTTTGAAAATCTCTGTCAGAATTTTAATTTTACATTTCTCATTTAGTCAGTAGCAAGCAGAATTTTGATCTTTGGAATTCAGAGCAAATTCAGATTCATGCCAAAAGGTTTGTATACAAGTGCATGTTTAAGTGGTTGCACCAAGGTGTTCTCTACAAAATGACAGTCTGCCCCTTAGACACAGTCACTGCTAACCAACACATCTACTTTAGATTGCATGTACCCTGCTAATCTTTTTTCAAGCATTCTGGATCTGACACTGTGTACAATGCTATACACTTACTCTGTGTGTGTATAAAAGACCTGGGCTAATGTTTCAGCATTCCTGATGGGGCACGAAGAACAAAGAACAGCAGGAAAAACAAAGAAAAGCCAACTTTTGTGTTGGATTCTCAAGGGAAACATGCAAAAACTAGTTCTTCTCTAGTAACTCACCTGAGTACTGACATACACCATTTGACAGCTGAGATTCAAACCAATTTAAAGTTCTTTGCAACTAAGGTACCAATTATTATACTACCCAATAATTATTGTCTTAATTGTTGGACATGTGTCAAGCAACATTCACAGTAGCAAAACTTAGGTGGTTTCCTGTAGCGTTAGCCTCACTTTAATATGCCATTTCACTTATGAAGCACACTGTGAGCAAAGAGTGGTGTTCTGCTGTCTTGACACTGTCCCTGCGTGTTTGGAGGGACAGGACAACCAGCTACAGCAGCTACTGTAAGAGACTCTGTTCCTTAAAGGCAGCTCATTTATTTTCAATCTGCCTCTACCACTGCTTTTGTCCAGAGCTCATCAACTAGATGAACACAGCTTATGAAAAACAATTAGTAAAGAAATGGGAAGCTGTCAGAAAGGATAAAGAATCTTAAGTGCAATATATAATGTTAGGATGTTTAAAAGCTATTGTCCTCTGGTCAGTGGCAAAATGTTTACTTTGTGACAATCTTGCAATATGTCCACGATAGCATGTAAACACAGTAGAGCTAGTTGTATCTGGCACACAAGCATTCTAACTTGCTTCTGACAGCCAGATCACCAGAAGCTTATTTAGATTTAGGGGGTGGTGGTGATGAGTCTTTGCCAGTTGTAGAAATAGTAGCCTAACAACTTGTAATACATATAATTACTCTCCATATCCCCTGGTCAGCATATCTTCTGATATGTAAATTAGATGGAGCAAGCAGATGTATAACCTAGGATGCATTCCAGATTCATCTTGATAAAAGTATGGTATTCATACTGGGCAGGGTTCCTTTGTCTATAACAATGACACACCAAAAACACATGCAATGTAAAAATAAAGCTATTGATCATTTCCAGGGGGTACAGTCTACATGGAATATTTTCATTCCACCTGCCATATCTAATAAGCAGTATTATTTGTCAGCATCACACTAAGGAAGATATGTGACAAAAACACAGGAAGGGATGACAGAACCTGCAAACATCTTATAAGGAAATTTCTACAACTTGCGAATTTACCTAAACATGAGAAACTAGGGAAAGATGAAGATGAAAGTGGTAAAACTCACGGCTACAGGAGCTACTTTTATGTGCATTTGAAGGATTTAGAGAGCTACCTACCTACCTACCTACCTACCTGCCTATTACAATTGCCTCCTGCACAAACACTGAATCATAGAATCTTAGAATGGCCTGGGTTGGAATGGACCTTAAAGATCATCTAGTTCCACCTATCCTAATGTCCCAAGCCCTGACGCTAGATAACACAGAGAGTCCTAAAGGAAATTATTTTTATTTCTTACTGAAAGAAACAGTCATGGGGCACTTAAACCACCTATTTTATTTTCTTTTATTCAATCAATACTAAGGCTTATTTTTATCTGGTAATTTAGCTAACTTCTAAAATAGTGAAAGTTAACACACAAGATCGATGTTTCCATTTGTACTTACAATAGTATAGGCACAGTTTTAGGGGTTTGGGTCTTTTTTTGTATATAGTTTTTTGCTGTTGTTGTTTTGTATTGGGTTTTTTGTCTGTCATGACAGTGCTTATGCTTGTCAAGCAAACTAGTTTTCTGGACATATTTAGTTTTAGGAACACTGAGTATAGTAAATCTTATATTTTAGGAAACATCATGGTTTGGCATCTTGTCACACACAGGAAAAATCAAACCTTTTTCTTAAGATTAACTTGTTGACACAGCTAAGATATCTTTATAAGACATGATTTTCACTGTTTAATGATGCATTTGAAATAATGTAGCAAATCAAATCTGTACTCAATGTGACTGCTGAGTGCTGTTATTCTCTAGGTATATTATCAGAGCATTGTAAAAGAAGAGCATTTCTTTGCTAACTTATGGAACAACAACGGGTTTTTTGTTCTTGGCCAGATTCCCCAAAGAGAATTGAATTGCAAGGTATGACTTTTTCTTTGTTTTTATATTTATTCCGTCATATTAGAGTGCATTATTTTAATGGGGTTAACGCTATCGTAAATTTGAAATTATTTTTCAATACAGATATTTTGGATCAAACCAACTGTTACAAAAGCATTCCACAAACTCATTGCTGGAATGTTTCTGGATGCCCTCAGGCTATCTTGTTTTAGTCTCAGCAAATTCAATGCATTTTATATTGTTTTAAATTACATGTCTAGTGCTTGAAGGGAAAAATATTAAATGAGGATAGAGTAACCTGATTTTTTTTTCTTTGTTTCTATTAAGGCATGCAGTGTTTGGTTAGAAAGTTTCTAAGGAAAGGATAAAACATGTATGTATTTATTAACCTGATCCATTCCATGGAATGTCCTAGTGAGCTGTGGGAACTGACGCAGTACATTTTTTCTTACCAGGCCATCAGGTGGGTAATGGCATATTTTCCTACCCTTACCTTTCCAACTTCTAAAATTCTTAGTTTTCTTTCTACTGACAGTTCTGAGCTATTGCCTTCATTCTGTGCATCTTCAGACTAACCTGGAAAGCTTTTCTTGACCTTCTCTTAGAGAGATTTCCAGAATTGCCTTGAATGAGATGTCAAATAGAGGAACCCTTCTGAGGAAAATTTTCAATTGATCGAGCAAATTAAATAGTATGCAGTGCATATTTATAAGCTGGAGATTTTTCTATTGATCCTATAAGTTTTACAAATGAAAATTTCAAATATTTATTTATATTAGGTTGATAAAATCCAAGAGATGAAGTATGGACACACTGTAAGAGCAAACTATAAATGCTCTCTATGCACAGGTGATGAAATGGTATCAAATTCAGTAATTTTGTTGCAACCTAGAGAACAATGATCTATAACACATGGGGAAATTTGTTAGGTAAAGAAAGGACTAATAAGCTCTAATATGTGTAAATAATTTTGTAGTTTACCTGAAATTTTAAGGAAAGCTGCTTCAGTTCAATTTACTAGTCTAACCTTTATATAAACCTTTCTGTAGTTCAAAAAATGTTTTAATATTCATTTTATGGACAATTTTTCTGATTTCTAAATTCTCAGCATTGCTTTCTCTTTGACCTGTTGGTCACATCTGTATTTTTCAAATTGCTATTTAAGTAAATTAAGGTTTTCTACCATAACTTTCTTGTAAACAGCATTTTAAGTTCATAGGAACTGAGAATTGCATCAGGACAGTCTTGTCATTTCTTCCCTTAAAACCTCAGGCTTGACATACCAAACAGAAATTAAAGAAAGCCTTTTACACACAGAAGTGTTATCTCTAAAATTTCTATTTGCTTATTTCCTGTTATGATTTCAACATTAGTTGGCTGAACTACCGTGCTGGTGATTGAAAAAGGTAATATCTAAGGACAAACTGCTTGCATTTTTTGAGATAGTCACCAGAGGGCATTTATGGACTAAGTCAAGATAAATTTCTGCATTCACTGTGGGAATGCTGAGAAGTGTTCTGAATGACACCATATTGCTATCAAAACTAAATCACTACTTTTATAAACGGAAAGCTTTGATTTAAAATGACATCTTCATTACCAAGAGGAAAGAAAGAGAGATGACCAATATAATTTTTGACTTCTCAAAAATTATTTGACTGCATTATATATGTCAGATAGCCTGAATTTTCACACCACCATGAAAAAAATGTAACAGGCAAAAACGGGAAAAAAAGGTAGTAAACATTGTTTTCTTTCTTCCATAATTTTAAAAATATGCAGTTGGAGGAAGAAGATGGTTCTTTTTAAGACTACTGCAATGGAATAAAAGTAGAGCAATGTTTTTTTTAAAAGATGTTTTCATCTTTTATATTGGAAGACATGCTAATTATTATTAAATAGCTGCCTTTCAGTGAATATAATAATAAATAGTCTAATAAAATTATGACAGCTTTGAGGAAATAGTTAGGGATCAGATATTAAAAGCTGTTGTGATATTCAAAATGTAGGGGCAGGCTCAGAATATAAATTTACTTAAATCATTATAAATTCATTATTAACCAATTTTGATTATCAGCTTCTGTGAATATGTAAAACTCTGTATTTCATGTATGTCTATATTTCATGATGAAATAATATCTTTAGAAGTACCTTCTCTATCAAGAAGAATGTCTTTTTGGCCCTGTTCTCCCAAAACAGACATCTCGTTAGTATGAACTGTATAAAATAGAACTGAAATCCTTAAGAAACATGCATTATAAAGGAAACCTTATAAAGTAAAGCTCAGCTTTGATAGTGTAGCTAAATACTGTGGAAACTTGACTTTTATTTTTCAATAGAGAAGTAAATGGAAAGAAAATGCAGGGTGAAAAATATTTGCATGATTAAGAGAAAAGTCCTAAAGATCGGTTAAAGAAAAAAATGTTCTCTTTGTGTGGATATGTGCACTCTCCTGAGTACAAAGTTAGTAGGATTCAGTGAACATTATTTTAGAAAACACCTGCTTTAAATTTCATATTGTTGTTCTAGCTTTGACATCCAACTTTTAATGGAAAGAGATCACAGGCATTGGTAAAAACAAATTTAAGTCTGAAACCTTGTTGAGAGAATTGCCCTATATTAAGTAACAAACAAATCATGCTTTTTTTGGTAACATGGGTATTGCATGCTCTTTCTTTTCCACACTTTTTTTTCCCCTTTGAGAAAGGTTATACATTGTTTTCACGTTGTTTCTTTCAAAGCAGCATTTCCATATGTATTTGATAGCCAGCGCTTTCAGATTGTAACTCAGAGCAAGTTCAAAATATTTCCATGCCCTCGATTTGTGTGGTATAAACACACTAGAGTAAGTCCATGCCATTGCACCATGTTTTCAGTCACCTTTCATCCCTTGTGAGTGAATACAGATATTCCTTCCAAAGGTTCTACATTGACAAAAAATTTTAACTTAAGTAGTGTAAATCAGATATTTCCAAGTTAAAAAAACCCCACAATAAATATATTGACTGTGTAATAGAAATGCAAAATAACCAAAATCATATACTTGAAATATTCTAATTGCAGTTGCAACCTTCATTTGTACATCTCAGAGAAGTTTAGAGTTAACTCACTTATTGGCTCAAAGTTCAGAAGAATCCTCCTGTTGGAGCATTGCATGAAATATCTCCAGATAAGGGGTTACTGGTGGCAATGCCTTGCTCTTCTATTTCACCCTGAAGGTTCAGGTGTTTTCAATTATTTTTTCAGTAGCAAAAGGGTAGGTGAGTGGCTACCTTGGGGATTTACTCCAAGTTAACTACAGACCAGATCATCAACAGTGTTGCATTTAAACTAGAATAATGAATTACATGGTAAAATGATACCTGCTGTATTACATAAAACAACCCAATTCACTGACTGTTACAATGACATTACTGGAGCAGAAAAGAGACAAAATTTCTTAAGAGTCTTCTTGATGACCATGCATTTCATTGGTAAAGCTTTCACTTGAACTATATTTAATTTACTCTTACTAAAAGTGTCCTTCCAGATGCTGGATCTTTAATAATGCAACTATATCCAACAGATATATAAATTAAAATTAAAAAGACAGGTTAAAGCTGATCTCTTCTTTCTTTGGCTACATAATCTTTCAGAGCTGTGAATTATATAGTAGTCTCTTACCTAGTTCTCTGCAAGCAGTGTGACACCTCATGGAAATCTGCATTATACATGCTAACTGCTTTGGAGTAACTAGTTTAGGAATATTATACATTTATATACATCTATATTCATATGTATATGTATGTGCATATATATATGCCCATGCATGGGAGCATTGCCTCTGTATAAATATGCAGACAATTGTCAATTTGCATTTTTTCCTTCTTCATTGTATATATCCAAGAGGCCAAAGATTTGCTGACTTAAGAAATAACCAGGAATATATTTTTTAAGAATTTTTATAACATTTATGATTCTTTATAAATGACCTAAATTTTATAAAGTTATCATAGCCCTAGAATACTTGTGCCACAAGGAGCTAATCATGCTCATAAAGGACCTTGAACACATGCAGTCTTCAGGTATATTGCTTCATGAACAAAATTCAGGTATCATCAATGTCAGAGGAGAAACTTGGTGAATAATTTGTTTCTCTGTGATATAAAAAGCTTTTAACCAGGCTACTGTGTTCAGAAAGAAAAGGCATCATCTAGAGTTTGCCATGGAAAAGAAATGTGACTACAATGAGGAAGAAGAGACTGAGAAGATAGAATTTAACTCTCTGGAATAATGTGAGAGATCTAATGAGAATTACACGGAAGACAATGGAAAAAGAGAAGGTAGAGGAAAGAAAACAAAGAACCAATGACTTCTAGGACTTGAGTAAACAAGGTTAGTGGGACACAAGGACAGTGCAGAATTTCTTCAAGCCACTGCATTTCAACAAACTAATCATCACACTCATTTTCATGTGGAAATGTAGCAGATTATATAAACAATCTGAGGATATCTTAACTAGTGATTAATTTAACTGGACAGACATAAGAGGAACATGAATAAAAGTGATGTATGATTACTAAAAGAGAGATAAGAATTACTTGGTCTGAAAACAAATGGTTAAGCTAAGAGATTTCCAGTTTTTCCTGAGACTTGAGCAGGATCTGGTGCTACTTAACATTTTCATTAATAACACTGACCAAAAAAAAAAAAAATTTGTTTTGAAATTTTCTGATGACAAAAGAGGGAGGTATTCATAATCCAAATGTTCCATGGGACAGCATCAAGATACTAAGGAGTGAAATTAGAGACATGTAATGAAACATATATGATAAATCATTATCTGGAAAACACAGAGGAAGAGAAACACTTCTTATATTTGATTGACTCATGTTCATTGCCAAAAGACAGATGAAAAAGCAAAGACAATCCTCTCCTTTACCAACTTTGGATTAATCAAGTATTTCCAGAAAAGCCATGTACCTGTGAATGCCCTTGCACAAGAAACTAACAGGATTATTTTACTGCTGTGTGTAGCTGTGGTCATCCATAGTCACTGGAGATAAGATCATTCTGAAGCTGCTGAAGAGAACTACTGGAATGATTGGAGGTGGATCTTATCTGAAGGGATTAATAGAGATTGCCTTGATTAGTATAGAGAGATGAAGTACAGAGAGATGGCCCAAACAGTTCAGGAACATGTGTGAATATCAAGAACACCCTGCTGGCAGTGCAGGCAAGCTGCTTAGCCAGCTTTGAGGGCTTGAGAAACTTGCACATATATATTGCTTGTCTGTGTGGTGGCATTGTAATGGACACAGTGATTCTGAAGCTCCTTTACAGGAATGGCAGCAGAACTGAATACAGGCTCTGGCACTAATGGAGACAGAGCCTGTATAGGCCTGTAGGTGAAAATTGTTTATTCTTTTTGTGTTTAGTAGATGTGCAACTGCATGGAATTACACAGCATGACTAAAACATACAATGTTCAGACACAAAATAACCCTTTTTCTCGTCTAAACTCTTCACTTAGAGGAAACTGTAAACTGTAACTCACGGCATTTGTTTCTAGTCAGACATGCTCTAATCCCCAAGATTATGCCATTCCATCACCACCATTAGAGATTTATGGTGGAATAAGAGGAATCTTACTGTAAAAAGTGTTAAATGCAGATTTTTATTTATATTGACAGAAATAAATATTTTTAAAATATTTTTTTAAATAATAGTGAAGAAGCATGAACAGAAAGAATTTTTGGATGCTGTAATTTATGACTTCATAGCTGACAGATTGGCTGACAAAGACTGATGATGCTATGGATAATAGATCTGCTCCCATCTGTGGGGAGAGAAACACTTTGAATGGCAGCTTTGGAACCTCTCTGCTAGACAAAGGTAGCAGCAGAATGTTAGAAATATCTGAGGTTGAAGTGGGGAGATGAGCAAGTGAAAGCCTTAAGAGGAGTTATTGTCCTTCAAAATAAGGAAAATAACAATATTTTTTCCTTTTTTCCCCCTCTGCCTATGGAAAAAGAATATAAATTTAATCTAAAGAATTTTGAGAGCACTGATTTGTTTCACAGGGATTCTCACCCAGTGGGTCAAAATGAGAGTGATATATCCATAAATTAATTCAAACTCACAAACTTTTTTCAGCAAAGCACTAAAAACCTGTAACTAACTGCATGAGATAACAGGTATTACTGAAAATTAGACCACTGTTTATGAGTATAGGACCTCTGAAGATTGTCATCAGGCACTTAGGTTTTTGTTCTGTTTTCTCTTGCAGAAGTCACAGTGATGATTGAGAAGATATACCAGACATTCTGACATCGTTGTTGCTGAGACTATCTTCTCCTGTAAATGGGCATTTATGAGCAGAAGGTTCTCAAAAATGCACCCATGGTTGCTGGAACTTCTTTGCAGTCACTCTGAGTGTGGCATTCAACTCACCTATCGTCTGCTCTGTAAACAGCTGTCCAGCGAGCCTTGTGTTGTCACCTGTATTCTTTTTCATAGCAGTGGAGGAAGGAAGAAACCTTATTGCCCCTAGCTAGCTGCTGTGTTTCTCTGCTAGAGATTGCCACCCCATCAGGGGAGCTGGTCAGTGAAACAGAGCTTTGCATTTCACATCCTGGTACGTGCACTTCAATAGCCACCAATGAATTAATGCAGCACATTGTGGTTTGGACAGTAGGCATAACTATTAGCTTCTCTTTCATGTCCTCTACACTGGAAACAATCAGCAAAGAAACAAGATAGTCAGCTGTGCGCTGCAACAACACAACACAAAAGATCAGAGTACCTGTACTTGTGCTATACAAAGCATATGCCTTCACTTGTCTGAACGTCTGTTTTCCAATGCATGAAGAATGGTTAAAAATATTTTTCTGGTAAGAATGACTCTAATGTGGAAAAAACCTACCATCTCCCAGTGTCCATATAGTTCATCAGGGTTTTAAAGTACTCATGAGTGAAAATAGGGGTATTGAAGGACATATTTCTCGAGTTTCTGAAAATAACTAAATAATGAATAATGAAAGTTCACTATTTTGAAAATGTCATTATTTTGTTCTGAATCAATTACAGATTAGAAAATAGATTTTTTTTTATTTTTCTGTTGTTGAAAACAAATAAATGATACCTTTTTCATGAGTATTTTGCCCAGTTCTAATGTTTCAGAAGCAATGTTGGATGCTCAAAGCATTTGTCATATAAAATAACACTGCTTCAACTTTCAAGCCTGCAATGATAATAATTAATACTTTCTATCAGTACTTTATATTCATTGCAAGTACCAGTAACATTAGTGACATTGTTAAAAGTTCCTCATCTGAATGCTGCTGAGATAGATGAAATGCATGATTTTGGATAATAATACAGTATCATTTAAACCTGAATTTACTTGCCACCATTTTTCCTGGCTTCTACATTAAATGGTGCTTTGTAGAGATTATTTTGGGACCCAAAATGTTAACTATTCATTGGAATGCACTGTACAAACTTAGAAACATGATGAATAGTATTTTAAGCATAAGCATTTCAAACATATCTGTTCTGTGTTTAAATGTCAGAACAAAGCATATTACAGGAAAAACACCTACAAATGCATAAATGCAATAAAGCCACAAAATATGGGTTAAAAATTTCCATATTTGATCTGGGTAGCAAATTATAGAGAGAGCAAAAACCCCCTACGCATAACCATAGCTGCCAATTCTGGATCTTTCAAAAAGCAAGGGCAGGATACCAAGTACATGATTCTGCCTTGTGCCAAGCAAGCATCTATGAAAATGTCACCTTTATGCAAGTGAAACACAAAACGAGTAGAATTTGCCCTTAAATGTGAGGGGGAAAGTGTTCTGAAAATAAACAAATTGCTTTTTACTGCTAATTAAAACATGAATCAATAAATATTTTCAAAGTTAAATAATACTGTTCCTCTCAAGCTGAGCACCAATCTGCTGGGCTCCAGCCAGGAGAGAATCTTTTCTAGCATAGTTACAAACAACTGATGAGTGGAGCTGAAAACAGAAACATGAATACAACTTTCACAGTAATTCAAACAAAATTGTACGACTTTTAACATATCATTTGAAGGTTCTTTACTCTTTCCACCTTTTTGTATAGTGGTCAGCACATTGCTGGTGTGATAATGACCTACAACGTGCAGTCAGATTATGGGAATTAAGATGTCAGTTTCAAAATAAACACCAGTTGGTTCAACAAAGCCTGCAGCTAGGATTATGTCAGGACTAGGAAGACATTTAAAACCCGATTGAAGCAGACTTACTGTTTCTGAACAGAAAACATGCTGTAGCATCCTGTTTTACTGTAGACTTAGAAAACCGCTGTTGCTGACTCCCTGAAACTGATTTCTCGGCTAGGAAGATGGTCAAGACAAAGTCCTTGCTTTGGATATGGAATCTGGTCAGATTCTTATTTCTTGTCCTCTTGCACTTGATATCCTTGGTTTTTCCCACAGCAGTTTTTCACAAGTGAGTCTGTGATCCCAGAAACAGATCCCCAGTTAATATCATCTACTCTTATTGCTTTGCATATTGATTATGGGATAACATTTCCAGCAGAGAGATGGAGCAGGGACAACGAGGGTCACTCGAAATATAGACGTGTAGCTACTAAGATTTCAGAGTTAACCCACCATGCTTACTGACTTCTCAGGAGTTAAACCATGTCATATTTGTTAATTACATAAGAATTTAGCTTAATATGAGAGTACTGAAAATTCTATGAAAAAGTTTGAACCGAGCATGATTAGACAACTACACAACAAGTTTCTTTTTTCTCTCTCTTGCTCTTATTCTGAGAATAACAAACAAATTAAAATCCTCCAACCCTCCTATCCCCAACTAAATTTTTAAAAGAATGAAAAAGGTGTCTATACCTGAATTGGGGGAAGTTTTAAGGAACACTACATACCAGTCATACACCATTAAAAAAAAAAAAAGTAGTTTATGTTATCCTTTAAACAGCACTGCAGTATTAAGGCAAATATTTTTTATTAATATCTTCTTTTTATTCTGGGATACATTTGCTAAAGTCCTAATCAAATAAATGTGTATCACCTGTGAAACAGTGATGTACTACTCCTAGAAGCTGACAGTTGCCATAGATGTAGCCAAAACCCTGAGTAGGCAGTTTCAATTAAAGTGCAGATTCCTTGAGCTGCAGGTCCTGAGTTTTTGTGATTGGTCTAAAGTATTAGGTCTTAGAGACATGTACACACTTGACCCCTTTGTGCCTCTAAACTCCAAAAGGTACTAGTATACCAGCTATTCTGGACAAATTTATCACATTATATTTTATGTCCATTAGAGCTTAGACTAAACAACCTCACGTAGTGGACACAGTACATTAAATTTCCATGAAAAATATTCAGCAGAACAGTCTGACTGAATTATAGCCCGAACAGTCTTCAGAGTCACTGCTGATAGTATTTTAAATATCTGAGTTTTATAACAAGCCTATTGTTTTAGGACTACCTACGGTACTTGAAACTTCAGTGAATCAGTTGGAGATACTTATAAGTCTTATTACCAGGCATGAAATGAAGGTTTCAATCCTATTCAGTGATACTGGACAGATTTCTAGCAAGTACAGGAGAAAGAACACTTTTACTACAGACTGTTCTGGCCAAGGATTCACCTCTGGCTATGTCTGATCTCTGCATTCAAAAAGAATGTTCTGGATTCTTACTCTGCATCCCAGCCTTCCGCTCAGTCATTCTGTCTTGGCTGTCTCAGTTTTGCTTGTCTACAGCTCTGCTACTCCTTTGTGGGTAGTGTGGGGGTATATATATATGTATATTGCATATATATTTTGAAGCACTTGGATGGTGGGTTTTACAGCATTTGGATGATGAGTGCTAAAAAATACTGAGCAGTATGTGAAGTCAGGTGGTATGGAAATATCAAGAACAGTAAGTGGTAACGATAGTAGTGTCGGTGGTGGTGGGGTGATGGCACAGCACAGGCTGAGGGGCCCTGGGCCAACTCATGATTCTGAGTGTGTTTCTGGAGGCAGCACAACCTCTGCTTTGGTGTGGTTATCAGCATAGATAGGGGACAGCCATACAGGAGCGCTCTGGGAGGCATAATGGATGGGACAGCATGTGTTCTGCCAAAATATTTGAAAGCCTTATTTATGACTCCATTCTGTGGTAATCTGAATGTGATTAAGTAAGGTTGAAATCCAAATAATCTATTGGTTAGTGAACTAAAAGATTATGCTTGCTTTCACACTGCAGTCATTTACATTGTCTTTGTGAGAAATTGTGGCAGGATGCAAAAGAGGTTGCATTATGCAAGCAAAAATAAAGAACAGTAGAATTTATAGCAAATAAGTTTGTTAAATTCTGCATTAATGAAAACTTCAAACAGTTGCTGTAGATGTTGCATGGCAGTAGGAGTAGGCTGAAGATGATCATTTTAAGAATACAGATATATTATTAGAAAGAGCACGGCTCTGCTTACAGCTGCATCACTTCAAACATACTTAATGGTGCACTTTACTATCTTTTGTGTTTAAGCATAGGGCAGTGGCATATAGGTAAATGAGTCTATGTCTCATTCTCCCTTTTCCTTTGCTGTTAAATGTGCTACATGCATGCATGGACTGGAACACGAGGCATTACGTCACTTCCCAGGTAATGCACAGGGAATACTTCACAATTCCTATACGGCTGTTCCTTACTTGGTATTAGTACTTTACCTTTCAACTCTCTTATTTTCTTTTACAGGTTACTTGTTTTCACTCCTTTAAAACAGGGACAAAATAAGTAATGTGATGGATTATATGAAAGCTGGAAAAGGAAGACCAGAGTAATTTTTGTACTTTATAGAATATTCACATGAAACTTTAAACAAGTAAAATCAAAGAAACACAGGAACTGTGTTCTGAACTCACAGGAATATGATGTAAACATATATAAAAGGAAGATTCCAAAACATGTATTCTACTATAGTGGGTCCTATTTGTTCTTCATACAGAGACAGACATATAGAATAATAGCCTTGAGGTTTTAAAAAGAGGTTATAAAAAGAAAATAAAACTGTTGTAATGCTAAAACTGTAATAGTTTCAGCACTCTTATTTTGGCCCCTTTATGCATGTATCATGATTATGCTTCTTTGCTTGAGCCTCTCTATTTTTGTACACCCTCTGCCTCTTTTGATGAATGATTATTTATTCAGTATTTGACTAGTTATTCAAAGGGTGATCTCCTTTTTTTCACCACAAATTTCTCCTTCAGTATTTTGATACACTTACTGCAGCATCTGAATGCTATAAAAAAGTTAATTAATTTATCTCCACAAAGTTCTGTGAAGATAGATGGTGTTATTATCCCTGCTCTGTAAGTGACAACCTGGGTATAAAGCAATTATTGGTTTCACTGAAAAAGATATGGCTACTCTGGAGGAAAATGGATAGGATCATCTGGTGAATGGCCGCATCACTATGCATTTATATCAAACTATTATTTGCAACATCTAGGAAATAGAATATCTTTAGTTGTTTTGATTCATTAACGGAGAAAGCAAATATCTCATGTCTCAGTTTCTAACTTAAAAAAGAAAAGGACTTCCCTGTCATGAAGAAGGCTTCTGAATCTGTGGAATTTCTGGTATCAAACATCAACACAGTAACTACTCTTTATGTGAACCGACCCTGGTCCATGTATGAAATGGTTAACATCATAACTACTTTTTAACTGCAGTAGAGAGAGGCTCTCAGGACATCTGTTTTTAACCCTAACTGTAGAACATAATGATCAATTGACTCTGCCTTTGTCTCATTCCTTTCTTCCTTCTCACTTTTTCCTGGTCATGCCCAATCCAATTCTCCCTTCAGCCCTGCCTCTGCAATTACCTGATATCATCATACGGATCCTGTTCCCATCCGTAAATGTGTTGCTTGAGTTTCTGCTACTTCCTCTGTTTTTGGGCTATATTTTTGCATATTTTGAGCAAATGCTTACATTGGTCAGGCCATACCCACCTCTGCCCACATTGCCTGCTAACCAAAAGGGATACATAGAGACCTGGAAGGCCAGGTTCTGTTCTCAGGTTCGAGATGGACTGCCCAGAGAGGAGAACTCTGATTACGTGTGAACTCAGATTTTTTTCCCAGTCAGTGAAGCAGCGTGAGTTTTAAACAAATTTCAATACGTACTTTAAATGTACATGAGGTGCTATGTACTAGAGCATCTGAACAAATGAACTACAGTGATTCAGTAATTTTTTAACATGAACCAAATTCTGTGCGGGTGTGTTTGGCTTGTGGTGGTTATTTTCCATCTACTTACTTTAGAAACAGCAGCTCTGTTTTACTTCTTTTTTTTTTTTTTTAAATATATATGCAGATGCATATATGCACACACAAATAATTTAATATAATTAGCTTTAAGCAAAATACTGAAATGTCAAATTTCAGATAGAAATCTGGGTATGGTTCAGGTAAGTTTGCTAAATTTTGGCTAAGCTACAACATGCTGAAAAAATAGTTCTTTTAATGGAAAAGAATTGAACAACTTTATTTCTGGGAGTAATACCTGGGACAATGACTCATACAATTTAAGGCACTACATGGAAACTCCAGGAGTAAAATTCTCTGGGAGTTCCAAGTCCTCTTTTTTTGTATGCTTGAATAGCCCTTCTCCTTCCAAAAAATAACAGTGGACCTGCAGATATTATTTTTACGGCACGGGCTTGTTTATAACATTGGAAACTTCACTGTCTTGCATCACAGGTTATCAATCTTTCTATAGCCCATCTTCCATGCCAGCATTTTCTGATGAATTCTTTCAAAATTATAAACACATTTTAATTAACATTTCCTGCACATTAATTTACTTTGCAACAGATTTAAAAAGAAAATATTTTAATTGTAATTTTCTATCTTCATTTCTATTTCTTTAATGACAATTACACGTTTTATTTAAAATATTTAGCTGTCAAACCAAACACGTTCCTGTCTATTGACTTGATTGATATCTTTTATTGTTGTTAAGGCTTAAACATTCCAGGGATGAAGAAATATTTAAGAAAACTAACAGATTAATGTGTTTGCCAAGAAATGTTCACATTACATTTTTCCATGAAAATTAGCAGGGTACTGAGCATTCAGAAATCATCTGCCTAAGAAAAAAAAGAAAAGAAAATACTAAATGAAAAATTTTCTTCATGGCCCATTTTCCATAGAGGTACTCCCACCTATAAAAGAGTTTTCAAATAAACTCTTTATTTTTTAATTTAAAACTACTTTTGAAATTAATCCCTTTACCTCTCTTGATATCTTTCTGACAACCTCCTAATCTCTTCAAACTGTTGGTTAAAAAGTGCACCATTAAATCAGCCTGTCATCAATTTTGTCTCTCACCACAGTGACTCAAAGAGTTGCATCAGCTAGATCATTTAAAGAAACCACAACTTTTTAAAAGAACATCTGCTGCTGTAATTTATAATGTATAACATAATCTGACATCCAAATTTGACAGAGTTTGGTAATGTCTTCCAATAATGGGTTGTGAGAGATTTTGTCCTGGGATGTTGCAAACAAAGAGGCAATAAATTATTAAGAGATGCAGCTACCAATCTAATAAAGACAAGAAAAATAATCATCTCCACTTTGAATACTGACAAATATGATGCCATGCAGACTCCTTTTTAAACAGCCTGTTTTAATTTTAAGTATGTGCCGGTTTCTCAGGACATAATTTCCTGAGATTAGTGAATATGAATGAAAGTGCTAAGTGCTGACAATTTGAATTCTCACTTCTTTTAACACTCAAGTGCTAAATATTGCCCAAACTTTTGCTAAAATGTTAAGTATCTATCTCTTTTTTCACTGGTAAATTACCATTGATTTGAAGATCTGACAGCTACAGCCATAGAATAGTAGGAAGAACAGTTAGTGTATAGAAGAGGTAAATTCCAAATCATGATGAGAAAAAACCATCCAATTTTCATGAGGAAGGAAGCAGAGATTTCTGAGAGAGAGCAAGAGAGTAAGGCAATGTGGGCTCGGTCTAGGCAGAAACATCCAAAGAGCGGAAGTAGGGTGGGTAGTGAGGAGTAGTCTGCAGAAATGATAGCATTTCCAGGGACAAATTCTCACTAAAAGTCTGTCATTAAATCAGTTACTTTTGTAACTAAAATTCATTGAATTGTTTCATATCTCCATGCTGGGTGTGCAGGTACTGTAAGGAGATGAAATTAGGATGGGAAGCCTATAGGAGATCTGCAGAGATAAAGTGGATTAGATAAATACTCAAGTTGCATTTAGAGAACTGCTATTAGTACCATCTGGCTATGAAAATATTGGTTGCTATCATGCAATTGCACTGGAACACAGGTATCTTTTTTGCTAGCTTCCTGTAAGTGGTCTGCCATGGAAAGTCGCTTTCGATGCACATGAACAATAATGAAAAGGAGGAAAGGGACTGGTGGAAAGCAGGTTCATATTTTTTAATGGAAAAGTTATCCACTCAGCAACAAAGGTGGTGAAGTTCCCAGTTTGAAAGTACTTTACAATCAGAGGCCTCATCAAGAGAGTCATTTTCAAAAAAGCACCACACTCCCTCATTGCAAATGAATAAAAAGCTGAGAAAACAAGCAGAGAATAAAGCTACTCTCAGCCTGGGGTTGGCTCCGTAGTGCGGCCTAAATCAATCCCCATCCTTTTTTATGCAGAGTGCACTTACATGCTGATGTGATGGCACAGATTTGTACAAGAGGTCCCAGGTTTGGTAACTTAAAAGAGGCTTAAACAGTTCTTAAAATACTTTAAAGGAGAAGGCATGTTGTCTGCAGTAAATACAAATGTATACTGCAATTATAAACCAGCATTTCTTCCCATTAGAAATTAAATTTTATCTCTTTTTCATGTTGTATTGATTTTAAAGAAATTGTATTCTCTTATAGAATCTCCAGATCATTACTCATTTTTATCTTTACAGAATAAAACACTGTAAAAATAAATGGTGTCTTACCAATGTGAGCTATGCAGCAGATTGTGCAATCTTCATTTTCCAGGACTTTGTACCCTTAGTACACACTGTCAATAATCCAGTACTATGATTACATTAAATTAAAATAATATAAAAATATTTTGTGTGAAACTAGAAAGTTTTGGTTCCTTTCATTTGCCTACTCTCGCCTGAGTCTTTTAGGCCTTCCAGCACTTCACCAAAACACTTTTTTTTAAATGACAGTTTAGTGTCTCTTATATTTAAATGTGTCCAAAATTATGCTTGAAGAAAAATACAAAATATTGCGAAGACTGTAACAAATGGAAAAAGTGTCATCACAACTATATGAGTCTATTTTAATTTGCATTTCTGCACATCATTTTAAAAGAAAGTTATCTTTTCAAAATACAAAATAGATGGCCAATGCCCTAACTAACCATGAAGTGGGTACTACACTGGTGAATACCCTGAATTATCAACCTGCATCTCCTCTAATGGGACCTGACAGGTAAGCTTATAGGAATGAAAAGCAGTTCTAGTAGGCGGTATGTGAAACTGAGCTTATCATGTCACATCAATATCCTGAGATTTTCCATCTAAACAGGATGTGGAAAACTGGCTTATCAATTAACAGATAGGAAATCTATTAAAATCTTTTAAAATATCCATCTTTTAAATGTGGCAGTATAGTACCATAACATGACACTCCTACATCATGATTTTGATGATGTATAAAACAGATAATGACAAACATCAGCTGCACTGCATGTGTTCCTCATGATGTTCATAAACCTTAGTTTAGGAATGCACATATTCAAGAACTGGCAGAAACTGTGTAAACTAGCAGAGATGAATGTACCACAAAATAGAACAAACTTTGTTTTCTGCTCATGTACTTCTGCTACTAGAACTAAAAGATGCATGTATTTTTTTAAATAGTCTGCTTTCTGTTTGGAACTTACAGCAGATCCCCATACCTAGATCAGAAAATATATTCATATTCTAAGAGCAAATTTGGTGAATCTAATTTGTGGCTACTAGTTACCAGATAAAGCATTAATATCATTTTT
The DNA here is from genome assembly GCF_965178545.1 of Coloeus monedula. Lineage (NCBI taxonomy): Eukaryota > Metazoa > Chordata > Aves > Passeriformes > Corvidae > Coloeus > Coloeus monedula. Next base: position 36,849,147 of record NC_138786.1, on the reverse strand, counting down.
ATGTTCACCATTACCTAGAAAAACAAACAAAAACCCACAAAAAACCCTTTACCATAAAATCTACCATTTATTTACCATCTATCTACTTGCTTTTGGCAAAGACCAAATCCCCAAATTTAAATGCCATATTTGGAACTCTTTAAGAACTTCATGTTCACAGATGTCATTATGAGGACTGTAAATTTCAATCCTAATTTGTACCTCTATGAATCTATCTGTCTACTCTATTGAAACACGGTAATTTAGGAAAGAATGAAGAACAGGCAGTGAAGATCTGTTGCTTGAACGTCATTACCTGTCACTGCTTGCTTCCCTCACATGGCCCATTTTGAAGATCATGCTGCCTTTTTATACTTGCTGGATATCCATTCCTTAGACCTCATTTGCTTGGGTGGTTCAAGCTGTCAAGTGCTCAGAGCGTGTGGCAGCAATTTTGCAAATTCCCTGAAGCGCTTAGCCCCTATTTTATCTTTTATACAGATGACTATTCCTGCTTACCTACAAAAGCTTTCTATTCAAGAATAGATTTTTTTTTCAGTCACACTATTTAAAATCCAGCTATCTCAACTGACTCTAACTTAAGATAATGTAATTAGCAGAATCTGATTATTTACATAATTTTGAATGTGTTGTAATACAGAATATTTATGGTAGCAAAAATAATATATTTGTGCCAATAAAGCAATATTTTATGCTTTTACATTCAAAATTTTAAACTTTAAAAAATATGTTCTATGTATGGGCATAAAAGGATATCTATTTGAAATTTTCTTATAGAAAGTATTGCTGAAATCCCACAACCCATTTCTAAAACTTTTTTAGAAAAATGGTCTATTAAAAAAGGCTCAAATATTTCTAAGATAATACTATGCTAATGCCTGGCCTGGGTGATACTGCAGGACACACAAATGAATTATCGGCGTGCGACTGGAATTTCACCTTCCTCTGAAATGTCAGATATAGATTATTGAGGGGTAATATTTATAGGACAATGACTCAATTTCAGTTCTTGAATGACTGAATTTTGGTAGAACGGTTCTGAGTTTAAATTGTCAAGATTAACAAGACACCATTGCTTTACGAGAACAAAGATTGTATGTCCATCTCTGGAATATACCTATTCCCAGTCAATGCCTCATATGACCTATTTGTGATACACTCCTTGTGACACACCTGTCAAGATTCTCTAAAATCTTGACATAGGTGCCTACAGAATACTGAGATTTACAGCTCATGCTCTCATTCTTCACTGACTCTCAAATTATCCCTTTCTGTTTTGTCTCACTGTATCTCTAGGGGCCAAAATATTTCTGATATGTTACAATGGCTAACATATTTAACCAGAAGCTAGAGAATATAGGTTCTGGGCTCCTATATTTAAACCTGCATCTGGTGACAAGGCAGTCTTAGGAGGGACGTAATTTAGTCCTTACTTCTTCAGGTTAGGGCACTGAGCTGCAAAGAATTCAGAGATAAAGTAAATAAAGGGACAAATTAATTCTCAGACCTGTGATGAATATTACCTACTAGAATAGTCTGGGTTGGAGTAATCCGGTCCTAACCTGAAAAGGTTGAATATTTTTTCAGGCACAGACATGGTCCTTTTTCATCATTATTGTATTGGGTTTTGAGAACATTGTTCTAGCCTCCTACTATATAAGAATTTTGCAGGAGGATTGGTAACCACAGCTTTGGGATAAATCCAAACTTTACTCTGTTCCCCACATAAAAGAACAAAGTTCACCACAGGGTGAGAAATCATAATGGATTTCTCCAACTCATCAATTTGTATTGGTTTCTGTGAGCTTATATGAGTCTGAGCATGTTTTCAAGGAAAAACATGTTTCCTCTAATTTCAGTATGAAATCTTTTACTCTGTCTTGTGTCTCCAAAGAACAGTTATCTTTTAAGAGAGTCTTAATAAATGAGTGGTGCAACATTTACAAAGTACCATTTGTGCATTCTGCAGCAATCCTCACACTGTCTGTTAAATGAAATTGGCCTTCACTTCTGTTTCTGAATGTGATGAATGGCATCATTCAATAATATATGTTTGTCGAGTTGCAATCTTGTGCAGTGTTAAGTGAGGTTCAGCCTGCATATAAAGTATATTCTCTAATAAAAAAATTAAAAAATCAAGACAGGAAATGACAGGGAAAAACTTTGATGCCACTATATATGCTATCAAAATTACAGAGATGACATTAGTCATTGGGAATGTTTCACATTGAGTTTGCTGTGCACAAACTGGTGGGGCAAATTGTACCTTGGGACTTAAATTTTTAAAAAATATCCTTACGCATGCAAAATTCTTTTTTTATTCATGAAAATAGACATTTCAAGGTGGAAAGGCAAATATTATGTGCTTATATGGGCTAAATAAAAAAATTCAGGACACGTGCACAAATGCCTGCTTCTGGATGAGGAACCTGTTCTCTTCACATATTCAGAAGAGATGTGAAATTGTAATTTCCAATGTAACAGCAATTTTTGTAGGGTTTTTTCTTCCCTAAAAAAGGAAAACTGACAGGCCATATACCACCCAGCAATTCCATGTTGAATCTAATTTTTCAAAAATATTTAAATAAGGTTGTGGTCTTCCTTAGTAATGAGAATCCAACAATATTAATCACAAGTGTTTAAAGCACATTCATTGTAAAGCATAAAAAATTTAAAAAGACAATTAATGGCATATTGAGTGGATCAAGTTTTATTTGTGCTAAGCCTACTCTCTCAGGAGCATTTTCTATTAACATTGCTTTCTACAAGTGATAGAAGTTTTAACCTTGGTGTAGCAGATAAGCCATTGATCTGTCAGCAGACTTTTCCCTACCTCCCACAGTATGGCGCTTCAAAAGTTTGTTTGGAAATGAAACCAAATTCTATGTTTCCTCTACAGATGGTTGACCTCTTTCAGTTAGTGGCTGCATTACTCATTTAAACAATTATACAGGTCAGAATGGTGTAATCTAAATTATTTAGTCTCTGAGTGTTTTTCAGACACCACTGACAGTCCGAGAGGATCCAGCTGCTGGTTGTACCTGGATTTGAACTCCACAAGATAACAGAGCTTTGGTTCAGAGTTTTAGTCACCATACATTGTTTCATCTTCGAAAACACGTACCACAGGCAAACTGCTCCTAAGGGACTGCAACCACACAAGTATCAAAACATGCCAATATCAAGACTAACATTTCCCAGACCAAATGTTCAAAACAGTTTCTACTTTATCTGAAAAAAATACCTGGATGCTCCTCCAGCATGCAAACCTTAAAAATACCTTTTCTTGTTTGTCCCCCACAGGGAGCAATTCAAGTCTACCAAACAGTCTAGCAAAATATTATGATAACCTTTTCTATCCTAATTTGTACTGGAGGCTGTGTGTGTGCTAGGATCAACATTAATTACTGTATAACATTTCAGCTGTGTAGTTCATAGAAATGTCAGGGAGTTAGCTAAAGGGGATGTGGGGTCTTGATATCAGCAGGGGGTAAGTGGCCTCAACCATTGTGCTGCATGCGGATGATGGGAATTTACAAAAATAGAATCCATAACTGAGGTGTTAAAGCTAACTAACCCCAATAAAAAGTTCTTTTTCACCAAGAAAACCATCACATAGATAAAGTGTTCGCAAGCAATTACTTGCATTTTCTAATAAAATCTAAGTTAATAAAGTCTGGAATCCAACAGTTAGCAAAACAGACTGTAATAATGATTCTACATAATAATTGATCTACTTTGTTAAAGTTAATATATCAGTTTGAATTAATGCATGTTAAATTCAGATTCCTTTTGCAGCTTGAATCCAAACTAATTACAGGTTTTAAATTGTCACTAGTAGGAGCTCAGCCAAGGCATATTTCCTCTCTTCTTTAGTTGCACCCTGAGAATTCATGAATCAATTTTTTTCTGGGTCATGACTTCGCCCCGCCAGGAGCAGAGAAAACCCTTCAGTGTGAAGAAAATTTAATGGCAGAGATCCCAGTACAGGCAGAATCTGCACGCAAATGGCTAGGAAGTAAATGGCAGGGGAACTTTCCAATGTATGAGAAAGAAACCTTAAAATCATTTGTAGTAATCCAAACGGCAGTGAATTAAATAAATAGTTTTAAGCACAGCAGTATCCATGTCCGTCTTGGCAATTTCGGATTGTTGGATGATTTAAGAGAGGGCTGCTTTTGCAAGCCTTTTTTTTAAACAGTAGAGGTCACCTTAGTACAAGTCTCTTCTAAAAAAACAGCCCACAACAACAATAAAAAACCCTTTTCTACCCTGATAAATTATGCACTTAGAAGTACTCACAACTTCCTTCCAATGTTTTATATAAACTTAAAAAAAAAAAAAAAAAAAGATTATATTGTCAGTTTAATTTCATTATATTTAGCTATAGGGATTATTCAATATGAAAAGAGGAATTTTTTCTAAGCACATTTACAGTTTTAATCAGTGATCTACACATACAATTCATTCAAATATCTGAAAATTGGTTTGTGTTTTAAGCTTTACAATTACATAAAGATCTGTCAGGACTACATATTTTTTTGTCTTTTATATTTACCATTGGGAAAAATGTGACAAAGCAATTTGTTTCTTGGGAGGAGATACTCAGACATAAATTGCATCTATCAAAATTCACTCATCTTCATTAAAAAAATAAAAGCATTCAGAAGCCTGACAAATCAACAAAAGATTTGGTAAATTAGCATAAAATATATCCAGCTTAATACAAATTGACAAAGCTCTTTCTACAGTATTTGTTTTCATGGCATGGCTACCTTTTATCAGCATTGTACCTAACATCACCTTGGAAACTGCTTTGTGGAAAAGCTTTACCAGACACTGAGAATGAAAGCAGAAAATTATTTGTTAACTACTTAGAAGATTCTATACATAGTGAAGGAATTTTTATAATAATTTAAGAGCAATCAGAAGTAAATGCTTTGCAAAAGAAAATCTGGCTGTTTAAAGACATTAAAGGAATTCTGAAAAATGGCACACAATATCTTGCTGTACACACAAATATATTCTTAAATATTAAAGTAGTATTTTGTTTACACTGCCAACATTACCAGATTTAAATGGTGTAAAGTAACTGTTTTGGCAATCTTCTCTACCAGATAAGGTTATTTAAAGAATACACATTAAAAATCCTACTTAATATCTCAAGATTATTATCTTTATACATTATCACTTCAGAAATGAAATGTCTGGGACATTCTTAAATGCTATTTTACTTCTAAATCACTCTATTAGATTTCCTGCTTGAGTGATTTGTGAAGAAAACATTACATATATATTTTTTTCTGATTACCAAACCGCATTAGACACAAAAGTCTACTTGAAACTAGTTTACAGTTTAAAAACAGGTCTAATAACAGGTGAATGCTGAAAAATATGCAAACAAAATGGCAGACATGAATGACTTCATTTAAGGCATAATTGCGTCTCATCAACCCAAGAAATCATGCAGAAACAGTCCCTGTTTCAGCCAGCCAGGGAGAGACTGGAGAAATCACTCAGGCATGGATTCTAAATGGAAGGTCCACTCCTGGGTCTCAGCCAGGGAACTGCTCCACACACAGATCCAAGCCTAGGGACAATAGTCCTTAGAATCACAGTTCATCATAACAGATAATTATACAGCAAGTAAAACAATAAGGTATTTTGGCCTTTCAATAGATAGACTAATTGTGGACTAGGGAGTTCTGCCTGGGAGGCATAAAACACACCCCTCTGTGAGTCATTTTATTGTGGTGAGGAGTGGCATGAATTTTGTGGAAAGGGATTTTAGGAACTGGTGAGTTCCATATGTTGTTTTTTGCTGTATGTCTCAGGCACATAGCCAGAGTTTCCACGCACACAGCTAGAAGCTTTTTTTTTAAAAAAAATTTCTTCCCACTTGCCCATTTAAATGTTTTAAGGAACATTATATTTTTTTTCCCCCAGCAAAGTCAGTAACCGCAATTATTTTCCTCTTTTAAGCATAATAACATTTCAACTTGGATAAGGTGGAAAGAACTATATTGGTCTTTTCAAAGGGAAAATATGTTAAGATTACATATTTTATATATGGTTTTCATATCAATGAATTCATAACACTGGGTTAAAATATTCCCTGAAACTATTGTGTACCATTTGTTTTCTGGATTGTTTGTAGAGACAAAAAAACGAAGAAGGAAATACATGTAGTTCAAGACAGAGCAGCTTTTGAATCTTTTTAAATGTGTCATTCTGTTTTATGCTCAGCCAGTTCTTTTTCTTCTCCTTAAAAAGATGACAAGCAAGCAAACTCTTTTCTAGCAAATAAAAGTGTTAGTTCTTGGATGCCATGCAAAGGGTGCAAATGCATAAGAAGGCTGACCTCCTGCACTAGGAAACAAGTACTCTATCTCTGCAATTTGTGCAGCCCCACTGCCAGCCAATTAACTCGAAGTTGAGTTTTGACTCAAACTCATGACCCTTCAATCCCCACAGTCATGTGTTACATCTGGTATCATTGAATTAGTCCTTCCATTTTGGCTTGCTTTTTTTTTTTTAAACCGTCCACTTTCTTTCTGCCAATTTTTTTTCTAACCACTAATGATGATTCAAGAAGCTTTCTACAGTATCTGCATATTTGTTTGTTTTTGAGTAGAGCTCCCTTGGAAAAAATCTGGCATACATTTTTCTTTTCTAAGAATACCATTCAATTCTGCATTTCATGATACCCTTTTTTCCTGTTCTGTACTATAATGGTGACCATTACATCATGTACCCTGAGGGCTGTGCTTAAAAAGAGAAAGGATGGTGAAATTAGCAAAAATAAAAGGAACTCCCTGACTTGAATTCACAAACTGTGCTTGTTTTTGTTAAACAGAACAAAATCTGCGGTGACGGTAGCAAGTTCAATAACGTGTAGCGCATACGTTTTTCTCTCAGCTAGAAAGCACCTTCCTTAAGAAACGCTTTTAAAATATTCAATGTAAACTACTGAAGATACTCATATTAAGTAGTACTCCCCAAGCTGTGAGTACATTTCTTGTTTTATTTTTAGTGCTTTTTAATGGAATACAGTTTATTATCTGGAACCTGTTTGCCTCCCAATTATTTGTAAAATTGTTTTAAAAATTCTGATGAAATGAAAAGCAGCAGTTGATTTATTCACTTTTTCAGAAGTCATACCTGAAGAATTAGAGAGTTGAAAGTACATTTAGACATTTTTATTCAGTATAGCTTTTCTAAGAATTTCTCCTATGCTAGCAAAGTACAGTGGTAGCTGCGGTCGGCAAATACAGATAATTCCAATGGTGAACGTTAATCAGGCTCTAAGGGCTTAAAACATTTTTTTTTTTCTCATCATGTCTGCACTGGATTTTCTCATTCAGCTATTATATGTGCACTGCTTCATCCTTATGTCAGTATACCTCCATGTAAGTCTTCTGCTTGCCTTTTGGAACTACTTGAATGTATCATCTCTCATATATATATACGCACACGTGTGTACGTGTGTGTGTGTATGTATGTCTATGTATGTGTATCCAAAATAAATTGAAAAAAAATTATACTCTTGTCAACAGAAAAACTACATTAGTGTAGTAAAAGCGGTCATATTTCAAATGCTTTTGTGCACATAAAATATTTTTGTGGCTACTGTATGCAAGTACGGTAACATCATTGTATCATACACAACAAGTTTTATAACAATCAGTGAAAAATAAATGATGCATTATTATTGAATGATGTGATATTTAAATATAAAAGCAGTTGAGTGCCCTATCAGTTTCCTCTTAATATTTTGCTGGTACGAATGTTTTTCTGACTTCTAAATCACACATTTGCTAAAATGAGCTCTGCTAGATATCAGTTTGAACACAGGCACAATGTGTCTCAGTCAGATTCATAAAACAGATAGCTGAACTAGAGTTTGACTTTTGACATCAACAATCTGACTTCAATATTTCTCCACAAAAAGAGACTTCTGACTCTCATCGCTGTTTCAGTGTGATGGATAGCTTTTCAGCTGCTGACAGCAGTGAATGTAATAAATGTAATCATCCACACTGGGGGCTGAATATTTCTATTTTTTAAGTTTTCCGTCTTGTGCATTACGAATGACAAAGTAACACCTGCGGTATTACAGTCCCTCCTTTCCTACAAAACTGAAATACAAAAATATTATTATAAGTTGTCTATGTATTGGTGCTTCAGTGCTAAATAAGCTTTTAATTACCTACATTTGTTTTTTTTTTTTCTCTAAGAAACACTTGCAGAAACAGAGCTTAATTTTAGCTCTGTTTGACTTCTCTGATCATCTGGGTTTTCATTGTCATTGCTTCATAATAATTTAATGTCATATATAATGACATAAAACCAGGGAAAACCACAGAAGCTGCCAATCTGAACTGATCTAAGTGTTCACGAGTATAAGCATAGAAAAGCCTGATTTGTTTGTGCCAACAACATTCAGCATGGTCTGTAACTGGGCTAGTGTTCCTTTGCTATTTAATTTTCAAATAGTCTTTCAGTGTACAGTGTAGCTGCTTAATCAGAGTGTTTTATCTACCACAATTAACAAAATGAGTGAATGTATATATTGGCAATACATAAAAAAAGTATTAAATTTATGTTTACCATTTTGTCAGCTAAACATTTTACCATCCTGCTTTTTCCACTCGCTTCATCTATAAGCAACTATTATTATGTTTGCAACTGAAAGTGTATAGCTGAAACACACGCCTAATTCAAAATTAGTTCTAAACTTTCATTAAAAAGCTTTGCAGAGAAATATCTTTTGTTAATGAAAAACTTATTTGGAAGCATATAAAGCCACAGTTTGCATTTTCCCTAGTCTCTGACAGCAGTGACTTATCTTACTTTACATCTAATTAAAAGTTTATGGAGATGCAATGGATTTTTGTGCAAATTAGAATTAATTAGAGTTATTAAGAAGCCATGAAAAGAAGGATTTGAGAAATAGTGAGAAATATTATTTAAACCCTAATGGAATTCAGCGAAACCCACAGGTCTATTACAGGTCCCTGATTTGCCAGGATCACTGCAGGGAATCTAACATTAATAAGCACACTGGTAATTAAATCATTTGTTACTTTGTCTGTAATGTTGTAATGTTTCACTGATACTCTGTCAGAGCTCTTTGTGCAGATCAGAGCTAATCAAAGGTAATCAATTTTCAGCATTTGAAAAATCTGTAAATGATTATACATTCATCAGATCATTTAGTGGAGTGCAAGGAAAGTGCAATGCAATTAATCTTCCTGCATGAGGAGGAATTACCACCACAGAATTCAACAGTTATAATTAATTTCATTGTCTTGCTGTGAATTTTGATTGCTTTTCTTTGGACTGTATAGTACAAATGATGATTCATTGCAAAGTATTTGCAAAGCAAACACACCAGTGTGCTATGCAAATTAAAGTAGCTGTATAACAGATAGGTTTCAAACTTCCTATTTACTCAGGGTTGTTGAGTACTAATTTGCCAAATAATTGCTTGTTAACTTTATACACTCTTCCTCTGAATATTGAGATTGGTAACCAATATAAATAGAAAGCACATGCTGTTTGATATATCATGGTAAGTGTTCAAAATACTAGTTAGCACTAAACTTGCACTCAACTAGAAAAAAACATAATTTACAACATATTTTTCTAAAACTAGTCATTCTACCTTCTCTAATATTTTATTTCCCTTTATTTCATTGTGAAGGTCACTGAAAGACAAAGAAGGAATTTTATGGCTTTACCAGAAACAGCCATATAAGCCCAAAGCAGAACATTTTTTAACCATTATTACTTTAATACTAATTTTCCTTCATTCACATTACTAAATATTAAGTACCTTTTTCAGGATGTTATCAAATTATAGTAGGCAGCGTGGACATTTCTAGAAAATTGGTCTATGCGCCAAATACCAGTGTCAAAACCAAATGAGCTCAGGGTTCTCATACCAAACCAGAGCCTACTTGAAGGAACTGGAGTGCTGAGCAGACACATATGCTGCTGTAGATTCAGCTATAGGTCTGGAATTTTAGACTTTTGTACAGAACTAGATGCTACAATGATTTGCATGATTTGCTCATTGTTAGGAAAATACTAACAGAGAGATGTTCAGATTTGAGAAATGCCAAAATTTCATTCTAAAAGTGCCAATTAATTTCAAAAAGTGTTGAATTAAGCTTTGCAGACAGAAATATGGGAGTAAGGATTTAGGGAGTGTGATAAGAATGTGTAACTGCAAGCTATATATTTAATATTAAGTAATATCAATTTTATTTTAAAAGCTGTAATACATAACGAATATTGGGAAATACCAGCAGATATCTGGTTAGTCATTACTGGCAGCATTATATGTTAGGTGCTGCTTAATTTATAATCAGCTGGAAGTTTTTCATTTAAAAAGGTAAACCACTACAATACTGCATTAATTTGCTCAGTACAAATGAGGTTTGGTAATAGCAATGTATGGTACATGTACGTATGTCTATGTATGCATATATGGTTATGCAGCAGATACACAATATATATTCTTCAAAAGCCAATTCTTCCATTGCTGTCTTTATGACAGCATCACATGATTTATTTAAATTTAAACACATGATATTAGAAAAAAGAAAGACATTTCAAAGAGAACATGAAGACAGAATGAGAGTCTCCTTTCAATAATAGTAAAATTTAAACACTGTACAGCTAATTAGCCTAAGATACTAACAGAAGACAGAATGAGAGATGTTCAGAATTGAGAAGTGCCGAAATGTGGAGCTGTAAATACTGATTGTCTAAGTGCTTCTGAGAGCCCTGGAAAATTCTTAGAGTGAATGTACACAGAAGTTTGAGGCATTCAAACTCATCTCTTCTTTTCAACCTACTTGGCCATGACTGAGTCAATAGGCTGAGTCTGACTCAGTGTTTGCAGTCCCCAGCTGAAATCATAGACATATAAATCTAGATATGAAGTAAATACCATTTTCAGAATTTAATGCTGAACAGGAAAAGATTCTCATAATCTGTTCTGATAGCTCTCCACAACTCATAAAGGTTTTTTAACAATTGCATCTTTTCTTGTATCAATAAAAACTAAAATAAAGACAAATATTGAAATTTAGAGAACAGTGCATTGCACATATGCAAGGAGTCCATGCTGTTATTGTTTTCAGAAATGTCTATTTTTTATGCCATCAAAAGTTTCATCATCTAAAAATCATTGATGTGCACGTCTCAAAAAGAAAAACTCTTGATGGATATTTGGTTTATAGTGGATTTATATCTTTTGGTGAAAATTCCAAAGACTTCAAAATTGTACTGGGAATCTTAAAAAAATAACCCTTTTCATGTTGCAATGAAAGTATTTTCTGGCATTTGAACTGGTTTGGACCATCCTCCCAAAAGCATTCAACATAGACTTGTTCATGACAACGGCAGGAAGAAACTACTGAGAACAAAATATTTATGTGCTTATCAACAAGAATTTTCATTTGTATCTGAACAGAGGCTGAGAGGATAAGATGAAAGGCACATTTTTCAACATGTTGAGGTTTTTTTATCCTACAGGCACAAAATTTTCCATATTTTACTAAGGATGAATCGAGGACAATCAGCATGGTATTATTCATTCTGAACTGGAGGTCCATGGATCATGTATTTCTTTATTCACATTGATTCCAGGCCATGATCTTCCTATAAGGAAGGGCCTGAAAGAAGTGAAAAGGATGATTTCCTTAGGTAAAATGAGGAAAAAGTAATATAAAATGTAATGTACCCCAAATCCACACACGCATATTCTACATTCTTGTATATAGGTACAGATGCTCTCCTCCTCATCGTCTCATGAGACATACTGCTTCTTCATTAAATTCTTCATTTTCTCTGACTGTATAGAAGACTTCAAATATTTCAGATCCACACACAATGAAGAGAATTGTTAATTTAATATGGCTTTAAGAACATCCCCAAAACGTACACTGACCTCTCATTGGCCCTATTCAGTTTACTTTTCTTTGTCATCATAACCTCTGTAAACATCATGGAAACGTGTAGACATGTCCACATTCAATGCTCCAAGCAGTTTAGCTTGTCTGAATTGCACTATGTTCACTTTTTGTAAGTAAAGTATCCCATATTTAAGTTCAGTTTTTTAAATTATTTTGATTTTCTTTTACTTCTTTCAATGATCTTTTATTGTCTAAACTCTAGATTTCTGCCGAGTTTGTGAACTGCACTTGTCAGAGTATTGCCCACAACTCAGGGTTCCTTTGTTGAAGCTGTAGAAATAAAATGAATAGTATAAAGGCTTGATGGCATCTGTGGATAGGAAACTCATTAAAAGCCTCAGCCTTCTGTTTTATTTCTAACCACATTGCCCTGTGGGATTTCAAGGTCTTGCAGGATGAAACCAGCAGGACTCATTACTTCTAAAACAATGTTTAGAGTTCTATTGGTGGTGGAATGTTCTGCCAGTCAGGTAAAAAACCTAGGCCTTTATCCTTCCTGGGACAATACCAGGCAGCTCAGAAACTGCTTGGAAAAAGTCATGCCTTTGAATGCAACTGCAGGTGTTGCTCCTCAAAGACTGTTGGTACCCTCCTATGCACCCTTCAAAGGAATAATAGAAAATTCACTTTGGGATTCAAATGGAGTCTAAGAAAATTTGAAATAATAGGAACAAACTTTTGAGACTTCCTACATTTTTCCCACGAACCTATGGACCATGACTAATACCCTGAGGGCAAAAAAACATCCTTTTTCCCTCTTACACAGGCATAGAATTCATGGTGTCAGATAAATAAGCTTCATGACCTCACCTTGTTTAAGGCTACCATTCAATTACTAGCAAAGACTAGTCACCACAGTGAGAAAAGAGTGTGGCATTCTGATTGCTCACATTAATTAGAAATAGTGCAAAATTTATATCATAGAAGTATAGTACAAAATTATATAAACTCTCTTCACAAGACAAAAACATTTAGCCAAAAGTAACTAGTAGTTTGAACAAATTGATGGCTCCCATTTTCTGTGTGATTAGAGACAATTATGAGAACAATTTTAATATATGATAGAAACAATTAAGGACCTTGCAAGTGTGGAAGTGATTTAGCGTCCTAAAGTAGTTTCACAGCTGTGTCAAGTAGAATTCCTTTCAGAGATTTGCCAAATAATTTATACATCATATCAGAAAATTTCAATCATTTTGTAAAAATGCCTAATGCAGTAATAATTAATAAATTTTGTACACTGGCAAATATACTTATTCATTAAAAAGTGTAACTCTTGACTGCAAGACACTTGAAACACTGTTTTAAAATCCAAGCAAATTATGAATTATCTAAAATGCAAAGAATTACACATGCAAAACTTAACTGATAGATGATATCTTATGAACTTTAAAATCTGAGCAAACAGGTTTTAAAGAAAAATTTTTTATAGATTATCAAGTCACCTAAAGATCACATTCACACAATTCATAAAGCAACAAGATAGGACGGCGCTTGGAAGGGCAGAAGAGAGCTGAACAGAATATCTTTCTTGTGTCAAAGAATTAGATTCCTTCAAGAATAAGAGTAATGTCAAATAGCTACACTACCAACATGGAAACTGTAGAGATTTTCTTTTTTGAACAAGTTTCCCAGCAATAGACTTATTAACACACAATTTAATGAATAAATGGCAGTATTAAACATATTCTATCTGAAGAATTAAAAAGAAATATACTCTTATTTTTCCTCATCAACATCCAAGAGGACTTTGCCAAGAAAAAAAACCAGTTGCAAAGCATTTTCTCTTTTTGTTTTTCTTTTATTTTTCCAAGTCTCTGTCAACTCCAGGAATTCTCCTATAGTATCTCACTGTTTTGAATTTCTAAGGCATTCTTTTTCTACAAAAAACTTCAGTAAAAAGTCAATCTGTAAACTGAGAACTTGTTTCCTTATGATTTAGAGTTGCATACTCTTAATACAAATGTGTCTAAATGTGTCATATCCTGTGAAGTTTATTTACTTAGAATATGAAATTCTTTCTTTTGCCTATATTTACATGAGAAATAGGAAACCGTAGCATTATTTCTGGTGGTAAATGAGGGGACTGAAGACTATTGGATGAAAACAAATGATGGCCCTCAAAAGAAGATACAGTTGGGAGCTTTGTGTAATTGTTTCTGCATTACTGCTCCCACAGGACCAGCTGAAGAGATTACCAACCCCAGCCAACCCCCAACTGTTTGTTGCCATCCTCTTGCCAGAGAACAGTGCCTTGCCAGATCCACTGGTTAAATTACTTGTGTGATCACTCCCTAATTTATTTCAAAGTGACTTGGTTAGCAAAGCAGGCAAGCAGAAACGATCTGTTATTTCAGTGGTTTATGCTGGCTCATTTTAATTTTAATAGCCTAGAAAGCAATCTCAACAGCAGCTCAGCCAGAAAAACTAAGGATGGCAGCTACTGAAAGCAGTCTGGGGTTGGTAAACTTCAGCAACTGAAAGAGAAAAGATGCTCACAACATGCAGATTTAAACCAAGGTCCAGCAAAAAATTAAGGCACTTCTGCACTTAAAGCACCTGGATCACCCTACTGCTGTAAATGGGGCTATTAATAAACTACTACTTATGATGATTATGTTATTTTTGGAAAAAGTGTGTCAGATGATGACATTTATTCCATGTAATTTTATATATGAAAATTAAGCATCTTGTTTGCATAAATCTTCTAAGCTTTTCCTGTAGTCAATGGAAGAACCACCTCCAGAAGGGTAATTCCCCAGCTATCTGAGAAAGGAGGTGTCAGCTGCCTTCTGAAGATGTTCATCACAGAGGATGCCACCCCTTAGGTTGGAATATGCAGTCATCTCCTAGGCTGCTAAAGTTAGGCAACCTGAATTGTATCCTATCTGTATCTCACCAAGTGGGCCTGACAACCACAGCAATGTTATTTCTGGAAAAAACATTCTTAAATGGGACAATCACCTTTACCAGTACCATCACACCCTTACCATCCGTTTTGGAAACAATTTTATAAAGCGTGCAGTGTTTATTTAGTAGTGGAAATAAGTATTCCATAAATATCATATATATATATATATATATATATATATATATATGTTACTGCCATCACTGATTACTTTAACTTCCTTTATGTCAGTAGTTTCCCTGGCTTCAAATAAACTTTTAGATTGCAATTAGCTTTTCTAATAATGTACACTGTAATGCAAAACCCATAAATTTCTTGGGATTACCTGCATAGACGTCTGTAAATTAGCTACATATATTTCTTTATATATAGTGTCACATGAAAATAGACAATTTTTAGATGTATAGGAATGGTAAATGCCTATAGTAAAACAAATTTTACAATCTCTGTTTGAAATATACTGTCCATGTTTATTTAAAAATAGCTTGCCAACAAGGATTCTGACTTTCTATGGCCTTTAGTAGTCTTCGTTCACACTCAGCATACAAAAGTTAAAAGATTCTTTATCATCTCAGAAATTCCTTTCACAATTTTAAATCAACCTAAACTTATATAATACAATTCTCCTAAGTGCTTAAGTCATTTGCAGCTCAAATCCAGTAAGTTTAAAACCTCCTCTTTGCCAGTTAGTTGTAAAGTACTGAGGTGAAGGTAAATTGAAATCTTTTCAACAATTAATGGAAAATGTTATAACAACAGATTAAAACTGAACAAGGATGAGTTCATTAAATCATCCCTCTTTTGGGAATGCTCATTTGATTTCACAAAATGACAGAATCACAGAATGAGTTGGAAGGGACCACAGTGGGTCATCTGGTCGAAACTTCCTGCTCAAAAAGGGACATCCTAGAGTGCATGGCACAGAATTGCATCCAGATGGATCTCAGATATCTCCAGTGTGGGAGACTCCACAGCCTCTCCGGGAAATCTCCTCCAATGCTCAGCCACTTGCACAAGAAAGAAGTTCTTCCTTGCATTCACGTGGAACTTCCTGTGCATCAGTTTCTGCCTGTTGCCTCTTGTCCTATTGCTTGGCACCACCAAGAAGAGCCTGGATCCATTCTCTTGGCACCCTCCCTTCATATACTGATAGATATTTATGAGGTCCCCTCTCAGTCATCTCTTCTCGAGGCTGAACAGGCCCAGCTGCCTCAGCCTACTCTCATAAGAGGGATGTTCCAGTATTTTAATTATCTTTGTAGCCCCCACTGGACCCACTCCAGGAGCTCCATGTCTCTCTTGCAACGAATACCCCAGAACTAGACACAGCACTCCAGACATTGCCTCAATAGGGCTGAATAGAGGGGCTGAACCACCTCTTTTTACCAGCTGGCAATGCTCTTCCTAGTGCACCCCAGGATTTGCTGCCCCACCAGGGCACACTGCTGGCTCATGGACAGCTTGTTGTCCACCAGGACCCCCAGGTCCTTCTCCTCAGAGTTGATTTCTAGCATGTCAGCCACCAGCCAATACTGGTGCATGGGGTTATTCCTCCCCGGGTGCAGGACCCTGCACTTGCCTTTGCTGAATTTCAGAAGGATCTTCTCTCCCCATCTGTCCAATCTGTTGAGGTCCTTCTGCAGGGCTGCACAGCCCTCTGGGGTATCAGCCACTCCTCCCAGCTTGGTGTCACCTGTGAACTTTCTTAGGAGGGATCTGCAACTTCATCCAAGGCATTGATGAATAAGGTAAACAATACTGAGCCGAGTACTGAACATTGATTTGACACTTTCTAAATGATTTCCTTCACATCCTCCAGATAAGGGGCAAGAGCTGTGCAGAGGGAGATAACTCTTCTGACAGTGGTTATTTACTCACTAGTAGAACTATCATATCCATTCACTAGTGGTACTATTGTACCTTTTGTTTAAGGCAGAATGACACTTCATTGTTCCATCATAAACATTACCAGACTGAAGCAGGGAGTTGATAAGTGATCACAAGAGTAAAGACACAAGGCTGAAGTGCCTTAGAGTCTAATTGCCAAACTGTACAGATGTGTACAGTCAGAACAAAAGGATGATCCTTTGTTCTGTGAATGTATTTTAAACCAAAATTGGAAGCAGATAAATGTACATGCCAAAAATGAAAACAACAACAAAGTAGTGTGATTGGTGTGGTTCTTACACTTACAACTCGGAATTATTTTTCCTTCTTGACAGGCTTAAACAAGATTTGAAATTGCATTTTACAATAGCATTTTTCCTCATTCATCTAATAAATAGTTTTAATGTATCAATACATGGTGTAGGATATAATTCTAAAACCTTTCTTGTGCTTTAGGAACCTGGAATCTGTGGAAGCTGCCATATGGGGGAAAACCATTAGTGAGGAACAGAGTTATATTAAAAATTCACAAAATACAGAGTGTTTTAGAACATGAAACATAGATGGAGTTCAGTTACTGAAAATATATATCTCTGTGGTGTAGTCTCATTCTAAATGGATGTTAAACCTTGCTCCAGGCTGCAAGTTTTCTGCAGTCAGCTGCAGATGTGATAGGACTTGCTTTTACATAATCGTTTTGTCTTATCTGTAAGCATCCCTCACTTGGACAACTTGAGAGGCATTAAGGGTGTGTGCAGATGAACGAGTTACCCTCTGAACTTATGTTTCTCATACTCTGCAAGAATTGCCTGCAACACACTTTTATGCTGCATTGTACCACTCAGAAAGAATACAAATATGGAGTAGATGACAGGAAAATAGTTTGTAACACCTTACATTGCTGATAAGATATTTTTCATCTTTCCATAGCTAAGGTTTCCTGCTATCTCCTTCTTAAGTCCAGTTACTCTTATTCTCTTGCGGTTTGTTAGTTGCAAAGTGAAAAGTAAACTTGTTTTCTTGCTTATAGTGAATAAAACACTTCATCTAGTTGATCAACGGGACTTGGGGCTTTTATGCCTCTACAGTCCTGCAATACCTTGAAATAGTCTTTCTCAATTAATAAATCCAATGTTGTGTATATTTCTATATATAGATATCTAGAGAAAACTTTTTAATATACTGATTCAGTGTTATCCCTATACTGCGCAATTATGAAAAAGTTACTTCTTTGCTGAGTTACCCCTGCCCAGATAGTCAAATTAAAAATCACAGTTCTGTTAGAGATTACAGAGAACAAAAAGAGATCATGTTGGAAAGTATTAAATCATGCTGCTTAGTGGGTTGACACACACAATTAAACAATTCAGGTCATAAGTGCTCATGACTATGCTGTTGACAGTAAGCTACCACATGATAATTTATGGAATGTTTTCCATCATCTCCAACCAGCTATAAAAAATTACTTCCATCCTGATGGATGATGGCCTTGATTATCTCCTACCAAACTTATACCATGCAGTATGCCTATGTTTGAAATAAATTAATTTTATTAATATGTTAAGTTTCAGTACATGTCCCTTAATATCCTGAGATGGTCAGATCTGTCCTCTGGCCCTGCACTAGTTTCTTAGAAGGTGCTGCAGTCATTCACACCAACTCTATTTCACTTGTTTCCTAAGTTACTCCTACTTTCTCCTTATCGGAGTCACTGATTTGCTGTGTTTTCACTGACAAGGGCTGAACTGACTCAACTCCTTTAGCAGAGGTAACAGGTCATGTTTGATACCTCATAGGTAATGCTCTAAATTGGTTTGAGCAACAGTGAGGTGCAAAACTCCTAGAGTGCAAAGAAAATTTGGTTTCAAGTGTTAACAAGCCTTTCTTTTTATTCAGGACTAAATCTACACACTTTTATTGTAGCTGCTACACTGTAGGAATAACTTTTTCTTTTGTTATTCCTTGTTTACCCCGGAAGCAGGGGAAAGCATGATCTGGGGGAAAATAGTGATAAAAGTCAAATCTGTGCTAAATTAGTCTTCATGTATAGCAGCAAATATAGACTTGTCTGATCACGAATTTTGGCATTTTAGAATGTCCTGAAAAGAAGTACCTGCCTTTTTCAGACATTTTTTTGAAAGCAGAACTGAACTTTGAGTGTTTCTTCTTCTTGTCATATTTATTAATCATTAAAGTTTCTGACATGTTTTCTTATTATTGTTTAGTAGTAATGTCAGTGTTAAACCATAATATAGGTGTATACATCTGTTGTTTACTCTGAGATGACTAACTACCATATATAAAAATTCATATTAAAAATAAGTGATAACACACCAATGAAATAAAGATTTTTAAAAGCCCTCTGCCTTTGAAATACATTAATATATTTAAATAAGAAAAGAGATCACAGTTCTGTATCCTACCACTGACACACAGAGAAATAAACAAAATTGAGTTGGAGAACAGACCTGCATAACATACGGCTCAAGGACTTCGTGCAGCCTGCAGAGCATCTTTTCTAGCATGCCAACTATTTAACAGCAATGTGTACTGTTAGAAAAAGCAGGGTGTGCTTCCTGGCTGGGCTTTTAACCAACCCCCCAAGCTCAAAGCAGTGGATGGGATAAGTATCTCCTGGCCAGGCATGTGGGTAGGTGGGTGGGAGGACACTATTTATAGAAAGGGAAAGGCAAGAGACACTGGACAGTCATGGCAAAAAGGTAAACTCAGTGATAGCAAGGGAGGTTCTTCACTGTAGCACAGAATGGACCTTGTCTTAATATAACAGATTCCAATCGTTCACATACATGGTTCTGTAATTTCAGCATTCCATCCATTCTTGCCTCCACAACGCAATGTCTGGATTGAATCTAGCAAACTCTCGAGGTGAATGAATCTTTGTGTCCGCATGCTAAAATTTTAGAATATCAAGGAAAAAGATATTTGGTACCATGTAAGTGTTGTATGCCTAAGTTTAATATAAAATTTCAGGGCACATAAAATCCCCTGCACCCACAACTCGCTAATAACTTTTCTTGTCATCTATGGTTTTATTATTACTTATGACATTTTACTGAATTATTCATTATTTTATAGTTGTGGTATTCTAGAAAAAAATTTAAACTTTCTGGAATCATAGTAGTACTTCAAAAAGCAGATGAACTGTATGAGCAAGTATACTCTTCCCAAATGTGGCTATCTCAGGGTGCTGAGGAATTAGATTTCCATCTCAAAGGCAGTTATCTTGACATAACAGATTACTGCTGCCAAAAGAAAAAAAGCAGTATTTTCCTATACTCTCATACTTCTCTCCCTCTTTCTGCCACTTTTAGTGGTTGTGAGCAGTTAAATATCATGTCTCACAGAAATTGAGCCCGAGAACGTGAATATACCTCTGAAGGTGGCTCCTTGGGAGTGCTCCTGAAAGCATTCTCTGATGGAAATCTCAGACAGCAGCTTTCTCTCTCCATGGCCCTGAATGCCACATTTTCAGGAAGGACATAAAATTGGCTGGGTAAGTGAAAGAGAGCAATGCACCTCATGTATCCTTAGTGTAAGCAAATGACATATGCTTTCTTCCTTCCATCTCAGCATTTCTGTCTTCTATAAACATTTTCAATCATGTTGTCTGCTTCAGCTGTCATGAATAAATGCTTGTATTTGCACTTGACCATAAAAAGTTAATTGTGAATTACTCTACACACATGAAAGTGGCAAATGCTTAAACTGGGAGGTTGGACCAAATTAATTTCTCAGCCCTCCTTTTTCAACTGCACAGGCCAGATGAAAACCCCAGTGAGGCCAGGAGGGACAAAACTTGCCACAAGAACACGAGCTTTCTGGTCTGCAGTGAGATATCAGGAAGCACGTTTATGTCTTGAACGTCTTGAGAAACACATCATAATGCCAAGTTACAGTATGCTAATGATGAAAAAGTCTCCTTACTAACAAAAATAATTAGAATAATCCAATCTGTATTTAGATTAAGTCTGAGGTTGGTTATTATACCAACAAAATGAGTGATCCTTCAGGGAGAGATATGGCCAGAACACAACTGCTAAAATGAATCAAGAGACTTTAACTATAATTGTTATATGTTCTGCATATGACAGAAAAAAAAGAAATAAAAATCCAAATTAGCTATTTCCACTCTTCAGCATTGAAATAAAAAGCCTAGAGTGACAGAACTTGGTGTTTCTCTGCCAATGTGGTTTTACATAGGTTTTTTTTGTTTGCTTTCTCACACTTGATTGTTCTCTTGGTAGTGTTTCACTAACTCACTGTTATCTTGACTGATAATGAAAGCGCCAGAAAATACAAACACTTTTCAATTCCATCTTTTTCAATTATGTGGCACTGTAATCCCAGCCTGAAGTGCTTTTTTCAAATAAAGTATTTCTTATGAACAAAATATAATTACAGATACATTCATATATCCTAAAATCTTCCTGTATAACATAGCACTGATATTCTATTTGCCTTTTAGGTTGTTTGAAAGTGTCTCTACAGTTACCTTGTAAAACTTCATACCATATGTGTTATTAGTCTAACCCTGTTCTCTTATTTGAACTAAGACAAGTAGATACTGTCAGATACTAGACTGGTGAACATAACTTCAGTGATTATGAGATGAGCATTTTTTATAAGCTCTTTTTCCAAGCAAAATTTGTGCTGATATATCTCTAAGAATTTAAAAATTATACATCCTATTCAGAAAATACTATATAGTGTTCAAATGTGCACAAGAGAAGTTTGCCTTTTTATCTTATTTGCATATATCTCATAAGTATGCCTAGAAAATATTACTTATTAACATTCATCTTGTTACTTATGTAAAAAGGGTGCAGACTCCAAAAGGACATGTTTCTCCAGTATAACAGGATGTATTTGTTTACTTCTGCACAGTGTTTGCGCCACTGCAGTTAAACTTGCAGCCCACATTTTGAGGATATACCACTCAATTTGAAGTTATGATGTTGATTTTCTTATCCATGTTTTTCCCCTTGAAGCGAGATGAAAAATGTTCCAGCAAAAGCATAAGAAAGCTATTTTAAGATCTTTGAAGAAAAATTAATATGTTGCGATGATGATATTTCATCTTAATCTGGCATCGCCCAGACTTGTCTCTTTCAAGGAAGGGAGGACATCTGGAAATGAGTGAAAGCCACAATAAAATAAGATTTTTTTACTGAAACTGAAATATGATGGCATAGTTGTTTCTTGACAGTTATATATTCATTGAGTAGGAATAAGTGGTATGATAAAGGGGCATGATTTATTGTTATATGCAATTACATGAGCTGCACAATATTGAAAATTTACAGAGAATTGAACTGATATTTTAGAAATAAAAATATGAAACACTCATTGATATTCATAGCCCAAAAGCAAGAAAAAAAAGCACCTCAAAGTAGCTAGGGAGAAATTCAGCAAACAGGGATAACACAGTAAATTAATATATTTTCTTTGGTGTGATTCTCTCTCTCATATATAATGCCTGGAATATATGAAGGGAAGAAACAATTTTTGTTTGATATTTGAGTTTCATAATCTCTGTCCCTCAATGCAGAACATGAGTCTGACCTCATTTCCACTAATTTGGGCAATGCAATTAGTATAAATAAATATATACATATATATATATATATATATGTAAATATATATTTATTTATGTAAATACATACATATTTATGTATTTATTATAAATATATAAAATCTAATGTGAAACACATTGATAATTCTGGACACTAATATGCAGAAAAGGTAAATTCAAAGTGAAAAGGAGCAAGGAGGCACTAGTAGGATGAACAAATGATTGGTGAGCTGATCTTTTCTAAACAGTATTGAAAGACCTTGCTGGTTTGTCAAACCAAGCAAATTAAAAGTTAAAAAGAAAATAATTTTTTATCTGAAGATTCTTCAGGTATCAGGGGAAAGGATGAACTATGTAATTGATGTTGGCAAAAGAGAAATCAGATATAAACGAGCCCTAAGTAAATTCAGGCTAGAAATGAATAGTATTTCTAAACCTCACTGTGTTTGGTTTGCATGGCCAGGTTTTGGTAGCAGAGGGAGCTACAAGGGTTGCTTCTGTGAGAAGCTGCCAGAAGCTTCCCTCGTGTCCTGCAGAGCCAATGCCAGGTGGCTCCAGGATGGACCTGCTGCCAGGCAAGGCCGGGCCAATTAGAAATGGTGGTAACACCTCTGTGATAACATATTTAAGAAGGAAAGAAAAAAAGATATGGTGCAGATGTACTTGCTGCCAGAGAAGAGCAGGGTTGAGAATATGTGAGAGGAACAGTGCTGCAGACACCAAAGTCAGTGGAAAAGGAGGGAAAGGAGGTGCTTCAGGCTCCAGAGCTGAGATTCCCCTGCAGCCCCTGGTGCAGACCACAGTGAAGCAGCTGTGCCCCTGCAGCCCATGGGGATGTACGTGGGATGCAGAGATCCACCTGTAGCCCATGGAGGAGACCCACACTGGAGCAGGTGGATGCCCAAGAGAAGGTTATAAACCCAGGGGAAACCTGGTCTGGAGCAGGCTCCTGGCAGAGCTGCAGACCTGTGGAGAGAGGAGCCCATGCTGGAACAGGTGGCCTGGTAAGACCTGTGACCCTGTGGGGGACTCAAGCTTGAGCAGGGTGTGCCTGAAGGACTGCACCCCATGGAAGAGTGACCCACACTGCAGCAGTTTGTGGAGAACTGTTGCCCATGGGACGGACTCATGTTGAAGAAGTTCCCGGAGGACTGTCACCTGTGAGAGGAACCCCACACTGGAGCAGGGGAAGGACTCCTCTTCCTGAGCAGAAGCAGGACCAATGAGTGATGAACTGACCCCATCTCCCTGCACTGCTGGTGGGGAGGAGGAAGAGCTAGGGAAGAAGGGAGGGGTGAGG